>NC_142639.1:31137500-31762500 GCF_053813885.1 Theobroma cacao | reverse complement strand
TATATCATCCTCTAGTCTCATATTATTAAGTTTCTCCGATACCTGAATGATCCAATCCTTAGCTGCAGTTGCGTCCAGATCACTCGTAAAAGAAATGCAACAGAGTTGCCTAGCCTCCTTAAGTTTCTTAGAAATGGATACATCAGGTACGTGTGGTGGAACAAGAGGTGGTGGTGGTGGCACTGAAGGACCGACCGGAGGAACAGCAGGAGGAGCTTGACCTGCCTAAGCCTGGCCAGTAATAGCAGTGAGGAAAGCTATCAATGTCTGAACTGCCTTAGGAGACATGGCAGAAATACCAGTAGGTAGTGGAGGAGGTGGAGGATGTGAAGGAGTCTCAGTCTGTTTGGCAGTAGGTGTTGCCCAAAAAGTAGACGCAGTCGATTCCCCCTCTACAAGATCTGGCTAACGATGTTGAGAATGGCCTCTTCCCCTCCCGACTGATCTAGAGAGAGGTGGGCGTCCACGTCGAGGAGGCATAATGATCTACAAGAAGAGACTAAACGAATTTAGACAACTTTAGGTTCTATATGCAATTGTACGCATTCAACTTAATCTAATCTAACTTGGGGCCTCATTGACACTGTAGTTTTTAAAATAACTTTAAAACCAAAAGCTTTGATACCAATCAAAATGTCATGACCCGGTACTCCCTTCAAGTTCGTGACATCCGCCGCGATGTCTCGATAGACATTCATTACTCGGAATGTCAACCGAAATCTCGCAAGGCTCTTGCATCAGTTTTACATCTCCCTTGTGAGCAATAGTTACTAAATATCATGTTTTAAAGGAATATAACTATTTTTAAATTAAAAAAATAATAATTTCTATCACACAGGGGTATTTTGGTCATTTTTACCCAAAAAATTTAAAACCTGGTAAAAATACAGTATATGACCGAAAATATACATTTTTGATCTAAAAATAATTTTAGTAATCTAAATCATCCATTTAAAATGAAATTATGGCTAATCAAACTAAATAAAAATATTAAATAAAATATTCTATTTTCTTATAAAATAATATTTATAGAACTCTGCGTAAATAATTTTTATAGCGTAAAAGCAAAATAAATTCATAAATGCAGTGGCACACCCAGCCAGGTATACAAAATATTCTACAATGACATGTGGGCCCCGATATAATCGAAAATAGGCAAGATTGTAGACCTTCGATTTCTAAGGATGCAGATCCAAAAGCAATCCTCGACAAAATTGGCTGTCTATAGACTGTTCTGAGCTTGAAATGGGTGAAAAAAAGGGGTGAGTTTTTATAAACCTAGTGAGTAAGCAAAATTCATCTATAACATCTAAAGCCGAGTAAATTGAGACAGTTAAATCATCCCATCATAATATAATTCATAACATTCAAAACTCATTTCAATTCATATAGAACAATTACATTTCATCAAGAGCAATCAGTAAGGCTTATGACTCTCTTAAAACTTAGCTCGTGCCAAAACTTGTACTCGAAGACACCTTGACCCGGGCATCCAACCGAGTCCGCCAAGGCTGTTAAAACGATATATACACATAAAACATGTTTTTACGTTTAAAAACATAGCCGTTCCTTGGCGTTGGCTGAGTTTCACCCTCACGTAGTGGTTCGGCGTGAGTGAATTCTAAATATCCCTTAGGAGATACCCTCTACGCCTCTCATACTAAAATAAAATATAACGGCGTTTACCATGCCCCTCTAATAGGTTGGTCCATAAAAACCCGTCCACTACAGTAAGCTAATCAATTATCCCACCAAATCAATAAAAATTTCAGCAATATGACATGGCTAATATGATATTACCCAACCTGTGTCACGGCAAAACAAAACAGTTTATATATTCCACGCAAATCACAAATCTAGCTATTCTTGCCATCATATTGTCATAAGCCACCAATTCAAACCATATATCAAAACACGAGTATATAGTCTCCACTTACTCAATTTTCAAAACCAGTATTCAATTTCAAAACAAGTTATAAAACTCATTTCATTTAACCAATACTTCAATTTTAAAACATAATAATTTACCATTTAAGCTCATTATTCTTTAAAACATAAAAATGAGTAGAATCAACTTTAGATAGTTAAGATGAAAGTCTGTTACTCACAATAGCGAGAGTTTGGAGTACTCATATTATTGGTCCTCGGGTACAATATATTTACCCTTATCAGAGGGCTCACCATCTATACTTAATACACAACACGTAATTCAATATATTTGTGCCAAACTATTATAAAACTATTTCAGGCTCTATATGAATGCATGAAATTGAATGAGAATTGTCCGAATAATCATTTAAAGATGGTGTTCTACGTGGGTTCAATTATGATCGAACTAAATTTGTATTCGACCTAACTCGAACTATATATTGTTGAATTAATCAAAACATCCAATTCAACTTGAAATAAATTCATTTCACTTCCAAAATTTTAAATACACGTAAGTACCTCAATGAACTTGATTTTCTCATTGTTGTTCAAATTGTTTACTAAAGGAACTATACGTTTCCATAACCGTTTCTAATATCCGGCACCACAATTCATCAAATATGAGCTAAATAACATGAGATATAACAAGATTCATCATATTAAAACATTCTAAGGTTCAATAACTCTCAAATACATCCTAAAATCTCTATTTAAATTAGTTCGAGATTTTAATCAACTTAATTGTACCACTAAGTACAATATCGGCTTTTAATGATTTTTCGAAGCATCCAAGTATGCAGACATGCTATCAAGTACATGAATGACATGGCAGGTATATTATGGAGCTGGGCTTGACACATCATCACATACAAAATCACAAATCAACATACATCATGTGCTCATTTTCATATCGTGTAATTCACTATCATCTCTTAAGCTCATGGGTGGGAATATCTTTCTCCACCTTAACATCAAATAGCATACAAACAATCCATATATATCTCATTGAAGTGGTGATTTGGTTTAAAACCATTGAAAGGACTTGTCTCCCCTTGTTGAAAGCTAATATATAAGTTCATAAACTCTTTCAAAACTTGGGATCAATCACAAACACGTTTTTCTTTTATAAAATAGCAATAAAAATCATATCATTCAAGTAACTCAACAAGTCTTGTTTTTTTGCTTTACATGTTACAATAGTTTGAAAGCAGTGCATTTACTCACTTTTGGAATGTTTCAAACATTTCCTTGGCTTACGACGAGTACTCAACGTCCCTAAAAATACTAACTTTTTCTATTGTGCCTAGCAACATTTAAACAAATATTAATAAGGTTTTTAGCATTGTAAATCGTATTTTAACCATTTCTTGTGCGCAAATCTTCAACCAAACTTAGTTTAATCTTTCTTTAATTTGATGGTCTATATTTCTAACCACAACTATATTTCTATGCATAACTTATTCTCAAAACTTGTTTTAGTTCATGGTAACATTACCTTGGTGAGCCATTATGCTGGAAAACACTTGAAACCTATCATTTAAGGTAAAAATTGAAACTTTAGAAATGGACAAAACCTTAAGAAGAAAATCCATAACCTTTGATGTTCGAAAATCATTTCCTTACCTCTAAAAATGTTGAAAACCAAGTCTAATGGCTGAAAATCAAGTTGCTCTTGAAGGAAAATGGATTTGAAGCTTAAAGGTGAGTTGAGAAAGTTGAGAAATCGAAAACAGAGGTGTCTGGTGGTTGGAAAAATGAGAAGATTGCTAGGTCTCGAAATTTAAACCTTATTTATAGTTTAAGAGGTGAAAAGATAAATTTACTCTTTATTTTCTAAAATTTTACGCTGAGGTATTGAGACCTTTGATAACTTTATTTCATAGAATTATTTTGTTACATTTTGAATATTAAATTAGCTAAGTTCTTGAGATTTAGGTTCAGGATTAGGTGTTTTTAGATTTTTTTCTTAATTTAGTTTAAATCATGTTGAGTTATTTTAATTTAAGTTGTTTTATTTTAGTTTTATGTTAAATTGCTTTATTTTAGTTTAGTATTGATTTAGTTTTATGCGTTTGTAGGTGTACAAATGAAAAGGCTTCAATTGGTGAAAAAAGTACATGAATGGCTAGTGCTTCTCTCATACATGTTTCAGTATTTTGAGTATAATTCTCATTCTAAATGTTCAATTGACATGATTCTTGAGTCATTAGAAAGCTAAGAGACAGGACTACAACTTTCATGTTTACCAGTTTGTCCAATTCATCCCAGATCAAGTAGAAACTCGCATCACAAGTACATTGAGTATAGCAAATTGCATAGTGGAGACAACAGGTGTGGTGTTCGGCACCAAAAAGTTAAGGTCGACGCACCATGATGATATCTCAGGAAAAGCTTTTTCGAACTTTATAAAAATTAGATTTTTTGGAGGCTATTTAAAAGCAGTTTTGAGGCAATTGAAAGGCATAATTAAATTAGGATTTCTCTAAAGAAAAAAAACCATCAAGCACTCAAGAAAGCGAAGAAAAACTTGGAAGATTGAAGATTGAAGACTTGACAATCTTTAATTTTCTTTTCTTCTCTGTTTCTTCTTTGATTTTATTGAATTGTTATTTATAGTTAAATTTCTTTGGATTATGTTTTTATTATTAATCATGAACTAATTTTTTTTATCTAAGATTGCAATTGAACTCAACATGCAGTTTGGATTTTTAATTTTTTCTCTTCCTTATGAATAATGGAATGCGAGTTGTTTATTCCAATCTTATGTTTAATGCTTCTAATTTCCTGATCACCAATTAGATTGATCTTAAAACCTAAATGCAACTTAGAAAAGAGAGTTTAGTGTAGACCATGGATGGAATAACATAAGTTTAAATTCAGTTAGTTGATTGGGTAATTTGATTTGCTTATAAGATAAGAATATACCTATATGTCTTATGGAGCCAAGATTAAAGCCTGAGCTCAATGAGTTTTTCTTTAATTAAATTCTCATAAGAATATAGTGAATTGGTTAAGATAAATATTTTTATAAGTATATCGAAAGAGACTTATAAATAATTTGAGAACTGTAGGTTAGTAAGTCAATTCATTTAGTAAGTCAAAAAAGGGAGACAAAATTCAGATGAAGAATTGAGGAATATTATAATCTTAGGCTTGTTTATTGATTAATTTTTCTAGTTAAGTTTAGCTATTGTTTAGTTTTAGTTTTGCTTTTAGATAATCACTTTATTTCAGTACTTTGAATAAGATTATGTTGTGATAATTTTAATATTTAGCAAAAGTTGGTGTAATTCTCTATGGGATTCGACACTATATTTACCATTATAATACTTGTTAACGATATGTGACTTATGTGATAAATCCAACAACAACCTTGGACCTAGATCTCAATACCGTCAAAGCATAATGGTTTTATTTTTGGGTTTTAGCTTGAAAGTCTTAAGACTTCTTGTGGAAGCCTCAATACCTATGCTCTAGGTAGCAAATCTCAAGACCTATGAGTGAAGTTTCAAGACTTCATTCTTTGCAAGCATGTATCGATACCTCCAAGCCATGTCTCGATACCTTCACTTCATAATTGTGAGATTTTGACCTTTATAGACTCATAGATAGAAGTAGATGTGATATCCCTTATCAGGGGTAATTTCGTCATTTCATTAGTAAGCCCCTAATTGCACGTTTGGTTAGCGAAATAGATAAGAATGGAATATAATTGTTATTATGTGAGAATTGAATAAAGTGGGAATAGAATAGAATAGAATAGTTATTACTTTGTTTGGTATTATGAATGGAATAGAGCAGGAATTGCTATTATGACTTATTGCAGTGTTTGGTTGGTAGAAATAAGATTGAAATAAGAAAGGAATAGGTGATAAAAAGACAAAAATACCCTTAACCATATTAACATTTATTTTCATAAAAAAATAAAATTATCCATATTATCATTTAAATACACATTTATCCCAAAAGACAATTATCCATCATAATTATATTTTCTCCCAATTACTAAAAATAATTATAATTTAGTCACATATTTTTATAAATAGATAATTATTTAAAAATATAATTTAATTATATTATATTTTATCCATTATAATCAATTAAATTTGTGTATAGATGTTTTTTTTTTTAGCCAATTCTTCATATATTATGAATCATTTTCAAAATATTATTTAGAAAAAAAATTGGAGAAGAAATATTTGGGCAAAAAATGAAAATACTAGTAGAAATAGAAAATCATGTTTTTTGATATATTAAATAGAAAATCATATCTTTGAAATTAAAAAGATAGTCTTCTATTTTTTTCTAAAAAAAAAAATTATGTCTTTTGATATATGAAATATAAAATCATATCTAGTTAAAATTAAATGATGGCCTTCAATTTTTTTCCAAAAAAAATGTAAATTATGTCTTTTGATAGATTAAATTCAAATTCATATTACCTTTTAAAAAAAGAAGAAAATCATTTATTTGAACCCAACATTTGGTGCTGAGGAAACATAAATGGCAAAGAGAGAAATAACGTGTCTTTCAATTTAGACAATCATTCCATATCTGAGAAGAAAATGACAATTTACAAGCATAACTAAAGAATATTAGCATGGAGATGCTATAAATATTAAAAGGGCCTTGTAATACTAAATGCATTTTCGATGAAAATATTAGTACATATAATCTATAAATCACGTCTAGTTTACAAAAATACACTGACCTTGAAAGTAATGGATGAATATTCATCATATTACACTAATTTACAACATGCATAAAACGAATAAAGTCGTTACAATAACATCACCCTTGTAGAACCACCAACATAACTGTTAACTCAAAAGGGTTTAGACTTGTTAATGAACCTCATAATTAGTATCAACATCAAGCACAAGTGCCCAAAAGTTACAATATTAGGAACTTATCTTTACAAAAAGTTTTAGATCTATCCAAGCTCAACGGTCAACAAGAAATGCCCTCAGCCATTCAAGTCTTCGGTCAGGATCAATACTAAAAAACACAAACATAAGAGTTGGAGATTTCGAAAGTTTAATTGAAGCTAGAACCCTTTCCCTCGTTGTCAATCCCTCTATTTGACTTAAAATCCCATCCAACTCTTGACCCTTTTGTTGGATGTTCACCTTTGCCCCAACACTTTTGCTAAACTCAATTCCAACCTCTTTTATGTTTTCACCCAATATCGTTGCAGCAGCAATAATTGATTCAGATGTGATGGGATCACCCGTCTCATTTAGCCTTTTCATCTTCCTTGTTGAAGTTGTGTCACTTCTAAGAACTGATGTTTGAGGTTGAATATTAGAGAAATCCTCATCCTCAAAATTATATCCAGCTAGGTTTTCACCTTCAATTTCCTCATTGATTGTATCATTATAGTCCTGCATTTCTTTAAGGATATCTGCTACAGTTTGTGCATCTTTCCCTGTTGCACGATCTCTTCCATAAATAATACTCAGCTCATTGAAAAAGGGAAAACTCTTTCTTCTAAAAAGGGCAGCCTCCTTGTGACTCTAATAACAAAAAAAAAAAGATTATTAGCTATATTATTAGTAAGAAACTAATATGAAAATAATTAAATAACCCAAACCTAAAAACGTACCTATATGTAAGATTCTCATATAGGATCATCAGCAACAACCATATTCCTTTGATCATCCCGCCCAAATCCACTAGTATGTGTCCCTTGCACCATATCATATATAATAGCCCATTCTTTTTTCAAAGTCTTTATTCTAGACTCTATATGGGGCTTTGCCTTCAAGTTTGCATCTGGTAATTTTGTTGCAAGCATATTTTCAATTTCTATTAAATAACCCCCTCTAAACCCAGTGTCTGCATTGTATTTTTCTATATTGTGCAAATCAATCAAAGCTGTAACAAATGCAACATCTTCATGAAAATTCCATTTTCTTTCGGTTCCCTTTGCGCTTTCAGAAGCTAGTGCTGAAGATGTAGACATTGTTTTCTACCATACAACAAATATTTAATTATTAAAAATATTATTAGAATGCAAAAAAATTAATGATAAAGACATATATCCAATAATATATTAAAACTGGTCAAAATTTATTCACATAATAAAAAGTACAATATAAACAACACAATTAACAACAACAATTGACAAAACAATAAGACATTAAGAACAAATTAAAAAAAAGTACAACTTGAATTTAATTGAGGAAAGAAACCTAGCAACAGTCCTTCAATATCAATATGGCTAACAAATGTCAATCATCATTTTGCCTAGATGCTTGCCATTCCTTGAACATCTAATTTGCTAATTCCATTCTGAAATTACCCCAAACATCAGTAGGATCAATAGTACTTATAAAATCCTCATCAACTACTGTGTTGGTTTCAACATATTCCCTTAAATCCACTTCAATAGGGTCAAAACTCATCTCCCTCCTAATAAAATTATGAAGCAAACAACAAGCTATAATAATCCGATTATGTATCCTAATCGGATAAAATGATGGACTCCTAAGGATACCCCACTTCATTTTCAATAACCCAAAATATCTTTCTATAACATTGCGAGCAGCAGCATGTTTCATATTAAAAAATTCTTCAGGACCGCTTGGTTCATGGCCTTGATACCATTCATTCAAATGGTATCGTTGACCCCTAAAAGGTGTAAGAAAACCCTCACAATTTGTATAGCCCGCATCAACTAGATAGTAACAACCTATATAAAACAAACTAAATAAGTTATTTACTTATTTAAGTTGAATAATCATATAGTACATAATTTGAAATACCTTCCCATTATCATAGGAAAGCTTACTATGAGGTACTTTAAGTCCATTTCTTCTCCTTAGTACATCTCAAAGAACTCTGCCATCAGCTACAGACCTTTCCCAACCAGAAAGAACAAAGACAAATTGCATGTCAAGTGTACATACACCTAACATATTTGTTGCAATATCCCCTTTACGAGTGCGATATCTAGGTTTATTTGCACTTGGCACTTTAACTCTGATGTATGTCCCATCTAGAGCACCTAAACAATTCTACAAATCGGATGCAATGAATTACTAATAAGTAAACCTATTAATGTCTTGTATATATATAGTTACAAAAAGTTATAAGATCAATAATCTACCTTAAACCACTTCCATCGATTGTCTATTGAGTTTGTTGGAATGGGCTCAGGTTTTCTAAACAAATATTATTGCAATTTCAGGACTGCATTTAAAACATTATGAAAGTGTTGACTAATTGACTCACCCGACTTTCTAAAATTTAAACCAGTTACTCGATTCTTAATATGATGAGCAATAATATGTAAGAATATTGCTACTTGCTCATCTACAAGCATGTTATTTGTTGACTTCAACCCTCTAATACTTTCTAACATTTCACATAATTGAAAAAAGGTTTCCCTATTCATCTTAATTTGTGAAATACATGAAATATCATTATCATACACAAGTCGCCTCACATACTCTAGATTTGCAGCAAAATCTAATGCATAAGATCTTACTCTTGGCCTATAAGTACATAAAGTCGACGCTGCCGACAATAAAGTCAAGAATGAACTAACAGCACAAAAATCGCCATATAAAATTTAAACATAGCTAGTAGCCTTTTTCGTCGTTCAGCATCTCTTATCAAACACAAATGAACCATAACTGCAAAAAATAAATATTCTAATCTATTTTATTATGTACAAAAAATATTAAAGCCATATGGCAATAAAAACGTGTAAAATTAAAAGATTGACACTGATGAAGTGTGAAAGTACTATTCACCACCCTGTAACGGTAAAGAAATTAGTTCTAAGAAAAGTGAAAACAAAAACAAAAATTTAAAACAAAATTAACACCAAACACACCCTTATTTTGACTTTTGATTTTGTCTTTTATATGGGTGAGTAAAGAAGAAGAAGGTAAAATTCAATGATTTAATGCTATCTATATATTGAACTTTTATTAGAAGGAAAATTAAAAATATGGGTGTTGAACCTTGCTTGCTTTGTTTTTATAGCTGTATTACGGAATGAATTTAACTTTAGATTGTATACAATATATGGGTTGAAAAATCTAGTTAATTTCGTCAAACATGGACTTGAACTTATAATTGAGTTTTAAGCTTCCTACACATCTCATTTACCATTAACAATGTACATACCACATAAAATAAGCCTAATAAAATAATTTTTATGCGGGCATTAAAACACTTACACCCCTCAAAAGCCTAATAAAATTATAATTGTGTAGACATATTTTTTCCTTTGTTTGAAAAAGTTTGCAATTAAGTCTTCTAAAGAATAGCACTAAGAAATTATTTTATTTGAAATTAAGTTTATTTTATTTTTCAAATAAAATAAAATTATTTTATTCAAATTTAGTTGTGAAATGTGAATGGGAATTAAATGTGAATGGGGATTTATTTTATTAAAATAAATTTTTTTTTTCAAATAAAATAATGTATTTTAATTATTTTAACTTATTAAAATTTCATATGATGTGTATATATGGATACATGCTATCAGCCTGTCATATTCTGAAAGCCCTTCATTGTGAAGCTTTTAAATGGAAAATATTGACTTAGAATGCCTTTTCAAGCAGCAAATAAGTATAAAGGAACAAAATTTATTTAAAAGGAATAGAAATGTATATATGTATCTTTCATATTCAATTCGTACACCCATTTTATTAATTTATACATTCTAAAGAAATTATTGGAAGATCAAAATTCAACATTTAATCAACAACATATTGATTAATTGATGAAATTGTTCATCTTAATAATAAGTAGGTGTTTATCTTTCCAAAAAACAATAAGTGGTGTTGGTAAGAAAAAAATAGATAAATAAAATAGGGAAAGTGAGATTCTTAACCCATAGATAGATCCGAAAAGAGTAAACTGCATAAAGCAAAGTCTTAATAACATGTTTCCATAAAAAGCCAAAGCAAAATCTTCCTCCCCACAGCTATAAGAAATAAGGTAAAAGCTTAAAAAGCAAGTCTCACCCAAAGTCCCCAAACCCAACTCATCAACAAGGCCAGCTTAAACAGAAAGTTTTTCTCACAAAAAGATATGCAAATGCAATAGTACCATTCCATGTGATGTTGGAAAAAAAAAGAAGGCTTCCAACTAATTTTTCCTATCAAAGATTCAATGTTTTCACATGCATACATATGCATACACACTAAGTATGAGCTAAGGAAAACATTTGGTTTGTCATTAATCATCTTAGTGTGAACAATGAACCGACAGTGTAGTTCATTGATAGGTTCTTTAGATTTTTGAGGCTAACATTCTGCTAAAGCACTATACCAATTATTTGCTGCTTCATGTCCCAGTATCTAGAACTGAGTCAGGAAAATGATAAAAGACTTACGAAATTTTTGAAGTTGATATAAGAAAACAGAATTTAAGATAAAGGATAAGGAATAATTACAAATTTGCATTTTAACTGACAAAACTAGTCCATTTTTGCACGCAATAATTCTTTATTTCGAAATTAAGTTTCTTAAATGTGTAAAGGTCTATTCAACATTCAAATACAGAAGAACTGCTTCAAAGATGTTAATAACTCAAGACTGAACCCAACTGATCAAAATTTTATAAAGTTGCAATGCAAACGAAATTTGTTAAAAATTTCCAGTACCAATCTCAAAGTTGACCGTCATGACTTCCAAATTGAACCCCAAAAATAATGACAAAACAACAAACATGAAGCCGTCATTGCCCAAGACAAGGAGAAACATGTATTATTCACAACCAACACAGGAGGAAAAACCAAATAAACTTAAGGCAAAGAGAAAGAATTTCACAAACCAAAATAAAAAATACTCATATGATCAGCATGCAGATACAGAAAGCTTTTAACACAAAAGAAAAAAAAATGAAAAACACCCAGATGATCAACAAGTAGAAGCATTTTTACTAAACTATTACAGGTTATTAACGGATAAAAATAATAACTATTACAGGTCATTTAAAAAAATGTATACAATGTCTTATATTATTATTCTTATTATTATTATTATTATTATTATTATTCAAGTTGTTATTTGTTGCTTTCAAGTGATTTAAAGTATATTCTTGCTCTGTTATTTTTATTCAGGGAACAATATTTCTTGTAAGAATTATGGAATGAATTTAACATCTATTATAATTCTAGAGTGAAACCTCAGGTGTCAACACCACCAAACAGCTACTCACACCCAAATCCCTGTAATTCAATTCGCAGCAAACCAGTAGAACATTGTCTTGTTGACTCACACCCCTAACCCAGCATCCACCCAGAAAGCCAGACCCAACAGCAACAAGGATTTTAACCCCAAACACTTACAGGAAAACACGTAAACCCAAAATAGTTTCACAGCAAAACCAAATCACAACCAATCAACAGAAAACAAAAGCACAATAAGCAAATACTTGGACTATGGAAGAGACTAACGTAACTCAAAAGTTGGAGGAGAAAAGCGGTGCTATTGCTAGAACCAAAACAGTGGAAGAGCGACGGAGAGAAAGAGGGGAAGAGCGGCTGAGAGAAAAAGAGAAAGGAGGAAGAAAGAGAAAAAAAATTCTTTTATATGGATCAAATTATAATTTTGTAAATTTGGTAAGGGCATTTTAGTCATTACATATTTGACAGCTATTCCATGTCTCATGGAATAGATATTATGAGGGGGGGAGAGGGAATAGATAAAGCTGGCTAAAAGCCAGCTTTATGGAATTTTTATTCCTGTGGAATAACAATTTCGTGTCCCAATTTGTTACCAAATGAAAGTGTAGGAAATGATCGGGAATACAAGGGGAATAACATAGCTATTCCCCATACAAAACGTGCTGTAAAAGTAAGATTTTAAACAATACTATGGCCTAAGTAGGCCTAAGGCATAAATGGATGATTAAATAAGGGTAAAATGATGAAGAAAATAAAAATGATGATGATTTCCACGGTAGGGGCAAAATGGTCATTTTTTACCTCGGGTCAAAATTTTTAAGTTTTCATGAACCTGAACATTTCTAGACCATTATGGACCATTTCCCAATGTCAAAGGAGTAAAAGATTGCATAAAGGATTGGAGGAGAACAAATTGACTTGTGAAGGCATTTTGGAAATTCAAATGGAGTGGATAAGCTTCTGCTATAAATATCTCTTTCTTCCAGCAGCTTCTTCTCTCATTTTTCAGCAACTTCTTCGTCTTCTTCCTTCTTCTCTTTCACGTTGCTTCCAACCTCCATGGAAGCTTGATATGAACCTCCATAACCTCCTTCAAAATAGCTTTATTTTTCATGCTTTTGGTGCACCCTTTCATAAATCCTTGTGCTCTTCCACTCTCTCTCTTTAAAACCCTTGAAAAATCTTATTTTCATACTCTCTCTCACTAGTTAGGTGTTTTAGAGAGAGAAAGAGGAAGCTTTATTAATAGCTTGAAAGTTTTTTGGAAAGAATTTCAAGCATAAAGCTACTAAGTTGAGTAGTGAACTAGAATTGATTTTTAGTGTTGAAAATTATTAGTGTTTAAACTTGTGGGTGTTTTGGTAGTTGAGGTTAGAAATTCACTTTGGAGTGATTAGGATAGTGAAAATGGATAGCCATTTAATGGCACTTGGAAACTAGTAAGTGATAGCTTGTAGAACTTGTAATTATGAGAATTGAGTTAATTGTGATATTAATGTGATGACAGGTTCCAACGAAGCCCCACCGTCTCATTTGGACCATTAGGGAAGTTAGAATCAACTAAAGGTTCAATGAAATATCGGTGAGTGGACTTGCATTTCAAACTTGTTTTGGGAATGCGAATGTGTTTGCACAAGATATTTGAATGATTTTATCCAACTTTTCTTTGCAAATGTGTGCTAGGGAACAAGCCTTGATTAAATGTTTTTGATATTGTGAAATGTGATATGTGTATAAAGATGAATCTGTATGCTTTACATTATGTTGGTAGGTGTGTATATATCTTATGAATATGTGTTGTGTATTGATGAATGATGTTGGGTGGTGATGTTGAAGTGTGCGAATAAGGAGTGCACAATGATGATGATGGAGTGTGCGAGTAAGGAATGCACACATGATGACGATATATGTATATGTAATTGTGTGTGTTATAGAAAGCTCATGAATATGGTTTATGGTTGTAATGCATGTTAAATTTGGCATGATGAATCTTGAGAATTTCCCATTTTCTTGTAAATTGATTTTTATTGCAACATCAAATGGATTTTTAGTGTAAAGGAGGTCCTTTTTACACTTAGGTGCCCTGCTTCTTGCTGCAGCGAGAAACATTCTGTTTTGGTAGCCAACAACTCGCTACAGCGAGAAACTCTCAGGTTTTGATGCAGTTCTTTCACTTCGATGAGGATTTTGACCACCTTCCCGTCCGAACTGGGAAAAGTGGTAAACATCAAAGTTGTAACCTTGTCTCTTATCTTTATAATGGTTAAAAAATAAGATCAATTGGACTCTGTAGCCAGAGATATGATAGAAATTTTCTGTTTTGGCCTCCTGAATCTTGCTGCAGCGAGAATGAACTTCGCTTTAGTGAGAAACTTGCTGTCATGCTTGCTACCTTGCTTGATTTTGACATATTTTTCACCCATTTAACTTTATGGATTATTCTTGGGTTTTTGCAACACTATGAGCTTATTAATCAAAGTTTGAAATGAGTGGTTTTTAGTAAGAAACTGAATCAATTGCATTGTTTTTGAAACAAATGCATCATCATTTCCAAATTCTTCCTTCTCGTTTGCTTGTTCCCTTCTTATGTTCACTCACTGAGTTTATACTCACTGTTTTCAACTTCATATTTTCAGATCAAGAGGTAGTCAGTAACTAGGACGAGGTGTCCTCGTAGACTTGTATTTATCTTTTGGTAGGTATCAATGGCATTCAGTAGCTGCATTTTCGCTATGGTTGCTCTACTAGAAGTCTAGAGCCTTTTTGTTGAATACACGTGCTCTGATGTAAATTGTTAAGATGTGTATATGTCTTAAGCAATAGATGTTTATATTGTTTAATGGTGCCACTATGTAATGGCACGAATGATATTATTTTGGATCATATAAATATGAATATATGGTTTCGATAGAAAAGTTTTGACATATTTTTTAGTAAGAACTTCGAAATACAATGGTAAGAACAAATCATGAAATCGATGAATTGAGTCACATAGATAGGCTTGCTTGGGCTTAGTGGGCTATGTCTATTGGGCCCATGCGTCAGTCATGGCTCGAGAATTGGGTCGTGACAATAGTATTATTTCAAAGTGAAAAATCAAGTCTTTTGGCCCCATTTGAATCTCAACTTTCCCAAAACTCATTTAAAATCATTTGGAAGATTTTTTTAAGCCAAAAGTGTTTATAAATCATTCACAAAAACTTTAAATTCTTAGCTTACCAAGTTAAGTTACACTCCTATCCTTTAGTTGAAGGTAAGATTTCACATAAAGTTTGCAAAATATGGTTTGAAACAAGCACTAAGAGCTTGGTTTGCAAAATTCAATTTCACTACTGCTTAGCTTGGTTATACTTCTAGTTTTGTATTATTTATTTGACACATTGACCATGACATGGTTCTTCTTCTTCTCTATGTATATCATATGATTACAATTGGTGATAATAAAACTTGTATTACAACATCTTAGTTAGCATTTTAAAATGAAGGATCTTAAAACCTCTTAGTTATTTCTTGAGGTTTGAAGTCTCCTCCTCTTTTTACAATTATTTTCTCTCTCAAGCTAAGTATGCATCTAATATACTTTCTCACACTGTTATTACTAATAGCAAAACTGCCTCCATTCCTTTGTAACATAATGTTAAACTTATTTAGTATTCCTCTTACTGATCCTACTTTATATCGCTAACTGATTGGGAGATTGATCTATCTCATAGTGACTCAACTTGATATTGCTTATAATATTGATTTAGTCAACCAATTTGTGGCTACTCCAATTTATCTTATTTTTCAACTATTTTGTATTTTACATTATATTAAAGGCAAACTCTTTCATGAACTTCATTTCTCTGCACACTCTTCTTTGATATTATTTGGGTATTTTGATGTTGACTATACAAACGATCTCTCAAATTGTCATTAATCATTGGTTATCATTTTTTTCCTTTTAGTAATTCTCTAATTTCTTGGTGAAGCAAAAAACAAATTGTAATTGTTTGTTCTAGCACTAAGTCTAAATATCATGTTTTTGCATATGCTACTTTAGAGTTACTTGGACTTCATTTATTATTAAAGGATATGGACATTGTCCAATCTTTGCCATTGTCTTTAATTGTCATAATTGCAATGTTATCCAAATTGCTCACAATGATGTATTTCATGAGTATACAAAGCATATTGAGATTAATTTTCATTTTGTTCATCATTATGTGACTTAAGGGACTCTTTTTCTCATTTTTGTGACCTTTTTAAATCAAGTTGCCTATATCTTTACCAAGACTCATCTTCTTAGTCGATTTCAAGAGTTAGTTTCTAGACTCAAGTTGACATTTACAAGGCCACCTTGAGTTACTATAGTCAAAGTTTAACTAGCTAAGAGTACTGTAATATATATCTAACTATATATTGTAGTCTAACTAGTTAATAATATTATATTATAACTTTAACTAAATAATTTGTATAATTATCTTAACAAATAAAAAACCAAAATGTCGCCCACATAAAAGATATGAAATGAGTATATGATGAAACTGAGTGGCCTCTTCAACTTGTACTAGTTGCTTTTGATAATACATTTAAATGCCAAGTTCACATCATAATCAAAGAGAAGGGAAGCTAATTAAGAATATCAACAACATAACTGAATATGTAAATTAATTATCATTAGATTAAGGATGAGTTTGTTTATATATATATATATATATATTTGAAAAAAGAAGATTCAAACCATATTTTTTAAAAAAAATTATGCATCAATCATTTAGTCAAATGCTCAAGTGTAAAAATAAATTTGAAAAGAAATCAATGTACATAGTGGCGTTGAAATGCAAAGAAACAAAATGAAAAAAGTTAATAAAAGTAATATGCAGTGAAAGAGTGACTGTGCTCGGTCAAGAACTTTCCTTCTGCTGCCGCAGTTTATATCTTGCAGGTCTAATTAGGCAATGACCAATTTGTCTCTGGGTAGGATAATATACAGCACATTTAGATAGGAAAAGGTCTTCTATAGAAATAAATAAAACTTTTATATAGACGAAATACATTAGAGTTAGTGTTACATTTTATTTCCATGTCCTTTCATTTTTAATCAATGATATTTTCTTACCTTTCACCTTTATATATATATATATATATATAAAGTGGTTTTGGGATAAAAGTAAGAATAAAAATGTTAATTTGAAATTGTTGCACAAGATTTAGTACTGTTAGGGATATCATTGGTTGGATATTTGTTGTTTTTGAATTATCCAAACCCAAACTCTTTTATTTGATAGGGTATACAAACTCTATGAATATTCGATTAATTTTTTTAATTGTTACTCGAACTCATACCTGAATGTTGTATACACTACCCCGTTAAATACCCATATCCATTAAATATCCTATTAAAATATATTTTTATGTATATAATTAATAAAAATTAAATTATAAATGAAAATTAGTTAATAAAACAATAAAATTTAAAATCATAATTAAAACAAATTAATGAATTTTTGTAAGTACTAAATTAATTATAAAAAAATTATTAATAATAAATATAAAACTGAAATTTAATACTAAAAATCATTATATATAATCGAGTTTGAATAATAATTATCTTAAAACTATTATCCGAACTCAATTATAAAATACTTTAATCCTACTTAATCAGATCGGACATTGTAGACTATCCGATTACAAAATAGTTAACCCATCTTTAAGTATGGTCGGAAAAGCTGCGTAAAGCAGCTTATCACACTTTGCATATTGTTGACATAAGCGAATAATCCTTTCGGGATCCTTATTAAGAAATTAAGCTAAGTGAAACCTAACCAACCAAGGAAATTATGCACTTTGTAAAAAAAGAAAAAAAAAAGCAAAAAGCAAAAAAAAAATTGTATACTTTACTTTTTTATTATTACTACTTTGTTTAGTTGTTTCAGCACAAATTTTGTAATATAACAAAGCAGAAAACAAAAATGCACGTTGGAGAAATGATCGTTTGCTTTGCTCCACTATATGCTAAAGCCCCGACTTGCTTTTTTCGCCAGAACAAGTGCTTGCAAAAGTTCATTTTCTTACAAGCTGTACCCAATCCAAGGCTATACATGCAATTTTTTTTTTGAATTGCCCTATGTTCTCTAAAGCCCATGTGCTTTCCAAACAAGCTTGAATGCTATATGTCTCTCTGAACAATACACAGTGCACAGACACACAAATTTCATGTGAAAGCATATTTCTTGTTTCATTGTAGTCAAACCATAACAAAGAGATGTTGGACAAATACTCCAACTCTAAACTCTACAACAGAATAAAATCTGATTATATTCGCTTTCACTGCATCAGGCCATCCCCAGAAAAATATTTAATCTGCTGATTTTGATTGGATATTCATTGCTGTGTTTATGAAGAGTAAGATCAGCAAAAACCAATTTCATCTGTCTCTGTCAAACAATTATTAATCGTCTTCTAACTTTAAAGCTAAGCACTTGAATTTGAAGAAGCAAAAAGAGAAAGCAAAGAAAATTACACCCAGAAAAGCAACCCCATAGAATAAAGGTTCAAGGCCCTTTAAGGACAGTTCAGACTTCAGGCCATATATAGCAACAAGCCTCTTGTTTCAAGCTCAAACCCATATCCAGTAGCTCCCATAGAAACCCTCCTCAAAACATCCTTTTATGTTGTGACAAACAAGAACTACTGAAAGCAAACCATCCAGTTCTCAAATGGGTTTGCCCAGAAAATCCCTCTGTATTCTATCTGTTTCTTGGTTTTCAGTCACAATTTTTTTGGGGTCCTTTTCTTTTGTTGCAACAGGTGCAGATTATACTACCGTGGTCTTTAAGGGCTGTGCAGACCAGAAATTTCAAGACCCATCTGGAGTTTATTTACAAAACCTCAAAAACCTCATGTCAACTTTGGTTTCACAATCATCACAGAAAACTTTCTCCACTACCACCTCTGGTCAGGACCCTAATGCAATCATGGGCCTTTACCAATGCAGAGGAGACCTAACAACAAGCCAGTGTTACAGCTGTGTAAGCAAGCTCCCAGAAATTAGTGATAAACTTTGTGGCAAAGCTGTAGCCGCTAGGGTTCAGCTGAGTGGCTGTTATCTAAGGTACGAGATTGTTGGGTTCAAACAGGTTCCAGAAACTGAGTTTTTGTACAAGGTTTGTGGGTCAGCTCAGGCAAGTGGCACTGACTTCGAGGGCAGAAGAGAGACGGCCTTCAACATGACAGAAGATGGTGTGAAAAGTGGTAAACGTTTGTTTTACACTGGAGATTATCAGTCTGTTTACGTTTTGGGTCAGTGTGAGGGTGATTTGGCGAACAGTGACTGTGGGGATTGTGTGAAGAGTGCTTTTGAGACAGCAAAAGATGATTGTGGTGACTCAATTTCAGCACAGGTTTATCTGCACAAGTGCTACATTAGTTATAGCTACTACCCCAATGGAGTTCCGACCGTATCTTCATCTTCAGGTAAGAGATGGAGAGAAAGGAAAGGAAAAGATATCACCTTTCACATTAATATATTGCGAATTTGGTTTCTTGCTCCAATATGTCCATTATTTTTATATTTGCTATCACTTGTAGAAAGCCTGTGGATCATTTTCAAATTTCATTGCAAGGTAAAGTCTCTACCCGGACCTGGACCTGGACCTCCCGATTTTTGTTTTGTTTCTCTAAAGATAAAATAAATGACTTAGAATAATGAAGGATGTGGATTGTGGAGAGAGAAAGAGAGATTGCTCTCTTTGTGTGAAGAAGACAGGTGGCTTTCCCTTGGTTTTTTGAGTCTAGTCAAAAAGTTTTTAGTCCCTGGGGCTGAAGGCGTGTAGAGGCCACTTTTCTATTAATTCTCCTTAATTATGTTAGTGGTTCCATTTTTCTCTCTCTCTCTCTCTTTACCTGCTAAGGCAATCTCCTCGCAATTAAATTTTAAATTTGGTGATTGTTGTAGGGACAGGGACAAGGCAACACACACAGAAGACAGTGGCAATCGCGGTTGGAGGAGTAGCAGCTTTGGGGTTTGTAGTTGTTTGTTTGATGTTTCTGAAAGCAGTGTTGAAGAAACGAAGTGCTAGTAAACATGAAGGTTCGAATACAACTCCAAAATTTTAGTAAACAGGCCTTACAAATTGTCACCATTTGAAAACTATAAAGTATCATTGAACATGATTACGTGCAGGCTACTGAGAGGATGAGCATCCTGATGATGGGTGGGTCTAAAATGCTAGAAAAAGACGGAGCTTTTGAGACGAGAAAAGAAGATAACCGAAGTTGGGGGAGAGAATTTCAATGGGAAATGCGAAGAGTCCCCACAGATACTCGAATGCTGACCTGGTTGTTTTATATGTGTTAAACAAACATGTATATCCAACTATAGAGGCTAATAGTGACTAAACGAATTTTGTTCTATAATGCTGATGGACAAGAATGTTTACCCAACCATATACAAAGTTTGTCAGCCAAAGCTTTGCAGCAAATTTAGATTTCCGTTGGCTACAAATTACCAAAAGAGTCCAATAGTATCGGTGTTTCAAGTCCTTTTGCAATCAAGGTTCATTTGTTTATTCAATCTTCCGGTGTCATTAGAGAAAATGGCATCTGTTGAACATCTTTTAAGCAAATGCTCAACTTGGTTAATACACTTTACAATCTCATTCTGAAAATGATTGCAAAAAGTAAACATTCCAATATACAACTGCTTTTCTAGGTACTCACCATTAATTAATAAAAAGCTAATCTTGCAAATCATCTTGCAAAAACTCCACCGTCCAATTCTTTCTGTGATTTGCCTTTCGTTTGCTACAGTCCATTGCGTAAGTACTTATAGACTTTTTCTTTAGAGGGTTTTAACAAGTTAATCAACTGAATTACGTGGCTGAAATTCTAGCTCCATTTGAGTCGCAATCATAGAAAAAACATGGCATACACAGGCACAGGGACACGTACCCCAAACAAATGTTGACTCTATCTTCGTTGCTAAGGCAACAGCTCTTTCGCTGATTGACATGCCCAGTGCCAATTAGCTGTTGTATCTTTGTTTTTCATAAAATAACTGTGTTAATCAAATTCCCAGAGAAATATCAGCACCAGTACCCATTCTTTTCTGATTTTCTGCTCTCAAAGGCTACACCTATTCCACCAATCATTGAAAGCGTCATCTACTGCACCCGGGTGGTAACTGCCAAGTGTTTTTTCCTCCCTGGTCCCATCAATGCCTTCAAGTTCGACAATATCCAACACTTTCTCCCCACCAATCTTAAAAGCAGAGAAATCAACTTCACTAGTCTTCTTTAGGGCCCGACCTCTCTAAATCTCTATCAACCAGGATGATTAACATAAGTTGGCGGGTCACCTATGAGATCATATTACCTCATTTCTACGTTATGGCCACGTATACAAAGAAAATACTAGTTCCTAAAATCCAGGTCCAATTGATTCTTTCCTTGTTTTCTTTACCCCTTGTAATTTGCAAGATTTGGACCATCCAGCCTCATCACATGTTGCTTAGTACCCATTACCATCCCCAACTTCAGCAGCTCCTCCAACTGCTGTCTATTGCCTAACTTCACTTCATGCACCTTACATCTTGTTACAAGATAGCTAATCAAGTTGCAGATGCCTTGGCAAGATAAGTAGCCGAGCATCAAGACCTTTAAAAGTTTTTTTTCCCAGCCTCTTTGCGGTGATGAATATGGTATAAGCTTCGACTAGGAAGGTTAGTGTAAGGCTTCCACTATAAAGCTGTTGTCAACTAATGATATAAATAATCAATTTTGTTATGCTGTTAAAAAAAAGGATAAAATACCTTGACTTTTTTAAATTTTGATCGAAATTACATAGAAGTTCATTAGTTTTCGAAATAAACATTCTATCCCAAAAGCACAAACACAGTTACCAAAAATTATGAAAAGACTAAAATGCCTTTTCTTTCCTTATTAATTTATAAAACTAATTATTATTTTAAAAAAAAAAAGAGCACCAATCGATGCTCCCCTTAGGGAGCCTTGAGGGAGCATCGGGCTCTTCATTTCGAGAGCACCAGGTGCTCCCCTAAGAGCCCCGATCAGGGTCTCCAGGGGAGCTTTGGTGCTCCCTAATGGGGAGCTCTTTTGTTTAAAATTAATAAAAAAATAATTATTATTATAAAAATTAATCAAAGGTAAAATTATCTTTTTACCTTTGCCACATCAGCAAGTTAACACAAATATTAACAATTGACTAATGACTAGACCTACATGTCCAGTAAAAAATATTTTTTGAGACAGAGTGTTCATTTTAAAAACTAATAGACCTCTGTGTAATTTCGATTAAAATTTAAGAAGGTCAGAGTATTTTATCCTAAAAAAAAAACACTTCTAGAAGACTAACATCCCTCACCAGGGAGAAAAAGTACTTTTCAACATTTTCACCTCTTTCCTTGACCATTTGATCCCAAAATTGCGTTTCCAAATTGTGAAAAGTGAAATACAAAAGAACGTTGAAAGCTATATGTAGTTCATTCATCACCAAATATTTCCCTCCATTGAGTATATAGATGCCAAAGTTAAAAATATGAAAACATAAAGCAGTGCTACAATACCAGCATCCCTGGCAAATAAATTTTAGCTTATTAAACAACAAAATATTTTCTGTGGCCCTAGAAAAATCTATCTCTTGTTCTGGATCTCTAGGGAGCAAAGGTTGAACAGTGTGGTTTTAGTGCAAGAGTATCCTCTCAAAAATCTTATACTACCCTCTTTCCCACACCTCAACCTTTTAAACAAAAAGTTTTAAGGAAAAAGGTATCAGAGAGCTTAAATTCAATACCGAATACATTTTTCTCATCATTGCCTACAGTGCCTAGCTTTCTGTCAGACGACATTCTTCTCATCCTTGCCACAGCACCTAGCTTTCTCATCTAAATATCTAATAGATTTAACAACCAAAGCAACTGGAAAAGAAACAGCCTCAAAGCCTCCTAAGATAATTAGCTCAACCATGAATCAAACAACTAAAATCCCTCAAAATATTATTATCTCCCCGTTTGCTATATGATATATCATGAAGCTTCACCCTCAAAATTGAAAGTAAAAGAACTGACGTCTTTTAGTTTTCATGCTATCACACATCGGACATAGCCATACCAAAATTAAAATCCCAATTTGCAACTACTTTGGTGGACCTAACTCCCATATCCCAGTAGTTCAAGGTCCTTGACATTCTAGGTTCTAGTGGAAGTATATTAGAACCTTCAGGGGAACTACCAAATCAAGGAAGTGCAACTTACAATAATTCTCAACCCTAGCCCTACTCCCAACTATTTATCACCAATGATAGTGCTAAACATGAGAATGAACTTCATCACAAAGAGGAACAATACTGAAACATAAGACTTCCTAGAGAGAAGCAAGAACTCTTCACACATCTCTGTAGACCAAGTACACTCAAATGCTGCACTGCAATCCACAAATACCGATTTATGGCAAATCAACCAAGTAAATGCACTTGAGTACATCTTTGGTACATCTTCATCGTGCTACCCCAATGACTACCCAGAACATTATATGCAATCAAACATTAAAAAATCATTTCAAAACCATTCAATTTCATTTACAAGTACCTCAAATGAACACTCTCAAACTAACAATTACTTCATCACAACAATATTAAACACTGTCCAATTTCACTTAAAATCCATACGCATAAAATAGATAACAGCAAGTCCAGTAACAACATTCTCACACGCAATTAAAACTAATAAAACCAAAATGTAAAATCTTATTTAAAATTTTTATGGAAAAAAGATCCTAAAACTACTTCAAAAAGGTTGTATTACAACAACCAGATGACAATGGCCTAAAAAAGGCTACGAATTTGATAACCGGCAAGGTCTAACCTGAGATTACCTAGCCCGATCACTTAAGGGCCGGGCCAGTAGGCGGGGCACCAAGGAGACTAGCTTGCTGGAGCTCGAGCTCATTGAACTGCTGCTCGCGGTCCATCTCGATGATCAAAGGGACAACTAAGATCAAGAAGGTTGTTCCGGCGATCCAGGCGGCTTTGCCCGTGCTGCGGAGGAGTTTCTTGGAGACGAAAGCGGCGTCGCACGCGGCTTGCTTGCCACGGGAAACGATGGGGGAGGACGTGATCCTCGCGAGGATGTTGGAGTCGGACTTGGGGGCGGATCGCCTCTCGGGTAGGGAAACTCCGCCTCGCCTGGGTTGGGCCGCCATGGTTTATTTGGAATGGCGAAGAGGGTTTTTGTTGGAGGGTTTTAAGTGAAGACCGACGAGCGAGGATTGAACAGGAGAAACATTTCCTGTCGGGTGCAAATTTTATAGGTTCTAGAAACTACGGAAAAACACTAGCATTTCCAAGCTTGTTATTAAGTAAAAAAAAGTAATTTTTACGTACTACTTACTAGAGGTTGGTACGATGCCACTAAAAGTAAATATATTTTTTATTTGAATTTTGCAAAATTTCCTATACATGATTTTCCATATATATTAGATTTTATTAAAATATGGATAATTTAATCTAAACAATAAAATAATATTGGCATAATGTTCAAAAAGCTCATAAAATATTAAAAAAAATTAAATAAACTCTTATTTTCTTATTATGTTTAATCAATGATCTATATTTTTATTTTGAGTCAAATAAATCTTTATTACTAATGATTAACTAATTATTATTAATCAAAATATCATTTATTATTTATTATCTACATGTGACTAACATAGCATCGATATATAGGTAAAATGCACATGATTATATTTTAACATCATATCAATGTGATATCATTGTGTAAAAATGTCACGTCGTAATCAATTATAATTTGTTAGCATTTCATATCCTCTTCAATTATAATATATTAGCATGTCATATTAATGTCATATGATAAAATGACAAATAACATTTTAACTTAATCAATCATTAGTTATAAAGATTTATTTAATTAAAAAATATATAATAATTTATTTGGCTTAAAATAAAAATATAAGAGTTTGATTAAATGCAATAAAAGTATAATGGTTTATTTGAATTTTCTTAAATAATTTAGAAACTTTTCAAGATATTATGTCAATAATATTTTATGAGTTTACATATACAACTATAAATAATCCACACTTCCATTGCAAATCTATCATGATGAACGATTGGAGAACAAAGGCACGAAGAGGACTACACTCAGATGAAAAATGAGGTTGGGTGTTGGTTAAGAACAACGATAAGGGATCGAAGACTAGATAGGAAACGAGACATTAATGAATGGCGTTAGAAACTATTCATGGCTTACATTGATAATTTAAACCCCAAAGTTTCTTGGAATGACGTTAAGGAGTTCTTCAATGAGTATGGAATAGTGGTTGACCTTTTCATTGAAAGTATAAAGATTGCCCCTAGAGAAAGGAAAAGTGAGTATGCTTTTGTTAAATATAGATATGAAAAGGAAATATGGGGAGTGACAAAGCAAGGGAACCTGAAGAGGTGGGGGGACAGAATAATTAGAGTTAAGAAAGTTAAGTATGGATGGAAGGAAAGAAGAAAACCAAAGGAGGAACAACAGAATCTGATCCACCAACCTAGAGAGATTGTTCAATTGAGATCATCTAAAGAAGTTTTGGCACCCAAGATGAGGCAAGGCAATCAACGTAGAATGCTTGAGAAGCATAACGATGATGACAAAATCCAATTAATCAAGATGGGATTGGTTAACATATGAACTAATATGGTGTGGTTGGATAGAAATGTAGTAAAGGTTTTGAATAAGGATATTAGCTATAGGGTTATCCAATCAAGGTTGCTTAGTCATGACATTCCAACAAAAATTAGGCTTATAGGAGAGAAAAAAGTTGTCACTATATTAGAAGATGAGGGTGAAATGGACATCGTCTTGGAACTATACCTTGAGATTTTAGATGAATGGTTCAAATCAGTAGTGAAGTACCGTGATTCATAAAGAAAGAATTTTATTTGAGTGTAGATTGTGGTTCAAGGCGTCCTCTTGGCACTAGAATTTTTTCAAACTATTAAGGGCCAAATGGGGGAAAGTTATTCAGTTTGGTAAGGCAACAAGTCGTCTTGAGAGATTTGACTGGGCGTGAATGCTAATTGAGATTACCCAAGAACAAGTCTTCCTCTAATTAGTATGGGTTAAGATGAATGGATTGAGGTTTAGCCTTAGAATTAAGAAAAATGATATGGGGAAAAGAGTTTAGGAAGAATAATTATATGATGAGCAAGTGGATTCTAATGGGAACTGCCAAGTCAAACATAAGGTGACAACAAGGGACAACCAAAGCAAGGACAGGGAAGATGTATGAGTGGGGGCAAAAGCATATTTAGTCAACCAAAATTTCAAATTTAAATCATCAAGCCTAAGGGTTGTTAGGGAGTCAAAAGATGTTTGGAAAGAAGAAACGAAGATAGTAGTGGCAAGTGCAAAAGGGGGTTGTGATTTAAACAGTGTGGAGAAAGGAAATAGTCAACTTAAAAGGCTAGAAAGGCAGATAAGGCCAAACTCAAAAGATGTGGGGAGAAGGCCTAATGCTACCGAGCCCAAGTAAGGTAAAGAGAAATGAGAGTTTTGGGACTGATCAAAGAAGGCTAAGACTAAAGTTAGAATTGAGTTAAGCCCAAAAAAGTTAACTAGGGGAAATAGCTTTGGTAAAAAGGGTTAAGTCTATGGCTTTGATCAATCTAGAGATTGAAAAAAATCTCAATTAACCTACGGGTAGAGAGAATATATGGCAAGGCATTATCAAACTCAGCAATAAGAGATAGAAGAAAAAAAGAGGGTACTAGTATAGGTATCACATGGCTAAAAAGGGTCAATTTTAATGGAGTTATGGCGACCAAGGCAAAATCGGTTAGAAGAATCGACAAAAGTTGGGAAGGACAATCTATTACGTAACTCAATGATAAAGAAAAAAAAGGAAAGAGCCAAGGGAAGTAAGTGATAATACAAGGTAAAGACAAAGCAGAAGTGGTGAACGTGGAGCTAGGAAATGGTAATTCAACAAGAAGTGGACAGTTAAGGAAGGCAATTTTAAAGAAAGAAAATAACAGTCACGTGGGATTTGAAATGATTAGAAACAATAAAGGGTAAGTTAAAAGCAATAAAGGAATAAAGTTAATTGATAAAGGTGGCACAAATAATAGACCTATGGCTATTATCCATCAGTTGAAGGAAGGATTTAATGATGATGACATTAAGAGTACGAATGAGTTATTATGAGGGAGCCAGAAGATACTTATGAAGTGGGAATCTAGTTGGGAATCAGCAAACCGTGATCAAGACCTTTGCAGCCATGGAGTATGAAGAGTTGTAATGTGGAGATAGAGAAGTGTTGGAGATGTATGTTATTCTATTGAGTTTTTTATTTGATTACTAATGTTGGCTATTTCATGAAATGTCAAAGGCATTGGTAGGATTGAGAATAAGAGGGTTGTACGTAATCTAGTTCAAACCATAAACCTAAATTCATTCTTTTGTAAGAGACCAAATGTCAATAATTTACCTAGGGGACAATTGAGAATATGTGGGGTAATGGATGAATTGGGTGGGTAGTTTCATTAGTTGTTGAGACCGTCGAGGACTGCTAAACTATTGGGATAATGAGTTCTATGGAGAAAGTGGTCATTAATAGGAGATTCATTTTGGTTGTGGGTTATGATAGGAGTTTCAACCTAAGATGCGGAGTAAGAAATGTTTATGGTCTAAACGTTGATTTGGAAAAAAGACATTTGTGGGATGATTTGGGAAAAATTATTAGAGAAGGGAATATCCCCTGGTGCATTTGAGGGGACTATAATATTGTTAAAAATGGTGATGAAAATATAAGGGTGTCCACAAATGAGAAAGCCATGGAACAATTTTCTAAGTTCATTAAGGAGTGTAGGCTTACTGATTTGCTAATGTTTGGTGGAGATTTTACATGGATGAGTAATTGGAAATTAAGGTTTGATCATTTTTTAATTTCTTTAGAGATTTTGGAAGCCTGCCATAATATTCATAAGCTATGCTTATCGCGATCCATTTGGACCATAACTTCGTTGCATTGAGTACGGAAGTAACAAATTGAGGATCGAAACCTTTTCGATTCTATAACCATTGGTTGGAAGATGATAACTTCCAACAAATGTTTGATAAGGTTTGAAAAGACTGAAGTAGGGGTAAAAGAGGTAAGGATGATGTATGACAAAGACTAAAGGAGACAAAAAAATCTATCAAGGTTTGGCAGGTCAATAAATATAGGGTGGGCAGACAGAAAATCATGGGGGTTGAAGAGGAAATACATCGCCTTGAACTTGAGTAGTAAAGTAAGGAGAACAATGAAGAGACAAAAGGAAAAATTGTTAAGTTAAGAGTTGAATTATGGGAACTACTTTGAACGGATAAAAGGAGCTAGTGGCAAAAATCGAGGACTAGATTGTACCTCAAATGAGACAAAAACAAATGATTCTTCCATAATGTGGTTTCGGCAATAAGGAGAGGTAATGCTATTATCACACTTTAAATTAATGATAAAATTATGGAAGACTCAAGGGTGATGAAAAATTAAGTGGCAAACTACTTTCAAGCTATGTATAATAAAGGTAATAGTGTGCTTCTACGACTTGGTTGGTGATTTTAAAAAGCTTAGAAAAGACTAAATTGAGTTTTTAGAGAAACCTTTCACTGAACAGGAGAAATGACATACAATTGAAAGTTGTGATGGTAGTAGAGCTCCTAGATCGTATGAATTCAGCTTTGGTTTTTTTAAGAAGTAATGGGGGAACTTAAAAGGGGGAATTATGAAGATGTTTGAAAACTTCCACAAATCTGCTACTTTGAATCATAAGATCAATACCTCTTTTATTATGCTAGTCTTAAAGAAGAACAACCCCACTACCATCAATGAGTATTGCCTTATAAGTGTTTGTCTAATTATCCATACAAGTGCATGTATCATTAAACAAACAATATAGTGAAAAGCAAAGTGTCGATCCCACTGAGAATTGAATTAATTTCTATTGTTAGCTATTAAAATTAACACACCTTAATCTTATTCAAATAATCGAATTTAATTATTAAAAAGAAAAATCCAAACTAAAAACTAACAACTAAGCAAAAAATTTGTCTAAGAATTCAACCAACTACCAGACCAAGGATTATGATATTCCTCAATGCTTCATCTAAATATTGTCTCTCTTTCTTTCTTAATTTATTTTAATGGATTAAGTTGTTAGCCTAAAGTCCTAAATTATTTACAATTCTCTCTCAAGTTTCTCATAAAAATATCTTTCTCAATTAACTTACTATATCTTTATGTAAATTAAATTAAAGAAAAATTCATTAAGTCCATGCTCTAATCTTGGCTATGTATGACACATAAGTATATGTTTATTCTACATGCAAATCAAAACACCTAATCAACTAAATGCATTTGACAATATGTTATTCTATTCATGCTCAACTTTAAACTTCTTTCATTAAGGTTTAATTTAGGTTTCCAAATTAATCTAATTGGTGGCTAATCAATTAGAAGCGTTAAGAACAAATATGAATAAACAACTTAAATCCATCAAACATAAGTAAAAAAGAGATAAATAATTCAAACTGCATATTAAGTTCAATCATAATCCTATATAACTAATTTAGTTCCTCATATTTGTAGAAATCATCATCCAAAAAAATGTTAAAACATTAAAACTAAACCGAGAAAGTAAAAGAATAACAAAAAGATAAAAGAACTCCAAGCTCTTCAAGTCTTGATCTTTAATCTTCTTGAATTCTTCAACTTCTTCTTAGGTTCAATGAGACGTTTTCTTCAATGATTTGTGACTAAATATCAGCTTTAAAGCTTGTGTTTTCGTCCCTCTAAAAATCCTCTGAAATGGTGCATAAATAAGGCCCAAGGTTGAGTCAAGTCAGAGTTTTAAATAAACCAGGATTTCTTGACAGCATAATGAAGGCCATAGCCTCTATGCTCCCACAACCACGACCTCACACATTCTGTTTTGACTTTACAAAACTATTATATTGCTTCAACTTCGACATGATTTTTGACTCCCTTCCAAGCTGAACTGGGCTAAGTAGTAAACATGCAAGTTGCATCTTTTTTATTTGTCTTTTCAATGGTTCAAAAATCACCTCATTTGAACTTCTGTAGAGAGAGTTATGGTTGAAATAGCGAGACTTGTGTAATGAAAGTATGCACCTTATGAACACTTAACTTGACGACTTGTCACCCTTTTATATCACACACCTACAAAATTAGCAAATTAATCAATAATAACTTATCTTAGGGATATATTCATCAATTTAAGCACAAAATTTACTAAGATTAGATTGACTCACATAATTAGCTAACTTAAAATAATTAAATAAAACATAATTAATTTCTATGTATTACTATAAGAACTAAGCCAATTTACTATAAAAATTAAGACCAAATAACTTTATAACATAGAGTTTTCAATAAGCCTGGTAAGTGGTCTTTATTGGATCATAACTAAAACATTCACAAATAGAATAAGAACTGTGGTTAGTGAGTTAATTAGTGAAAACTAGTTTGTGTTCATTGCTAGAAGCTAGATGGTTGATTGCCACCTAATCTCTAATAAGGCTATTAATTGTTTGAGAAAAGAGGAGAATAGAGGACTGATATTGAAAGTTGCTTTTGAAAAGATGTACGATAACGTCGAGTGGGAATTTTTGGATCTAGTGCTTGGAAAAATGGAGTTTGGATTACAGTGGAAAAATGGGTTAAAACATGCCTTTCTACTACCTCTATTTTGGTTTTAGTCAATGGTACCCCATCAAATCAATTTTGAATAAGGCGAGGCCTTCATCAAGGCTGGGCCTTCATCAAGGCTGTCAATTGTCATCATTTCTTTTCAACTGCATCATTGAAGCATTTAGCATTATGATGCATAAGGCTATTAGTTTGGGACTGTGTCAAGCAATTGAAATTGGTAGAATCGAGTGATGATAACTCTATGATATAGAGTTATTTGGGCTTAATTTTGATAGTAATTTAGCATAGTTCTTGTAGTAATACATAAAAATTAGTAAATTTTATTTAATTATTTTAAATTAGTTAATTTAGGTGAGTCAATATAATCTTAGTTAATTTGTGCTTAATTTGGTGGTAATGAGGTTAAGATAGGTTTTTATTAATTTATATGTACTTTTGTAGGTGTTTGATGGAAGAAGAATTTTAATGGAAGAAAAAGAGCCATTTCAAGGTGTAGACTTGCACTGTATATATTTTGGTTTTTCAATCATAACTTTCTCTACAGAGCTCCAAATGAAGTGATTCTTAGACCATTGGAAAGATAAGAGAAAAAGATACAACTTTTATGCTTACCACTTAGCTAGTTCACCCTGGAACATTGTTAAAAATCTTATCGAATTTCATACACTATAGTAGTCCTAGAACAATTATGATTTCTGTTAATTAATTGGGCAAGACTGCGGTCCACATAGTCTGATGAGGAAATTCTAGCTGAAATTGACTTCTTTCTTCACCCAACTTGGCCTAACTTCAAAACCCTATAAAACCTTTTGGAGGACTTTTTGAGTAGAACAAAACACCAGATTAACAGTCGAGAGTTAAGCTACAAAATCATTGAAGCTAAGAAGAATTTAAAGGATCCAAGGAGATTTGGAGATCAAGAATACAATCCTTGGTTTTTTTCTATCTTTTTGTTATTCTCTTATTCTCTTGGTTTTGTTTTATTCTCTTGGTTTTGTTTTTAATGTTTAAATTTTATTCAATAATGATGTGTAAATTGATAGGGAACCAAACTTTTTATCTAAGATTATGATTGAACTCAATGTGTAATCTGATTTATTTATCTCTCTTTTACTTATGTTTGATGAATTTAAGTTATTTATTTTATTCTGTTCTTAATACTTCTAGTTGACTGGCTACCAATTAGATTGAATTAGAAACCTAGGTTAAACATTGACGAAAGAGATTTAGGTAAATCTTGAATAAAATAACGTATGATCGAATGCATTTAGTTGATTAGGTGGTTTGATTTGCATATAGGGTAGACATACACCTACAAGCCATACATATCCAAAATTAGAGCACGAACTTAATGAATCTTTTTTCAATTTAATTTGCATAGACATATAGTAAATAAAATGGGAAAGGTATTTTTGTGAGAAACTCGACAGAGACTTGTAAATAATTTAGGACTCTAGGTTAGTAACTTAATCCATTAAACTAAATTGAGAGAGAAAGAAAATAATCAGATGAAATATTGAGAAACATCATAATCTTAGGTCTGGTAATTAAGTGAGATTCATAAAACAAATTTACTATTTAATTTTAGTTTCAGTTTATTAGTTTAAATTTTCTTTTTAATAATTTTAAATTTAATTGTTTGGATAAGATTAAGGTGTTACAATTTTAGTAGTTAACACTAAGAAGTAATTCAATTCTCTGTGGGATCGACACTCTATTCATTACTATATTATCGTTGTGATACATATACTTGCGTGGGTAGAAAATTGAACAACAAGGTGACAATCTCACATCTCCAATTTGTAGATAATACAATAATCCTATGCAAACCTAACCTCCACAGATTAATTAATACTAATCATGTTCTTAGATGTTTTTAGGCTATCTTTTGACTTAAGGTTAACTTTCATAAAAGTTGTTTATTGAGGATTGGTATTCATTAAGATACTATTAAGGAGTGGGTTGACAAAATTGCAAGTGGGATTGGTAAACTACCTACTTAAGGTTACCATTGGGTGTTGCGATGAATTCAATAAAAATGTGGAAACTAGTGGTTGACAAATTTGAAGCAAGGCTATCTTCTTGAAATGATAAATCTCTATCATTAGGAGATAGAATTACACTGTTGCGTTTTTTTTCTCAACTGTTTGCTAGTGTTTTTCATGTCAATGTTTGTAATGCCAACGAGGATTAAGGAAATGCTTGACAAAATTCAACAACGCTTCTTATGGGAAAGTGCAATAAAAGGAAGAGAATCCACTACATTAATTGGGATTTGGTTTGTTTATATAGGTGGAATTGGCTTCATGGATCTTCAAGTGAAAAATCGTACTCTCCTAAATAAATGGATATGGCGATATAGCAATGAAGAGGGCAATTTAGGGAAAGGGGTTGTGGTTGGAAAAATTGAGTGTGACCCAAAAACGATCATGCCAACTAACGACAACTTGAGGAAAACTTCCAATGTTTGGAGAAATGTTCTAAAACCACTTATTAAAGGCCAACAAAGCTTTGATATGGCGAGAATCACACATGAGGGTGTAAGGTTGATGGTTAAAAATGGAAAACAGATTAATTTTTAGAAGGAACAGTGGATCCTAAGAATCATCATCAATATCTGATTCCCAAGGATATATGCCTAGGCAACCAACAAAAATGGTGTCATTAAGGAGTTTGGGAAATAGGAGTAGGAACAATGGGTTTGGAATATTAATTTGAAGAGGAATGTACTAGGTTAAGCAAAGAAGCAATAGTAGGAATTCATTAGGTTGTCGACGGATCAAGTGCTGAATAGAGAGTTTAAAGATAAACTTGGGTGGAAGTATAACACAAGTGGTCACTACAACACTAAGTCTTTTTATTGAGCTGTAATAATGCAAAATGACTACAAATTTGATGTGTGGAGTTCGATATGGGAAAGACTGGTATCCCATAAAGTAAAAGCGTTTTATTGGCAGTTATTGAAAGGAAGACTTCTTGTGAGATTGTATGCCTTCTGTGCAAAATAGGTACTGAGTCGTTAAGTCATTTACTTTTTACTTGTCATGAAACATAGAAATAGTGGCATTGGTGTTGTGATTGTTAGAACATAAAATGGGTTATGCATAATGACCCCTTTATATGTTTTCAATTGTGGAATGAGTTGAATGGTGGCCTAGGAAATGGTAAAGTTTAAAGGATGGCCTTTTATGCCATTGCTTGGTCAATATGGTTATCCAAGAATGATGTTTTATTCAAAGTAAAACTGTAGAGTAGTTCTAATACTTTTGATCTTATTTAGATGAGACTTGCTTAATGGGTGAAAGCTAAATGGCTTGAGTTGAATTTATCTATGCTTGATATTGTTAGAATGCCAAGTGTGAGTATTTAACCTATAGAGAAAATGAAGATGAAAAGCCAAGAAACATGGCTTGAACTAGCTTTATGATGTTTGAAGTTTAATGTTAATGCAGCAGCAAGTGGGTGTCTAGGTGAGGCTAGAATTAGAGGAGTAATCAGCGATAACAAAGGCAACATCCTCTTTCTGTTCTCCTTATCAGTGGGAGTCATAGACTCCAATACTGCTAAACTGATGGCTCTGTGGAAGGGATTCCAAGTGGTTGCAGCATTTCGATGGGCAACTTCACATGACATTAATTTTGAAAATGACTCCTACAACGCGGTGATGTGGGTGTTAAACATGCAGTAAGCTCCTTGGAAAGTTAAGATAATTGTTATGAAAATTGAAGGTCTCAAGGCCAAACTTACCTATTGGAATGTGTGAAAGATCCCACGGTCTGCTAATGAGCTGGTAGATAATCTTGCCAAAATAAGTATTAGGAGAGATGGTGAATTAATGTGGACATTAGGTGATGATATATTTGACAATAATGAAAAGGGAGGGTAGCTAGGAGTACATGATTTTGTACGTGTATTACTTGTATAGGTTGATGGTTGTTTTTTGTATTCTCACCCTTATGTTCCCTGTATATGGTAGGCAAAGGCATCATTTTTTTAGGGTGTGAGGGAAGGTTACATTAGCCACCTATTTTTTGCTTTTTTGTATATTGGTTCATTGATATTAATACAATGAGAAGGCTTTTAAAAAAAAACTATAAATAGTCCACATTAGTTAGTTTAGTTGGTAAAGAGAGGAGTTTTTCTTGTTAATGAGGATTTAATCCTTATTAAAAGTATTTTGGAAGTAAATTCTTGAATGCACCAAATTGAAGGGAGCATGTGCTTAAGATTGTCCAAGAGAAGATTAGACTCAAATAAAACCCAAGGATATCTTGATCATACTAAAAAAAATGTATAAGTAGAACTTACATTACTATTAAAAGAATTATGTAACATATATAACATAACTAGAAGAAATTAATAAACAAATTATAAAAAAAAAACTAACATAAAGTTAGATGAACTCACATTTGAAAAGATTTAAACCTAAAACCTAAAAGTCAAAGTCTCCTTCTTCTATAAGGAAAAAGGCATACAATCATAAACATTGATTAGTGAAAAATTAAAATTTTTCCCAAATAAAATCACCTTTTGGATTTGTTTAATGTAAAACTATAACTAAGAAAAGAAGAATGATATATCTTTGAACTTTTTGACGTCAAAACTAAAAGGCTAGCAAGTCAATGACCAGAAATCTTCAACCAACAAATGAAGTTAGCAACTGCAAATCACAACTTGCCTATTTGTTCAACCTTTTATGGTTATCCACATGAATAATGTCAAACCCTGCTTTCTAAAATAATTATAATGTTTTTCACATGCTCAATAGAATGTTTGTATATTTAGGAAGTTCGAGAAATCGTTAAAAGACGATATTGCCCCTAATTGTATCATTAAGTCGATTAAGCCTCGAACTAGTTCAAATAGGAATTTTAAAGTGAAATTAAGAGTTTCACAGTTCAAGGATGACTCAAAACAGTAATTAGGAGTTCGAGGATCAATTCGGAGTCAAACCGAAATTTTCACTATCTAAGGGCAAAATTGTAATTTTTCCACTCGTGGAAAAAATTTGAGATTTTGAGAGAATTTAGATCACATTTGACAAATTGGAGAATGGTATGAGTATAAGGGATGAAAAATATGTCTATGGGCAATTTTTCAGTTTTTGGGGTAAAAATGTAATTTTTCACTTTACGGGGGCAAAAGTGTAATTTTTTAAAAATTTGCTCCACCAAAACTTTGGAAAAGTCTAGAAACTTCATGGAGGACATGGATAAGTGAAGAGGATTGAGTGGTAGAAAAAGAAAGTAAAAAAGATGGCTAGAAAAAAATAAAATAATAAAATATTCAAAAGGTAAATAAAATAATAATAATTTATTAAGCCTATTAAAAGGCTTGAAAATTCCAGAATTTTTCATTGGGATGGTCAGCCAAAACCAGCAGGAGAGAGAGAGAAATAAGAACAAACCCTAGAGTGAGAAAATTCAAAGAAAAAGTGTGATTTTTCAAGGAATCAAGTGTTTAAAGGTATGATTTTTCAAGCTTAGCTTAAGATTTATCATTTCCATGCATTTCTCATCATTTTCCATGGTTGAATCATGTGATTTGAGGATGAATTCAACTCTGGAAAAATGGGTTAGGAGAGAGAAACTTGTTAGATTAATTTGATTTTAAGTTATGTTAGTGTTTTAAGTTAGTTTAGCATATTTAGGAACAAAACAACAAGAAAAGAATTTATTTTTCTCCATTACCATTATTGGCTGAATTTTCTAGGGGAATATTAGCTGATGATCTTGATGTTTATTTGAGGAATTATGATGAATAATGATGAATTATGTGTCTAGAAAAATAATGGAAATTTTCGGAGCAAAAATATGAATTTTTACCCATTATGGGTATTTTCGTAATTTCCTATCGAGACTGATAATTTGCACCACACTAAGGAACATTAAGTCAATTTGGGTGCAATTGAGGTATAGAAACTGAAAAAAATTAATTTGAGATTAAATTGGACGCGTTAGTAATTTAATCGGGTAATAGGTCGAATTAGGTTAGCACCGCATTTAAGCGGTAGTCGGATAAGTTGCATGTCATATCATGCATATATACCGAGCCTGAATTGATTTTATAATGGTCAAGCATTGATGTGGTGAATTATGTATTGTACATTGTGGATAGGTGGTGAGCAAATTACACTGGTAAAAGTACAGAAATTGTGCTTGAAGACTGGGATTAGGAGTACGTCGACTCCTAGAACTGTGAGTGGACAATTTATCGTCTTAAATATCTAGAGTTATTATACTTGTTTGATGCTTTTATTGAATGGTGAATTTAAATTATAAAATATTATGTTTTCCAATTAAAATGTTTTTTAATAAAAAATGAGATTTATATTGGTTTTGAAATCAAATATTGTTTTGGGAAAATTGAGTATATGAAGACTGTGTTGAAATTTATGATTTTATATGTTATTGAAATTGTGGCTTATGACACTATGGTAGCATGATGGCTAAATTTTTGAGGTTGGCATGAAATACATGAACAGTTTTGGATTGGTCTTGGTAGACTGGATTACATTTTATTCGCCATAGTATGCTACTGGAATTTTTATGGGTCTGGTGGTATATTAAACGGCCACTGCAGTGGTGGGGGTTTCCGTGGGCTGCCTATGAGAGGGGCACGGTAACTCAATTATATACTTACCTCCGGGGGGAGATGTTGGGTGAAGTATCTCCTGAGGTATGATTTGAGTGCACCTCACGTTCGGGCCACCACGTGAGAGTGAGACTCAGCCAACGCCAAGGAACGGCTATGTGTTAGATGTGAAAACATGTTTATGGGTATGGGTCATTGAACAGCCTTGGCGGTCTTAGTGGGATACCTTGACGAAGGTACCTGCGAGAATGATTTTGGTAGGGGCCAAGTTTAAGAAATTCATAAGCGGGAAATTTTGATGAAAATAAATTGTTTGGTATAGATTGAAACGAAATTTGTGTTATGAATATTATTGAGATATAACGTTTTTATATTATCTCCATCTACTCGGCTTTAGATGCTTTTGATGGTAATTGTTTACTCACTGGGATTATTTAATCTCACCCCTCTTCCTATCCATTTTTCAGGCTCAGGACAATTTGTTGATAGTTGATTAAGACGAGAATTAATCTCGGAGTTGCATCATAGGAAGTAAGGGTTCGTAGCTCTATATCTTCTTAGTCAGTTGGGGGCCCACGTGTCACTGAAAAAATAATTTTATTCTTCAGTTATTTGATTTAAAGTATGTATGAATATATTTAGCTTTTACACCATGTTTTTGACGAGTTTTGGTATTTTCGAAGAAAAATGACGAAAATGCCCCTGTGAGCCAGAAAGTAATATTTTATTGTTTTGATTTGGAAATGACTTATGATTTTTTTTGAAATGTGAAATTTAATAACTGTCACTCACTGGGGAGATGCAGAAGCTGATGTTAAGCCTTGCAGGGTTTCGATCGGCATTCGGGGTAATGAGTGCCTATCGGGACGTCGCGGCGGTTGTCACGGGCTCGATGGGAGTTCCGGGTCGTGACAAATAACTTGTGAGGAAAAACTCCCAGGAGGTGAGGGATGTTTGTGCTGGCCAAACCTTGTGCTAGCAAGGCCAAGAGACCAATGACTTTGTTTTGGGAAGTAAGTCTAGTGCTTTGTTTGGCTGAAAGTACTATGATGCCTATAAGATACTAGAACTTTTCTTATTTATATTTATATGATATGGTCAGGAGGTGTCTATCATTTATCTTTCATTTGTTGGCTAATGTTTTGTATTAGGTAATTTATCTTTAGGATATTGGAACGTTTTATTCAATTAATTCAAATCTTGACCAATCAAAAAAAACAAATGGTTTTGTTCCCAGGCATACCACATAGGTTACAATCTAGTATATAATATTATATATCTTTAATTAAAAAAAGTTGTTAACTTAAATTTGTGTTGTCTTATTTTGGATGCTTTATATCAACCCTTTCACTGCTAAAGTATATGATAATTTGCTTATGAATTCTTAAGTTGCACTTGGTACCTTACATCGCAGAGAATGTGATTGTAAGGAATATGTTTATCGGTAAAATAACATTACAATATTTGATATATTAAGTAAAGTGTAATTAAAATGCTGGGAATATAATATTACAGTCTTTGATTTACAAGTACTTTACTCGAAATATAATGTTAAATTCCTGAATTACCTTTATATATTAAAATGCAAGTTTAATATACTTATATGTTTTTTATTATAAATTTTTATATGACATCACCTCTTAAATAAAATTTCCAACAAGTATGGGGCAAATCCATTTTAATATTGATTAGAAAATAACTTTTCATTTGTTAGCAATTTTGAAAATTTAAAATATATTGTTATTATTATTATTTTGAAAAATTCCTAAAAACCAAAAAACAAAAATAATATTTTTTGAAAAAAAATAAAAAATAAAAAACCAAAAAGATATTTTTTGAAAAAATATGAAAGTAAAAAAGAAATATTTTTAATTTTTAAAAGTTTATTAAAAATTACAAAGATGAAATAATTTTTATAATTTTAAAAATTTTAAGCATAAAAAAGAATATTTTCTACTTTTCCAAAATTCTATATATATTTTAAATTTTATAGATATTTTAATCTTTTATAATTTCTTAAGAATAAAAATTATTTCTATTTTCTATTGTTCTAGAATTTTTTAAAACTATTATAATTTTTTTTTATTTTTTTATTTTTTAGAATTTCTAAAAATAAAAAAATATTTTTAAATATTTTTAAATTTTATTTTACAAAAATTTAAAATTATCTTTAATTTTTAAAAATTTTAATTTGATAAAAATTAAGTTTTTGAATTTTATTGATTGATTTCTTTCTTATATGAATTGTAAATGTTATACTATTTATATTTACTACTAATATATTTAAATTCATCAAAAAATTATTATATTGATCCACCATATAAGACCTCTCCTACTGATGCTATTTGAAAATGTTAAATAAAAAAAAGATACGTTATGTCCAAAGGAATTCTGGTCATTTTTCCAAATGAAAAAGAGTAAAAATGTCAAATCAAATTTAATAACATTACATTCGTTTTTAAATGACAATCACATTATATCCATTGAGTGTGATGTAATTGTATTATAATCTTATCTTGAGTTTACTACTTGATTTGTTTTAAAATAAGCACTATAATATATTTTAATTAAGCACATTATAGGGAGTGTGGGAGCGTAATCCTCATATCAAATGCTGCCTTAGTGTATACTAAAGTGGTGACCCGCTTCGTGTGGGTCTAATTTTTTTTTTCAAATATTTATAATTAAAAATAATTTTAAATTATATAATATTATAAATAAAAGTAACAATAGTGAAAAACAGTAATTTTAAATTTGAAAATAATATAAATAATAGTTGTAATAATAAATTAAAGAAAAATATTTTAAAATACAAATATTTTTAAATTTTTTACTAATTCTTGACTATTAGAACAAAATTTGTTATTTAAATAATTTTTAATTTTTCAAAAAGATTTTATTTTTATATATCTTAATATATGATAATATTAATATAATCATATATTTTTTAATTATGATGATTTTAATATTGAAATAAAATTAAATTTAGGAAAATGTAATATATGGAAAGAATTACTCATAAACTACATTATTTATATAATAAAATTATTAAAATGAACATGAATATCGATTGCACTTATTAAAAGTTTCATAATTTTAATAATGAAATTTTGTAAATTATCTTCAATTTTGATTACTACATTTTATCTTATGCCTTTATAATTATTTAGACTTAATCCACCTTGTAAAAATAATCTTGAAGTCCCCAATAATTTTGGTAAGTGATTAATAAATTTATTAAATTAATTGTCTTATTTTTTATTCTTATCTATTTTTAAATAATTTTATAAATTTAATTCATACATAAAAAAAGAAATTATGTAAATAAAATAAATAATTAAGAGGTAAAACAATGGGTTAGAAAATACCTCAATTGTTGTTGGTGGGTGTGACCCAAATCTCCTTTTTTTTTTTTCATTTTTTTATCCAACAAAACGACGTAGTATTGGTCATCCTATAAAATCTTAATCTAAGCCTAGCAACCAACCCCTTGCCCTCGACCCTCTTTCCCAACCTGGATCCCGGGCGCCGTCGCCCTCATTGATTTTCTTTCCCTAGTGACCCTCTTTCTCTCAACTATTCTTTTGAGGGCAACATATCGCCGCCGCCCTCTTCCAGAAGGTGTTAGATGTAGTTTCAACGGGTGAGTTTGGAGGGATTAGATGGATTCTAGCTTCACATTTTTGGTTTATGTGTTTTTGGGAGCCAAAGATTTTTTTGGGAGTGGTTTTTACTTGCCTTCATTGCGAAGATTGTAGGAAGGGGATTGCTGCATCTGTGGATGCCTTCTTTTTGCGCAAAAATAATTTTGAGGTGAACTATAAAAATGCGCACGAATCATGATGGGTCAATGTGAATGACACTGTCATTAGAAGTGAGAAGATATTATTTAGAGGCGTAATTTGAGTTTTGAATTCTGAATCATGTATTCGAGATAATCGGCTTCACCATTGACCAACTCCGGTAAGACAAAAGATGGAACAACTCAAAATTGGGCCTGCTCCCGCACAAACACAATCACCGTAACATTTATGGGGTGGGAATGGATGGGATTTAAGTTCCAGGCTGAACAAGATTTAGATGGGGCTGACCTTATCTTTTTCATGATTAGAAAGATTTTAGGGGAAATAAGCCCCCCCCATTGAGCAACGATTGCAGAGGGAGAGGAGTAACTACCACTACTGTTTTTGTCCTTTGCTTTCCTCCGTGAGACGCCAACACCCCAACCCCAGCACAAGCCCTTCACGTGTCACGTGGAGGAGCGCCCGACTCCAAACAAGAATCTGACTCCTTGGTTTTTAAGTCAAGAAACAAGAAATGGGAAGGACCACTTTTCAATTCCACCAGGTAGCCGTTACCTCTGCTTCTCATTCAGAATTCTTCCACCCTACGTATACCACACTTAAATTTTATTTTCGGTTTACTTTTTTAGCCTTTAAAACAACGTATAGCATTCACTAGTTTCTTGAATGCCTCCACCCCTTCTCCTACCACATAGCATAACGGATAGAGCCAAGCCTTTTGAATTTGAAACAACAAATAAAGACAAAAGTGAGATTTCTCATATGGGCTTTCTTCCTTTTTCCTCTTCTGCTTTCGTCTCTCTTTTTTTTGGGTTATGTATTATACATTACAAGGCTTTTTTTTCCTCATTTGGATAACCGTTATTTCCAAGTTTTTGAAACTAAGCTCTCTTCTGTGCGAGTTCTTGAAAGTTTCGCTTGCATTACATCCCTGCTTGTTTTATGAATTTATCAAGTTAGTAGTTGCCTAAAAGTACTGTTTTTACCATGCATAGGCATGCTGACCTACTCTCTTCTCCACATGTTCTGCTTCTTCTTTATTTACCCTTTCCTTTGATGGTACTAGTCGTTGTTAAATTTCTAATGTGAAAACTTGTTTATTTATGTGAAGTGTATCCAAGGGTAAGAGTGAAGGAACGAGTAGAAGAAGATGATCATTTCCCATCATCCAAGGACAGCGAATCCTTTCTGTTTTTGAGGCTTCTCGAATCTGTATCTAAACAAGGTAGCAGCCGTTTACTGTTACCTTATGATCTACTTGTTTCCAAGTATTTTGAACTCACAAAAAGAAACTTCCAATGTGATGTCCTCAAAATTTTGCTTTTAATGTATAATTGTATTAACAACAGCTAACTGCTGTCAGTTGATATCATCTGCTTTTTGTAGAAAAGGAGAATCAAATCAATTCCCCACCTTCAGTTGCCAGAATCGCAAAGGCTTATGTCACAAGCCTAGCGACAAAATCTTTATCTGCATCCGAAGGTTGATTTTTGTTTAGTAATTTTGCTTTGACCTGATTTTTCACTATAGATTTCCTTTTAAGTATTTTAAATAGAAGCAGGTTGCAATATTCTATTATTCTCAGGCATTACCTCCATTTATAATCTCCATCTCAGGTGTTGGATCAGTTCAGAACAACAAGCAGATTGGCAAGGATACCAAATCAAATACAAAAGCTAATTCAATTCCAGCTCCTCGAGCTGTGTTGTCCAGCCCCGGTAATCTCATTATCTCTCCCCGTCATGTTCTGAATCTGTCTTTCAATTTAATATTTTAGTCATCTCGGTCTCCGAAAGAGTTCAAATCTCTTCTTTAATCTTGATATTGGTATCAGATAATGATGGGATGATTGGAAGCAGAAACAAGTTAAATTATGCAAGATCTGCAGCTTGTAAAAAGCGTCAAACTGAACAGACAAAGCCAGCAGCAGGCCAAGCCCACATTAACGATAACCTGAAAGGAAATATAACACAAAGTTCTTCCAACGTTAGGAAAGCCCCCAAGACTGAAAATCGTGGTCTTGCTGGAAGGATGCGGAAGGACCCTTTGAAGCCAGTAGTCCAAAGGCGGAAGCACAAATTGGAGATGGAAAATCAAGTTAATTCTCTTGAAATTTAACCATTGTACGCTTATGCTGATATACCCTTTTATGCGATGTAAATTGGTTTGCTTCCTAAATCCTAATGAATATTGCTCACTTTTGTACTTGCAAAGATCGTTAACAGGGAACAAGAAGAAGAAGAAGAAAGCACACGTACACTTTGCATAAACAGTTTTTACTACATAAACGAGATTGGGGGGGGGAGGGGGGGCGAACTTGGAGGATCATTCACAAAGCTGCCTTGGAAATTTTGCACAACGTCAAAATTTAGATGCTAACTTCAATCTCAGAATAGGAAACACTTGTTTCCCCTCCCATATTCAACAATATTCTTTATCCTTGGAGTAGCTTCAGCACTTGCAAATCGTTATTTCTCATAACCAAAAACATAAATAAAAGCAAACCAGAGAAGAGAAAAGAGGGCTCCAACGGTAAATGTCTGTGATGAATGTGTTGGAATTTTTAATTTTGAAATTCAAAAAAAAAATCACATTATCTTAAATAATCTTAACTTTTACAGCACGTTTGGTTTACTTTGTTTGGTATAATGAATGAAATAGAGTAAAAATTACTATTATGATTTATTACAGTATTTGATTGGTCAAAATAAGATTGGAATAAAACAGGAATATGTGATAAAAGATAAAAATAACCTTTATTATATTAACATTTATTTTCATAAAAAAATAAAATTATCCTTATTATGTCACGACCCGAAACTCCCCATCGAGCCCGTGACAACCGCCGCGAAGCCTCGACAAACATTCTTCACCCCGAATGTCGATCGAAACCTCGCAAGGCTCTCGTATCAACTTTCGCACTTCCCTGGTGAACAATAGTTATCAAATAATCAAAATACGAAGGATTACAAATAATTTCCAAATCATAACATAACATTTTTTTTTGGCTCACAGGGGCATTTTCGTCATTTTTGTCGAAAACCTCGAAACTTGTTAAAAATGTAGTAAGTACGTCGAAAATATATATTTAATGATTTAAAAAATTTAAGTATCTAAAACGTTCATTTGAAGTGAAAATTTGACCATTTGAATATAATAAAAATATTCCACAAAATAAACTATTTTCTTGTAAAATAATTTTCATAAAACTATCGGTACATAATTCTTATAGCGTAAAAGATAATTATATTCATATATACTATAAAGCAAATAACCAAAGCATAAAATTTCTTTTACAGTGACACGTGGGCCCACATCTAACCAAAATGCATCGGAAGTTGAAAACCTACAGCTTTTACCGATTCGAGTCCAAATGAAAGTCCTTGTCAAAGTCAGCTAACTATGGAATTCCTTGAGCCTGAAATGTGAGGAAATGAGGGTGGTGAGATTATAAAATCCCAGTGAGTAAACAGATACCATCTAAACTATCTAAAGTCGAGTAAATGGAGACAATTAAAATAAATCATCATACTGTAATTTCATTACCTTTCAACTCATTTCAACCAAATAAAATCAATCCATAAAAATCGAGAAATCAACTTGGCTTATGAATTTCTTAAAACTTTGGCTCGTGCCAAAACTCATACTCAGTGATACCTTGCGCAGGGCATCTAACCGAGTCCGTCAAGGCTGTTAAAATTTTGTATACACTTAAAATATATTTTAGTTTGAGAAAAATACAGCCGTTCCTTGGCGTTGGCTGAGTTCCCCTTCACGTGGTGGTTTGGCGTGAAGTGAACCCTAAGCTATACCTCAGGAGATACCCTACGCGCCTCTCGGTTCGAGGTAATAATATAATGGAGTTTACCGTGCCCCTCTAATAGGCTGGTCCACGAAACCCCCTCTGCAGTAAATAATTAATATATAATCCACCAATCAATAAAATTCATTCTAGCATGACATGATAATTTATCGCAACCTAGCCTCTCAAGGCTGAATACACAGTATAAATAATTCTAACACCAAAATCAGTTTAGCCATTCATGCTCATTTATTATCATAAGCCATTCAATTCAAAACCATAAATTTGCAACACAAACTACCAGTCTCCAATTACTCTATTTTCAAAACTAATATTCGATTTTCCAGAAAATTTATAAAATCATTTTATAAAATCACAATTTCTCTTAAAACATAGCAATTTACCATTTAAACTCATTTTTCATAAAATCACACAGTTGTATAAAACTACTCTAGATAATTAAGACGATAATAAGTTCACTCACAGTTCTAGGAGTTGATGTACTCCTAATCTCAGTCTCTAAGCACAATCTCTGTACTTTTACCAGTGTACTTTGTTCACCACCTATCCACAATGTACAATACATAATTCACCACATCAATACTTGACCATTATAAAATCAATTCAGGCTCGGTATATATGCATGATATGATATACAACTTATTCGACAACCGCTTAAATGCGGTGTTGACCTAATTCGGCCTATTATCTCCAATTTAACTCTAAATCAATTCTTCTCACTTTCTACACTCCAATTATAACTAAATTGCCTCCATGAATGTGAATGAGATTCAATTTATCAGTCTCGGTAGCAAATTACGAAAATACCCCTAGTGGGTAAAAATCGTATTTTTGCTCCGAAAATTTCCATTATTTTTCTAGGCTCATAATTCATCATTATTCATCATAATTCCTCAAATAAACATCAAGATCATCAGCCAATATTCCCCTAGAAAATTCGGCCAATAATGGTAATGGAGGAAAATAAATTCTTTTCTTGTTGTTTTGTTCCTAAATATGCTAAACTAACTTAAAACACTAACATAACTTAAAATCAAATTAATCTAACAACTTTCTCTCTCCTAACCCATTTTTTCAGAATTGAATTCATCATGAAAACATGTAATTTAATCATGGAAAATAAAGAGAAATGCTTGGGAATAAGAAAACTCAAGCTTAATAGAAAAATCTCACCTTTTTCACTTAATTTTCTTGAAAATTCACACTTTTTCTTTGATTTTCTCTCTCTAAGGTTTTGTTTTTATTTTCTCTCTCTTCTTGCTGGTTTGGCCGGCCATGGGGTGGAAGATGGGCTGATTTTATGCTTTTTTATAAAGAAATAATAAAATAATAAAGGTATGACACATGGCATCATGTCATTGGCCCGTTTTTAAAATTTTAAAAATTTTAATCCTTTTTATCTCCACCACACAATTAGTCAATGGTCAAAATGAGGATAAAGGAAGACCATGTGCTGGAAAAATGTCCTGGTGGTGGAAAATTATAATTTTGCCCCTGGGGTGGCAAAGTTACCATTTTACCCTTTTACTCCAAATTATACCGAAATTAAAATTTTTCACTTCTAAACCTCAAATCTTACTCCAATAAGTCAAATTATACTCCAATAAGTCAAATGGGGTCAAAAAAATCTTTTCTAAAATTCTCATTTTGTCCCCAAGTGGCAAATGACCATTTTGCCCCTAGAAAGCAAAAATTTCGATTTGACTCCAAATTGATCCTCGAACTCCGAATCACCAGATTAAACCATTCTGGGATTTTAAAATTCTTAATTTCATCGTAAATTCTCTATTTAATATAGTTCGAGGCTTAAATCAACTTTATTGTACCCCTAGGTACAATACCGACTTTTGTAAATTTTTCGAGACTCTCCTAACATGCAAACATGCTATCCATCACATGTATGTCATGATAAATATTTTTATAGAGTCGGGCTTGTCATCTTCTCCCCCACTTGGATCAACCATATGATCCTTCTTAATGACTGATTTCGACATCCGGCTAAATATTAATATTTTAATATTATTTCATTAATAAAATATTATTTTATTCTAAAAATTTTATCTTGTCTCCTTGGTACCCAAAATACCTTATTATGCCTCACTTGACTTCCAAATCGCCTTTTATCTCACAAATTCTCCTCCGATAAAATTATTATTATTTTCTCACTTGCGAAATATTTTATCCTAAACTACTCCTTTCGTCTTTTATCACTTCTAAATATTTTAATTGACCTCAATTTGCATTCGATCAACTTTATTTATCACCATATCAAAGTATGGGGTATTTCATATTATCATTTAAATACACATTTATCCCAAAAGACAATTATCCATCATAATCATATTGTATCACATATTTATATTTTAACTCAAACGCTAAAAATAAATATAATTTACTCACATATTTTTATAAATGGACAATTATTCTAAAATATAATTTAATCACATTATATTTTATCGATTATAATCAATTAAATTTTGTGTATAGATGTTTATTTTTAGCCAATTCTTCACATATTATGAATCATTTTCAAAATATTGTTTAGACAAAATATTAGAGAATAAATATTTGGGAAAAAAACGAAAAAACTAGTAGAAATAGAAAATCATGTTTTTTGATATATTAAATAGAAAATCATATCTCTGAAATTAGAAAGATGGTCTTTTATTTTTTTCTAAAAAAAAAAAGAAGTAAGTTATGTCTTTTGATATATTAAATAAAAAATCATATTATCTTTCAAACAAAAAAAAAAAAAGAAAATCATATCTTTGAACCAAGCATGTGGTGCTAAAGAAACATAAATCCTAAAGAGAGAAATAACTTGTCTTTCGATTTAGATAAGCATTCCACCTCTGGCAACAAAATGACAATTTACAAGCATAACTATGACATATAAGCATGGAAAGAAATAGAGAATGAAAGAGCCTTATCATACTATAAATGCCTTTTAGATGAGAATATTATTACATATAATCAAAAGCCAAAGTCTAGTTTACAAAAATACACTGACCTTGAAAGTAATGGATGAATATTCATCCTATTACACTAACTTACAACATGCATAAAACCAATAAAGTAGCTACAATAACATCATTATTATACAAGCAACAACACAACAGTCAACTCAAAAAGGTTCAAACCTGTTAATGAACCTCATAATTAGTATCAACATCAACCACAAGTGCCAAAAAGTTACAATATCATGAACTTACCTTCACAAAAAGTTTCAGAGCCATCCAAGCTTAACGGTCAGCAAGAAATGTCCTTAGTCATTTAAGTCTTCGGTCAGGAGCAACACTGAAAAACACAAACATAAGAGTTGGAGATTCAGGAAGTTTAATTGAAGAAGAACCCTTTCCCTTGTTGTCAATCCCTCTACTTGACTAAAAATCCCATCCAATTCTTGAGCCTTTTGTTGGATGTTCACTTTTGCCTCAACACTCTTGCTAAACTTAAGTCCAACCTATTTCATATTTTCACCCAATATCGTGGTAGCAGTAATAATTGATTCAGATGTAATGGGATCACCCGTCTCATTTGGCTTTTTTCTCTTCCTTGCTGAAGTAGTTTCACTTCTAGGAGTTGGTGTTTGAGGTTGAATATTGGAGAAATCCTCATCGTCGAAACTATATCTAGCTAGGTTTTCATCTTTAGTTTCTTCATTTATTGTATCATTACATTCCTGCATTTCTTCAAGGATATTTGCTGTAGTTTGTGCAACTTTTCCTATTACACAATCTCTTGCATAAATAAGACTAAGCTCATTGAAGAAAGGAAAACTCTTTCTTCTAAAAGGGACAACCTCCTTGTGACTCTAATAACAAAAAAAAAAGATGACTATTTGTTATATTATTATTTAGAAACTAACATGAAAATAGTTAGACAAGTTCAAACTAAAAACTTACCTGTATGTAAGATTCCCATACAGGATTGTGAGACCCTATCAAACTCGATTAAAAAATGAGTTTTTTTGCCCCATTTGGTTAATATTGATCAATGTTAGTGTTATTTGAGGTTGAAAAGTAGAAATAATTTGATTCCAGTACATTACGGAATATATGGGCAAAATCGTAATTTTTCTGTCTCGGGGGCAAATCGGTAAATTTTTCGCCCCAACACTTGTCAAGGCCATGGGATTTTATTCATCCTGTAAATGGATAAACATGAGAAATGTGTGGTGGAGAGAGATTGCTTAATGACTAAGTATGACACATGGACCAATGGAATGGTGACATGTGTCAAAATCTCATCCATTCATTATTTTCTTTATAAAAGGTATAAAAATCAGCCCATTTCTCCCATAGTGATCAGCCAAACCAAAAGAGAAGAGAAACCAAGGAAGAACAAGCCCTAGGTGGGAAAAAAATCAAAGAGAAAGTGTTGGAATTCAAGGAAACAAGTTAGGTAAGTTCAAATTTCTTTAATTCTCCTTGATACCTAGCTTACCCATGCTTTTGTTCTTGATTTTCATGGTTGAATATTGAGTTATCATGATGAATTCAATTCTGAAAAATGGGTATGGAAGAGGAATTGTTGTTGGAATAATTTGATTTTAGACTATGTTAATGTTTAGGGATAGTTAAGCATGGTTATGAACAAAAACACAAAAGAAATATTCAATTTCTCTAAGGTTCCTTGTTGGTCGAACCATGAGGGCTGAATATCAATGGGGGATTGTTTTTATTTCAAGGAAAATGGCTTGGAAAATGATGAATTAAGGTGAAACGGTTATGTAGAAAAATTTTCGGTGCTAGTGCACCAAATGACTGAATTTTTCTATAAGGAACTGTGAGGGTTCTAATGCTGAATTTGGCTCTATTTAAATGGTATGTGGTAAATTAAGGTATTAAAGGAGAAATGGATTAATTTGGAGTGAAATTGAACGCATTGGCCAATTTAACGGATGAAAAATCGACTTAGGTCACTATCGAGTCTAGATGGCTACCCGTGCATTTTTCATTTCATATCATATATATATCGAGCCTGAAATAGCTTATGACTATTAGACACAATTTAATTAGAATATGTGTCATGGATTATGGCTAGGTAGTGAGACATTGCATACGGGTAAAGGACTGTACCCGCTGACTGAAAATAAGAGTATTTCTACTCCTAATACCGGTGAGTGGACTTGCATTTCAAACTTGTTTTGGGGAATATGAAAGATTCTATCCAACTTGTCTTAGAAAATATACCTTGGGAACAAGCTTTTAGTAAAATGATTTTATATTGTGAAAATGTGCTATACAATGGTTTATATGTTATCACAATATGATAAAATGCATGATATGCATTGGATGCTTCTTTACATGTTGATTTGAACCCGGCTATGTGCGAGTAGGAGTGCACATAAGCCATTTCTGACCCGGCTATGTGTGAGTGGGAGTGCACATAAGCCGTTGTTGCCTCTGTAGCAAATGGGGGGATGCTCCGTGATCTCCCACCCCTCCGCCCAGGAGCTTGGAAGATAAGGGAAGGGACTGCTCCGTTGCTTCGTGATCCAGAGTGAAGTGCACCTTTTGCTGAGTGAAGGGGAGGATGCTTAAGCCATTATTGCCTCCGTAGCGAAGGGGGGGATGCTCCGTGATCTCCCACCTCTCCGTCCAGGAGCTTGGAAAAGGTGGGAAGGGACTGCTTCATTGCTTCTTGATCCGGAGTGAAGTGCACCTCTTACCGAGTGAAGAGGGGGGAAGCTTGGAAGATGAGGGAAGGGACTGCTTCGTTGTTTCGTGATCCGGAGTGAAGTGCACCTCTTACCGAGTGAAGGGGGGGAAGCTTGGAAGAGGAGGGAATGGACTGCTTCATTGCTTCATGATCCGGAGTGAAGTGCACCTCTTGCCGAGTGAAGGGGGGGATGCTTCGTGATCTCCCACCCCCTAGAGACAATAGCATAAGCCGTTGCATATGAGATGATGATGATGGGATGATGTACATGATGATGATGATGGGATGGTGTGCATGTTGATGATGGGTATATGGTTGTAAATGCAAATATGTAAGCATTTGTTTTTTTGAAATTTGGAAGTTTACATGTGTTACATGTTGCTATTGTTATTTTAGCAGGATGACTTGTTTTAAGGGACAAATGAGACTTTTTCCTTGATGTTCTAGTTCTCGCTGCAGCGAGAATGAAGTTCGCTACAGCGAGAAACTTTCTGTTCATTTTGCTAACTTGTGGGTTTTTGCCATATTTCTCATTTCTTTGGTACCATAGTTGAGTATGGATTTTTGTAAAGTGATTTACTCATGTGGGGTTTACATGAGGGGTTTACATGAGGGGTTTAAAGGAGCTAAAACAATTGCATGGTTTTGAGAAAATGAATGCATCATGATTTCGATAAACATTCCTTATGGTATGCTTGTTCCCTTCTTGTTCACTCATTGAGTATTGTACTCACGTTTTATAAAAATTCATGTTTTCAGATCAGGTGACTGTTGGACCCTAGATCGAGGAGTCCCCGTAGTGCATCTCTTGAGTATGTGTCTAGCATTTGATAGTAATCCCTTTTATTATAAATGTCTCCGCTTAAAGTCATGGGTCCTTTTGTATTGTGAATACAATCTAACAATGTGAATATGTGTATGCAATGTAAATTGCTAAATACATGACTGGTATAGTGCATGTATATTATTATCGATAATGCCATTGTGTTTTGGCTATGTTCACACCTGGGAAAAGGTGTGTGTGTGTGTGTATGTATGATATGATAAATTTGTTAAGCAAAGGTAAATGGATAGGCTTGCTTGGGCTTGATGAGCTATGCTCATTGAGCTCATGCGCCGATCATGGCCCGGGAAATTAGGTCGTGACAAGGATCATCAGCAACAACCATGTTCCTTTGATCATCCCACCCAAATCCACTAGTAGGTGTACCTTGCACCATATCATATATAATAACTCATTCTTTTTTCAAAGTCTTTATTCTTGACTCTATATAAGGCTTCGCTTTCAAGTTTGCATTTGGTAATTTTGTTGCAAGCATATTTTCAAGTTTTATTAAATAACCCCCTCTAAAACCAGTGTCAGCATTGTATTTTTCTATATTGTGCAAATTAGTCAAAGTTGAAATAAGTGCAGCATCTTCATGATAATTCCATTTTCTTTTGGTTCCCTTTGAACTTTAGGAAGCAAAGGCTGAAAATGCAAACATTGTTTTCTATCATACACTAAATATTTTATTATAAAAAAATAATTATAATGCTAAAAAAATAAAAGATAAAGAGATATATTCCATAATATATTAAAACTTGTCAAACTTTATTCACATGATAAAAAGTACAATATAAACAATAATTAACAAGAACAATTGACAAAACATTAAGACACTAATAACAAATTAGAAAAAAACACAACTTGTACTGGCAAAGGAAAGAAACACTAAAACAATTCTTCAATTAACAATATGCCTAACAAATGTCAATCATCATTTTGCTTAGATGCTTGCCATTTATTAAACATTTGATTTGCTAATTCCGTTCTCAAATTACTCCAAATATCAGTAAGATCAATAGTATATATTAAATCATCCTCAACTGCTGTGTTGGTTTGAATATATTCCCATAAATCAACTTCAATAGGATCAAAACTCATCTCCCTCCTAATAAAATTATGAAGCAAACAATAAGCTACAATAATCTGATTATGTATCCTAATCAGATAAAATGATGGACTCCTGAGGATACCTCACCTCATTTTCAACAATCCAAAACACTTTTTTATAACACTGAGAATAGCTATATGTTTCATATTAAAAAATTCTTTAGGATTGCTTGGTACATGGCCTTGACGTCATTCATTCAAATGATATCGTTGACCCCTAAAAGGTGTAAGAAAGCCCTCACAATTTATATAGCCTGTATCAACTAGGTAGTAACAACCTATATAAAACAAACAAAATAAGTTATTTATTTATTTAATTAGAATAATTATATGGTACATAATTTGAAATACCTTCCTACTATCATAAGAAAGCTTACCATGAGGCACTTTAAGTCCATTTCTTCTCCTCAGTGCATCTCAAAGAATTTTGCCATCAGCTACAGACCCTTCCTAACCAAAAAGAATAAAGACAAATTGCATGTCAGGTTTACATACACCTAACATGTTTGTTGCAATATCCCTTTTACGAGTGCGATATCTAGGTTTATCTACACTTGGCACCTTAACCTTGATGTATGCCCCATCTAGAGTACCTAAACAATTCTACAAATTCAATGTAATGAATTACTTATAAGTAAACCTATTAATGTCTTGTATGTATAGTTACAAAGGTAATAAGATCAATAATCTACTTTAAACCACTTCCATCGATTGTCTATTGAGTTTGTTGGAATGGGCTTAGGTTTTCTAAACAACAGTTCTTGCAATTTCAACATTGCATTTAAAATATTATGAAAGTGTCGACTAATTATCTCACTTGATTTTTTAAAATTTAGACTAATTACTCGATCCTTAACATGATCAGCAATAATATGTAAGAGTATTACTACTTGCTCATCTACAAGCATGTTCTTTGTTGACTTATGTTAGGTTAATTAGCTCAATATGATTAGATCCAAGAGGGGTGAATTGGACTATTTTCAGAATTTAAAAATATTTTCCTTTTGAACAAAGTCTTTTCTTTAATTCAAAAGTTGAGTTTAAAAAGAAAATAAACTAATTGTCTTTTAGATCAATGAAAGAGAAATTGAATTTTCACGTAAAATAAACAATAGAGAAATTAGCATAAGTGTTTTATAGAGGTTCAGCCTCATTGCCTATGTCTTCTCCTTTAGATTCACTAAGGAGTTTAAAATCCACTATTCAATCAAAAAGCTCAATACAATGCCTTTTATGGATCAAGCATAACCATACAATACAATGCCTTTTTATAGTTAAAGCACAACCACTCTACCTTTTCTATTGGTTAAAGCATAACCACTTGAGCAATTACAATGAGAGAAATGTAGGTAAAGCAAGAGTGCCTCTTAAAGGCTGAGTGAAGAATTTGTACAATACTTGAAGAAAAGAATGGAAGCCTAATAAATGCTAGACTAGAAGACTTTTTGTATTTAAGAAGAGTATAATAGGTTTTAAATGTATCTTGGCTAATTCTCCTTTCTTGAGTTGTGTTTTCAGGTCTTCTAACCTTCATAAATGTTGAGGAAACTTGTATTTATAGTTGCTAAAACTTCAAGGGTAGGTGGGAAAGCATTTAATGTGAAAATAGCCATTTTTCTCTTTATCTAATGCTCCAACGGTCATTTTGTATCTATACATATGTGAATGTATCGATACATTGCCTTTTGTTTTGAATTCTTGCCGAGTTGTATCAATACATTTTTTCATGCATATATTTGAACTTATCTACAGGGATCTTTGTAATATGCTTAAATATGTATCGATACATGATACTATGTATCGATACTTTTAGATCAGTGAGCATTCTGTTGAAAATCTATTGATACATTTGAGAAATGTATAGATACTTTTAGGTTAGTATGCATTTTGTCTTAATTCTATCGATACAATTGAGGATGTATTGATAGACTAAGTTTGACTTTTGAATTTTGACTTTTGCTGAAGAACATGTATCGATAGATGTTGTAATCTATCGATACTTATCCAAATGTATCGATACATGAAGAACATGTATCGATAGATTTGGATCAAAATGCATTTTCAGAGCTTGTTTTGACTTCTTTTCTTTTTCAAAATTACTTGGCATTGTTTGAGAACATGAGACTTTGATCCTTTGTGAGTTAAGTGAAATTTTGATCATTTCTTTTTGTCATTTCAAAATGTAAAAGATAATTAGATTAAAACCTTCAACCCACCAATACTTTCTAACATTTCACATAATTTAAAAAAGGTCTATCTATTCATCCTAGTTTGTGAAATACATGAAATATCATTATCATACACCAGTCACCTAACATACTCTCGATTTGCAACAAAATCTAATGCATAAGATCTTACTCTTGGCTTATAAGTATATAAAGTTGACACAGTAGACAATAAAGTCAAGAACGAACTAACGGCACGACAAATCTCCATATAAAATTTAAACATAGATCTTACTCTTCTCAAACACAAACGAACCATGATTATAAAAAATAAATACTCTAGTCTATTTTATTATGTACAAAAAAAATTAAAGCCATATGGAATAAAAAAAGTAAGAAAGTAAAATAAAATAAATAAATAAATATTATTAATTTATGACCATGTTGTATGTATCTTTGCATCAATACCCTAAAATAATGGATTTGATTTCAACTAACTTTCCCAAAAGCCTTTTACCTTTCTTAATTGAAATCTTATTTGAAAGCTCTTTACCCTAAATTTTGTCCTTATTCAATTTGTATTTATAGTATAATTCGAGGATTATGACAATTTCAATTACAACGTTACAAGCTCTAAATTAAATTAAAGTTTAATTAAGAGGTTGAAATCTATAGAATCTAAAAAATGAGTGTGAATCAGGTGAAAAAAGAGTTTTTAACAAATATCTCTTTAAATGACGTGAGCAATATGTTTTATTGAGCATGTTGGATGTAAGCTAGTTGGGATGAAGGACAAGTGTGGGGATGAAAATAAATTAGGGCTTGAGTAGGTCTTTTAAAGTTAATATATAAGTTGATTATTACATTCATTAATTTAATTATTCAATTAATTTGTACAATCAACCTCACTTGATGTCTATCATAATATATTTAAATATCACTTTAACTCATGCCAATAAGCATGTGCGCATGGTTAGTATTTTTATAAATTTTTATATTATTGTTATAAGGCTGCACAATAATTATGAATAATGATTATACCTTGATCCCTCTTTAATAAAAATTTAAACAAAATTTTAAACTTTTTCCTAGCATTTATAAAGATAATTTAACTAGCTAAAAGTGTCGTTATGAGATTTAACATTCTTAAGACTTCTTCTTGTAAACTAGTATTGTTGAAAGTTGAAACTCTTATACCTAAGGATTTGGCATGGGTTCAAGATATTGAAGATTAAGATCAATTAGCGATCATTCTTCTTTTTTAATTGGGAGTTTTGAGATTGCTTTTGAAGTGAGTTTTGTTACAGCATTGGAAGCATGGAAGGGTATATAGTCAAGAAAAATCAATGCAAGCCTCATAGTGGAAGAACAAGGAATATTTGCTTTGCACCTTGCTTCGAGATACTGCAGCCTTATTTATATTGATTTTTTCTCTTTAGCCCCATTTTTCTCATATAATATTGTATATCAACATTTTCATATAAGGCAACAGACTCTATATAGATAATCAGACTATTTTCATTGTAGCAAAACTTGAGCTAACATGTAACAAAATGTTCATTCAAGTTGTAACTGCAATAGAAAATCATTTTTGTTCAAAAAAAATAACTAAAGATTCATCTATATTGAATTTTGGCAGTTCAACAACATCATGTACTTCTTGTTTCAAGACTAAATTGGAGTATAAACTAGGCATTTGGAATATGAAGTCTAGATTGGTATTGCTCACATGAATTTTACTAATTGCTTTATAATAGTCAAATTTATAGTTAGCTAGTCTATATTAGAGATAGATATTTATATACTCATAAATTACTTGTAAATTAAGAATTATGAATTATGCACCAAAACTAACCCAAATCTACCATTTTTACTTAAAATACTTCCTAATATGCACCAAAACTAAGATAGGTGTATTAGCAAGATAAGAAACAAGCAGATGGTTGTGTTTCCTACTGTACTAATTTTGGTTTTTTTTGTTTTGATCTTGAGCATGTGTTAGTAAGTTGATACTATATATTGCTGGTGGTTTTTTTAACCAGTTGTTTCTGAGGATAGGTCTAATTCAAGTAGGCTTGATATGAATGAATTCTTTCTAGCTTTTTACAAAAAAAAAAAAAAATGCACCAAAACTAACCCAAATCAATAAGTCTGGTAATCTCTTGCATTAGAGTTTACACTTATGTCCTGTAATTATGAAGACAAAATCATTTCCCTTTCTTCCTTCTTGGGATGCAAAAAGAAAGTAATAAACTGCTGCCCAACAACTCCTCCAAACTTTTGTCAAGTACAACAAAACCTTCCATCATCCCACCTCAAGCTTTCATGAACCATAACAAACTAACTCAACATATAATTTATCCATTCAAATTAATAAGAGGGATAAGAAGAAGGTGTTTCTTAAGCTGACAGAATTTTTCTGTTAAGAAACAACAAAAGAGGTAAAAGTGTGCAGATACAAGTATTGGGCAACTCATGCTTCTTTGGCTACACTCAAATACCATTACCATTACTGTCAGTTAAAATCCTACTACGCAAGTATACGTATCGAATAAATAATATATTAGCAAGCAGGGTATCAATCTCACAGGGAATTGATCTAAAACTTTACTAATTACCAAAATTAGAACAATTTAATCTTATCCAAATAATCAAAATTAAATAATTAATTAAAACTAAAATTAAAACCAACAAGAAAAATCAAAATAATAACTTGAGAAAATATCCAATCAATAAACCTAGGATTACAATATCCCTCACACTTCATCTAAATCTTACCTCTCTTCCTTAACTTATTTCAACAAGTTGAATTGCTAACCTAGAGTCCTCAATTATTTATAAGGGTCTCCCGACTCGTCCTATAAAAATATCTATTTTAATCAAAACACTATATTCCTATGTGAATTGAAATTAAAACAGACTCATTAAGTTCAAGCTCTAATCTGGCTACATATGGCCTATAGGTATATCCCTATCCTATACACATCAATTAATATGATTATATGCTATCCCAATTTTAGTCTACTCTAAACTCCCTTTCCCAAGTTTGTTTAGGTTCTTAAATCAATTTACTTGGTGACCAAACAATTAAAAGCATTAAGAACAAATTGGAATAAACAATTCAAATCCCTTTGAAAATAAGTAAGACAGAGATTAAAAACTTAGACTACATGTGAGTTCAATTGCAATCTTAGAAAAAGAAATTTAGCTACTCATAATCGCAAAAATAAAATAACATTTTATAAAATTCAACCATTGAAAGTATCAAGAACGGTAAAAGCTAAGGAATAAAACAAAACAATATTTGCCGTCTTAATCTCCAAGTTTCAGCCTCAACTTCTAGTTTCTTGAATCTCTCAAAGGTTCTCCCTTCTAATGTTAGTAAACATATCCTATTTATACTAATAAACTTCATCTAAAGTTCCTTAAGCTGACCTAGGATTTAATTGGGCTTAAAAGTATAGTAAGAGGCCCAAAAATTAATTATCCGTCTTTACAAATTTTCATTCCCGGCATAGTACATCCAACCATTTTTCGACATAATTTTCTCTATCTTCGATGCAGAACTGGGAAAAGTGATCTTCATAAAAGTTGTAACTATGTCTCTTAACTTTCCACTGATCCAAGAATCGCATCATTTGAAGTTCTGTAGCTTGAGATATAGCGAAAATACTGAAGCATATGCAAGTAAATTCTAGGTCTATCTACACCTTACTTTCCAAAATTAAGGTCAATCACTTTTAATCCTACAAAAAATATAAAAACTAATCAATAATAAACAAATTAAAAGAAATAACATAAAATTAAAATAACTAACTTAAAAGTAACCTAATTATAAAAAAAAACTAAAATAAGTAAATTATAATTGAAAATTGATGACTTAGCTAATATTTAATAACAAAATTAGAGTAAAATAATTTTATAAAATAGAATTATCAATTACCATTAGCACTGTTAAAACAGCTTCTAGCTTAGAGAATTACAAAACTAACCTAAATCAATAAGTCTTCTTCTAACAAAGAAACATTATCTCCCTTCTCTCTCTCTCTCTCTCTTTCTTTCTCTCTCTCTCTCTCTAATACCCAGACCCTTACAAAACAAAACCATAAAAAAGAAAAAGAAAATCTTACAAAAAAAACATAATAGAAAAAAAGAAACTGAGATTGAAGTTTGCCTACTTCTTCATCTTCTTCTACTTATCTCTTTAATTTTCATTTTATATCTATTTTTTTATTAATCAAAGAGCAAAAAAGAAATTAACCCAAATCACAGCCACTTAGTATAATCTATAATATTAACAATGAATCAAAGAAATAAAGAAGAACAAACTTGACCCGCAAACAAAAAATCAAGAAATACATAAGTAAAAAAAAAAATCGAATCACTTCAAATATAAAAGAATTCAACACTTGGGTCATTTTCACTTTCAACAAAAAACAAGAGCACAATAAGCAAGTACTTGGACTGTGGAAGAGAGTAACTTACCTGAAAAGGTGGATGAGAAAGGCGGTGCTACTAGTGGAGCTAGAAACTATGGAAGAGAACCATGCGGCTAAGAGAAAAAGGGAAATGAGGAAGAGAGGAAAAAAATATTTTATATGGATAGGGTTGTAATTTTTTAAATCTAAGAGGGGTAATTTAGTCATAACAATTTTAAAAGCTATTCCATGAGAGATGAATAGATAATACCAGGGAGAATGTGAGTTTAGTTGAAGAGGAGTTTTTACTGATTTTAAAGAATAGTTAAAACTTAGGAATTGTTATTACTTGTTAAACTACTAACCAAACAAAAGTGTAACTAACAGTTAGGAATAGCCCATACCAAACGTGCTGTAAGCTTCTATGATAAGTGACGTGATTTTAATGAGATTGTAATAATTACCCATTATATGAATGAGATTATGATAATTACCCATTATCTTTGAAATTTCTTAATTTTGATATAGTAGTATCTCTTTGATAAGAGGGATTCTGCTTATAAAATAAAAGTATGGATCCCCCAACCCAAGAAAATTTTAAGTAAACAAATATTATATTACCATCACTGTAAAATTACCATTTAGGTTGAAAAAACCCATTAGAAAAAGGTTGAGGAACTCTAAAAGTGAGCTTATGAAGAAAAAAGCTTGACATTTGCTATGACTGAAAGTTAGTATTGTAATTCTTATTGAAATTATTTATTTGGTGGGTTATTTAAGAAAGGTGCACTATTATTATCAAATAATAGTTGATATTTACTTATATTTATTTATTTTTGCTACTGTTATTATTCATTATTCATGTATTTGCACATACATGTGCATGTGAATATATGTAACATGTGGTATCAGAACCAGAATAATCTTCATCTAGCATATTTGAGATATAATTTCAATTGTATATTTATAATATTTTTTAAAATAGTATTTTAGAAAATTATTTAAAGAAATAATGAACCAAATGCATTTATGATATATCTTTGTCATATTTTGAAATTATTTGAATCTTATATGACTTATATATTTGGTTTGTTGAAATAAATATTTTTTACTTTGTTTATATGCTTGAGCTCCAAAGTGAGCGTCTTTTTTAAATTAGAAAAAGGGTCCATAAACCCTTCCCATTTTCGTCTTGAACCACTTCACCAAATGGATCCATTTTCATATTTGTTATGCAACCTAATGCACTTTATTAGGCTTGTTTGATTAGATAGTTTGGACTAAAATTTTAGGTTTGTAGTTTGGACCAGGATAAAGAATGTTGGGTTTTGTCTTTTATACAATTACTCTGGATCAGATTAAAGAATATTGGGTTTTGTCTTTTTATGCTATTAGTCTGGACCAGAGTATACAATATTGGGTTGAGCATATTTATGTTATTCGTCTTGGTAAAAAATAAACAAATATTGAGTTTACTTTTATGCAATTTGTTTGGATCAGAATAAATGAATATTAGGCTTAGTCTGTTTATGTTTTGTTTGAGCTTTTTAGTTGTTAATTTAAATAAATTATTATGTGTCTAAATAATGAGTCAATAAACCTAGAAAAAGTAAACTCATTCAAATGAAGTTAATTTTGGATCTAGTTTTGTTATCTAGATCTAATTTGTTTGACTATATTAATCATGAAAGGAGTTTACTTAGTCAAAATTAAGCTCACTTATTTATTTTTATTTGGTCAATACATTATTAGTATAATAAACTCATTGATATATAATTTATGTTATACTTATTTTGTGTTTGTCTTGATTATTATTATGACGTCATGTGATCGTATATATTTAAATAATTGAGATTAGCCATAGTATCTTAATTATGATAAGATATACATTAAATAAAAAAATTATTTATTTGGATCACATCAAGCTTAAATGACATCATATTCTAATTAAACATATTTGTATAATTATTTACCCCACAAAAAAATTATTATATTTTCATGATTAATTAGGATGAAATATAAATTATTTTTATTTCTTAATTAGCCCATAGGTATTAAGAAATATTAATAATTTTTAGTTTCATAATAAAAGTTAATGAATCAATATGTTAGAATCTTTGCCCACAGGTAAATTTTGATGACATATTGATTCATGTATATTTTAATTTGTCTTACATTGGCAAGCCTATTTTTATGATTGATGGTTTGTACCTAATATATTATTAAGTAAACATGTTTATTTACTTATTTATTTATCTGTAATTGATCAAACTTTGATGGTTTCTAATGACAAAGTTCCTTATTTGAGTGGTGACAATTATAAAGGGTGGAAAGAGAATGTTATTCACCATGTAGAATGCTTAGACCTTGATTATGCTCTTTGTAAGGATGAACTTACCATACCTACGAGTACTAGTACTCAAGTTGAGATAGCATTGCATGAACGATAGGAACGGTCAAACCATCTACGTATGATGTTTATCAAATCTCATATTATGACTCGTATTTGTGCGTTGATGCCTAATTGTAAGAATGTCAATGATCTAATAAAGGTTATTGATAAGCAATTTGAGTCTTCTGATAAAGCATTTGCTAGCACCCTAATGAACAAGTTGACATCGATAAAGCTCACTGGCATTAAAGGCATCCACGAGCACATTATGCAAATGAGGGATATTGTTGCTCATTTAAAGTCCTTGAAGATGGAGATTTTTAATGATTTCCTAGTGCACTTTATCCTAAACTCTTTTCCATCTTAATATAATCCTTTCAAAATCTCTTATAACACATATAAGGATAAATGGTCAATTAATGAACTTTTGGCCATGTGTGTTCAAGAGGAAGTAAGATTGATTCAGGAAAAGGGTGAAAGTGCATATCTTGTAACAGGAAATAATAAGCAACCCTTAACAAGAAAGAAAAGGGAAAATCGAATGCACCTGGCAAGCCGAATAGACCTATCCATATTGGAATGAAAGACAAATCTAGGTGTTTCTTTTGTAAAAAGAAGAGGCACATGAGGAAAGATTGTCCTAAAAGGAAGGTTTGGCTTGAAAAGAAAGGAAATCTCAAACCTTGTGTGTGTTATGAATCTAATATGGTTTATGTTTCTCGTAAGACTTGGAGGATTGATTGTAGTTCTATAATCCATGTTTCTAATACCATGCAGGGTTTTTTAAACCTAAGGACACCAACAAAGAGTGAATGTAGCATCTATTTTGGAAACTGGATGCCTACACGTGTGGAATCTGTTGGAACGTACAAACTAGTTTTATCAACTGGTTTTATTTTGGATTTAGAATGAAATTTTTACATTCCAAGTTTTTCTAGAAATTTAATTTCTTTTCAAGACTTGTACCTTTGGGTTTTTCCTTCAACTTTTTTGGAACATGCTTTAATTTATTTGAAAATGCAATTATTGTTGGAAATGGTACAATGGATGATGGTTTGTTCAAAATTCATTTAAATGACAGTGTTCCTTATAGTTTGATGGCGTCACATAATAATGCTGGTATTAAATGTTGTGTTATAAATGAGAAAACGTCCATGTTATGGCATCGGAGATTGAGGCATATCTCTATTGAAAAAATCAAAAGATTAGTAAACAATGGAATTTTAGAAACTCTTGACTTTACTAATTTTGATACTTGTGTAGATTGCATTAAAGGAAATCAGACTAACAAGACTAAAAAAGGTGCCAAAAAGAGTTTTAAAATTTTAAAAATCATACACACTGATATTTGGTGCCCTGATATGTGCTCGAGTAGTCAAAAATATTTCTTCACTTTTACAAATGATTACTCACGATTTATGTATCTCTACTTGCTTCATAACAAGAACAAAGCATTGAATATTTTTAAAATAATTAAAGTAAAGGTAGAGAAACAATGTGGAAAAAAAATTAAAATTGTGAGGTCAGATAAAGGTGGGGAATACTATGATAGGTACATAGGAACTGGACAAGCACTTGGCCTAGTTGTTGAGTATCTTCGAGAGCAAGGTATTATAGCTCAATACACCTTACCTAGCTCACCATCTCAAAACGGTGTAGCAACAAGAAGAAATAGAACATTAATGGATATGGTAAGGAGTATGCTTAGTTACTCCAAACTTCTTTTATCCTTGTGGAGTGAAGCCCTTAAAATAGTAACACATATATTAACAAGGTTTCAACTAAAGTAGTACCTAAAATGCCATTTGAATTATGTAAAGGTTGGAAATCGAGTTTAAGACATCTACACATTTGGAGTTGTCCAACTCAAGTTAGGGTTTACAATCCACAAGAAAAGAAGTTGGACCCAAGGACTATGAGTGGATATTTTATTGGATATGCTGAAAAGTCCAAGGGTTACAAGTTTTATTGTCCAAATTATACAAGTAGATTTATTGAATCAAGAAATGCTAAGTTTCTTGAAATAGACGTGGTTAGTAGGAGTGATCAACTTAAAACCTTAGTTTTTGAGGAAGATCATGTTCTTGATACTATTTCTACATCAAGTAACACATTGGTTGTTCATCCAAATAGGATGGACATTGAGGAACCAATTATTCAAGCTCCATGTCTTATTGAAAATGCTTTAGTTGATCTTATTTAGAAACCACCACTAGTGGAACAACTTGTTGATCAACAATTTCCACAAAAGGTTGTTGATTCAACATTAAGAGGATCAACTAAAGTAAGAAAATTAGTAATTTTTATTGATTATGATGTGTATCTACAGGAATTTGACTATGATGTTAGTGTAAAAAGTGACCTGGAAACGTTTACACGAGCAATGGAAAGTGATAAATCTAAATTTTGGTATGTTGCCATGAAGGATAAGATGGGTTCTATGACAAATAATCAAGTTTGGGATCTTGTTGAGTTGCCTAATGAGGTGAAGCCCATTTGTTGTAAATGGGTATTTAAAACCAAGAAAGATTCATTAAGCAACATTGAGAGATACAAGGCCAGACTTGTTGCCAAAGGATTCTCACAAAAGGAAGAAATTAATTATCAAGAGACATTCTCTCTTATTTTGGAAAAGGATTCTTTCCGTATCATCATGGTATTAGTTGCTCATTTTGACTTAGATTTATATCAGATGGATGCGAAAACGGCATTCCTCAATGGAGATTTAAAGGAAGAGGTTTGTATGAAACAACCTGAAGGGTTCATTTCGAATAAAGGTAAGCACTTGGTTTACAAGCTTAAAAAGTCCATATATAAACTGAAACAGGCCTTTCGTCAATGGTATTTAAAGTTTCATACTGTTATTTCTTCATTTGGTTTTGTAGAGAACGCTATGGATCAATGTATATACCACAAGGTTAGTGGGAGTAAGATCATCTTTCTAGTTCTATATGTAGATGATATTTTGCTTGCAACCAATGATATGGGATTGCTACATGAGATAAAACAATTTGTTTCTCAACATTTGACATGACAGATATGGGCGAAGTGTCTTATGTCATTGGCATCAAGATTCATAGAAACAAATCTCAAGATATCTTGGGTTTGTCTCAAAACGCCTATATCAATAAGGTTTTAGAGATATTTTGGATGAAAGATTGTTCACCTAGTGTTGCACCTATTGTAAAAGGTGACAAGTTCAATTTGAACCAATGCCCCAAGAATGAACTCGATAGGAAACAAATGAAAAACATTCCTTATGCTTCAGCTGTTGGAAGCTTAATGTATGCTCAAGTCTGTTCTAGACCAGACATTGCATTTGTAGTCAGAATGTTGGGAAGATATCAAAGTGATCCAGGCTTAAATCATCGGAGGGCTACAAAAAAGGTCATGAGGTACCTTTAAGGGACTAAAGATCTCATGCGTATATACAGACGATCCAACATCTCAGAAGTTATTGGATATTTGGATTCAGACTTTGTTGGTCATGTTGATTCTTAGAAGTCAACATCTGGGTATATCTTCATGCTTGATGGGGAGCTATATTTTAGAGAAGTGCAAAACAATCTTTGGTTGCTATTTTTACTATGGAAGTTGAGTTTGTTTCTTGTTTTAAGGCCACATCACAAAGTATTTGGTTGAGGAGTTTCATCTCTGGGTTTTGAGTTGTTAAATCTCTAAGCCATTGAAGTTGTATTGTGACAATTCTATTGCTGTGTTCTTTGCTAAGAATAATAAGAGTGGTAGTCGAAATAAACACATCGACATTAAGTACTTAGCCATCAGAGAGCACATTAAAGCAAATGAAGTGCTTATTGAACACATTCATATTGAGTTAATGATTGCAGACCCTTTGATGAAAGGCATGCCACCGAAGATGTTCAAGAATCATATAGTGAAAATGGGATTAATTTTCGATTTGTCACTTACTATTTGAATTGAGATGCTAGCACATTTTTCTTTGTAATGAAACTCTGATTTTTATTTGTTTTCTCATTTATGATTGTATACATTTATGTTTGAGAACAACAAATATTTAAGGACCCAAAATAAACATTAGAGGTTTATTCATAAAGTGTTATTATGAAGTTTATTCAGAAAAGGAAAAATTGCATTGTAATACATCGAAGGTAATACTTATTTATAAAAAGACTTACTGCCATGATTCATGTAATTCCATTTTTATGTTTAAGCGTAAAGGGAATAAGCCTATTATGTTGCAAAAATAATTGTGTAATAAAAGTTTGGACCAAGTGAGAGAGTGTTGAAATTTTTAATTTTGAAATTAAAAAAAATTACATTATCTTAAATGGTCCTAACTTTTAGTTTCCATGATAAGTGATATGGTTTTAATGGGATTGTGATAACTACTCATTATCTGAATGGGATTATGATAATTACCCATTATCTTCGAAATTCTCTAATTTTGATATAGCAGTATCTCATTGATGGGAGGGATTATACTTATAAAATAAACATATAGGTCCCCAACCCAAAGCAATTTTAAGAAAACAAATACCATTTTACCATTATTGTAAAATTGCCATTTGTTTTGGAAGAACTCATTAGGAAAAGGTTGAAGAACTCTAAAGATGATCTTGTGAAGAAAAAAGCTTGACATTTGCTATGGCTAGAGATTAGTATCATGATTCTTATTAAAATTATTTATTTGGTAGGTTATTTAAGAAAGGTGCACTATTATTATCAAATAATAGTTGATATTTGCTTATATTTATTTATTTATGCTTCCGTTAATATTTATGATTCATGTATGTGTACATAAATGTGCGAGTGAATATAGTTAACAGAATGTAAATAAATAACGTGGAAGATTAAAAAAAACAAATACCCTATCTGAAGTTATTTTTGAATCTTTTAGGTACATGGCAAAGGTACCTCATTCGTCTTACTCCAGTTGTCTTCCTCTTTATAGCCTTGTCACTCCAGTTATCTGGCAGAGTAGTGTTAGAATTTTCTATTATGTGGGCTTCTATTAATTGGTAATTTTGGTTTAATAAAACAGATTGATAGTTTAGTCTTATTGTGAGACAAAGCATTAGAGCCCAATTAATATTAGAGTGATCAGTTAATGATGGGCTTTGCATGTCCAATTGGGCTAGTGTGGTTTGATGGTTGTGCAGGCCTTGGCCCAGTACACCTTTCACACATGGATCTAGGGATTCACTTATATGTGATATCAAAGCAATTTGTGTGAAATTAGAACCCAACAAAATTTAAGAATTTAATGAATTTATTTTGTAAAATTGTATATTGGGGCATCTTTATTTTTTGTCGAAAATTTATTTTCTGGTTATCATTTCTGAACATAAGGTTAAGGCTTTTATTCCTTACAATGCATAGATTAATTTTGTATAAATCATTTTTCTTAACTTGTACTGTGGAGATAGGAATTAGATAGTAAGTTTTGGATTTGAACATAAAACCCAATATCTAGTTCTTGATTAATCACTTATAGTTTATTGTTTTAATTCAAAATGGATTCTTAAAAATCAACTTACATATGTTATAAAGTTGATATCTAAGTTTAATTATAGAAAATATAAGTGTATTACAACCAATTTTGAATAAAACTTAAAACGAGTTAAGAATGGATTTTCAAATTAATTTGCTTGATTAATTGATCTTGGGTTTGTAGTTTTTGATGAGTTTTAATGCATGGGTATTATAAAACAAAGTCTTAATTGAGATTTATAAGGATCAATTTCATCAAAAATACTTAAAAAGTCAAGAATTAGAGAGAAATTAGCATAAAGACTCTAATAGTCAAATTTGATCCAAATTAGGTGAAATTTGACCCAATTAAAAGTTGAAGAAATAGAAAAATTTGTTAGGCAGCAAAGCCCACTCTCAACCATGGAATGTGAGGCACGTGGGGCCCATTAGGTCCATTATTTTTGAAATATTTTTTGGCAGTTCATCTTCACTTGCCCAACTCTACATGTTGAACTATTTTTTTTTAATTTTTAATGCACGTTTAATATTTATTTAATTTTATGTGCATTTAATTAATTATTTTGAATATTTCTAATGAGATATTTCTAGAATGCATGTGATAGAAAAATAATATGCATATGTTGGAGTTGAATGGTTATATGTACTCTCCTTATATTAGTCTCTAAATTTGTATATATGTACTCTCTTTAGATTAGTCTCTAAATTTGTATACTCTCGGGTTGAAATTATATACATAATTTAGAGAATATATAGTATTTATTTATTTTTTTTAAAAAAAAAGGTTTGAGACCTTAAGTTTTATTGCAACGAATATTATTTGGGATCAAATGAGATACACCGAGGCTTAGTATCTCAATATGAATGGTTCATTGCATATATTGAGTTGAGTATACAAATTAAGGAATTTGGGCAAATAATTAATTATCGGTTTTAGAAATTTTTTTTATTAATTGATGTAAGTGTTTGGCTGCCAAAGTGACTCATTTATTGAAATAAATAGATTATTTTCTTAAGCAAAAGGTTACGGGACTATTTTTTTTAAATTACTTTATACAATCACCTGCACAAAAGGGGTTATTGCGTAGGGTAATTTAAACTGGGACATGAAGCATCATGGTTGAAAGTATATCGGTTTAGAAGGTCTGTTTGCCCAAAGAGTATAGGCTTTTCGAAAACTAGAATATTCTCATATTAGCTATATGTGGAGAGTGTCTATTAGCATGTCATATTCTCTACCCAAAGGGGAGTTTGTGATGATGCACATGGACTCTTCGGTTATTTTCTTTAGCACATTTTGGATTATTGCTAAATTATTTTGTTATTGCCCAATTAACGAATAGTTGCATTTCTTGTCCTAAACAGTGACATTTACTATGAATTATAACTAAGCTACTATTAAGACTCTTAATGGGTCTAACTTTAAGAGATGGAATGAAGATTTGTTTTTTGCCTTGGTCATGAGTGAGATAGACATAGTCTTGCATGTTGATAAGCCTACTGACCTTCTAACAAGAGCACTACTAAGGAAAAAAAGTTCTTTGCTAAATGGGATAAAGGAAATCGCATGTGTATGCATGCCATTAAGAGATAAGTCTCTAAGCATTTATTGAGTGGGTTGTAAAAGATTGAAATTGCTAAAGAACTTTATGAAGCAGTAGGTGAAAGATACCAAAAATCTAGTAAGTCTGAGGCTGGGAACCTTATGAACAAGCTTACTAAAATGAAGTATGACAGTGTTGAAGGGGTTAAGCATTTAATCATGAAAATGGTCCACATTTAAACTAAATTGGCTTCCCATGACATTACCCTTCTTAACAAGTTCATTGTTCATCATGCCCTTAATTCCTTTCCTATTGAGTTCACCCAAATCAAAACTGCCTATAACGTTGTGAATGAGGTTTAGAGTGTTAATGACCTTATTTCTAAGTGCGTCTCTAAGAAAGAACAAATCAAGAAAGAAAAGAGTGAAAGTGTCTTGTTTACCACCAATTTCAAACCTTACTATCAAAAGATTTTTAAGAAACCTAGAAATGCTCTTAAGCAGGACAATAAAGGGCATGGTAATGGTCAGACTAAAAGGGTAGGTGGTCTTAAAGTTGTCATAAGGAAAGAGGTTAGGTGTTTTTCTTGCAAGAAGAAAGGTCACATGAAACATGAGTGCCCCAAGTATAAGTCTTGGTTAGAGAAAAAGAATAAACAAGAAGGTAAGTCACTTTCTCTAGTGTGTTTTGAATTCTATTTTGTTAATGCACCACCAAATTCATGGTGGCTTGATAATGGTGCAACTATTTATGTTGCTATTACACTACAAGGGTTCAAAAGCAAACGGAAGCCAAGTGAGAGAAAAGCCAAGCTTAGAGTTGAAAACAATGCCGAAGCATATGTGAGTCATGTAGGAATCATAGGTTTAAATTTAGAGCATGGTTTTGAACTTGTTTTGGGAAATATTTTTCATGTATCGACATTTAGGGGAATTTGATTTTAGTTTCTATTATGGATAAACTTGGTTATTATTTTGGCATCAGTGATGGAAAAGTTGACTTGTTTTTAAATTTTAAAGTTATTGGAGAGTTTAATCTAGTTGATAATTTATATAAATTGTGCTTGGTCCTTAATAATGAATATAGTTGCATGAATGTTGAAAACATTGTGTCTAAAAGATCTCTTATTAAAGAAAACTCTTCCTTGCTGTGGCATAAAATATTGGGTCACATCTCTCATGAGAGAGCTAACAGATTAATAAAAGATGGCATTTTACCCAATCTTGATTTTGAAAAGGTAGACACTTGTGTAGATTGCATAAGGGGTAAAATGATTAAGACTAAGAAAAAAGAGGCAACTCGTAGCAAGGATCTTTTCGAAATTGTCCACACTGATATTAGTGGACTTCTTACAACTACCTTATGTGGTAACAAGTATTTTGTTACCTTTATTGATGATTTCTCTCGTTATGGTTACCTTTACTTAATAGATGAAAAATCTAATACTTATGAAAAATTCAAAATTTTTAAAACTGAGGTAAAGAAACAATTAGGGAAAGTTATCAACATTGCTAAGTCTGATCAAGAGGGAAAGTATTATGGCAAACATGGTACAATTGGACAACACATGGGACCGTTTACCAAATACTTACAAGAATATGGAATTATTGCTCAATATACCATGCCTGGTAGTCCTGAACAAAATGGTGTTGTCGAAAGGCGAAATAGCACCCTTATGGAAATGATGAGGAGTATGATGAGTAGGATTAACCTTCTCGAGTTCCTTTGAGGTGAAGCCATTAAAACTGTTTTGTACATTCTTAATAGAGTGCTTAGAAAGTCTGTTCCTACAACACCTTTGAGTTGTGGACTGATAGGAAACCCAGTTTAAACCATTTTCAAGTTTGGGTATGTCTTACAGAAGTTAGAATTTATAATCCTTCTAAAAGAAAGACTAAACCTAGAACTACTAGTTGCTATTTCATAGGTTACCCAAACCATTCTAAAGGATATAGGTTTTTTTGCTCTACACGTGGAACTAAAGTTGTAGAATCACAAATGGAAAATTTTCTAGAGTTGGATGTTGCTGATAAGTCTATGACTAAAGTTGTTGATGGTAGTGAGGCTATTAGACATGTAACCATTCCTTTAACAGCTTCACAAGGTAGTATAATACTTGTGACTATTGAAGATCTTGGGCAACATGATGTAAATCTTCCTCCTCAAGATCTTGTTCTTACTCCAATTAATGTTCATCCTATTTAGGAAAATGAGGTTGAGGTGCATTTAAAAAGATATTCTAGGCAAAGGAAGTCTACTATTCCTATTGATTACATGGTTTTCTTAGAGAGAGTGATTATGATATCAGTCATGTGGTGGACCCTATGACTTTTAGTGATGTCATTAATAGTTCCTAGTCTGCTATGTGGATGGATACAATGAAAGATGAGATGAGTTTTATGGCTTAGAATGGTATTTGGGAGCTAGTTGAACTTCCAAAGGGATGTAGGCCAATTGGTTACAAATGGGTGTATAAGACCAAGAAAGATTCTAAGGGAAAACTTGAGAGGTTTAAGGCTAGATTGGTGGCAAAAGGATTTACTCAATGAGAAAGAGTAGATTATAATGAGACTTTTCACCAGTATCTTCCAAAGATTTTTTTAGAATCATCATGGCCTTAGTAGCATATTTTGATTTAGAGCTCCATTAAATGGATGTGAAGATTGTTGGGATTCGACCTCATGCTCAAATATAAAAATAATCAATAAATTAAAATTATAACGCAACAGAATAATAAACAACATTTAATTAGAGAAACAGTCAAATTCTACGAGATCCATGTTTGTGTTTTTCATGTAATTTTCAAATTAGTTATGAACATTTATAAGTTTAAGAGTTACATATCTTATTTGAGATATTGTAATTAAGAGCCAATTAAATCAAAATCTTTGCTTCTTCACCTTTGGGATTTGTCAAATCTTCAACCACCCAAGTGTTTGGCCTCTAATTGTAATCCACACAGTGACCGAATAAGACCTTTTCAAAAGTAGAATTTTTTACTTGTTTTAGCAAGTTTTGTTTCTAAAACAAAAAGATCAAAAGTTTTTGCCGAATCTTATTTTTATGTCAGACAAAGAAAACTATTTTTCTTTTCTTATTTTAGGAAACAGTTGAGAAGTGGTTGAAGGCTTAGAATTTTAGTTTGCTAACATAATATATTTATATAGTCAAACTAAGTTATAACCATAAATACAACAATTATATTTTAATTTAATTAAGTCTCTATAAACTTAATTAATTTTTCACTTTAGTTTGGTCTATTATAATTAAGTCCAACTTAATTAATTATCCTTATTTAATCCCAAACATGTCACTTAATATGTGTGACCTATTAGGCTTCTAACATGTTGGCAATAAATATAAATCCTAATCAAATATCAATTTGACAATTGATTTATATTTATGGATCATGAACGGCATCTAACAATACATCATGACTACCCAAATGTTAGAGAGTCAATTAAAGAATTTGACAAAGCCCTTCAATGATAAGCCTCTTAGTGCAATACAGTCCTTTTATCAAATATCATGGATATGTCATTAAGCATGACTCAGTGTCTACTTATGACATTCTATATTAGTTCTCATAATTTATGACTAACCTTATGAATTTAGGAAATTAACTTTCCTCAAATTCATCATGTTTTGGCCAAAGACTTTATACAAGTTAATCAAAAATTGAGAACAAGTGAGATACATCCCCTCATATCACTTGGGGTGATGAATCCTTTCTTGACCACTTATTCACCTTCACATGTTTCATGGCATACCCAAAAACATCCTAATTAAGCATCTGGTCGCCTCCAAACCCGTACGAGTGAAATCAAAGTATGTCATTCCCCATACAAGATGATCTGATGTCTCAAGTCTAAGGACTAGTTGCATGACTATCACATGAGAACATATTCCATAGACACTTGAGTGAAATACCAAATGGAGTTCTCATAGCAGGTCATGTTCAGTGATATGTTCTTTAACAAGCACCCATATGTTATCCTCAAGTATCTCATATACTTCAATCTATGAGATCGATTACTGACTTCTCAAGTAATGAGACTTAACATGTACTAGTATTTAAGCATTGTCAATGCCCTGCCTTGACAATATAATGACCAAGAACAATTTTAGGAACATGACTTTAATGCATAATGATCTTATAATTGTAACAACTTTACAATTCTCTTGCAAGGCCTTTATGTTCCATGGGTTTCATCCAATTAGTACTTAATAACTCCTCATTATTACACTAACATGAAGGAAAACCTCTATCACATATAATTATGCGATTAAATATGCATTATATGACAATAGATATTCCTTGACCAATCAATTGGCTCAAGGGCATATACCAACAAAGATAGCCTTCTTGAATGGTAACCTTGAAGATGAAGTTTATATGGTTCAACCTGAAGGATTTCAAGAATCAAGGAGTAACAATTTGGTATGTAGGCTTAAGAAGTCCATTTATGGTCTAAAGTAAGCTTCTCGACAATGGTATTTAAAGTTTGATGAGATAGTTACTTCCATTGGTTTTGAGGGAAATAAAGTTGATCAGTGCATATACTTTAAGATCAATGAGAGTAAGTTCATTTTCTTGTGCTGTATCTGGATGATATTTTACTAGCTAATAATGATATTGGATTGTTGCATGAAACTAAGCAGTCATTGTCCAAGACTTTTGACATGAAAGATCTTGGTGACGCTTCATTTGTACTTGAGATTGAGATATGTAGAGATAGATCTTGAAATTTATTGGGGCTTTCCCAAAGGGCGTACATTGATCGTGTGCTAAGCAGATTCAACATGCAAAATTGTAAGGCTAGGGATGCACCTATCTGAATAGTGATAAATCTAATCTTAGTCAATGCTCAAAAAATGATTTGAAGAGAGAATCTATGAAAGTCATACCCTATTCTAGTGTAGTTGGAAGCCTTATGTATGCACAAATTTGCATTAGACCAAACATAGCTTTTGCAGTGTTGATTCTTAACAAATATCTTACTAATCTTGGTCTGGATCATTGGGTTGTTGCTAAGAAAGTGATGAGATGCTTGCAAAAGACTAAGGATTATATGTTGGTATACAAAAAGGTGGATAACCTTAAGATTGTTGGTTATACAGATTCTAACTTCACTAGTTGTCAAGATGACATAAAGTCCACCTCAAGGTATATTTTTCTATTAGTTGGAGGAGTTGTTTATTGGAAGAGTGTTAAACAAACTCTCTTAGCTTCTTCTACTATGCAAGCTAAGTTTGTTGCTTGTTTTGGGGCTGCCACACAGGGTATTTGGCTTAAAAATCTTATTTCTGGGCTATGTGTTGTTAATTCCATCTCTATACCTCTTAAAATTTATTGTGATAATAGGTTTGTTGTGTTGTTCACTAAGAATAACAAAAGCACTAGTGGATCCAAACATTTGGAGATAAAATATTTGAAGGTCAGGGATTTGTTAATAATGGTGACATTGTTGTTTAGCACATTGACACTGACAACATGTTGGCTGATCCTTTGACTAAAGGGTTAAGATCTACAGTTTTTAGTGGACATGTTGAAACCATAGGTATTTTGGGGTCTTTTGATGTACTTGGTTAGTGGGAGTATGTTGTTTATATAACTCTCACATCATGGTTTACATTTAGTTGTGATGAGACCTTTTCTATTTGTTTTAAAACATTCATGGGATGTTTGATTTTATATTTGTTGATGATTATCGTTAATTGCTAATCCATACTATTAGTTGGTATTATTTGTACATGTACATCTAATTGCTATTTTGCATATATGCTTTATGAAATCTTGAGATTTATGTCTATCTCAAGAATGATTTTATTAGTTTATCTCATGAATGATACCAGCAAGGAACCTTGAGGATAAGTAAGAGACATACAAGCATGTTGTCAATGCCAAATAGATTTTTCACTAGGTTAGAAAAATCAGCAAGAGGACCGCTAATGAAAATAATATATTGGGATCACATTTGGGCATTATTTTCTTGCTACACAACCACACTCAGATCTACTATTGATAGGATTACTGGTACTTATAACTATGGATTGGTCTTATGTCAATAAGAGGCATAATGATTGCCATAATTCAGTATTAAATGTTTCTGTTGGACAGGTTCATTAAGACCTTGTCTCTAAAGGCTAAATATTTTAAATTGTGGCCACATCAAAATTAATTTAATCAGTCTGGAGTCTTGTTTTCTAAAGTGTTTTCTTAAAGTCAAAATAAACTCCAAACAATGTTGCCCAAGTGGGAGAATGTTAGAAATTTCTATTATGTGGGTTTTAATTAATTGATAATTTTAGTTTAATAAAATAGACTGATAATTTAGTTCTATTGTAAGACAAAGCATTAGAGTCCAATTAATATTAAAGTAATCTATTAATGATGAGCTTTGCATGTCTCATTGGGTTAATGTGATTTGGCATTTATGTAGGCCTTAGCCTAGTACGCCTTTAATGGGAAGGCTTGTATTAGGGTTTTATTTATTATATATATATATATATATATATATATATATATATATATATATATATATATGGCTAAGTCTTCTTTTCCCTTCTAACTTAACGGTATCTATCCATTAAAAGTCGCCACAAACAATAGAGAAGTGCGAAGAGGAAAATTGAGCCTTTAATCAAGAAATTTTCTGTCTTTCCGCTTCGAGCAATGGCTACCTTTATGAATCAAACAGGTATGCAATAAATAATTGATTCTTTTGATGTTCTAATATTCACACATGGATCTAAGGATTCAACTTACAAGCAGTGCATCAATTAGTAATATTAAAGGAAGAAGTATTTAACAAGCCTTTTTGAGTTTCTTCTGATTTTCTTTAGCTATTTATGTCTCTATTGTTTAGTATATATAATCAGAATTAAATTGAAACAAATCCCATAGTGGATTGGAAGTTACATTTGTGCATGCAAGTGGCGAGGTAGTCACAAGTAGAGCAATGACACTTTTAGAGATGGTAGCTAAGGCGTCCGCAACAGTCGCAAAGTGTATAAGTTTTGTTCCTCCTCTTCCCAAAACTTGTTGTGCCTTTGCCTTCGATAAAAATGGAAATTCTTTCGACACATGGTATTGTTATCCTATATATCTACATGAATACAATAGTAGTACATTGAATTGGAAGTAGACTTACCATTTCTTGTGTTTTGTAGCGATCAAGAGAGCAGAGAGTAGTGCTACCGAATGCCTTGCTTAAACCTCTCTTTTAAAAGTATGGAGTTGAAGAGATTTCATTTACGCCTGACACCTTGTTTGTTTTGCTGGAGAAGTTCCACACTGCCATTTTAGAAAGATAAACCTTTGTTCCCTCTATTTGCCTTTCTTTTTTGTTTTTTGCTGCCAAGTGGCAATGGCTTTGCCTAATTGCACTGTAAATGATACTTTGCAAGCAAAGCTCTTGTAGTTGTAGTAGACGAAGCTGGCTTCCATTACCTTTATTACTACGTACCATTAACATGGACCATATAACATCTCTTGGTTCAGTGTTGAACACTTGTTAGCATAACGACATTTGTTTAAGTTAACCAAAAAGCTTAACTACTCTCTCTCTCTCAAAATGCATTTATCTATACATTTTGGATGTACGTAGGAATTTAGATATTTAAATGCAAATTTTTTACACATATATGCGTGAATATATATATTTAATTTTGCACATACATGCATACATATTAACTCGTTATATTGATATATTTGTTTACGTGTTGAACATATCATAGTTTCAAAATGTTATATTAAAAAACTTTGAGATCAAAGATTAAAAAAAAAATACATATAACTTATTTCAACATATTCATATTTGAAATATAGTTTTTATTTTTAATTTTTTATCAATATAAGGTGATTATCATAGCTTGCATGGCATTTTAATTTTAACACTTATATTAACCAAAAGCGTTATACATTTAAATTTAATGTATTTAACATTTTATAAAATAATGACTAATAAATGAGATGAAGACCAAATTTGTTACTATACTATCCAACAATGTTGAATTTTGTCTTTGTACTTCAAGGTTAATGAATTTTTTTCACTTTATTTTTAATTTTGTTAATTTTTAAATAAAAAAGTAATGAAAATCAATGAAATTGCCAGTTGCATTAATGAAATATTTCAATAATTAACGAAATTAAAATTAGTAGGTGGATAAAATTGAATGGAGTTATAATATAGTGGCAAATCCTTTTTTAAATATAAAAGAAAAAACAGAAACGAAAATGTATTATATGTACCAAGGCACTACACAAGCCCAATACACGGGGCCTCAAGGAAGACGGAAGGCCCAGTGGTCTACCATAGTAAATTCCCAACACCTGGCACTCATTGTAGCCACGATCCCAGAGGCCCCGAGGCCCTCCAAATAATCCAACGGCCCAGATTTAAACCATCATACAAAAATTAAACGGCCCAGATTCACTTCTACTTCCACGTAATCACAGAATAAAAACCGCCAGCAGCGGAAGATTTCAGATGCCCTACCCTCTCCTCTCCCCTCCGTTTCGCTCTCTGAATAAGTGCAACTCTAAAGAGTAGACCCTTGTAAAAACCTTTCGACATAAAACACTCCAAATTGTTGAATCCACAACGCCGTCTTCCCCTTCTCCCGGTATGTTTCCAGCCATTTCTTTTTGCTCTCTCTATCGTTTTCTCCAATTAGGGTTTTGGTTTTGCGGAAACGTTTAAGGTTGGGTAAGGGTTTTATGTCGAAGTTTTAGGGTTTTTAGATTTAATTGCTTTGCCTTTTCTTTTTTACTAGTCTTTCTTGTGGATCGAGCAGGTTTATTTTCTCCCTCCAAACTACTGTTAGTTATGAGCTAATTTAGTTTAATTCGATTGAGAATATTGGTTGTTTCATTGCCAATTTCTTACAAGACTTTTAGGTTTTCTTTTTCTGCATATTGTTGGTATTTCGCAGTAAATGTTATTCTCTAGAATTTTCTGAAGAAAAAGTAAAAAAAAAATGATGATTGTTGGAATGAAAGAGACGCGTTTAGGTAGTGGTGTTGGTTTTGTGCTTATCTAATTTTAACGGAGAATAATTTTTATTGCATTTTTGATCGGGTATTGTTTGCCTATAACGTAATGACAGTAAATTGTTCTCTTGGTAGTCAGTTTCAGTTTATATACTCTACCTTAAAGTTTCCACGCTGGAATGGGAGATAGTGAAGCCTTAGTTGCCGACTCATCAGCAATTATGGGTTATACATCAGCGGCCTATAACTCTACTGGTCCTGGTGCTTACCCCTCTGAGGCTACTGGAGATCCTACTGCTTCTGGTGCTCCTGCAGACGGAGCTTATGCTGCATTTGGTGGTGACCCTAATTCTGCTGGTCAAGAGGGCCAAATCAGTGCAATCTATGACAGTAAGCCAGCTAGTGGATCCAAAGATGACAATGCTGCTGATACTGGAAATACAGCAGACGCATCTAAAGTTGCTGGTTACAGTTCTTTAAATGGAAATGCTGTCAATGAAGCAGGAAATGCCATGACAGCTGAGAATGGAAATGTTTTTGATAATGTGCGTGGTGCTTCTGCTGCACCAGAGTTTGTGGATGGTTCTGGTACGTTTTCTCTCACAAGGCACTTTTTCTTGATGCCCAATCATGCTGAAGGTTGCAATATGTAATATGATTTGCAACCCTGCTCAGTAGTGTAATGTTAACTCTTTTGCAACATAAGAACATAGAAAAAAAATTGTTGTTGGGGAATTAACTTTAGCTGACTGCATACTATTGAACCTAAATAAAACTCTCTTATCTGTGTTAATATATCTGAAAAAACTTAAGTGGGCTTATCAAATAATTTTTATATTAAATTTTCATTTTGTACTATTTTATATCTAAAACTGACCACACAAGAGATCTGCCATGATGGCTAAAAGCTTTGATAGTTGATCACTAAAATAGCCTTTATCTACTGGCAGTCTGCCATGAAGCTTTTCGTGGTAGTTCTTTGGACCTCTACACAGATTTAACTATAAGTATCCTTTTTTTTTAATTCAACATTATGTCTCTTCCGTTTATTATTATTATTAGAAAGTTTGAAACTCATTCCCCGTTTTATATTTATTTTGGACTTCTAGTGCCACCTATGTCTGGTGAAGAAGAACGTTTGTGGAGTATTGTGAGAGCTAATTCTTTGGATTTTAATGCTTGGACTACACTGGTTGAGGAGACAGAGAAGGTCGCAGAGGTATGTGAGCATGAAAATTTTGGAAGGGGATAAACAAACAGGCTTTCTGGGTGTTACCTGTTGGAAATTTTGTTAGCTAGTTTTCTGTTGCCTAGCTAATATCTAATCTTTGCTTTTCCTTCTTCCTTTGGCATGGTTGGGTAGAGACCCTTAAGATCAAATACGGCTATGTAGTCGAGAAGGAGGGGCCATACTCAAAATGCATATGGTTTTGGGGAAAGTCACCTTAATAACTTCGAGAAAAGTGACTAAAGGCATCTGTAATTAAGTTAAAAATTTTCTTTAGTGGGATGAGGGCCCAGAGTGCCACCTATCTTACAGTTATGTGTATTTTATGCGTCTTCCTTTCTACTTTTAATAATCTTCCCCTTGAAGTTGGTGGTTTCTATGTCTCCTAGTTGGTGAACTCCTCATCCTCTTTCTTTTTTCCATCTAATTTTGTGTATCTCTTTTCTGCCAATTGATGTTTTCATCTATGCCTGGTATGCAGAACAATATACTGAAAATTCGGAAGGTTTATGATGCTTTCTTGGCCGAGTTTCCTTTGTGTTATGGTTACTGGAAAAAGTATGCAGATCATGAAGCACGCATAGGCTCCATGGACAAAGTTGTGGAGGTTTATGAAAGAGCAGTTCAGGGAGTGACATATTCTGTAGACATCTGGGTGCTATATTGTGCATTTGCCATAGAAACGTATGGAGATCCAGATACGATCCGAAGGTAAGAAGTGTAGAACTACCTATTGTTGTTCCTGGTCTGCATTAGGAGATCATGATTGTGTGATTTTTCCTAGACATGAGGTTCTGGTAATTTTTGTTGCTTTCTAACATTATTTCGGTATGCCTGCAACAGCAATTCGTCGCATATATGGCGGAAAGGTTTGATGGGAATGCACTTTAGAAATGCTTTTTTTGTTTCCTGATGTTTATACCCTTGATTTTTATGCTACTGTACGTGTAGCAATTGAAACTGTTTTAGGATATTGACCATATTTCTGAGCTCTTTACACTTCCTACTTCCCTCCTTCCTCTTTGAAGCCTGCGTCATAGTCATGTAGTTATGTATGAAATATTACTTTAACCTTGACACTTTGAGGTGCATCAATATGCAAAATGCTGCTGGGAAGATCTCATCCAGTTAAGGGCTAGATGGCCTCTATCACTGCTTCATTTCGGACATAGTTTGATTTTTATCAGGAAGGTAAATGCAGCGTTTGGACGTGTCTAGAGTGAATTGTTCCTTCTGCTTCAACATTGGTCCCACTATCTTCTGTTTGTGGACTTGTCTGCATTGCCTGGATGGCTTTTCTAAATGTGTAATAACAATTCTGTTGCATGGTGTTTCAGGCTTTTTGAACGAGGATTAGCATATGTTGCAACTGATTATCTATCTTTCCCTCTTTGGGATAAATACATTGAATATGAATACATGCATCAGGAGTGGAGTCGCCTTGCTGTCATTTATACTAGAATATTGGAGAATCCTAATCAACAGCTAGATAGGTATTTTAACAGGTAAGCTCTATTGTGTCTCTTCATATCTATTTGTTTATGTTATTGGTGTGTGTACATTTTGTTACCATATTGCCTGATGTATGGGACCAAGAAACTTCTCCTTGTGTTATTCAAAATGTGATGCATTTTCACATTATCTACAAAAATTTATGATGATGTGGATAATGATTACCTAGTGCATCATGTTATTTTGCTTATTGCTCCTGTAGCTTGATTATTCCCTGATGCCAATGGTATTACAGTTTTAAAGAGTTGGCTGGAAGTCGACCTTTGCCAGAATTAAGGACTGCTGAGGAAGCTGCTGCCAATGCATCGGCTGTAGTTTCAGAGGCTGATGGACAAGTAAATGAGGGAGAGGTTCATCCTGATGTTGCAGAACAAACTCCTAAACCTGTAACTGCTGGCTTCACAGAAGCAGAAGAGTTGGAGAAGTATGTTGCCATTAGAGAGGAGCTATATAAGAAAGCTAAAGAGTTCGATTCTAAGATCCTTGGTTTTGAAACAGCTATTAGAAGGCCTTACTTTCATGTGCGGCCCCTCAATATTGCGGAGCTTGAAAATTGGCATAACTACCTGGATTTTATAGAAAGAGAGGGTGACTTCAATAAGGTATTTGAGTTTGTTTTGTCCATCCTTCAATTTAGCTATGGTTCGTAGAGTTCAGTTGTCTTGTTTGTTATATATTGACTTACAGTTTAGTAACATCTGCTGCATCATTTGCTTTATTGGCTAAATCGTTGGGTGAAGCAACTTTTTTAAACGGGAAATGTACTGAGATTAAAGCATGGACCTTCGATTTGGTTTCTTTGAGGCTAAGTACTTCAAACCCTCATTTGTCAGTGGACATTTTAGGTTTGTAATGTATTGTATAGTAAATTTATTTTATATTTTTTAAAGCTCCAATGTTATGCCTGCAGGTGTGTTCTTGTCTTCCTAACCATTTATCTGTCAGGCAAGGAGGGTCCCTCCCATCATATTTGAGGGGCTTCTCTGTTCCGATGATGGAGTATCTCTTATGCATTTCTCCTTGTGATTTTGATTATCCCCTTGTTTAATGTTTTGGTGTACCAGAATATCTTTCTAATCTTTTATACTTTTATTTGTGAATTAGGTAGTCAAATTATATGAAAGGTGCCTAATAGCCTGTGCCAATTATCCTGAATACTGGATCCGATATGTTTTGTGTATGGAAGCCAGTGGAAGTATGGATCTTGCTGATAATGCACTTGCGCGTGCAACACAAGTCTTTGTCAAGGTATGAAGTGATGATTTTGGGTTTGTTGAAATTGATAATGGGATGAACTTTATCTTCTGCCACCCCATAAGAGCTGGTCTAGTTTCGGTTTTTATATTTAAACCTTTTCAACTTTGACCTATTTTATTTTAAGTTTTTTGAATTAAAATTAAAAAAAAAAATGCTTGAGGGAAATCTTTCAAATTTTTTTGAGAATTTTAATCAGTAATAAGTTTCAAATAAGAAGTCCAAGTTGAAGAATAAAAAAGTCAAACAAAGGTGATATTAATGGGATAGAGTAGTATGGTTTTCAGTCAATTTCACTTGGAACTTTTAACCTATTATTATTAAGAGATTGAAGAAAATGGTGCATCTAAAGGTCTTGTCGAAATTTGTAACCTGTTGTCATGAAAAAATTATTTGATAGAAAATCTGACCCCCCTTTTTTTCATTATACATGCTGTGCCCTGACATTTTCAATTCAAGAATGAGCACTGTATTTTTTTGTTTAGGGAAACAATTTAGGCTTGCAAATAGTTTTTACTATTATGCATAGCCAATCTGATATATTTGGTGGGTTTACTTGTGGAGATTTTAATGGTGACATTCATGCTAGTTGCAACAACTTCAACCTGTGTTACATTTTACTAGTTACTTATTTTCTTTGTGACCAATATTTGACAGAGGCAACCAGAGATCCATCTTTTTGCTGCTCGATTCAAGGAGCAGAACGGGGACATATCAGGTGCTCGAGCTGCGTATCAACTTGTTCACAGTGAAATTTCACCTGCTCTTCTTGAAGCAATTATTAAGCATGCAAATATGGAACGCCGTCTGGTAAGATTATGCTAGCACACCCATGTGGTTCTAGTTGTGGTAAATGTTGTTACCTGTTTCAAAGGGGTTGTTTATCTCGATTATGCAGGGGAAACTTGAAGATGCCTTCTCTTTATATGAGCAAGCCATTGCCATTGAAAAGGGGAAAGAGCATTCTCAAACATTACCAATGCTGTATGCTCAGTACTCTAGATTTATATACTTGGTAGGTGGGCGTGCCTCTGATGCCTAATTTCTTTTGTCTTTATTATGATATGATTCATGTGAAGTGAAATGGGATTTTTCTTTGATTTAGGAGTCAATTTCTATATTATTGATCATTCTAAAAGAATGATTGAAATTTCATTTATCACTTTTGGATCCACCTTTGTCTAAATTTGTGTTGCACTTTGTTAATATTTTGCTACTGCTAATGTTCTAAACATTTGCTTGTTCATGTTCTAGTTTGAAATACCATTAATGTCAACTTAATAAGTGGTATGTTATGGCCCAGCATTTCTCTGTTACCATAGACATATGGGCATTTGTATTTTTTCTATTAGTACGTTTTATATGGCTTTTGTCCAAAAACCAATGTCCAAATATCATTCTTACTTTCTCATAGATTCTATGTCAAAAGTGGGACTTATGTCTTTATTTCTTCATATAAATAAAATGATGCACGCTCCAGTTAACACCTTATGGTAGTTAGGAGGTTTTTATGTTATCAGGTCTGTGATTTGGTTAAGGGAATTTTGCTGGTCTCAAAAGAGATTAATTTAATTGGCTCTTTATTATTTTGGTTGATTGCCAGTTGGTTCCAAGTGTTATTGTTGTTGCTATATTCTTTCACAAATGGCACATCTTTCTCATTCACTGCATTTTTTTGTAGGTTTCTGGAAACGCAGAGAAGGCTAGGGAAATTCTAACTGGAGCACTTGACCAAGTCCAACTGTCTAAACCATTCCTTGAGGTTCTCTCTCTCTCATGCACATGCATGCACTCATGCTTACATCATTACATCTTGTCTGAACATTCTCCTCTGCTTTCTGATTTCTGCTTTTTCTTTTGTTTTACATGTAGGCATTAATACATTTTGAAACGATTTTGCCACCACCAAGGCAGATTGATTATTTAGAATCACTAGTTGACAAGTTTATAGCCCCGAACTCAGATGGCAGTGCTGCAGACAGGGAAGATCTATCTAGCATATTTTTGGAGGTAATAATTTTGTGTTAGAAAGGTTGCTTGCACATGATCTGGTTTATTGGCTGCAATCGAATGTAATTGTCTACATGTGCATTGAGTCCTTAGCAATATATTCTGCGTAAGCTTCTTTATGTGGTTTCATATGTGGAGGTTTGGTGAATTTGGCTGGAAAATGGAAATTACTTATACCCATAATTTGACCCCCTTTTCTGTCTTGAGTTTGTTTTAAGATGTTTCTCTCAAGATTGTGAATGCTGTTTGAAAATGTCTTGAGTTTGTTTGAAGACTTTTTCTCATAAGATTGTGATGCTGTTTGAGATTCTGAATTCAGTGTTCTGATTGTTTAAATTGGTGCTTTAATGGAAAAAAATGTTGTAATAAACCTTTTTCTGGTAGCTCAACTTTGGAAAATAATGGTGCAGTTCTTGAGTCTCTTTGGAGATGTGCAGTCCATTAAAAGGGCAGAAGATCGGCATGCTAAGCTGTTTTTACCTCATAGGCCCATGTCGGAATTAAGAAAACGTCATGCTGAAGACTTTTTGTCATCAGATAAGACAAAGTTGGCAAAATCTTACTCTGGTGCCCCTTCACCTGGCCAGTCTTTGATGGGTGCCTATCCAAATGCGCAAAACCAGTGGCCAGCTGGTTATGCTGCACAGCCTCAAACTTGGCCACCCACTACTCAGGCACAGGCACAGGCACAACCATGGACTCCTGGCTACAGCCAACAGGTAGATTGCAGTTTTTAATAGTATTTTTAATTGTATACCAGGACATGCTTATCATATTTTCATGACTTGTTCTATCTATTTTTATTTGTTTATGTTGATATTGGTGATCTAGACTTATATGATTTTGTGCTTGTAATTTGTATATGCTGCTAGAAGCTCTTGTATTCCGTGATATGTTAAGAAGACTACCTTGTATTTGATCAATGCAATGTGATAGTCTTCGTTACTAACCTATTATCTTTTGACTTTTGATCTTTATGAATTTAATGTAATGGAAAATGGTTTCTCTGCCCTGGTTTCTTCCTCAACTCTTTGTTTAATATGTAAAAAAAGAGTGAGGTCGATCCTTTTTTCTGGTCATATAGGATTACTTTGATTGGCTGTGATGATCTTTAGCTTGTGCTTATTATGGACTTGTTTGGTAGATGTTTTCTCATAGGATTTAAGTGGGGTGGATGAGATGAAAAAGTGGATCGGGAATCTTGTATGATCAAAACTTTCACTGGAACTTGGTGGAAATTTTTATCGGATGACAACAAGATAAGTAATTTTTTACGGGATGGAATGTTAAACTGTAATGTTTGATGATGTTTGCTGAATGACAATGCTACATTGGATGTATGGGGATACAAGGAAAGACAAGATGATGAATAGATGTACAGGAGAAAATATGAGGGTAGCACCCATAGAGAAATATATATGACAAGGACATGGAAAGAGGAATAATAGCACCCATAGCTTTAGAAAACTAGCTGAAATGTTAGCATGCAATTTATGGCTGCCACTAATTCCTCATTGAGTGTTTACACATTTATATGTTTCCATATTATGCTTCTTGCTGTCATTGTCATGTTTGGTTGACAGTTTTATAATTTTTTTATTTGTAGGCTGCATATGGTGCATATAGTAGTTATGGTAGTAATTACGCCACTCAACAAGTACCCACATCAGTTCCACAAAGTGCTGGTTATGGTGCTTATCCAACAACATATCCTGTTCAGGTATGAAGTTTTTTAAACAAGTGCTTCCGATTTGTTTCGCAGCTATTTGGCAAACCATAGTTTGAAATATTAGTAAAACAACTATCACTCTGATGTACCAAGGCCAATAAATGAAACATGGATATCATCCCACTTGCTACTTCATACGTATGAAACCTGGACCTCACTTTCTTCAACTGAAATAGTTGATGAATTTTAAATTTGGATATGTAAGCCTTTTTTATTTTTATTAATTTTAAAGATTTGTAGCACATTCCATGTTCCAATTTACTTAATAGCTGAGGTAGGTAATCTGCACTGCATCATGCACTTAAAATTTGAAGCTTATGCTTGTGGAATGATGGTCATGTAAATTGACTTTAAACTTCTTTTGAGTACAATATCAAGTGTCACTCTCATCAACATTCCGTAGTGAATTTTTCTTGTTTGGAGCTAATGTATTTTCTGTAATATTCTGTAGTCGTTTCCTCAACAAAGTTATGCTCAACCAACTGCTGCCACAACGTTAACCCCAGCTCAGCAACCTGCCGCAACAGTTCCTCAGAGTTATTATGGGACTTACTATTGAGATGGCAATAACATGGTGGCCTAATTTTTTTTTTTTCTCATTGATCATCTGTATGCTTAACCTGACCTGTAACTGCTGTTTCTAACTTGCAGTTAGCCAAGGTGGACAGTTTTGGGGTTGTGGGTGGGGTAGATCATGTTGAGAGTAGGAATCTGACAGTGGTAAAAAATTGTACTGTAGTAGGTATTGTGGTCTATTTTTGTGATTTGATTTTAGATATTTTTGTGAAACTTGTACAAATGTTAGTAATTTATGGGATCAGATCTGCAGTTGTGTTTCCAATGGGACAGAGAGCGGTGAAAAGGAAAAACAAGATTAGCTTCCTTGCTTGGCGCAAACATATTTGGTGTTCTTCTGTGCCGCTGAAAAGGAAAATGGTAATGACCGTTAATGCTTAAATCATAAAGGGGTAAGTCCGTTAGAGGAGGTAGATGGATTTGGGTTTGAAGAGAAATAAATTCAGATGAGAATCCTCCCTCATATGATATGCGTGCACTTTGTAGCATTTGTTGGCCTCTGTCTTCCATTTCCATATCTTACCAAAACATATCCGCTCCAACTGCCGTCACTGTTAACTGGATTCCAACCGTTCCGCCCGTAACTCAACAGAACACGCGCTCTGCCTCTTGCGTGTTGTCCTGGCCCTCCGTCAAAAGGGGCGGCCGTCATTTTGTGCGGTTATTTTCATCAACACTTATAACGCTTTAAAAAAAGAAGAAAATTAGTTTATTAGTCTTTAAATTAAGTCTTAATTTTTATTATTTAATTAAATATTTATATTTTTATTTAATAAAATTTTTAAATAAAATTTTAAACTATTCAAATGAGTATTTATTTTTTTTATTACTTTCAATTAAGTATTTATATTTTTATTTTGAGTTAAATAATGATGATTAATTATTATGAATCAAAATATCATTTGTTATTTTATATCTGTAAGTTATTATGTTAAGTTAGCATTTCATGTTATCATTAATTATGATATGTAAATATTATCATATTATCATCAATTATGATATGTTAGCATATTATATTAATGTTATATAATATAAAATAATAAACAATATTTTGATTAAATTAATAGTTAGTGATAAAAATTTATTTGACTCAAAATAAAAGTATAAGAGTTTATTTAATTTAAAATAAAAATATAAAGGTTTGATTCTACTCAATAAAAATATAAAATTTTATTTCAATTTTTTTACAAAATTTAAGAGTTTTTTTTGGATATTATTATTTTTATTTTAAATTAGATAAATTTTTATAGTTAATAATTATTTAATTATTATTAATCAAAATATTACTTATTATTTGATATTAATATAATTTATTAATATCTTATAATGTATAATGATGTGATATATTGATATTACATAATAAATATATATATATATATATATGATATTTTTCTGCTCCTTGCGTTAACATCAATGGCACTTTAACGCAACGAAATTATAAAACGATAAGTAACCAATCTCATTTAAGCCAATCCAAAATAAGAGTATATGAATTTAAATATTTATAAATAATTTAATTTCGTTAGAGACGGCAAAACCTGTGAGTTTGGAGCTGAGAGTGCCTTCTCGCTCCGCCCCCAGATCTAAGCGTCTTTCTCTCTCTTTCTTAGATTCTTGAGAAAAGAATTTATTAACCCACTTCAACCTAGCAATCTCCTTCTATCTTCTCTTTATCTGCTTCAATCAACTCTCTCCAATTATGGACTAACTTCATTCAGCTTTGTCTTTTTCAACACCAAAACACAACACCCTATAGAGATAGAAATATCGTCAAGCCCTTTTTCCTGTAGCATTTAAACTTAAAACCCTAGTCTTGTCCAAAACTAGGGTTCCAGATACTCAAGTCACACTGTTTGGATCTGTGGGTTGATCAATCTATTTCAAGAGCTATAACGGTTAGATCTTCCTCGTTGCATGCTTTTGTTTTGAGGTCTGCTAACTCATTCGTAATGGCCACTTCCTACCCAGGGCCCGTTCAGGTGATTCTTTTTTTCTTTTCTTTTACCTCTGTATGGGTTTTTAGCTTTCTTCTTCTTATTATTTTTTTTATCAATAAATGTTTTATTTTTAAATTTCAGGTTGGTTCATATTTCGTGGGACAATACTATCAGGTGCTACAACAACAACCTGATCTTGTTCATCAGTTTTACTCAGATGCCAGTACCATGATTCGGGTCGATGGAGATTCCTCTGAATCTGCTTCTGCAACGCTGGTAACATTTATATTCGAATTTTCTTTCCTTATGTATTTCAAGTGAGTTTGCTTAAGCATGAACTTGTTGTCAATACAGTATTCCTTTTTCAGTTTACTGAATTTTGATTGATGTTATATTTTTCCTTATTATTGTATCTGATCAGTTGCATAGTGTTTTCAATTACTCCTTGTATTTTTTATGTTCCTTCAAGTGCATGCTTTTATAACAGCTACCACATAATTCTGGAGAGTGATTTCTGATTTGGGCAAGGATAAGCCAAGTTGGGGAGACATAAAATGAAATGGATTCTCTAAAAGGCTTTTTCTTCTATTTCTTTTTTTCCTTTCTTTGTTTTTTGGGCTATGGGAAGTTATCATCTTAAGAAATGGATTCTCAAGACCATCGGCTTTTTAGGTGTAACAACCAAAAGCCTTTTCTTAATTGTTTTGCTTGTTGCATATCCCTTGCAAATTTGCATTATGAACATAGTTTTGCTGTTAATAATTACATAGACTCTCTCTCTCTCTCTCTCTCTTGTAATTCCTTTCTCTGGAATGAATTTATTTTTATCCTTTTATTATATGGCATACTTGGTTAGTTGGCAGTAATTTATTGGGTTCTTCTTTTGATCTTTCTCTGCAGCAAATTCATAGCATGGTCATGTCACTGAATTTTACTGCAATTGAGATCAAGACGATTAATTCTCTTGATTCTTGGAATGGAGGTGTTCTGGTGATGGTTTCTGGTTCTGTTAAAATCAAGGATTTCAATGGAAGAAGGAAATTTGTGCAAACCTTTTTGCTTGCCCCTCAAGAGAAGGGTTACTTTGTACTCAATGATATCTTTCAGTTTATTGATGATGGAATGATTTACCAACATCCGGCTTCCACATTACAAGAAAACAAGCTTGATGCTCAACTAAATGTGTCAAGCCCTGTTGCAGAGCCACCAGCTACTGCAGGCAAGCTTTTTTCTAACTTTAAAGGGAAATTTTTACTTCAAGCTGTAGCATTTTGTAGACGCTTTTTCAACATGCTAAAAGTAGTCAACCAGGTTTAGAGCCTTGGACCATGTCTCCTCAACTTAAACAATTAACCTTTTCCTGGCCATGTTTTATAGTTGATAGTTTGGTGTTGTCTAACAACTTTAGTAATTTAAATAGAGATCTTAGAATCAGTTAAATATCTTTATATTCAATGACCTTATATACTTTTACAGAAATTAAATCTTCAAGGCTTTTTTTTACCTTAGTATGTTTGCTTATAGTTTTACTACTTAAGGCATTGAAACCTCAGACACCAAATTGTACTATCTCTTTTTTCGTTAGTAAATTTCCACATGCAAAGTCTTTACTTAAAATTATTGGTCAAGAGGTACCTTTTTTTTTTTAATCTCCGGGAAATAATCTTTCTTTCCACTGGTATTCTGGGTCTAACTTGTTGGATTTAGCAGTTTCTGACTATGTTTTGGAGGAAGATGCCAGGGAGTATGTCAACTCTGTTCATATAGAAGATGATCCAATTGACAAATATAGTCTCCCAGAGCAACCACCGGATGAAGTTGTTGAAGCTGAAGTTGTGGTGGAGGAAGCTCCTGCAGAGGAAGCTCTTGCTTCACATCACAGTGGGGTGAACACTGTGCAAGAACCCCCAGCTATGCCTTTGGAGGAACCTGTTGCGGAGCCTGCAAGGAGAACATATGCCGCTATTGTAAGTACTCCTCAATTGCTTTTTATGCAAGCAGTCTAATTGCTTGTGGCCATGTGTGTTTGTGATCCTAACTTGTTGAAGACTTCTCACTCATTGCTTAGTCTTTTTGAAACAGCTATTGTTTTATATAAACTAGTCCATATCTGTTTTATCCTTAATGCAACCAAATATCCAGTGAATTTTATCCAAATGTTTGGCATAAATAACAATTGGCCATACATTACTGAAACAAGTCCATGCATGTAAAGAAAAGACTATACAAAAATAAAGGATTAATAAACAGAGCCATGCATAGAGTGAGAAAAAGAAATTATGTGTACTTGCCCTGAGTTATCAAAATTGGGAGTAAAGTCTGATTGGCCTTCTACAAACAAACTCTGCTTCTATCTAATGCCTACACACACAGACTAATGGTGTTTAATTTGTTGGAATTTAGTAACTCTGATCGGTTGACGAACATTATTTGTGTTTCAAATGGTGTAGTTGCGTGTTATGAAGGAACAATCTACTTCATCTGTTCAAGTTCAACCTTCTTATAATAAAATTCCCCAGAGTTCTTCAGATTGGGATCATACACCAGAGCCTACTAATCAGCAGTCACGTCCTGCATGGTCAGATGTGCCTGAATCTGTGGCAGAGACAGCAGAGGAAGGCTTGATCTCTGAAGAAGGTCAGTGTAACTGTATATACCTCGGTATATGCTGTTTACATTAGGACTTACAATGCTATTACTGTCAATTTATTATTGTGCTTTGGCTGGCTTTATCGATTCCCCTTTGCGTTGATTTCTGGGAAAGGGCATTTCTTATATGGACAATCTGGGTATTTAGTGTGAGCCACTGAGCATCAAAATTTCATTTCTACATTTAAGGAGTTAAAGTTTCAGAGAGTGGATTTTTTTATCTTTTCATTTAGAAAATACCTTCGTCTATGCTTAGAGTTCAGAGAAGATTTATTATTATTACTATTATTTTTTTTGTTGAAAAGCAGAGAAGATTTATTAGTTGCAGTGCGTATAAATGCTTATAGTAATTGGGAGTTGCACTCTGATTAGTGATATTCTTTCAGGTGAATATACAGGTGAATATAAGTCTGTCTACGTGAGAAACTTGCCGTCTACTGTTACTGCTGCTGAAATTGAGCAGGAGTTTAAGAACTTTGGCAGAATCAAACCTGAAGGCGTGTTCATCCGGAACCGCAAGGTGATTTCTTTTTCTTCCCTTGTTGACTATCTTTGGTATATATAACCTTGAAGAAACTAAATCACGGTTAGATGCATGCAGGATGTTGTTGGTGTTTGCTATGCTTTTGTTGAGTTTGAAGACATTCTTGCTGTTCAAAATGCAATCAGGGTATGAATTTTCATTGCTGTGCTTTTTCTCTCGAGCAAATGTGTTGGATGGTAGCTATTAGCTAAGTATTGAATCTAGTTTATTTCACTTACAGCATTTCTTTTAAGAACTCATCGTTGAATTACTTATTTAAAGTACTTGTTTGGCTTGTTGTGTTTGTCGGTGTCATTGAATTTACTACTGAAAGAGCTATGAACACTCTTTGACATTGCACTATTGTCATTACATTCTAGTTTTATCCTTCATAGTTGTTTGTATTGTTGTATCAAATTTAAACTGCATCTACATATATTTGTGATGCTTAGTTCTGTTTCTCATGATGGATGAGATGAGATGAGTAGCTCAGCCATGAAAGAGCTTCTTGAGGGAAATACAGGAAAAATGAGGGGATTTTGAGATCGGAGAGTGAAGGAAATAAACCTGCTCTCCATTGTTTTTTATTAACAAAGAATTGACTTATAGCACCATCAACTGTCAAACTTTTAGAGTTTTTCATGGCATGAAGGTACTTTATATATATATACACACACACAATAGAAGTCCCAGGTGGAACCTTAAGAATGACATACATTCACTTTTGTAGCTAATGTGAATATTTATAGTCATCCTGAACCTTTATTATTTCTCTTTTGGCTTTGTAGATATTTCTGACATGATGCTGACCAAGTTTTGTCTCTTCTATAGGCATCTCCTATACAGTTGGCAGGAAGGCAAGTGTACATTGAGGAGCGCCGACCAAATAGCAGCAGTACACGAGGAGGAAGTATGTGCCTTAATACATATTCAAAGTTTTGTTTTTATGCATGCTAGAATTTCCTTCAATATTTTCAGTAAATTTTTTCACCAACTGCTGCATTTGGTAATCTTCATTCTTCAGAACATCTACAACATCTACAAAAGCTCTCTTTACAACCACTGCTGTGTTGCTAACTTCTTGAGCTTTAATTTACATGTTGCTGCACTAAAATTTTGCATTTCTAAGATAATCCTGTGTGGATCTCCTAGCATAATTGGCTGCCAACCAGGTTTCAAGATAAACTCATAATTCTGATTCTTGGATTTAGATCTATTTTGTTTGGACAGAGTAGAGCTGGCCAGTAACAGATGTAGTGATGTTTGAATTAGTTTTCTTGTACTAAGTCGTACATTATACATGCACACAATACTGTTCCAATTATGCTGTTGTATATAATGTGTTATGGGCAACTTTGTATAAAAAACTGACAATCTTGATGAACTTTGAGTATTGATTTAATAGCATCTGTAACTTATAAAGACTGCATTATGTTCTTTGTTCCTCATTTTAAAGAAAGAAAAAAAAAAAACTATTCTTTCTGCCTGTGCAAACTGTATATTTTTAAGTAATTTGAACATTTTTATGTGTGCAAAAGTGCACTTGATTTGCATTGATCTGTTACTGTTCAATTTAAAATGGGATGGCATGGTAGTCAACTTTGTCACTGAAATGAATTTGCTGGAGTTTTTAATTTGTTGACATGATGCTATTATTCAAATTGATCAGGAAGGGGAAGAGGCAGGGGCATTTATCAAGCTGAGGCCTCAAGAGGCCGTTTTGGTTCCCGGAGTTTGGGTAGGGGAACCAACCAAGAATCTGGTGACTACAGATCAAGAGGCAATGGTTTTTATCAGCGAGGTTCTAGATAAAAACAGCATCTTGAGCAACTGAATACAAGTTGGCCGAACTCTTCAACTGCTTGCTCACTGGGGTTTTCTTGAATCTTAGGGTGCTTTGAGGGTTTACAGTTGGGATTGATCATTTCCCATCAGTGACTTCAGAAGAATATGCTTGTACCTTTTTCGAGTGTGTTATTCCACATAAAAGGAGTGTTGATGAACGTTTTTAATTATATTTCCTTTGATAGGCATGCGTTTCTCCCCTCGAACGCTTTTTATCATGCAGTTCAAGTGGAGAATTTTGATGTTTTTGAGCGTTGTTATGACTAGTGAGAGATGGTGGTTGATCTTATGATTCTGAGATGAAGCAATTTAAATTTAAATCCTCATATTTTCTTTGCTTTTGGACGTTCAACTCACACTTGGGGATATCTATAAAATCAAGCTTGTCAGTGTGAATTTAACCCTTCTATAAGTAGTTCATGAAGGAGTGCCTAGCAATCAATTAAATCCATCTAGCTATTAATATATATCAGAAATTGTGACAGCAACCCATATCAAGTGTAAAAGCTTGGTTTGCACTATTAAGCACATCCAATCAAAGACACTTTGATTTTTCTAATTTGCTTCAACGCTTCCCTCACTATGTGTCCAAGCTAGTTGCTTATCACTACCGCTAGGGGCGGCACATCCATCTGCTTCATCTTCCTCTGTTTCCCACAGAAAACTAGCATATGCTGCATGAACGTGGCTGGAATAACCAAAAAAGAAAACCCAGCAAGTCAGCATTAACAGAATGACAAGAGTGTTGACAGGGAAGCACGTACCTGTCTTGAGGAGACGCTTGAACTGCTCGCTCGAAGTAGCTTGAAGCTCTTTCTTGGTCATGATGTAGCTCCCATACTAACTTGGCATATTGTGACAGTGTTTCACCGTCTTTTGGATCTGCTAGGATGGCTCGAGAGTAATACTCTTCTGCTGCCTCAAGGTCTTTCTTTGACTGTCAAAAACAACGACACTATGCTCAGTAATTACCAATTCAAAAAGATGAAAACAATAAGGGGCTGGACAACAGTATTCAAGTCACCCTGCACCGATCACTCACCTGATACAAAAATTGCGCATAGTTCCCCAAAAACAAGGGGTTGCCAGGATTTTCCTCCACCATCCTCCTGTAATGCTCCTCAACTCCATGGTTGTCAGCACCATCTCCGCCAGAGCCTGCTGGATTAAATTCACCACCCCCACCGCCACCGCTGCCGCCACTCACACCACCAGCGCTACCACCATCAGTGCTAAGCCCTCTGGCAAGAAACATTTTTTCCCCGACCAACCCTCCTTCATCTTCAAAACCAACATTCCAACTTTTACCCTTAACCTCCTCATTCAACAATATATTCTCCATGCGGAATGCGTTGAATTCAAGGTTACCACTCATCGCCGTTACCCTCTCTTCACCACTGTCCAATAGTTCTTCATTTTCCTTCAACTCCTCTTCCTCTTCTTCTAAATCACTCTCATCTTCCTCTTCCTCACATCTGGCGTTGGAATTATAGAAGGAAAAGGAAGGGATGGTTTGCAACATCAAGCGCTGGTGCCTTGCAGAAAGCTTCTTGGGTTGGTTGTGATTGTAGAATTCCTCATTGGTATCGCAAGCAGCATGGACAAGTCCTTCCAAGTTACCTTCAGACTGAGCCCGGCGAAAGCCTTGACGATCGAAATCAGAGAATTGATGGACAACAGACGGAGATATAGGAGAGGAGCCGCAAGAAACCGTAGTAGAGAGGTGGAGAGAGCCAGGAGAGGGATGAAATGAGATTCTGTTGTGGTTGTGGTGAAAGGAGGTTGATGGATAATGCCTGATGGGGGTGCTGGTTTCGTAGTGATTGTTGTTGCTGGGGCTATCTGTGATGGAAGAAAGGAGTGATCCAAGAAGTGGAGTTGAAGAGCTTCGTAGCAGCATGTTTTTATGTTTCCGTGCTCCTTTTCTCCTGAAGGTGCTTCTGTGGTGGTGGTTGCTGGCTTGAGGTGTCAAATAATTCTGTGAACACATTAAAGAGTTGGTGGGTGAGCAACTGAAATTATCTCCTCTAAACAAGAAGCCAAAATGAATTCCCTATTATCTTTAGTCATTGGAAGAGCCCAGCCCCGCATTATTAAGGATAATTAATAAATAAGCAAGCACGATTGTTATTTGGATTTTGGACACATGTTGATGTTTCTTTCAGGGAAAAAGAGGAAGATTTTGGTCCAGTAAAAAGGAGATGTTGTTTATATCTTTTGCCAGACCCACAAGAATGTGAGGGAAACCAAAAGGCCAGGTGGGCAACTACATCAACGAAGAGAACGTGAAATATGCATTGATTCAAGCATTGGCAGCTTCTTCTCTTGTTTGAATCACGAGTTGCGTCTGTTGAAGCAATCAAGGTCCTGAAGGCTATATATGTATATCAGCTGACAGGAGCACTTTCGTATGGAAAAATGCATTTGTGAAGTAAATCTTGGGAATTAAGTACCCTATTCTCTTGCCTAAGAAAATCTATAAAAAGCAAATGATAATGCATTTAAAAATGGGAAAGAAACATACCCTTTGGATTGGAGGTGCAAGAAAGATTCCCTTAGCAGCTCAGTCTAGGTAAGAAATAACTAATTAATTTGACCAAAAAAAATCGAAAATATTAAGAAGCTGAGTTGTAAATATTGAGTCGTAAGACCCCCTCGTCCTTTTATAAGAGAGAAGCAAAACAGGAAACGAAGATGCACTTTCCTGTTAGATTCATATTCTTATTTTCCTAGAAAATGCATCAACATTTGATTGGTGGAGGAGAAAATTGATCAACTTGTTGTCTTCTTGGAGGTGTTAAAATATTACAAGGTATATGCCAGCTTTGATCCCAGTACTTCAATTTTGTCAATTCAGTGCTCGACCCAACTTGCTCAGTGATCACGTTTTACAACTATGGGCACGTCTGATTTTTCACGTGTCTTTACTCGGATTCATTGCCGTACACGTGGCAGGGAATATTCTGCTGTCAGACGGCTAATCATCTCCCAGCTTTTGTCTTTTTTGACCATTTCTTCAATGACCTTTTGCAGCCTTAATTTTCCGTCTTCAAATTTGCTTCTCTGTTGAAACAAAGATTTCCATTTCTTCACCAAAATATCTAATCTAACTCTTATACATACATACATACATATGTCCTCTCCAAAGCTAATAATCTACGATACAACACATTATTTTTCCAATATTTTCTGAAGAGAAACAACTCTACTAAAATTAATTTTTTTTGTTTTTTTAACATAATATTTGAAAAATCTCCTAAACAATTCAAAAAAATTAAATAAATTTTTATTCTTATATTGTTTTTAATTAAATTTTATATTTTTATTTTGAGTCAAATAAACTCTTATGATTTACTGTTATAGCTATTTATTAATTGTTATTAGTTAAAATATCACTTATTATTTTTATGTTAATGTTGTGGTGACATTGAGGATGAAAATGTCTCATGACAATAGTATCATGTCACATTAGCATGTCATGTCATCATCTATTATGACATATCAGTATGACCACATCAACATCATATGGTATGAAATGGCATGTGACATTTTAATTAATAATAGTTAGTCAACCATTAGTTATAAAACTTTATTTGACTCGAAATAGAAATATAAGGGTTTGATTGAATGTAATAAAAAAATAAAAAAATTATTTAAATATTTATTAAATAATTCAAGACTTTTTTTTGATATTATACTTTTGTTTTTATAAGAAATACAGCAAAGATCAATGCAGTTCGACTTCATCGATTAAGCAAATCCAAATCTCATTCATGCCTTGTGCTGCCTTTCATTGAAGCCAACGTCTCAAGGACCAAACCCTAATGCAATGGAGATTTTTAGACAATTCATAGACTCAAATACTTGTAAATATGCATTTAAATTATCATCATGAACCTCTATCTATATCTATCCAGCTTAGGTTTCCGAAAATGAATTTTTATAAATTAATTTTCTAAAAATGTTGATAACCTCCTTAAAAGTTTATATTTTTTTATATTTTAAAGAATTCTATGAAAAGTATTTTTTTTATTGTTTGTCTGTTTTATGAAAATTTCACAAAAATATTGACATAACAATTAATATATTAAAAAATTTATTATTAAGATATATTAAAAAATATTTATGACTAATAGTAATATTTGTATTTAAAATTTTAAAATAGGAATAATTTGTTAGTATTATTAATTATGAAACTATTAGAAATATTATTGATATTAATATTAATATTAAAAATTAGAAATATCAATATTTATTATTGAAATATTGTAAATATGTTAATACTATTAAAATAGTTCTATTATATATTAAAAATATTTATTATTAAATAAATAAAAATTATAAACATAGTAATATAACAATATTTACCAATATAGTAATATATTAAAAATATTTTTATATTATTTTTTTCATATTAAATATATTTGGAAATTTAAATTAAATAAAAAATAATGATTTATTAATGTGATAGTATTTGGAGTTGGGTTGAGCTTGAAAACAGGTGGACTGGTTGTGTTATAAATGAATGGAAATTATATTTGTAATATGATATGATATATAGGCAAAACCTCTTTCAAAATTTGAGAGTAAGGTCAATGGAAATTATAAATGGATCCAAGGGAGTGGCTGGCACTAAGGTTGAGCAAATGGGTGGATTGGGTGATTTGGTCCACTATATCTAAGGACTAAATAGACCAATCAATTTTAAAAAACTGACTAAAACCGATCAAGTATAAAGAAAGATCAAACCGACCAAACATAAAATTTGTTTGGTTAATTCTGTTTTAGACCAATGGATCAAAATTTTATCACTTTTTTTTACAAATTATAATATTAAAACTTATAAATTTCATCCATAATTATATATATATATGAAATTAATGATGTAACTTATATGTTAAAATGTTTTATATCAAAGTTTGTATAAATAATAACTAATTATAAACAATATATTATAAAATCTAAGGTGATAGCTAATAACTTATTAAGTGTAATCATATAAATAAAATTTTATTATAAGTTATAGTGATACTTATGTATAAATTAAATATATGTATATATATAATGTATTACTTTATTATATATATAAATTAATAATACAAATTATATGTTAAAGCGTTTTATATCAAAGTTTGTATAAATAATAACTAATTAGAACAATATATTATAAAATCTAACGAGATAATTAATAAAGTTATTAAGTGTAATCAAATAAATAAAATTTATTATAAATTATAGAAATACTTATGTATAAATTAAATATATGTATATATAATATATTTATACAATTATATATATATTCATAACATTTTATATTACAAAACATTATTAAGATGTAATAATTATAATATATTAATATGTAGGATATTTACTATCATATATTATAATATTAACATATAACTTATATCATTTAAAATATATAACTTGTAATTTCATATTAATACAGATTTATAAATAAACAAATAAATATATATAACTAATATTAAATTATTATGATTATAATTTGTATATGTACGTATAATACCCTAATATATTTTAGGTCACGATCTGGAACTCCCATCGGACCCGTGACAACTGCCGCGACATCTCGATAGGCACTCATTACCCCGAATACCGATCAAAACCCCGCAAAGCTTAGCATCAGCTTCCGCATCTCCCTGGTGAGCGACAATTATTAAATCTTGCATTTCAAAAAAATCATAAGTTGTTTCCAAATCAAAACAATAAAATATTATTTTCTGCCTCACAGGGGCATTTTCATCATTTTTCTTCGATAATACCGAAACTCACCAAAAACATGGTGTAAAAGCTTAATATGTTCATACATATTTTAAATCAGATAATTAAAGTATAAAATTACTTTTACAATGACACGTGGGCCCCCAACTAACCAATAAGATGCGAGTCTGTGAACCTATAATTTTGTCAATGCAAGGCTAACTGAAGTCCTTGATGCAATCAGTTATCTACCGGCTATCCCGAACTTGAAATGTGGGGAATTGAGGGTGGTGAGATTATAAAATCTCAGTGAGTAAACAGACACCATCTAAACTATCTAAAGGCGAGTAAATGGAGACAATTAAAAATAATTAACTTCAGCAAATTTTTCACATCATGAATATTCATTTCAACCAAATAATCAATATGGCTCGTGAATTACTCAAAAGCTGGCTCATGCCAAATCCTGTACTCGGGGACACCTAGACCAGGGGTATCCAACCGAGTCTGCCAAGGTTGTTAAAAATTTTATATTCCGCATAAATCATATTCTTATTTTGAAACATAGCCATTCCTTGGCGTTGGCTGAGTCTCACTCTCACGCGGTAGTTCACGTGAAGTGCACTAAAAAAGCCCACCTCAGAAGATACCCTACGCGCCTCTACGACTGAGGTGAAAATATAAAGGAGTTTACCGTGCCCCTCTAATAGGTTGGCCCACGAAACCCCCCACCACTACAGAAGCTAATCTTTTATCTACCACCTGATTTATAAAATTTTTTTCTGCATGAGATGACAATTTATCGCAACCTAGCATCTCAAGGCTAAATACACAGTATAAATAATTCTAACACCAAAATTAGTTTAGCCATTCATGCTCATTTATTGTCATAAGCCATTCAATTTAAAACCATAAATTTATAATACAAGCAGGCAGTCTCCAATTACTCTATTTTCAAACTAGTATTCGATTTTCCAAAAAATTTATAAAATCATTTTATAAAATCACAATTTCTCTTAAAACATAGCAATTTACCATTTAAACTCATTTTTCATAAAATCACACAATTGTATAAAGCTACTCTAGATAATTAAGACGATAATAAGTTCACTCACAATTTCTGAAAACTAAATTCTGGTGCTCCAACTATTACTCCTCGGGTGCGATTTCTTTGCCCTTGCCAGAGGATTCGCCACCTTGACAAATTGCACAATTAAGAGGTTTACTACTTTGGTACTAAACCAAAATAAACTAATTTATACTACTAATGCATGATATGAAGTGCAAAATGTCTAAATTTTGTCTAAACGAGATGTTAGCCTATTTCGGTCTTTTACCCGATAAATCGATATATGCGTCCGTTTAAACTCCAAATTAATTTTTTTTCAGTTTCTATACCTCAATTGCACCCAAATTAACTTAATGTTCCTCAGTGTGGTGCAAATTATCAGTCCTAATAGTAAATTACGAAAACACCCCTAGTGGGTTAAAATTCATATTTTTGCTCCGAAAATTCTCATTCTTTTTCTAGGCTCATAATTCATCATTATTCATCATAATTCCTCAAATAAACATCAAGATCAGCAGCCAATATTCTCCTAGAAAATTCGGCATAATGGGTTTCAATGGGAGAAAATTATTTCTCTAGCTTGTTTTTGCTATATTTCAATATAATCTAACTAAAATCACTTAATTCAATTAAAATCAACCAAAACTCAAGTTCAAAACTCATCCATGGAGGTTTGGCCAGCATGGGTGTCCATACCCACTTTCTAGTTTTGCATGGAAATGAGAAAAAAATGCATGGGTAGTGAAAATCACAAGGAAAATCAATGAAATTTACCTTTTTAATGCTTGATTTCTTGATTTCTCTTGATTTCCCCCAATTTTTTTCAGCTAGGGTTCTTATTTCTTTTCCCCCTTTTTCTCTCCTGGTTTGGACAGCTGAAGGAGATGAGAATTCTGGAATTTTGACATTTTTAAAGGCTAAAATAATATAATATTATTTTTTTTGTTTTATTAATTCCTTAAATTCTAGCCATCCATTTATTTTCAAATTTTCACCATACACTTGTCCCACATATCCATAACTTAGATAAAATTCTCAGACTTATCCAAAGTCTTGGTGGAGTAATTTTTTGAAATTACACTTTTACCCCCGTAAAAGTCAAAAATTACATTTTTGCCCCAAAAATTGAAAATTTGCCCATAGACATATTTTTCATCCCTTATACTCATACCATTCTCCAATTTGTCAAATGTGATCTAATTCTCTCAAAATCTCAAAATTTGTCTGCAGGTGGAAAAATTACGATTTTGCCCCTACACTCCAGAAATAACCGAAATTAACCTTTTTCACTGCCAAACCCTCAAATTATACTCCAATAAGTTTAATATATTCAATCTTAATCAAACGGGATTAAAAAAAATTCCATATTCGTCTTTAGGTGGTAAATTACCATTTTGCCCCTAGAATATTTAAAGTCCGGATTAACTCCATATCGGACCTTAAACTCTGAATCCTCATTTTAAATCAACCCATGGGTTTTAGTTTTCTCAAATTCATCATCGATTCTTTGTTTAAACTAGTTAAAGACTTATTTGACTGAACCGTACCATTAGGGGCAATACAGTCATTTAACTTGTTTTTCGAGACAATTCAATATACAAACATGCTATCCAAAGCATGTGAATGATATATCACAGATAATTTAGGGTCGGGTGTTACATTTTAAGTATATTATTAATTAAGTTTACTCTCAATTCTTCTTAATATATATAAAAAATATTTTATATATTAATATATATATATATAAATATATAAAAAATTAGTTTAGTTTTTTGGGTGGATTGGTCCAAAAATTTCAAAATCGAGAATCAACCAAAATAATCAATTGGACAAAATATTTTAGACCAATTAATTCAATAGATTAATTAGACCAAATCATTTTACCTAAATCATATTTAATTTAGATGGATAATTGATCTTAATTGATTTTGCTCACTTTTAATTGACACTATTGTTTGATTGCTCACTTCTTGGGCTAAGTACCAAAGTTAGCCTATTGCTCTGACAAAAAGGGCAACATACCACTTGAGCTTTTCACCAGTACTGGACTCAGCTATATTGCTAGGCAAGCAATAGACATCCCTTTGTACATGGATGAGACCATTGGCAAACCAAGAGTTAGCCTGTGCTCAAGTTGGGGCCTCCTAGTCCAAAGTTATTCCTTCTTCCATTAACGTTGAATTGCATGCATGTATGTTGTCACCCACATCTCTTTTTCTATTGAAACCCATCTCAATGCACGACTTGGACAAAGCTTGGGCAACAATGACCCCTAGCCTTGTAAACACTAAATTTTGCACTTAATAACTTAGGTTTGCAATTAGTTTTGGAGACTAATGGGATGATTTTAAAAGTTTAAACTATTTTTTTGACAAATTCAAACTCACACCATAATCATGTCTAAAATTACTTTAAAAGCACTTTAGAAAACTTTTGCTTCAACTCTACAAAGGTATCTTATTTCGATCTTTATAATTTTTTTAAATATAAAGAAATTGTACATAGTTTTATATGATTGAAAAGTGAATTCAAATATTTGTTATATATATACATATTATAAACTCAAATACAATAAATATTTAAAAAGATATAACTAAAATATGGAGCATGTGTTGAAATTTGACATACTTTAAGTATTTTTAGAATATATGAAAAATACTTGAATTTTGAGTGAAGCTAGTTTCATTTGAAAGTAAACTTTCTAATGGTTTCAAAAAATATTACACAATTCCTACATGTTAGGGAAAATTCATGCAAGCTTATTATAGGCACAGTGGAAATTTAAAACTTTTTCCTCAAATAAAATCATATCTTGGTTAATTAATGTAAAAGAAAACTAATTAAAGGAATAAATTGTTATACCTTCAAGATGTTGGAATCGAAATCACAAGGTTCTCAAGTACAAAAACTAAATCCTTTAAGCACCAAGCTGGATTGTAGGAGACTACAAGCTATCCAAGTGACAACTTCCAACAGTAATCCACATGAATGATGATTGCATAAAACTCCAATGAAGGACGGGGATGCTTGTGCTTGCACGACCTAGTGCTAGCAAAGGGAGAGACCGTTAGGATTAATCACTCTTTCTCGAAAGGAACACAAAAGGTCAGCAAGGAGGAGGAGGGAAGAAGAAGTAGATATTTAGGACAGGTAAAGAAGAAGACGACACTCAGAGTTTCTTCTCCAAACCAATATCCAAGGCTAGCAACCTTTGTCAATTTCTCTTCTCTCCTTTCTCAAGGTTTCAAATGTGAATAATATCTCTCATGTGCAGCACAAGCATTATATTTATGGAAAATGTATTAATTTTAACCCTAATAATATTTACATAATTTTTATGTTAATCGTAAAATTACCTTTGGACTAAATTGAAACTTTCAATTTAGTCCTTTATTTTAGATATATGTTTTTATTATTTACCATTGGTTAATGGAGTAAAGGGTCTTTTATTTTAGCAAAACTCTTATGTTTTTTGGTTTATAAATTACCTTGTTCAGATGAATAAACAACAAAAGTTTGGCTTATTTTTCTTTGTCTTGTAAGTGCTCCGTGTTCTACTATTTATGTTTGTTAAAAATCTTTTGAGAGTTATCTTTTTTAATTACAACTGGTCATCAAATATTTTCAAGAACCTCAATCAAAATTATATGTCAAATTTCTAGCCAATATCATCTTGCATTATCATTTACAATTGCATCATTAAAATTTTGACAAATGAGTTGAAAAATTACCTCTCCTGTATCATTAGCCTAAGCTAAAGTTGCATTCATTGATGAGAGAAATCTAGTTGACAATGTCTTAATGGCTTAAAAATTGGTCAAAGGATACCATAAATCTAATCTTTCACCTAGACGTGCTTTGAAGGTAGATCTTAAAAAGGCTTTTTACTCCCTTAATTGGAGGTTCATACTCAATGTTTTGGCTGCCTTGGGATTCCCAAGTATCTGTATCTCTTTGATAAATGCATGTCTTGTCTCTTTGTTAGGATTTTGAGATCAAATTGAAGAAACTTTTGCCATCATTTTGTTGTGAATGACAACACGTGAAAAATATGGTTTTAGGAGCAGTCATGCTATTGATAATGCCAAGCTATCTTTTTTTTCTTTTTTGTATTGGCTTATCAAGCAGACTTAACTTATATATAAGTTGTGATTGGCTAATATAGGAGTTACTTTTATCTTTTGTTCTCTATATGTAAAAACCAAGTTGTAATATATATGAAAAATGGCAATGAAAATCGTGGTGTTCCCCTTGTTTCTTTCTTCTCCCTCGTTTAACAATTCTCTCTTTGTATAACTCTCAATGTTTATATAAATTTACATGGTATCAAAGCTTCTCTAAGTTCTTAAAGGGTTAATTAAGCCTCATCTTCCTCCTCTTAAGTCACAAAACAAGCTTTCTTCATCAAAACATGGTTTCAAGTGGTAGCACTTCATCTCTTTCACCACCGATCTTCAATGGTGACAATTATGCTATTTAAGTAATTTAAATGAAGGCTTTCTTAAAAGATTTTGACCTTTAGGAAGTAGTAGAGCAAGGAAGGGAGCCTCGCGTACTAAAAGCTAACCCCACCATGAATCAAATGAGACACATAGTGAGGAAGTGGCCAAAAATACAAGGCCTTGTCATTTATTCACACTGCTGTGACAGATACAATATTCACAAGAATCATGCCTTGTAAAATAGTTAAGGAAGCTTGGGACAAGCTCAAGGAGGAGTTCCAAGGGTTAGACGAAACTTGAAAGATGCAAATTTTAAACTTAATGAGATAGTTTGAAGTGTTGAAAATGAAGGAAGATGAAGTTGTGAAAAACTATGTTGATAAGCTAATGACGATAGTCAATTAAGTTAGGCTTTTAGGAGTTGAGCTTTCAGATGCTAGGATAGTGGAGAAAGTGTTGGTAAGCATTCTTGAGAGATTTGAGTAAAAAATCTCAGCTCTTGAGAAATTAAAAGACCTCACTGCTATGTTTTCGTAAGAGCATGTCAATGCGCTTTAAGCCTCAGAGCAAAAAATAGCCATTAGATGTAATGATAACTCTATTATATAGAGTTGTTTTGACACATTATGGGGACTTAAGTTTTTAGACCTTTGAGTTTTTAGGTTCAGATTTTAGCATTTTAAGTGGTTTTCTAATTTAAGTTAGATTACATGTTGAATACTTAAATTAAGTTATTTTAGTTCAATGTTACTTTATTTTGTTTTAATTTACTATAAGAAGAGTTAATGTCGATTTCTCTCATGGTTTTGTGCAGGATATGTGATGAGCAAGGTGCAATTGAGTCATAATTGCGTAAGTATGGTGAAGGCTTCACTCATATATATTGTAGTAATTTAAAGATAACTTGAGCTACAAAAGTCTAATTGATGTGGTTTTTGATCCATTGGAAAGTTAAGAGAATGAGATAAAACTTTCATGTTTGCCACATTGCCCAGTTCAGACTAGATTGAGGTGAAATCATGTTCGAAGATGATAGATAGATGCAGTTTTGCACAAGGCAGCATGATGACCGAGGTCGTTGCTTTGAGTTACTCATGCCTGCCGTGCTGAAGGAGCTATCGCCTCAGCATTGGGAGGATCATGGTCGCGACGTTGAGCTGGTGGGGTTCACTATACAAATGACAGAGAGCAGAGTGCCGTAAAGCCACCAATGTTGACACAGTGTCAAAGAGTCAAGGCCACGGTGCCATCCTGATTTCCAAAAGTAAAATTTTGATGGAAAATTGGAAAGTAGGGCACCTTGCACTTATATAAGGGATTTTTTTAGAGCATTCAAAAGAGAAGATGGCAGCAGCTTTTCTGGAGAATTAGAGTTAAGAATCATGTAAGAAATCAAGAGCAATTGAGAGAGATTCTAGATCAACCAAGCTTCAACATTAGTTTATTTCTCTCCTTTGTGTTATTCTTATTTTCTTGTTTTGAATTCATGGCTAAATTTCTTTGGATAGTGTTTTATTTAGATATCATGAACTAATTTTCATTTTTAGGATTGTGGTGGATTTCAACATGTTGTCTGAATACTTATTTTTCTGTTATTTATCATGAATGAGTATCGTTTTACTTATTTAAATATGTTCTTCATTGCCTAATAAACAATTAATTGATTTGTGAATCTAATTAAAACTCAACAGTTTTAAGTTAGACTTAGATTCGAATAGTGTATGTTCATATCATTTAAGTAATCTGATTCGCGATTTGGGTAGACATACACCAATTGCCATATATAGCCAAATTAGGACACTTTCTTAATGAACTTAATTTAATTGATTCTTATAGACATATAGTGAACTAATTAAGTTAGATATTTGTGCAAGCATCTCGATGGAGACTTGTCCATAGCTTTGGATTCTATGTTAGTAAAACCACCCAAGAAAGATAATAACAAGGAAAGTTGATATCAAATGAAGTGTTGAATGAACCCATGATCTTAGGTCTTTAATCTACCGTTTTTTCTTAAGATATTTAATTTTTGTTGGTTAATTTAGTGTTTCTTTGAAATTTTGTTTTGATTAGCTTTTCAATTTTCGATTGCTTAAACAAGATTAATTTGTTATACAATTTTAATACTTAGTGAAACTTTATAAACAAATCCTTGTTGAAACGATAATTTGGACTTATTGTCATATTACTTGCTCAATACGTATACTTGCGTGTGCAAAATTGACAACAATTTTTTGACACCATTGTCGGAGATTTTGTTTTCCTTATTATTTGCTAATATTAAAATTTTATAGATTAGTCTTAATTTAAGTTTTATTCCTTTGTTTTGCAGGTGTGTTCAAATTTGCAATTCAATTTTTTATACTTAACTTCTCATCCGAAAAATACATATAATATACTGTTGGAAAGGTAATACAAAATTATGCATATCTATTGGAGATTTATTCATAATAAATTATACATTGGTAGTCAAAATTAAGCACAATCATGTTGGGTCATAATCCAAAACATACTTTCAAAATATTAAAACTCAATCCAAAATTCATCAAACTACACCAAACTTTATAGGCAGATTCTAGACATAATATTTTAACATAAACTTTACAACACAAAATTTAAAAATAAAAAAAATACTACTGATGACCCACCAAAAATAAGCAAACGTTCAAACATAAGAACGCATATAAATACTTAATACACAAATTAAAAAGATGAAAGCAAGCCAAAATCTGCTTTAATTCCATTGTTGGGAGGTGGGCTACTTTTTGGATGAATTTGTTCTCCTTTTCGAATCAAAAAGCTTGCTTTATAAATCATCTTTCATATTCCAAACATGTATACTACAACTATACAACAATATCTTTGTTCTCGTCATTATGGAACGGCTACTAGAATCCTCTATGTTTAATTACAGGTTCCAAAACCCTTAAGTCTCGTTGATGGTGCCTCAAGAATGCAAAGAATGAAAGAGTTTGTGTTTTTATTTTTCTGACTTACTAAAGAACTAACGTTCTTTATTCTTGTATTTATTATATAGAGATAATATCTCTGTGGATACAGAGATACAATATTTCTGCATCTTAAGTGACTTGAGATTTTATTCTTTATAGTTAAGATATATATTATTATATAGATAATACTTATTTAAATTTAAACAAATTAAATTCAAATTTATATCTTATTTTGATTTTCTAATAAATTTTTTTTCCAATTATTTAATTAAAAAATATTATAACAATATTCAATATTAATTAATTAAATATTTATTAATTATTAATAAATAATTAACATAGTTTTATGTCATGTGGACGCACCACATCTAAATGCAACATATACAACACTATTATTGAATTAAACTACAATACCTTATTAGAGTTATATTATAATATTATTTGTTAATTAGAGTTAGACTATGAATAAGATTAGGATTAGTCGTACACACACACACACATACCTATGTAATATACATACTTTAGATTTCTCAATATATAATTTAAATTTCTCTGTATTTTATACAATTTGATATAATACAAGATTTTCTCATTTTCTAACATAGTATCAGAGCCATCTTGGTTGTTGGCAATCCTTGTTTCACATGTTCTACGAATTGACAACTCATGTTGCATGCTCTAGTTGTCCATATATTGACGTTTTCTACCACTGTAGTTTATTTAACACGTCCGATGCCACTTGTTTTCATAACATCATTTGTATGTCAACTCTTTTTATCATGTTTTGTCATGTCACTTATCACGTGTTTCACTATGTTTATTTTTTATGTCGTATTTCATCATGTCATCCTTTGTGTAGTGTTTTATCATATCACTTATCACATATTTCGTCAAGTATATATTTTATGTTACACTTCACCATATCACTTATTACTTGTTTCACCACGTTTAAATTTTATATCGTTATTCATTACATCACTTATCACGTGCTTCACCACATTTTATCTTTTATGTCATGTTTCGTCACGTTATTTCTTGCACTATATTTTGTCATGTCATTACGTCATGCAACCTTTGGTAGATTTTAAAACTTAGTTTATCTTAGCTCTTAAACTCAAGTTGACATGTACCATAACATCTTGAGTTTAAGTGAGAGTGTTAAAAAAATTAAACAAATTATTTAATTAAAGTTATTATATAATACTATTATCGAGTTAGACTAAAATATCTTTATAGATTTATAGTATATTACTGTTAGTTAGTTAGAGTTAGACTATGAATAAGATTAGGATTAGCCATATACATATCTAATATACATAATTTAGATTTCTCAATATATAACTTAGATTTTTTTGTATCTTATACAATTTTATATAATACAAGATTTTCCCTCTTCTAACATAAAATTTAAATTATGTATGCTACATATATAGATAAATATATATAAGACTAATCCTAATCTTAGTCATAGTCTAACACTAACTAACTAATAGTATTATAGTATAACTCTTAATTAGATATTGTAGTATAATTAGTTATAATATTGTATAATAACTCTAACTAAACGATTTGTATAATTATCTAAACACTCTCCGTTAAACTCAAGATGTTATGGTCCATATCATCTTGAGTTTGAAAACTAAAATAAATAAAGTTTCAAAATCAATTAGCAACTGCATGACATAGTGAGATAAATGTGGTGAAATATGACACAAAAGATAAATGTGGTGAAACACGTGGCAAATGATGTGACAAAACATGACATAAAAGATAAACACGACGAAACACATGATAAGTGACATGGAAAAACATAAGATAAAGAATGATATGGCGAAACACAACATAAAAGATAAATATGACAAAACATGACATTAAAGATAAACGTGGTGAAACATGTGGTAAATGATGTGGCAAAACACGACACAAAGGTTGAAATGGCGAAACATAGCATAAATAGTTGATATACAAATGATATAACAAGAACACTTGGCAATGGACGTGACAAACAAACTGTATGTGAGACCTTGAATTTTTAATATAAGAATTAATTTGGAAAAATTCCTTGTACCCAAGCCACATGTCTTGAAAAACTACCTTAGAACCCTTAATTGGAAGATCTTAGACTTATTTGGAAGTGTGAGGATAAATAAGGAGTTAAATGGATGAGTTTTGGAATGAATAAGAAGAATCTGGAAAAAAAGTATCGATACCTACAAGGAAGGTATTTATACTTATTCTTCAAAATGCCTTGAGGAGCATTCTGTGTAAAAGTATGGACACCTCAAAAGGAAGGATCGATACTTAATACCCTTAATGCCTCAGAAAAGAATTCTATATGTTAAGTATCGATACTTATGCTAAAAGTATCGATACTTGAGACGTGTGAATTTCAATAAGTATAAATGGGTGGCCATGATTTTGTTACTTCATTTTCTCCTTTCTCCCTCATTGACTCCCAAACCCTTTTTCCCTTTTTTTCCACTCTTTTCACACATTGCCTAATTTCACTTTGATCTAAGTTCATAACTCATTTATGGTAAGAATCCTATCTTTAAAACCTTCAAGATTATGGTTTTTCAACTTAAATTCTCTTTTTTGGGAAAAGTTTCATTTTCTTTCATGTGTTAAGGTCTTCTATTTAGATCATAGAAGATAAGCTCACCAAGGTAAGTTCAAGTTGAAAATTGAGTAAAAAGTGTTATGAACTATGTTTAGAGGTAGTTGATGAGTAAACCCAAGTGTTGGAAATAGGTATGGAAAATGTAAATAAGTTGAGGTAGACCTAAATCTAGAGGAAGAATTATTGAAAGTTGTTAGTTTATTAGCTAAATTTCAAGTTTTAAAAGAATGTTAGATTTTGATTATGAACCTTGGTTGTGTTAGGTTCAATTGTAACTCTTAAAGTTGATAACTAAAAGAGCTTGGCTAGATGGCCTTGGAATTATGTAAGTAACATACAATTGAATAGACTTGCATTGAAAGTTTTTTAATACAAGAAAAAGTATGAATAAATGATTTTAAATGATGAATGTTTAAGGATACGTATTGAATGATAGTGCTCATGATGCTTAAGTGATGTTGGCTCCCAAATGTTAAAAGTATGGTATATGTCATGTTACACACACACACACATGTATGTATGTATGTATGTATTGTATAGGAAGCAAGCTCTTTTAAAAAAGAGTTCTATTAAATTTCAAGTATGTTGACACGTATGAAAGGTTAAAGTTTGATGTGTTGAAATTTATGATATTGTGATAACATAGTTGAGTTACATGTTATATGTTTTGTGCTAAAAAAAATGTGAATGAGATGGAATGTTTTAAGAGGACTAGCTTTCACAAGAATGGTGGTGTTGTCCCACCTTTGAGTATCTTGATGGGGTGCACCTTAATATAACCTTCACAAGGATGGTGGTGTTGTCTTACTTGTGAATGGTAAGCAAGGATTGTGGTAAGTGGGGACAGTGGCGTTATCCCCTCTGTGATTTTCGCTCGCACTGATTGAATCAGACTTAATGATTAGTGGCCTTACTAAAGGTGTTGAGTGCTTAATATGTTTTTTTTTTTTTTTTGAAAGGTGAATTTATTAGCCTCAAAAGCCATTAAATGCCATTGTTAATCTAAGGTTGTAACTGCCTAAGACTCCGTATGGCATTAGAAGATCAGCTCAAGCAAGAGAACTTGTACATTTGGTCAAAAAATTGTCTGTTCAAAGGTTTTTTTAACTATTTTACACAAGTCCTTCAAACAAACTCAAAACCTAATAGTGTTCGCACTTCCTTAAACACAAAAAGAAATACAAAATAGAGTGTATGCAAATATAACATATCAATTTGAATCAATCAAAGAGGCCAAACAATATATCATCAAATCAAAATGCATTAGAACCTCTAAAACTAACTAAATGAGACATCCATGAAGATAAGAGATTGTCGATCTAACGACTATTTCTTGATATAAGAGAGAAAGAGAAGTTGGAACCAACAACAAGCAGTAGCATGGCAATTGAGCAACAAGCGTAGTGATAATCAGCCAAAGGAAACCAATCTAGGGGCAACCAAGACAACAATAGAGTAAACCAAGAAAACCATGATTAAACTTTCAATTGCACTTCAAAACAAGGCCTCAAAGCCATGATCATAGCATAAGGTCTAAGAACATCATCATCCACACCCAAGACAAATCACCACCCTCCAAAAAGAATTTCGATCACCAACTTTATAGCCACTCACTCATGCTCCCTCATCTCACCCTCCCCCCACCAAAATAAAAAATGAAACTACTTCTCTATGTCAAGCAATCCTTTCCCCCCACGTTATCACGTTTCCATATCAAAGCCCCCCTCCTCCTTACCCATATGACATCTCCCTCACTTTCAACCTTCTTTCAGAAAACCCATACAAACCTCTCCTTCATAAATCCCCCTCAAACCTCCTCACCCCTTCTTACCCCTTTCCACCCATCAACCACATTAATTCACCACAAATAAAAAAAGCAATTACAATTTGAAGTAGGGAAAACATGACAAAAATAATAAAAAAAAACTCACCATTAACACTTTATTTCAAATATATTCAAAAATATTTAAATTATCCTTTTTTTTTCATTTTTCTATTTCTCTTTTTTCTTTTTTCTCTATTTTTTTTCTTTTTCTTTTCATCTCATTTTTCCCTTTTTTTTTCTTTATGTTTTCTTTTTCTTTCTTTTTTTTTCTTTTCAAAAATGTCCTAATAGGTACTAAAGAACACCCCATGGCTAACAGTGGCAACAGAAAGCTCCCTTTCATATCCTTCTATGATGGGTTGTTCTTAAAGTCCTTAAAATTGTCTTGACTTGTATCCTAAATCCCAAATTGTCTGATCACTCCCTTAAATCTTAGACACCCCCTCCCCCTCAATACTACCTTACAAACAACCCAATCCACATCAGTAAGAACTCTTAAAAAACATCTTTGATTCTCCATTCCTATTGTAATCCCTTCCTCAGCAAAGCACAAACAAAGAAAATCGACTCACCAATTCAAACTCAAGCAAGCAAAACAAAGAAAGAAGAACCTATACCTTTTTTCTAAAAAACCTATACAAACCCAAAATATTCCAACACTCCATTCCTTAAATCCAAAATCCTTCCGCTGCAAAGCATGGTTATCTTTAAAAAAAATGAAGCAAAAACATCTTTTTTCTATAAACAAAAAAAAAAAAACTCAATCATAGTCAATATCAGCAAAAACATTAAAAAAGAAACAAAACAGCCACCACCGAAACTTACACACATCCCGACTAGAAAATTTGTTTTCACGACTCAACCACTTTACTATTGGGTTAATTTCTTTAAATTACTTTTTTCTTTTTTCTTTACTTTATTTTTTTTCTTTTATTTTTCCTTTCTTCTTTTTTCTTGCTTTTTTTTTTCTTTCCTCTAATACTTACCTTAGTATCATTATAATGGAACCCTCTCAAAATCCTCTACTTTGGTACTCCCTTCGTTCCCTGCCAAACTTGCAAAACCTATTTAACACTAAATCAAAGAATTAGTGAATCATCTATGCAGTAGACAAAAATTGAGGCCCACCTAACCCCAGGAAAGTGTGTTTGATATGTTATTTGCATCTATGGAATGATTCAATAGATTGTTTGGGTAGAATGAGTTTCAAGTATGTTTTGTAATGTTAATTACCTTGTAAAAGAATGTTTCTAATAGAAGTTTATGCTAAAGTGTCTTGGTTGAGAGTTTTAAGCTTGAAAAGTTGGTTTTGGACTTACAAATGCAAATTTATGAATGAAGTATCAATACCCTTGCAAGGGATATTAATACTTGTTCTTTAATATAGGCTCCAAAAGTGTTTTGGAGCAAAAGTATCGATACCTCCAACAAAGGTATCAATACCTTCAAAACAAAAAGGTTCAAAAGGTCACTCTATGGAACATGTATCGATACCTATAATGGGAGTATCAATACCAAGAGTATAATTTCTCAAAATTCATGTGTTTTCAACTCATTTTAACTCAAGTATGCTTTCACACTTGGAGTAAAATCCTAATTGCTTTTGGAAATGATTCAATAACATTAGAAATAATTCGTTTATATGTTGTATTACATGAGTTTATTCATAGATTTCGTTTCAAGACTAAAAGTGCGTGGTTTTAAAGAAATGGCATAGTTTTATAAATCTTCCACTGTATAATTACTTGTTCTCTTCTAATGTCCTTCACTGTTTTCAAATTTTATGTTCTGGTTTTCAAATTCGGAGGTTGTTAGATCATGGCTTGAGGAGGTTTATTCATATCCTCCTTTTGATAGGTACAGTACCATGGCATTCATTAGCAGTTACCCCACACTCAAAGTCACTTTGTTGTGTAGTCACGAGTTATTTTGTATATGCTAGTTGTATAGTCATGAGTTACTTTGTATATGCTAGTTGGGCAGTCATGAACTATTTTGTATGAGTTTAGATGTTCAACATGGATATTAATATAGCCACTAGTTGGTAATGTAATGAGAGTTATGTAGATGTTGTGTATTTTGGTATACACTTTATGTATATATGTATATACCATTTTAGAGTTGTTACACATATAACCAAACAAGTCCACAATCATGTACAAATGGTAATGGTTTGACAAGTATATAACTAGAGATTTGCTTGGGCTTAATCGACTTTGTCTATTAGGTCTATGTGTTGATCATGGCTTGAAATTGAATCATGACACTATAGTGGTAAAAGATGTCAACACATAGACAATTGTAGTATAAGATAGGAGTTGTCGACGCGTGGAGCACGTGATCATTTTTCTAACAGATATGAATCAATTACATTATATGATATGGTGAAAGTTGCATGCCATCTTAAATAAGCATAGGGTAAACACTATCATCTAGTATTGACAATTGATTTTGTTTGAAATACTCATAATCAAATCAAATAATAAAATTATTTAATATTCATTACTCAAAATTTCTTTTGCTAATTAAATACTTCATAATTGAAAAAACTTTGTGAATACTCAATAGGAAAAAGTGTGTTACTTTTATAATTGATAATTCTATTTTATAAAATTATTTTATTCTAATTTTGTTATTAAATATCAGCTAAGTCCTCAATTTTTAATTATAATTTACTTATTTTTAGTTGTTTTTATAATTAGGTTACTTTTAAGCTAGTTATTTTAATTTTATGTTATTCATGTTAATTTGGTTATTATTTATCAGTTTTTATATTTTTTTTGTAGGATTAAAAGTGATTGGGCTTAATTTTGGAAAGTAAGGTGTAGATAGACCCAAAATCTGCTTGCATATGCTTCAGTATTTTGGCCATATCTCGAGCTACAGGACTCCAAATGATTGCGATTCTTAGACCAATGCAAAGCTAAGAGACAGAGCTACAACTTTTATGAGATCACTTTACTCAGTTCTGCTTTAAAGATAGAGAAAATCGCATCGGAAAAATAGCTAAATGTACTATGTCGGGAATGAAAAATTGTAAAAATTGATAATTGATTTTTGGGCCTTTTAGTATACTTTTAAGCCCAATTAAACCCTAGGTCAGCTTAAGGAACTTTAGGTTAAGTTTATTAGTATAAATAGGATATGTTTAACAACATGAGGAAGAGAACTTTTGAGAGATTCAAGAAGTTACAAGTTGAGGCTAAAACTTAGAGATCAAGGTGGAAAAATGTTGTTTTGTTTTCTTCCTTAGCTTTTATCTTTCTTGATACTTTCAATTGTTGAATTTTATACAATGTTATTTTATTTTGCAAGTATGAGTAGTTAATTTTCTTTTTCTATGATTGCAATTGAACTCACATGTAGTCTAAGTTTTTAACCTCTTTCTTGCTTATTTTAATGAGATTTGAATTGTTTATTTCAATTTGTTATTACTGCTTTTAATTGCCTGATCACCAATTAAATTGATCTAGGAACCTAAACAAACTTGGAAAATGGAGTTTAGAGTAGACTAAAATTGAGATAATATATGATCAAATTAATTGATTTGAGTATAGAATAGGGATATACTTATAGGCCGTATGTAGCCAGATTAGAGCCTGAACTTAAAGAGTCTGTTTTAATTTCAAATCACATAGGGATATAACGTTTTGGATAAAATAGATATTTTTATAGGTTGAGTCGGGAGACCCTTATAAATAATTTAGGACTCTAGGTTAGCAATTCAACCCATTGAAATAAGTTAAGTAAGAGAGGTAAGAATTAGATGAAGTGTGAGGAATATTATAATCCTAGGCTTGTTTGATTTGATATTATCTCAAGTTATTATTTTGATTTTTCTTGTTCGTTTTAATTTTAGTTTTAATTAATTATTTAATTTTGATTATTTGGATAAGATTAAATTGTTCTAATTTTAATACTTAGTAAAGTTTTAGATTAATTCTTTGTTGGATCGATACCTTACTTACTAATATATTATCTATTCGATACGTATACTTGCGTAGTAAGATTTTAACTGACAATAATAAAAAAAATTAAATAATACATTTAGTCTATGTACTCTGTTAAAATGATAAATTTAATCTTTATGCAATAATTTATTAAAATTAAATCTTTATTATTTTTAAAAATTGACAATACCAATCTAATCATTAATGGTGTTAAAATTTCTCCATTATTTATATTGACATAATATTTGTCTATATTAACATAACATTAAATTTGATGGCATAACATCCAAGAATGATGTAATAATTATTATTTAGGAATTAAACCTATTGCTTTGATAAAGCACAAAGATTAAAAATTGCATGATTTGACTTAAAATAAATAAATGTTGAATATCATAAAACAAATATAAATTTGAATAAAAAATAAAATGAAAAAGCGAAACCACAATGAACATATATTATACTAAAAAAACGAATGAAGGGGTGGGTCCAGAGTGGAGAGAGAGGTCAGAAGCGTGAAGACTTCGAAAGAGGGAACGAAACACGGACACCGACACATGTTCAAATTCTAATGATGCTCCAAAATAATGTGCAAAAATTGATTGCGTTGCAGATCACAAAAAACGGGGACCCACGAAATTTGACATTCGATCTCTCTTCTCAAAGGAATTTCGGAATATCTATCAAATAATGCCACCCAGTTTGGAGATCATCATCAGCAGCAGCATAATATCATCAACAATTTTCAGTTTGCAGAGCTTGTTGAGATCAAAAGAGAGATGTTTGGGTGCAAATGTTTCTACTGGAATAAAATGGACCAGTTGTTGCCTTGTGAGCCTGAAACCTTCTCGCTTCCAGCCCCGCTTCCCCAGTGGCCTCAAGGTACTCAATTTTCCATTTCTAAAACAGTTTTGCGTTTTTGAATTTCGAGTTTTATTTGTTTCCAGTTATTTTGCTGATGACTTCGCTTCTTCTTTTTTCCTTTCTGGGTTTCTTTTTGGTTGATTGGATTTCTGGGCTCAAGTTTTTGTTGCATTTTTCTGTGATTGATGGGTGATTCAGGCATTGATTTTTTACTTATTACCAGAATGAAGAAATTATAACTAAAAAGAAAGAAAATTTGACCTGCAACGGGGCCCTTGCATTTGTTTCGTTAAAGATGCAAATTGATGTGTGAGTAGATGGCATTCGTGATCAGTTTGGGTGCTGGAAAGGTGGGATACTGTTTACCCTTGTAGAATGAATTGCAAAATTCAGCTTGTACTTCGGAATTTGAGTATAGTTTGGAGCTGAGTTATAAGTTTTTTTTTTCCCTCCAATACTTGAATGATTTGATTTATTTAAAAGAAAGCAGGAGAAACTTTGCTATAGTACGTAAAAGGAGCAGCAAAAGTAGAAGCAGAAACTGGAAAATACAGCCAACAACAAGATTGAAATGCCTAAACAAATGACAAAGTCAGAGAAACTTCTCAAAGAACAACAACCATTTGCCTGCTAAGATTTAGAACCTAGCTCTACCAAAGAAGTCTGTTTGGCTAATTTGCCACATTTGAAAAGCAATTGCGTTTTACTCTAATGGTATCAGCGATGGAATCTTACCATACAGGCATATGCTATTAGGCTTCTCCTTTCAATGATATAAGTTTAAGGACCAAGAAATCTTGAGAGCTACAGCTTTGAAAGATCTCCCTTTTGAAAAAATTTTATCCCCGTAGAACTCTGCTTCCTAATCCCCTGCTGATCTTTGTATCCGAGAGGCTGAAATAGTCCTAAACTTTACCTCTTTTGAGCAAGGGTGGGAAAATCATAAATGGCTGGTTCCTAGTCTCTTTAAAATTGCTGCAGAAAAAGTAAGCAGTGCTTGTGACAGAAACAACTCAGATATAAAACCTGTGCAGTGTAGGAAGTCTATCTAATATGGTTGGACAGTATAAAAAAAACATTTGATGATTTGGTGCTGGAAACAAATCAGTTTTTTCCTGTGAATTCTTTGTAGCTTATGCTGAAAAGACCACCAAAAGTGTACTCTGATTATTCTTTCGTATTTTGGTTGAACAATAGCAAATCTAATTTCCTAGAACTGTTTCATTTGTTATTTTGTTTTCTTTTCCTTCTCTTTATCTGTTGCTTCTATTTTCTATTTTGTTTATTTATATTTTAATAAGCTAAGCTTTAATAAATCGTGTCTGTCTATGAAATATTGTTGACTTCTTCAATCCTGTATTATGGTCTTCTTTTTTTTCAAAGAACATTTTTCATTGTATGATTGTTACTTCAGTGGCTTTTCTTTCTTTTTTTTTTATTGCATTCAAAGTAAACAAATATGATATGTCAAGTGTTTTTCCACAATTATTTTTGGACTTTCCTCTTATGTTTGAGTAGCGTTTCTTTGTTTCATCATTTTTGACTTGACTCTCCTTCCCTTAGCATGTCAGCTACATATATTAGGGTACATTATTGAAACTTCAGTGTTGATGTGATGTTTATATGCTGCAGAGTAGAGGCTGATAAAATGAAATGTTAGAAGACTTTTGCTTTTCAAATCAAAAATTCACTTGGGCTGATGTGGTTTAGTCTTTTGTTATCCTTTTGAATTTGATTTATCATGTAAATGTCTTAATTGCCTGCCTCCATTTTCAGGTCAAGGATTTGCTTCTGGAAAAATAAATCTTGGAGAACTTGAAGTTGTTAAAATCTCAAGATTTGAGTTCATCTGGAGCAGCAACCTATTACGGGACAAGAAAAAAGGTGTGACATTTTATGAACCAGTTGGAATACCTGATGGATTTTATAGCCTTGGGCACTATTGTCAATCTAATGACCAGCCTTTAAGAGGTTATGTTCTTGTTGCTCGGGAAAAGCCTTTCAAATCAGAAGCTGCTCATTTCTCTGCCTGTGTTTCCTCACCAGCCCTTAGGGAGCCCCTTGATTGTTCTTTAGTTTGGAGTTCAAATGGCAGGAGTGAGGAAAGTCTTGAAGGATGTGGCTTTTTCTGGTTGCCCCAGCCTCCCGAGGGTTACAAGTCCATGGGCTATCTGGTCACTAACACTCCTAAGAAACCCAAATTAGATAAAGTGAGATGTGTTCGAGCTGACCTGACAGATAGATGTGAAAATTATCAAGTTGTACATAATGGCCATATGAGATTTTCAGAATTTCCATTTCAAGTTTGGAGCACAAGACCTTCTCATCGAGGGATGCTGGGGAGAGGTGTTTCTGTGGGGACTTTTTCTTGTGGTAGCTTTTGGACGCCTGGGCAAGAACTGTCTATTGCATGCTTGAAGAATTCAGATCCTACACTACATGCAATGCCAAACTGTGATCAGATTCATGCACTAATCAACCACTACGGACCTACTGTCTTCTTTCATCCTGATGAGATCTACTTGCCATCTTCTGTTTCATGGTTTTTTAAGAATGGAGCACTTCTGTTCAAAAAGGGGGACTTGGAAGGTGAGTGCATTGATGTTAATGGCTCAAATCTACCAAGTGGCGGAAGAAATGATGGGGAATTTTGGATAGACTTGCCAAGTGGTGATAGGAAAAATAATGTCAAACTAGGGAACTTGGGAAGTGCTAAACTTTATGTTCATGTGAAGCCAGCACTTGGTGGGACTTTCACTGATATTGCTATGTGGATTTTCTGTCCCTTTAATGGACCTGCAACACTTAAAATTGGTATTATGGATATTGCACTTAGCAAGATTGGACAGCATGTGGGTGATTGGGAGCATTTTACTCTCCGCCTATGCAACTTTACTGGAGAGCTCTGGAGCATATACTTCTCTCAGCACAGTGGTGGTGTATGGGTGAATGCTTATGATTTGGAGTACGTACAAGGGAATACAGCTATTGTTTACTCATCAAAAAGCGGACATGCAAGCTATCCTCATCCTGGGGCTTACATTCAGGGTTCTTCAAAACTAGGAATTGGTATTAGAAACGATGCTGTTAGTAGTAATTTCTACGTAGATTCAAGTACTCATTACGAACTTGTTGCAGCTGAGTATCTCGGAGATGGGGTTATAGCTGAGCCTGGCTGGTTGCAATTTATGAGAGAATGGGGTCCAACTATTGTCTATGATTCTAGAACTGAGTTGGATAAATTTATTAATATTTTGCCTGTGATGCTTCGATATTCAGTGGAGAATATTTTTTATAAGCTTCCGGTTGAGCTGTATGGGGAGGAAGGCCCTACTGGGCCTAAGGAGAAGAACAATTGGGTAGGCGATGAGAGAGGCTAGTTTTGTGGTGGCCTCCAATCTTGATGAAATATTGTTGTTATTCATCTGCTGCTGTTGCGGTCACACTACAACCAATAGTAAATTATGTTCATAGCAGGTACTATGATTTTGTATATTTGTCTTCTTTTATACGTATTTGAGATGATAGTGTAGGGCTTCTCTATGTGTACTAGTAATCCAGATGGAGGAAAGAGATTGCGGGTTGCTGTGGGTTTCTGTATTTTGAGTATGATGATGGATATGGATTGGAGTTCTGGAGATTTTGTTTGAATCACATAGAAATAGAATTATTAGAATGTTCCAAAATACTATTCCAAAATGTATCTACCACTCTTGTATGATAGCCAACAAGGGCTAAGAAAAGTATATATATATGGACTTTGAAATTCTACAGGATTGCTCCAAGTGATTTCCTCGTTCTTGTCTTAATATTGTTTACTTTTTCTTTCTACAGTGCAGCAAATGTTATTTTGTTTTCTCATATCAGTGTATAGAGGGAAGCCCGTGCTGGAACAAGTTCAACCTTAAAGAGTGTTACAACTTAGGATCGAGAAGCCTTTTTATTGGGTTGATTTATGTCATGTAATTGGGAGAAATTATCTTTCAAGTTATTCTTTACGTGGTAGTTGGGTTCATCTGATGCTGCACTTGATTAATCAACTATGCAAATATAATTAGAATTAACAGTGGTGTCTCCGACACTGGCCAAATGAATTGGATGGGAGGTGCTAACAGCCAAATTTCTTAAATGATATGTATCGTCAAAACTCCAAACCAAAAATCCTACAACGAAAAATTGGTGGACAATAAACAAAGATTGGGTCCTAACTCAGCCTGTTGCAACTAATTTCACAAGCCCATTGAGCAAACAACGACAAGTCGGGAGCCCAAGCTTCCTTCTCTGAGTTTGTACCGAGTCGAGCTATCCATTCGAGTTGACTCCAAGCAACATTCCACACGGTCACACCCAAAACAGAAACAGAAACGAAGGACAAGCTTTTGAGAAGGGTTGCTGACCCATTTTGGGGGCATAACAAAGAGGGATATGATGGCAAGAAGGTTGGTTTCTTTCTTCAAGAATTCTCCATCTTCGAAGGTCTCAAGGTACCCTTTTCGCCTTAGCTTTTTCACTCACTTTCTTTCGTTTTGAGTTTCAAGTTTTAGCATTTCGTTTTTTGGATTGAGTTAGCCATTAATGTTAAGTACCCATTAATCTTCATCGAGTTTTTGTCTGATATTGAAATTGCATTAGTACACAAAACGGGGGAAATCGAGAAACTTTAATTTATTTACACATTGGTTTGTTGATAAAAAGCTTGCCCAAAGTTGCTTTTTAGTCTCAGTTTCATATCCAAGACTGAGAACTAGAAATTCAATGTTCATATAGTTCCTTTTGAATTTTGTGTTGTCACACTGGTTTTCGGTCCATACAAGTTGAACTTTTTGTTCAAGTAACCTTAACATTTTATGTAAGAGATAAGTTAAACTTGATCGTTGGTGACTGCAGCACTGGAAATTCGGTGAATGAAGAAAAGAGCAAGTCTTTTGTTCGTAAAGCAGTGTCTTTTGTCTTGATTACTGTAACGGGTGGTGTCGCCTTGAGTGCTCTTGATGACCTTGCCATCTACCATGGTTGTAGCAGGTATGTTCCATTGCATCTGGAACTGCTATTTAGTTTTATTAAGGATTTTTCCTTTTCAAAGGTGGAAAACAAGATTGTCGCATTTGGCTGAGCATGAAACAATGTAGCTTTCACTATGTTTTCTTGGTTAGTGCTTACTGTATTTGTGGTAATTTTAATATGTAGATTAATCAAATATGAATTGCTACAGTGAGAGTTAATCCTTGCAAGACCTATCAATGATCTTTTAGTGGCCATGATGAGATGTTACTGCATTTTCTTTTTAATTTTGCCTTGTGTTTTCTCCCTTGATACCATCTTTGTTGTGAAACTGAAACTTGATGGTGCATATTAGGGTTTAGATGCTCAAAAACTCTCATGATTTGTGCTGGTGGCATGTGTGTGTGTGTTTGTGTTTTTCTAATTATGAGTGTTGAGTAATGAGTATACTTGCCCTACATGCTTCTCCTAGGTATTCATTTACATTAATACATTTAGAAGACTTAGGACAGCATGTTGTAATAGTCATATTTTCTAGTGATTGGTTATAGCAACACTCTAAGCCTTATACAGCCTCTGTAATTCTTGTTACACCTTGTTATTCCTTCATTGTGGATGACTTGGTTTTATTGAAGCTTTTTCCCTATGAGGTTCTACAATATAGTTTTGGATAACATAATATGCTGTTGAGTCATTTGTGGCAGAGAATCAGTTGATGAATGGAGGTATATCTTAAGATTTCCTTCAACCGTATTCTCATTTAGGTTTTGAACTCCCACACTGAACATAGGTTGTGAACCATAACTTGCAGCAATAGACTTGTACATTAGGTTTATACAGAATTTTTTCCTTGAGACTAGCAGAATCTGTCATATTATGGTTGCATGATCTTGAAAAGTGTCAAATTTCTCAGTTCAATTTCCTACTGTAATAAAGTTAAAATAACCAGAGATTTATAATAATGGTGGTATTGATTCCATAATGCAGGAGGATTAGAAATGCCTTATGTACTTATGATGGAGGATTGTGTTCAACATGCTAATTTTTTATTCTCTTCTGGATGTAAACAGAAGAAGAGAGGAAATTCATTTGTGTCTTATCACACAGATTTTATGATATGAAAGGAAGTGTCAATGGTGCACCTGCAAAATTAAGTGTACCTTGGATCTATTGTGGGCTTAGAAAATATACGCTGAATGCTTAAGTACTTGAATGCTGTTCTGTGTCTTAAATTAAGTGATGAAACTATCCAGATGGCTTTGATAGAGATGCCTGCATATAATTATATTACTTTTTTTTGCAGAACAAGGCATCAGTACATTCTTTGAATTAGATAGTATTGTTGCTTATCTTCTTGTTTTATGGCCTTGTTCTGCATAATGTTGTACTTGAGCCCCTGCAACATAGGTTTGGTGGACATAAGATATTGTTACAAGATTGGACAAAGGGATAGTTTCTATTTTCTTATTATTTCTAGTTTCTAATGAAATAATGACTTTGTTCCTTTTTCTTTTTGTAGTAATAACAAGTCCTTTTTCCCTAGTGTGACACCTCTTTGTCTTTGTTTAGCAACCTCAAAGGGTGCATGTTTTATTATTAACTATCAGTAAATTGATGTCTTATATTAGATTTTCTTCACATTCTCACTTTCCATTTTGCCTAATAATTTTTCAGCAAGGCCATGGAGAAAGCCAGTAAGAATCAGGCAATTATAGATGCTATTGGGGAGCCGATTGAGAAGGGACCATGGTACAATGCTTCGCTTGCAGTAGCTCATAAAAGACATTCTGTATCTTGCACATTTCCCGTCTCTGGACCACAAGGCACTGGAGTATTACAATTGAAGGCAGTTCGCAATGGAGGTTAGTATCATCTGCTTCATGAACTTGAGTACATCTTCTGTCTTTTTTTTCTTGTTTAAGCTCTCAAATCCCACTCATTAATTACATGCCTAAAAGCCTAATCCCTAAAAATCACTCACCTTTGATGTATCATTTATTGGTTGGCTTGCAAGTCTAATTGGATTTACTCAAATTCTTAGAGGAAGCCTTGTAAAATAGCTTCCAACTGGAAAGTGCTATATTAGCAGTTTGTGTTTTTCTGAGCAAATTGTCAGTTTAAACTCTCTTAGTCCAAATAATTCATTAGTCGGAATACTATTCTGTTTGAACCTGATGCCATTTTGAAATGGGGTTGTTTTGCAGATGATAATTGGTATTCCTATATTCTGCCTCGGGACTGGGAAATCCTAATCATGGAAGCTCTCCTTCATGTTCCTGGAAATGAAGAGAAGCAGCAAACATTACGAATTAGTCTCTTAGAAAAAACCCCTTCTCCAGCTTGCATAGCATGCACTGAATGCAGGCCTCAGCAATCTGAGAAGAAATGAGAACCAATAGCAAGGAAGTAGTGAACTTTTTTCTTCCCTTTGGAGTCCCCTCTCATTGTCATGCTGGTATCATCAGTTGATGAGATATCATAAGAAGACATCCATATCTCATGTGTCCCTGGAAAAAATAAAATTTGTTAAAATTTTGGCATTCTTTTTGTAGCATAAAAAATATGGTAAGAGAAAGACCAATTGATTTTCATCTTCAGACAGGCAGAATTCATTAACATTCTTTTGAGAGGGATTCATTTGTCTGTTGAAGGTGCAGTGCTAGTGCCGGGGTCACACAATCCTGAAAGGCAAAATGTTGAGTCCCTTGTGATATTTGAATATGAAAATCCATTTTTTAAACTATATTTGCAATTTTCCATATTCCTCCATTTTTCATTTTCTGGGAAGCTTATATAAATAATGTTTGAATGCAGCGACTGTTACCCTCTGTAACGAATTCGCTCTTTTCTTTCTATTGAGAACATTTTGTTTCTCTCACAGAATCATTAAAATAAAATAAAATAAAATGGTGGGTATGTATTATCCTTTAATTTTAAATTCTATGCAAGTTAATCATGTTCTAATATAAAATAGTATTGAGATTATATGACATGATTTTTTTTTAAAAAAAAATGTTAAATATAAATAAATGTAAATGTTCCTTGTAGTTGTATAGGAAATATCTAATCCTATTTTATTTTGTTTATTTTTTTATTGGAAGTTTCATAATTGTGCTTTTTTTTTAATACTTAATTTTCTTATTTTTTATGATTTTCAATTGTATAAAAAATAATATTTTTTATATTAAATAAAATAAAATCGAAGTTTTTGTTTTAAATTTCACAAAAATCAAATGAAAAACAAAATGAAACAGAATGAGTATTAATTTAATATGTAGAGCTAGATATTTATTTTGTTCATAAGATAAGATTCTTAAAAAATAATAATAATAATAATAATAATAATATATGTATTTTTCTTAATATTTGTAATTACCAAAATTTTGTCATAAGTAGGGACCATATCTGTTGATTTGTGAACATAAATTCCCCGTTCATATTAATTTCCATAATGACAGAAAACCGCCTTCGCTTTCCAATTAAATCTGATGCTAACAAATACCAAACCCAAGACAGGTGTCACAATCAGAGAACTAAAGCTGTCACGTGGCAGAGAACCAGCAGGAAAGGCGTGGAAACATATAATGATTCGAATGTATTCAATCATGGCTGGCTTAACTCTCTCCGCCATTTTTCCCCCCCGGGTCCCACCCTTTCGAACCGCCTATCTAACATAAAAAAGTAAAATGAAAATCTGGGCCAGCGTGGACTCTGTCTCCTGGCCTCCAGACACGACCGTACGCCGTCAATATCAGACAAAAACTACTGACTCCAATCAGAAGAAAAGCCAGTGTTCGATCTTTCATTCTTATTTTTATGTTATTTTCGGACCTGAAAACCATCTATAAATCGGAACTCAAACCTGGTTTATAAAAAGAAAGAAAGGTCTGTAAGGACGTTTGATGTGGTCTATGTCTGTGTCGAGCTGTCCCTGTATTTTTCATTCAAAACCCGTGTGCTTTGCTTTGAGTTTGAGCTTCTCAGGGTTGGCCCTTTTTCGGTGTGGTCCCTTACTTGTGATAAATACGGGGGGGGTCCCACCCTTCCAACGTGTCGAGCCTTCTGATGTTTGGTCCCACCTTGTCGGCTTGTCGTTCGGTGCTTGTAGGACATGGCCCCATCTTCTCGATGCCCATCCACGGACTCTACTCTACAGTATTCTCTTTTTCATTTCTCGCGATATGAGATATGCATTTCTTGGGTATATAATATAATCATTATTGATTTTAAAAATAAAAAAATAATACCTTTGAATAAGGAATTTATTCTTTCCGATACAATAGATTGTACAGTTATTTCTTTAAAATATTTAAAATTTTTATCTTATAGGTGATCATATGTGATAATATTTACATTTAATATCTAAATAAATCTCTAAATTATTTTGAAAATTTTAAATAAATTATTATTTTTTTATTATCATTCATCAAGTTATTATTTTTTTATTTTTAATTAAATAAATGTTTACAATTAATGATTTATTAACCATTATTAATCAAAATATCACTTGACATATTGATTTATTATAATAGATAATGACGTAGCACGTTAATATAATATTTTGATATTCACTCTTCATATCAACGTCATATTAGTACCACATCAGTATAAAGTAATAAAAGATATTTTGCCAAATAGTAATTAGTTAACTTTTAATTATAAATACTTATTTGATTTAAAATAAAAATATAAAAATTTAATTAAATGTAATAAAATAATAATAATTTATTTAAATTTTCTTTAAAAATTTAATAATTTTTTCAAGCATTATGTTTTTATTTCTTTTATTGAGAAAAAGAGATTTAACGCAACTCTTTTACTAAGAAATACATGCATTGACTTGAATATTCACATATCAAATTGCAATTTTATATTTATAAATAATTTTTGTTTGGGCTACTTGAGTTTTATTTTACATCAAAATAAATGCAAGTAATTTGAGCAAGTAGAATACATGCTTTAATGTTTTAGGTAATTTGACTAAAAAAAATAAACCCAAAATTGGGGTGAGAATGTGGTGTGATTAATGAAGAGCTATCATTTTGTATGGCTATTTAAGGTTAAGCAAAGTCTATGATGACCATTTCTTCTTATACCAATAAAGGTAGTGTTGAGAAAGTGATCATAATAAAAAAGTGATCTTGGTAATAGGTATGCACTGACCACAAAACACGGCTTGTCTGGCCTTCTTTAGTCAGAGTCTGTGGTAAGTTCTGAAGTGAGGTTGAGTTCCACAATCTTCTGCTTTTTTCTTTCCCTGCATATGTACATGTCTAGAGAGAGTGCCTCGAGGTCTGTATCACAGTGTCTTTTGCATGTTTCACATGGTGGCTTTATAGAGAGTTGTGCAAGTTTATCTTCATTTATCTCTCCATATTCCCAATGGGAACCACTCATGAGGATTAGAGATTTTTTCATTGTATTCTTTTAATGCTGCTTTTATTTAATCATGATATGGTCTAAGTGTCTTGGGGAAATAATCCCAAGACATTTATGCTTCCAATGAAGGCTCGATATGATCTAGAATAGTATTGTTATGTTGGCATATACACTTTGAAATGTTCTGTATTCTTGATCAAGTTCCCTGATATTGCAATGGAATGATCTGTATGCCCATGCAGAGGGGAATGTGCCAAGCTGGGTGGTTTTTCCATGTGTGACAAAATACCAAGGCTTGTAGAGGATAAATATGACAACATATTTTCTTTTTCCTGCCTCTGATGTGACTAATTCCTTCCAATATGGGAGCAGATAAAACCATGTGAGGAAATCTACAAAGTCCTTTCTCTATGTTTCTATTTCTTCTTTAATTGATTGTTCTATGAATTTCAAAAAATCCATAATGTGGAGTTGGATACCAATGTGATATTTATGGGTCAAGTACTAGAATATCCATTTTAATATTTCTAAAAGCTTCATGAATTCATAGTAAAAAGGATGGATAAAGGGATATTTTGGGTGAAGACCATAAAGTTTGAGGATAAGACCACCATACTTATGAAAGATTTAAATTTGGTATTCAAAAATTAGTTGTTCAATCTTTTGGTGGAATGTTCCTACTTGTACTTGTTTAAGTACTTCATGTGGGTATTCTAGATAGAGATTTGGTGCCACTATGGTAGAGGATGAGGAAGATAAGGATGACTCAGTGATATAAGTGCCTGGTTTAGGTGTAAACTTGAAAGGTTTTAGCCTGAACATTAGGATTTTAAGGTCTTAAGATAGTCTGGACAGAAAATTTGTAAGTTTATTTTTGTCTGCTTTGATATGTTTGGTATCAAAAGAGTACTTTGAGAACCATTTTGCCCATCTTAACAATTGAGAATGTGGAACTGCCTTCTGTTTGCACTTGAGCATATTTTGTGGAAATGAATACATATCCATTTCAACCACAAAATGGTGTCCAGTTAAATGGAACTTGAATTTAGAGATTGCCCTTATAACTGCCAAGATTTCTCTGAAGGTCAAATGATAGTGCATTTCAGAATTTGAAAATCTTTCACTTTTGTATGCACATATCTATCGCTTTCCTTCCTTTTCTTAAAAAAGTACTACTCCTTAATACTTATCATTGGCATCTGTTTGAAAGATTCTTTACCATTGGAAGGAATTTGGAGAGGTTTCAAATTCTGTAGCCTACTTTTGAGTTTTTGAATGGCCTTGATTTGGGAGATTCCCCATTCTATAGAGTTTTTCTTTGGCATTTTTCTTAGAGGGTTAATGTATTTCAAAAGATTTTGAACAAAATCTCTGAGATAGGTAACAATTCGAAGGAATTGTTGAACTTACTTTTTTGTGAGGTCTTGGTCTAAAAATTTGATTAGTTCTTGAGCAATGTGAGGGTTTGGCTGGTATTTTCCTTGGTTAATATGCATTCTAAGGAAGTCGATCTCTTACTTGAATACTTGCATCTTTTTTTTTAAGGGCATGATTCCATATTTTAAGACCAATTTGTGAAATGCTAAAGGAATTGAATGTAGGGTTCTTCCTCTAGGCTGAATAAAAGGATATCATCTATATAAATAAGAGCCTAGTCCATTATGGGATGAAAGATTTTTATCATTATCTTTTGAAACAGTGATAACGCCGTTTTGAGCTCAAAATGGTAATACAATCCATTAGTAGTGATGGCTAGGTATGAAGACCCTATTTTTGGCCTTTCTTCAAGACAAATACCTAATTGCTAGAAACCAACCTTGAGATCAAATTTTGAGAAAACTCTTGCATTGGCAAAACTTGAGAAAATGGAGTTTCTATTATGCAATGAAAATTTGTCATCAAGGAGGAATTGATTAAAAGGCTGGTACTTGATGACTAATTTCAATTTACGTCTAACTTGTTTAGCTCTCTCGTTAACATACAAAGCCTGGCATGCCATTGAGAATTAGACAGCTCAATTAACCCTTGCTACTATAATTGTTTACATTCTTTTTCAGCTAGCTTCTAGTGATCTGGGTTCATTCTTGAATAACTGGCTTTGGTAGGATTAATGTCTTTATTAAGTTTGAATGATAGCTTAATAAAGAATTCTTCGTTCTTTCATAAACAATTAATGCATTTGAGAAGGAACTTTGAGTGAGAATTAGCACATGTTTTCCCTTAGAGCATATCAACTATCATTTGGCCTTGATCTGATGGTTGCTGGAAATAATAAAATCTAAGAATTTGTACAAATGGTTTGAAAAAATATTTGTACCTTATCCTTTCAAGAAGAATCTGTAAATGCTGACACTAATAATAAATGTCAAAACCTATGATGATAACTTTACTAGGTAGTTCCGACCTATGAACCTGGGTAGTGATAAAGCATTGGAGAAAAAACTGGATAGTAACAAGCTTACTGATCAGATGTGTAGTGAATGTTTGATCTAAAGTAGTTTTGAAGTGTCTTTCATTAGGTATCCAGAATTTTGGGAGAAATATTTGAGAATCCATTACTGTTTTTGTTGCTCTGGTGTCGAAGAAGGCTATTGCTAGAATAGGTTGGCTATATTTTGAAAGGTAAACTAAAACAGGTATTAAAGGTACTAATGGTTCAATAATTTTTTGGATTTTTAGCTGATGAGGGAATTTGTCTTGAGGTTCAATCATGTAGAATTCTTATGGTTCTATTTCTTTATCTGAATTTAAGACGAAGGTTTGAAAAGTAAATAAAGTCTTATTTGTGGGTTCTTCTTCGAGCAAGAAAATTGACTCGAGGTCATCATCTCTAGATCGACTCTTGTTTTCTATTGGATTTCTTGGAACATCTTTGCTTCTTTATTTTTATTAGCAAGACATTGTTTGGTAAAGTGTCTTTGCTGATTGCAGATAAAAGACTTGGTTGTTTTGGCTCTACGGCCTGGTCTTTTTTTCTTGAGGTATCTCCACTTTGTTCCGTACTTCTGTCGGGGAGGTAATCTCTTGGAAAACTTAAATTTTCTAAAATGTTTTTTCTTTTTGGTTCTACAATCACAAATTTGAGCTTTTGGACACTTTATTTGCCAATCAGGTTTATCACAGGCTTTGTCTAATTCTTTATTTCCTACAAGGTAACCTTATACCACTTTTCTTCTGTGATAGATATCTTCAAGAGTAATGTGGATTTCTTGTTGTATTTCTCCAAGGGTTAATGACAAAATTTCCTTACTCTATTGCTAGAGAGCCCTTGTAACTGCTGTTTGAATAGGATTGGGCAATAAAGAAAGGAAAACTTGTTTAAGACTTGGAGAGGCTCTAATAACATAAAAGAGTTTGAACATCTTTTGGAAGTGTCTATCACAATTCGACTTTTTGTATGAGCAACATTTTCTTTGGAAAAACTCCTTCCGATGTAAAGATTTGATATTTTTAAGATTTTCAAGAAAATACTTGTCGAGAATTTGAATGACTTGACCATAGTTTTGTAGAACTAAGAACCGCATTTGGTCCATTTGGCTAATAGTATTCCACCAATTTCTCAAGACTCTAGTGAATCTGGATTTGAATTTCACCAAAATGGTGTGATGGCTTTCTTCAGATAACCTTCTATTTTCTAGCCATGCATGGAACTCTTTGAACCTTTCTGACCATTTTGTTAGTGAATTGTCATCAATGGTGAATGTTAATTTTGATACTATTGGTGCTGCTGAATGTCTAGGAGCATAATTTGGTCCTTCAATATCATCATCTATATCCATCTTTTCAAGTTTTATTCCCAAACTGTTTGCCATGAATTGAGGCTTTTCTGGTTTTGACAATGATTCTATTTCAGAATGTGTTTCATCATAGGTGTTTGATAAATATTCTGAAGTTTCAAAAGAAGTTGAGGATGGAGAGCATGACTCATGATTTGGAATTGCTTGAGTTGAGAAGATCTTTGGGATTGAATTTTCTCTGTATTCTTTAAGAAAAGAAGTCAGAGAATTTTCATGTTTGATCATCATCACTTTAGGCTCTTCTTGGACTTTGATCATTATCCCTGATCATTGTTTTGATTGTGGGACTTCTACTTCTTCTTGTATTGGCTTTTTTTTTCTGTGCCTTTTTTGTCAACTTCTCAGAAGTTTTTTTGCCTTTTTTCTTTTCCTTTGTTTTTCTTCTTTTTTTTTTTCTTTTTGAGCTTTAAGCATTTTGTAAAGGGCGAAAAGAGTTACTTTTTTAGATTGAGGTGGAAATTCGAGGCATGGCCTTGGTGGTTCTTTTGAGATTAATATTAGAGATCATATTCTAGTTGATAATCGAAATGGGTCATTTTTGTTTGGAGATAAGATTCGCTTGTTTTCTTGGAGAAGCTTAATTTGAGCTTTAAGTTTATGAATCTCTACCTTTTTTGTTCCATATACAGCTGACGTGGAACACCTTGTTCTATAACTTCTTTTGTGACTTGTTTGAGTCTATTTTAGAGAAGTTTGATCATATCATCTACAACCTTGGTATGCTCATCAACTTTATCTTCGACCTTTCTGATTCTATCTTGTACAATAATGACTTTATGGTTAATTCCTTTAAGTAAGGAATTCTAAGCAAGAGAATTTTCTGTTTGCTAATTCAATGTGGCTTTTGCTGCATTAAGCTTGGTTGGTCTTTCCATAGCATCTGCTTGAAATGGAGTAGGAGTTTTAGGTGCATGTCTGTATTCTTTTTTTCCTCTAGTGGAGGAAATTCATGATCATAGGAAAAATCTTACGGTTGGAACATGCAAACCTTAGGAACCAAAGGCCGTTTTTAAAGTTGTTGATAGGTCTGAAAGCAACCTTACCCACTTTCGGATCTTTTTATAGCAAAGTAGCATAGGTTTTGGAGAATTTGGAGGTAGTTGCTTTTAAAAAGAGGGTTCTAATAAGTTTTGTTTTGGTTGTGTCCATTTTGGAAGAAAATATTTGACTAAATATTGGTACTTTCCTCCATTTTCCCCTAAAGTTTCTATTGAAATATCTCTTTCTTGGTATCTTCTATACATTTCTCTATTAGAACAACTTTGCTTTTTCTTTTTTGACCTTTTAACTGACTCACGATCTGGTTCATAGCCTGTTTTTAAGCTTTCTTTCAAGCATCTTTCACAGTTACAATTGATGTCCCATGGACAATGTTCAAATACATCTGTAAAATGAAAAATAGGTTTTCTTTCATGGTCAAAGCTTTTGATGAGGGCTTGTTCTGGACCAGGCTCATATTTTACTGTTCCAAGCATAAACATTGTGGTGAAAAAGAGTGGTGCTGAAGGTTCCTTCAAGTGGGAATGGTCAAATTTGATCTTTATGGTCCCAACTACTTTTATGGTGAAATAGGTTTCAGTGGATTAGATAGAACTTGTTGTTTTTTAAGAAAGCTTTGACCATGAAAGAAAACCTATTTTCCACTTTACAGATGTATCTAGACATTGTCCTTTGGATATTAATTGTAACTGTGAAGGATGCTGAAAGAAAGCATAGAAATAGATTACGAACTAGATTGTGACTCAACTTAAAGGTCAAGAAAAAAGAAGCAAAGTTGTTCTAACAAAAAAATGTATAAAAGATACCAAGATCAAGATCCTTTAATAGAAACTCTAAGGGAAAACGGAGGAATGTACTAATATTTGGTCAAATATTCTCTTCAAGAATGGGCACAACCAAAGCAAAACCTATCAGAACCCTTTTCTCCAAAGCAACTACCTCTAAATTCTCCAAAGCCAATGTTACCTTGCTATAAAAATATCCAAAAGTGGGTCCAAAAACAAGGTTTCTCTTAAACCTATCATCAACTTCAAAAACCTTATTGGTTCCTAAGGTTTGTATGTTCCAACCATCAGATCTTTCCTATGACCATGAATTTCCTCCACTAGAGGAATTCCCAAAAAAGAAATACAGACATGCACTCAAAATTCCTACTCCATTCCTAGCAGAGGTTATGGGAAGACCAACCAAGCTTAGTGCAACAGAAGCCACACTAAATTGGTAAATAGAAAATTCTCTAGCTTAGAATTCCTTACTTAAAGGAATTAACCATAAGGTCACTATTATACAAGACAACATCATAAAGGTCAAAGATAAAGTTGATGAGAATACCAAGGTTGCAGATGGTATGATCAAACTTCTCCAAAATGAACTCAAACAAGTCTCAAGAGAAGTTCGAGAACAAGTTGTTCCACTTCAACTGTATATGGAACAAAATGAGGCAGAGATTCAAAAACTTAAAGCTCAAATTAAACTCTTCCAAGAAGACAAGCGAATCCCATCTCCAAAAAGAAATGAGCCATTTGATTATCAACTTAAATATGGTATCTAATAGTAGTCTCAAATGAACCCCCAAGGTCACTCCTCGAATTTTCACCTTCATCTAAGGAAGTAACTTTTTTCGACCTCTACAAAAAGCTTAAAACTTAGAAAAAAGAGGAAAAAAAAAGGAAAAGAAAAAAAAAACGAAGAAACTTTTGAGAAGTTGATATAAAAGGCATGGGAAAGCAAGCTAGTACAAGAAGAAGCAAAGGTCCCATAATCAAAATAATGATTAGGGATAATAATCAAAGACCAAGAAGAGCCCAAAGCGTTGATGAGCAAACATGAAAATTCTCTAACTTTTTTTCTTAAAAAACACAAAGAAAATTCAATCCCAAAGATCTTCTTAGCTTAGGCAATTCCAGATGATGAGTCAACTTCTCCATCCTCAACTTCTTTTGAAACCTCAGAATCCTTATTAAACACTGATGATGAAACACATTTTAAAGTAGAATCAATGTCAACACTAGAAAAGGCTCAATTCATGGCAAGCAATTCGGGAATAAAAGTTGAAAAGATGGATGTAGATGATGATATTGGAGGACCAAATTATGTTATTAAACATTTAGTAGCACCAACAGTATCAAAATTAACATTCACCATTGATGACATTCCACCGACAAAATGGCCAGAAAGGTTTCAAGAGTTCCATATATGGTTAGAAACCAAAAGGTTATCTAAAAAAAGCCACCACACCATTTTGATGGAATTCGAATCCAAATTCACTAGAGCCCTAAGAAATTAGTGGAATACTATCAGCCAAACAGACCAAATGCAATTCTCAGTTCTACAAGACTTCGAACAAGTCATTCAGATTCTCCACATGTATTTTCTCGGGAATCCTAAAGATGTCAAAGCTTTACAACGGAATGAGTTTTTTTAAAGATTATGTTACTCATACAAAAGGTTAGATCTTGATAGACACTTTCAAAAGATGTTGAAACTCTTTTATGTTATTAGAGCCTCTCCAAGTCTTAAACAAGTTTTCCTTTCTGAGTTGCTCCATCCTATTCAAACAGCAGTTATAAAGGCTCTCCAGAAACAGAGGAAGGAAATTTTGTCATTAACCCTTAGAGAAATATAACAAAAAATCCACATTGCTTTTGAAGATATTTGTCACAGAAGAAAAGTGGTACAAGATTACCTTGTGGGAAATAAAGAATTGGACAAAGTCTGTGATAAACCTGAATGGTAAATTAAGTGCCCCAAAACTTAAATTTGTGATTGTATAACCAAAAAATAGAAACATTTTAGAAAATTTAAGTTTTTCAGGAGATTTTTTCTCCAATAGAAGTACGAAACAAAGAAGAGATACCTCAAGAAAAAAAGACCAAGCTGTAAAGCCAAAACAACCAAATGCTTTATCTGCAATCAGCAAGGACACTTTACCAAATAATGTCCTACCAATAAAAAGAAAGAAGCAAAGATGTTCCAAGAAATCCAGCAAAAAACAAGAGTCGATTTAAAGAATAATGACCTCGAGTCGATTTTCTCGCTCGAAGAAGAACCCACAAACAAGACCCTATTTGCTTTTCAAACCTTTATCCTACATTCAAATAAAGAAACAAAACTAGAAAAATTCTACATGATTGAATCTCAAGACAAATTCCTTCCTCAACTGAAAATCCAAAAACTTTCTGAACCACCAATACCCTCAATACTTGTTTTAGTCTACCTTTCAAAATATAGCCAATTTATTTCAACAATAGCCTTCTTCGACACTAGAGCAACAGAAACAATAATGAATCCTCAGATACTTTTCCCATAATTCAAGATACCTAATGAAAGAAACTTTAAAATTGCTTCAGATCAAATATTCACTGCACATTTGATCAGTAAGTCTGTTACTATCAAGTTTTTTCCCTAGTGCTCTATCACCACCTAGGTTTTTGGGTCGAACTACTTGGCAAAGATATCATCATAGGTTTTGACATTTATTATCAATGCTAGCATTTGTGGATTCTTTCTGAGGGGATAAAGTACAAATTTTTTCCAAGCATAGGTGCAAGTCCCTAAATTATATTCTTGCTAGTAGCCATCAGATCAAGGCTAAATGATAGTTGATATGCTTAAAGAGAAAGCATGTGCTAATTCTCACTTAGAGTTCCTTCTCAGATGTAACAATCATTTATTAAAGAACTAAGAATTCTTTATTAAGTTATCATTCAAGTTTAATGAAGACATTAATCCTACCAAGGCCAATTATTCAAGAATGAACCCAGATCACTAAAAGCTACTTGAAAAAAAAAATGTAAACAATTATAGTAACAGGGGTTAATTGAGTCATTTAATTCTCAATGGGCATACCGGGCTTTCTATGTTAACAAGAGAGTTAAACAAGTTAGAGGTAAATTGAGATTAGTCGTCAACTACCAGCCTCTTAATCACTTCTTCCTTGATGACAAATTTTCATTGCCCAACAAAAACTCCATTTTCTCAAGTTTTGCCAATGCAAGAGTCTTATCAAAATTTGATCTCAAGGTTGGTTTCTAGCAATTGGGTATTTATGTTGAAGATAGGCCAAAAATAGGGTTTTACATACCCAACCATCACTACCAATGGACTATATTACCATTTGGGTGTTCAAAATGGTGCTATCACCATTCCAAAAGATAATGATAAAAATCTTTCATCCCATAAAGGACTAGACCCTCATTTATATAGATGATATCTTTTTATTCAACCCAGATGAAGAAGCCCACATTCAACTACCTCAGCACTTCACAAAATTGGTCTTAAAATATGGAATCATGCTCTCAGAAAAAAAGATGCAAGTATTCAAATCTTAAAATATGAATTCATGGAGTTTCTAAAGGAATTAAAGTGGATGTTCTAGTACTTGACCCATAAGTATCACATTGGTATCCAACTCCACATTATGGATTTCTTGAAATTCATAGAAAAGGCAATTAAGGGAGAAATAAAAACATGGAGAAAGAACTTTGTAGATTTTCTCACATGGTTTTATCCACTTCCATACTGAAAAGAATTAGTCACATCAGAAGTAGGAAAAAGAAAAAAGGTTGTCATATTTATCTTCTACAAGCCTCAGTATTTTGTCACACATGGAAAAGCCACCCAGCTTGGTGCATTCCCCTCTGCATGGGCATATAGATCATTCCATTGCAATATGAAGGAACTTTGATCAAGAATACAGAACATTTCAAAGACGTATCTGCCAACATAACAAGACTATTCTAAATCATATTTAGCCTTTATTGGAAATAGAAATGTCTTGGGATTACGTCCTCAAGACACTTGGACCATATCATTATCAAATAAAAGCAACATTAAAAAAATACAATGAAAGAATCCCTAATCCTCATAAATGGTCCTAAGACCCTTGAGAATAAGGAAAGATAAATGAAGATAAGCTTGCATAACTTTCTATAAAGTCATTATGTGAAACATGCAAAAGACACTATGATACAAACCCTGAGGCATTCCCTTTGCACATGTACATATGCAAGGAAAGAAAACAACAGAAGATTGTGGAACTCAACCTCACTTCAGACCCTAACACAGACTATGACTAAAGAAGGCAATAATTTTCCTTTATTAAATAAGCTTGCACTAAATGTCTTTTATCTTGTCTTTTACTTTAAGTATGCCAGATAAAAGTGTCAATTTTTTCATTATGGTCAGTGTATTGTGTAAAACATGTGTCTTTATCTTTTCACTATAGAAGGTTTGTTGTTTCCTATTCCTTTGTCCATAAAAGGAGATGACCTCTTGTATTGAAGGGCAAAACACCCTAGAGTAATAAAAATCGAGTGTTTCTTCCAACATGACTTTTTAAACCTTTTTTTTTCCTAATAATTCTTAAGGAAAATGTAAGAATAGATCTCGCGTGAGTTTAGATCCTTGAGTATGCTCTACACTTGTCATTTTTAATGAACCCTATGCATCGAAAAAAGATTTGTTCTCAAAGACATCTAAATATTAGTATTGATAGGGTTGAGCAAGGAAGATGAATTACTCAAAATATTAAAGTTATATCCTTGTAACTAAAAGGCTCGTGCCACCCTAAAAAGTTAGAAGAGTCATATTTTGTGGCCAATGCATACCTATTACCAAAATTACCTTTTTATTCTGATCCATTTTTTGATTTTTTTCTCAACACTGTCACTAATGGTATAAGAAAGGAAATAAATAAGAGAAGGAAAAGGAAGGTTGGCTTGGCATTTTGCTAACCTTATCCAAACATTGAATAATGTATATAACAAAGCATAGAGAGATTCCCATTTTCCAAGAAGATATCCCACACATAATAAGAACAATAAAAACAAAAGGGTGAATCATTTATTAGCATTTTGGTTATATTTTTGCTACAAGCAAAGCAATTTCTCTGTTTGTGTGTTGCCGAGAAATTGAAGATATATTAATGTTAATGGTAAATGAAAAGAGAAGTGAAGGTCTAGAAAGCAAAGCAAAAAAGAAGGTTTTAGGGAAAAAAAAATCATTGATGGAGGCGCATAAAAGCAGACAAGGTAGGCCCCAACTCATCACTACAAACACCAGCACCAGCACCAGCACCATTGCCCAACACCCGCACCTTCCCAACCTAACCCTTCCTTTTCTCCCTCCTCCTGGTTTTCTTTTTCTTTTATTATTACTATCATTTCCAGTTTCCCAATACACACCAAACATTTGCTTCACACCCTCCTAAAATCTCCTTCCTTGTTCCTTTTCTTTTCTTTTTACCATTTCTCTCTGCCTACCAAGTTACAACCTTTACGTGTAATTAATCTCCTGTTCTTGACTGTAAAGTTTGAAACTGTGGTCCAACCCAAGGGGTTTAATTTTCAATGCAAGGAGGTGTTGTTATTCGTGTTGGTAGTGGTGGTGGTTCTGAAAGTGGGTCAATGTCTACAGTGTCAAGGGAGGACAACATGGTGGTGTCCTCGGAGGATTCTTCATACCCAGATGAGTCTGAGTTAGAGCTGGGTCTTGGCTTGAGCCTTGGTGGTGGTTTTAAGATACAACAAGTTTCGAGGGGTGGTCAATATGCTAGGATTTTGACTGCTAAGGATTTCCCTTCTGTGGTTTCTGCTGATGCTTCTTCATCTCCTTCTCCATCATCTTCGTCATCTTCTTCTTCATCTTCTTTAAGTAGAGCTAATGTCACTGCTGGGACCAAGAGGTCTGCTGATTCTGTGGCTGCTGCTAATGGCTCTAGGTATGCTCTAATTTCAGCCTGATTTGTGAGTCCATGTAATTGCGTTTTTGGGTCCCTGCTATGAGTTTTATGTCCTGATTGTGCTTCTTTTTTATTTCTGAATTTTATCTGCTTTCTGTAATTCTGTTATAGTACTTGGTTACCTTCATTAGATATGTTATAATCGATTACAAAACTTTGGTACAATAAACAGCCAGCTGCCAAATTCACAAGATCAGGAGAAAGAGATTTAAGGAAGAAAAGAAAACTAGAATCCTCCAATTAGGCTCGAAAGAAAATTTAGCAGGATGTACTTATGTTTACAATTACAAAGATATTGCTTGCATGATTAATCATGCAGAAAGGGATTGGCAAGGGAGACAACTTTATTCTTAGGTTGTTGAGGATTAGGTATGAATTAAGGATGCTTCCACTCTCATTACAATGGGTCATGCTGGCGGGAAACAAACTATTTAGTGCTTCTGCTTATTTCGAAGATGTAACATCAAATGGTCCTGATCTTCAATAACAAATTCAATATATATTCCTGTTTGCTTGCTAATTTTAATAATTATCTTTGAATCAGATGATTGGTTATCTTTCTTTGCCACTCTATCTGTTAACTATGTAAAGCAGTAAATAGGAGATCGTCCCAGTGTTATATAATTGATCAAACTCCAAAGCTCCCAACCAAAAAAGGATAATTCTTTGGGCTGAAAAAGTGACATGATTCCATACACCAGTTTATAGAATGAATAGGCTCCATCTGAGTCAAAGGCACAAATCCATGCAATCAAGACAGTTTTGATGTGTACAAGTATTCTTTTGGTATAACTTTTCTGGTATTTCCATAAGCAGCTGATATCGTTAACATAATTTTGAGTTGCGGTGGCCGGGTGTTAATTACTTATTGGCAGCTTTTGAACCTTTTCTTTGCTGTTTTTCCCCCTGTTAACATCTGTTATTTGTCCTTGAATTTGTAACAGTCAAGTCGTGGGGTGGCCTCCTATCAGAGCTTATAGAATGAATAGCATGGTTAACCAAGCAAAAGCAGTGGCCACTGAAGGATTTAACTCAACAATGGAGAACCATAAAAATGAGACCTCTATGCTTGAGAAGAGGACCATTGGCAGCTACCAAAACAGTGGTAATTCTAAACTCAGGAAATCCCTGTTTGTGAAGGTGAATATGGATGGAATTCCAATTGGAAGGAAGGTTGATCTGAATGCCCATGAATCCTATGAGAAGTTAGCAAAAACCTTGGAAGATATGTTTCTCAAAAACACCACAAGTGTCAATCCAGTAGGTGAGGTTTCCTAATTTGTTTTGTTTTGATCTTCAAAAGATGAGTTAAGTGCCCATTTAATTACTGATCATAGGGATGTCTTAATTTATGCAAAATCAGAATGTGAACTTGAGTTGTCATGCAAGAAAATTTGACAAGCATCCTATGTGTCTTTTCAAGCTTTGTGTCAAAATAGGAAACATTAGACTGGAAAGATTTAGAACTTTTTAAGTAAAGAAATGTTAAACCAATAGAATTATAGGAGGAGCTGAGATTGAAAGCCTTTGAAATTCCACTGTAAAGAAGGTCCTGATTCAAACAAGGTGAAAGACTACATTTTTCTCTTTGATGATCATCAAAGCTTGTTTCTCTTCTCCTAATCTTGTCATGATTTTTGTGATTAGGATCAAGGGTGCGGGAGCATGAAGTGGCAAGACCTTCAAAACTGCTGGATGGATCATCTGATTTTGTGCTTACTTACGAGGACAAGGAGGGAGACTGGATGCTTGTTGGAGATGTTCCTTGGGAGTATGTATAATTTCATTTTTATATATCACTTTACTTTTTAATTTTTTTCTAAAGTCTCAGTGTCTCACATGACGTTTCTAAAATGAACTTCTGTTTTTACTGCCTGGAGTGAAAAAAAAGTAGATCCTTGGGGAGTTTCTCAGTGTATATATGTATAAAACTTTTTTAAACTATCAAAGTGCGCATTCTCCTTTTAGCCTTATAGGCAATTGCATTTATCTTATGTATTAATCAATTTTTTGGACAAACTGTCAATTATTTCGGAATAAAAGCTGGGGAGAGTTAAAGGAAAAGCTTAACATCTTTATTGCATGTGCCTTTCCCCTACTGCCCCTGAATTTAATATATTCCCTTGAAGAATTGATTGCATATATCTCAGTGGTCATCTTGACTGGGTTTCTAAGGGAGGACATCACTTAGGGGACACCATAATATAATGCTATGTATGGACATCTTGTCTTGTGTGTGTGTGTCTGTTTTAAATATACACAGAAGGGGGTTGACATAGAACTTTATGACAATAAGGTGAACAACTTGAAGAGGCTAAAGCTAAGCTTATTTGTGGAGTAGGAAAGAACTAGATGTGAAGATGTATTATGGATTAAAGCTGTCTCCTTTTAACACTCATTATGAATGTTCTCTGATTTGATTCAGGATGTTCGTTAGTTCTGTGAAGAGGCTTAGAATCATGAGGACATCTGAGGCTACTGGATTGGGTACGCATATTCATATTCTCGTCTGATTCTTGTTTAAATTGCTTTTTCCATTCATATCTTAGGTTACTTCAATTCATAATTTACAGCTCCAAGGTTACAAGAAAGGAACCAGAGACAACGAAGCAAGCCCATCTAGAATATATCTCTCTCAAGCCCACCATAAGATGAAAAGGGCATGCTAGCAACATACAATGCAAAAAAGAAATACAGAATAGTTAAAGCATTTTGACTGAGTAAAGTTTGATCCTTTGTGGCTCTCTGTTTGTTTCCATTTGCTGTTATTTTCTCACATGTTTTCTACTTTTCTTAAATCTCGATTACAGTTCCAGGGAATAGTCACCACACGTTTTGAAAGGCACCGATATCTTAGTTTTTAATGTAATATATACAAAATACCTAGTAACTGCTATATATATATATATTTTTTTTGTTGCTGTAAATAACAGAGCCATTTTACTGTATTTTTTTATTTTTGGAACCTCAGAATGAGAGTGCTTTCCTTGTCAATGGCAAAGTTTATTGTTTGTGTCTTGAAACTTCTGCACTTATAATTTTCTGCTGGTGTATTCTTCTTTATACCAAACTGAAATCTCATCCATTGCATATAGCATAAGAAGTGTGCTAATTGGGAGCGTGATTGACATGTATGTCAATACAGCCATCGGGTCATCTTAGATTATGGTATGTATGTCATGGTGGCTCATCTATATCAAGTGGTTTCTGAAGGGGTTTTGAAGATAATCTCAAAAACTGTGTGGAACAAGTCAATTTTAACCAGGATTGGCCTTTGTGTCATCTTTAGGTTCTTCTTAAAGAAGTATACTAGCAGCAGGAAAATTGATTAGGCTTGTGTAGAATTTCTAATAGCAAAAGAAGAGGAGAGGTTTCCAAGAATTGATCTGTAGATCTGTACTATTACAAAAAAAAAAAATACATTGGACAATGAGAGGTAACAATTTCAGGTACAAGGGATTTATCTGCTTGCCTGACTCCCCCATGGAACTTTATTTGCAGGAGAAATCCAGCTGATATACCCGTTAATTTTGTGGACAACCATATGATTCAGTGATTACAAGCATTAACAAAAACAATGCTACATACAAACAAGTATTTCTAATTTTGACAAAATAAGGGGGCCGGAGAGGGAACGCTTCTCTGTTCCTACACGAGGCCATTTACAGGTGATGTGCTGAAGACTGGCACTGGCTTCTCTTTGCTAGACGCATTACCGTCATTGTTGCTAATGCTTTTTCTCCGAGGCTTTGCCTCACCAAGCATCGTAATCACATCCCTCATGGATGGTCTGTCCCTGGGGAGCTTGGCAGTGCAAAGAAGTGCTATCCTAACAACTAACAGCATCTCTTCTTGAATATGCTTACAGTTTCCTAAATTGGGATCTAATACCTCTTCTAGAGCTTTGTTGTCTCCAACCTTTCTTCTAATCCATTCCACAATGTCTACAGATTCTCCAAACTCGGGATCTAAAGGCCGCTTTCCGGTTAGAAGTTCCAGTAAAACCACTCCAAAGCTGTATATGTCAGTCTTTTCATCAACCTTCAAGGTGTAACCATACTCTGTCACACAGTCATTATCAAATAAAATGAGCCACAATCTATAAATTAGCATTATCATATTAAACAGAGAATCAAATCTATAGAAGTGAGATGTTAATTGTAACTTACCAGGAGCTATGTACCCGTAAGACCCTGCCACCATTGAAACTGTTTCATTCTTTCTGACCATCATCCTTGCCAAACCAAAATCAGCAATTCTTGCCTCAAGATTTGCATCAAGCAGTATGTTATTCGACTTGATGTCTCGATGTATGACAGGTGGATGACAATCATGGTGGAGATATGCAAGCCCTTGTGCAACTCCGAGTGCTATGTTATACCGTGAAACCCAATCTAGCAGCAACCTACCTGCTTGTTTGCCATGCAAGGCTTCTCCTAAGCTACCATTTTGCATGAACTCATATACTATCATCATGCTATTATCATTATGAAGAAATCCTAGTAACCGAACTATATTTCGATGCCTTAGCTTCCCTAGGAGATTCACCTCTCCAACAAAATCTCCACTGTTTCCTGTTTCAATGTCAGTTCCTGATCTCCACAACTTTTTAACAGCCACAACTGCATTTGATTGTGGCAACTCAGCCTTGTATACAACCCCAGTGGCTCCCATTCCAACCACGTTTGACTCTTTAATACAGGCTAGGATGTCAGCAGCTGTGAAACCAAGTCTCTGGAATGCCATTAATCTCCACGGCCATTCTCCACTGCCTGCTTCAAACCTTTCCTCGAAGCAACCGCCACTTGAATACCACTTTTTATATAGCAACCGCCCACCGATGAGTAAGATTCCAGCTGCTAAAACTGATGAAATCCCAATGAGCCATTCAGCAACAATATGCTTTGCGCGCAAGCTTCTCTGCCTCGATGAAGTTGGTGAATATCGGTCACATGGACGGAGAACACCGCCACAGAGACCAGCATTGCCCGCGAGGTCATCTGTGTTGATTGTTCTTAGCACACCATTTGCAGGAACTGGACCCTCTAGTTTGTTGTATGAGACATTGAGCATTTCTAAAGCTGGCGAAGTTCCAAAATTATCAGGTATCCCACCTGTTAGAGAGTTGTTAGATAAATCAAGAACAGCCAAAGTGGGCATCATGGCAATTGATTTCGGAATATCTCCAGTCAATTGGTTATTCCTCAGATTCAATGTAACTAATTTCACACACGAAGCAATGCTCTTTGGAATACTTCCTGTAAAATGGTTTGTTGAGAGATCAAGCACAGAAAGTGAAGGGCAATCCTGAAATTGATCTGGGATTTCACCAATCAAGTTATTGTTTGAAGCAATAAATGTTTGCAGACTTGGGATGGAAAGAATGGTAGACGGAAGAGAAGATCGGAGGTGATTACTAGAAAGATCAATAAAGGAAAGTGATGTAGAAGAAGCAATATCATTCGGGATTTCCCCAGTGAGACTGTTATTTGCCAATTCTAGCCTCTGTAGCTTCCCAAGTTTGCCTAGTCCAACTGGAATTGTTCCGGAGAGCTTATTATTCTGCATTCGAACACGAACAAGTGACAGACAAGTTGACAAGCTGACTGGCACTGGACCTGAAAGAGAGTTGTTGAATAGAATGAGCTTGGTGAGATTGCCCCCATTGCACAAGGTTGCCGGGATTTCACCAGAGAAGGAATTGGACGATATGTCCAACCACTGTAATGGCGAATTCTTGCCCAGATCAATCGGCAGTGGGCCTGACAAGGAATTGTTCCACAGCTCAAGCACCTCCAATTGTGCCAAACCTCCGAGTCCCGCAGGGACTGAGCCTGATAATTGATTGCGCATTAGATTCAAGAGTTGTAAGTTCTTCAGCTCGGCAATCTCAGCAGGAATCTCTCCAGATAAATCGTTATCAGACAAATCCAGCAGCTGCAACGAAGTAAGGTTGCCAATTGATGGTGGAATCTTGCCTTTAAAATTGTTCTTGTACAAGAAAACTGTTTCTAGTAACTTGAGCCTCCCTAGTTCAGCTGGAATCTCACCACTAAGACTGCCTACTGCCATATCAAGGTACTTTAGACTGGAGAGGTTACCAAACTCAACCGGTATTCCACCTTCAAATACATTGTACCCCAGAATTATAGTCTCCAGCGATGAAAGCTGCCCCAGCTCTCCTGGTATCTGACCAGTGAGATTATTTCCAGAAAGGCCAAGAAATTTCAACTTTCGCAAGTTCTTGAAAGATTTTGGAACTGAACCCTGGAAGAAACTTCCTCTCAGGTCTAGAGTATCCAATGAAGTTGCATTGCCAAGATCCTCAGGGAGAACTCCTGAGAAATTGTTGCTGGAAGCATTCAGCAAAGTTAGTGCTGAAGCTCTTCCAAAACCCACAGGAAAGCTGCCAGTGAAGAAATTCTGGCTCACATCAATGCTGTTGAGTGATGTGAGATTGGATACGGATTTTGGCAAAGTAGAAGACAGTTCGTTGCAGCACAAGTTGAGAGCAGTAAGGCTTTTCAGCTGTTGGATATCATCTGAAACTCGTCCACTGAGATTCATACGGGAGAGATCAAGCTTTTCAACTGTACCGTCAGAATTGCACCATACTCCAGTCCAGTTACAGTGAGCTGAATACTTGAGAGCTAAACTGTCAGGCAATTTCCAATCCTGAAGGCTATTCAATGGATCAATAAGACTAGCCTTTATGGATAATAAAGCCGATACTTCCTCATTCAATTTGGTTTTTTCAACCACATTGGCAAGACCAAAAGAACAAGAACCGATGCAGTAGCAGAAGAACAGCAACAAGAAATGGATTTTCAACTGCATATTCTTCTCCTTAACTGCCATCAGTCTCTTAGTACTCCACCATTTCCACCGTCAGGCACTACTAGGGAGAAGTTGGGCAAAGTGGGGTGATTAGTGTGGAGCAAACTTGTGCATATGTGTTGAATTTTGATGAGAAGCGATGGGGAAAGAAGACTGATTGATGTAAAAGTGTTGGTATATAAATATTAAGGAAATGGCGATTAGTTTAATTTAGGGAGAGCTCGTGAGATCTTGGGTTCTGCAACAGCTGTTAATCAGCTAGTACTGACGGGGAAGCTTTTGGAGTTATTGGAAGTTTCTCCGACAGTAAACGTGGGGAAAGAATGTGTTTCTTTCTTCTATTTCTTGTATTTGATAGTCAACTAAAGCAAGTAATGATTGATATTTTTATCTCATATTCTCATCTGTGATGAAAATTACAGCTAAGTACAATATTCTACTGTTATAGACAGCATTTATTCAATGCATTCTTGGTAAAACCCCATATCTCTCTGCTCATTTGGAGAATTTTAGCATTTATTAATTGATCAAAATCCGAGTAAGACCCAATTAAATTTAGTTACTATTTTCACGGTTGTAGCAAGAATATGCACCAATCCAGAGGGGCAGTTGGGATTTGCATCTATTCTTCCCCCTAGCAAAGAGCCCAAAAAGCTTTCCACCTGGTAAACCTTGTGTACAATATTGTCAAAAGCTACTTTCAGTAGCCTTAATAATTGAAAAGCTGCTGCATATGCTCAAATCATTTCAGGTTCAAACCCCTACTTTGGCACAGATGAAGAGAAGCGATAGGGTAACTTCTAAGTATGACAAGGATTTAGGAATCATGATGCTGATGTACATGTGACTCCTCCCAGCATCAAACCAAAATGATAGTGGGAATTTGAATCCCATTATTTTAATACTTAACACACAACCCTTACTCTTGTGTTATTAAGCTCTAATAAATCCAAACAAAAACTCAATTATGGTAAACCTCCATTTGATCTAACAATCCACATTGTTTTTGGGTTTATTTTAAAGACACACAGATCAGCCCCCATCATGTCCTAATAAATTAAACAGTGTGAGTAGGTTAGTTATTTGTTATGATTGAATACCATGGAATCTTTCCATGTTATGGGCTAAGTAAACAGAGAAACAAAGACAAGATTAAAATAGCCAACTTTTTGCTTTTGCCCTTTTTTTCTTCTTTCAGTACCAAATGTTCTTATAGGCATTGGCAATGAAAAATCAAATTTACCCTTCTGGCCAAATGATCATAATCTCAAGCTAAAAATTGTTTAAGCGACTCAAAATTGTAGATTTAATCATTGATTAAAGGCCACCTTCTTGATTAATGGATATCTTAAAAGGTCGTAAACAAAAACTTAGAATCCTAAGTACATGACGATTAAAAACTTTTAAAGAGTAAGGGGAAAAGCTTTTGCATGTGGATAGGTTTGTCCTTTTAGAGAGAGGAAGCTCCCAATTGCATCATTAATAAATACCAAAAGACATTATAAGGAGAAAAAAAAAAAGGGGGGGGGGGGGGGGGGAAGCAAAAGAAAATGGGAGGAAGTGTTTGCACATACCATCAATCATGGTCTGAGTGCAGTCCACTAACCGCCATTTCCTCTTTAGAAAAAAACCATTAAACTATCAATAAAAGGCACTGATCCCCACATGCTGACATGTGGGCTGAAACGGTGCATTTGTTTTTTTTTTTTGTTATCCTATTGGGTGATTGCTAAAGTAGATGGATGCCATGTGAACTAGAAGGCAGCAGCAGATTCCTAGGGAGAAGTATTTCCTTCCTTCCTTTCCCATTATTAGAGAGAGAATTGAGATTATGAACAAATATGGATATAATATAGTTCAATTTGATTACTGGTGTTGTATCTGAGGGAATTTATGAGGAAATGAAGGCTGACGTGCTGCCCACATGGTTTCATGCCCTGAAACTACACCTAAACCAGCCTTTCACAGATGGAATTAGATCGGAGAGAAAGAGAGAAAAGCATGTCTAAGAACCATTCAAGTTCATGCAATACGGACATGTGGCACATGCTTGAGCTGTACTTGTATTAAACTGCTACCAAATCTTATTGGTCCAACTATGGTGTCATGGGTCATTACTTTCTCTTTAAAAAGTTAATATGATAGAGTGTACAACGTCACCGTTTATAAATTTTTCAAAATTCTTTTATTTATTTGATATAAAATTTTTAGATGCATTCTACTTTTTTTTTTCTTGAAGCGTTAGACGTGACATCTTCACCTACCCACTTCGATATTACTTAGTGTGGAATCGAGTCAAGGTTAGGTTTGTTCTGATACTACTTGTTACGATCCATTACCCTCTCTTAAAAAACTAACTTGATGGAGTATACAACGGTCACTGTTTATAAGCTTCTCAAAATTCTTTCAATGTGAGATTTTTGGATACACTGCCTATTTTCTTCTTGAAATCTTTCTTCTTAAAGTGCTAGGCGTGACACATGGAGTTCACTTCTGCTTATAAAACAGAGGACAAAAAAAATAGCAAGAAAGAGAGGAAAAAAGGGAACAGAGGAAGGATGCTATTTTAATTTTTCTTTCTTATTTAGTTGTTTGTCTCCCCATTTCTATATTCACAATTTTCAATATAAAATTTATTAATAATATATCAATCAAGATGCTAATTAGTGATCAATTCAACATTTATATTTCAACATATACATAAGAACTTTAAAAGCTTTTCTCTTAATAGAGTGGTTTTAACAGTTCAAAAATAAAATAAAGCATGTACATTCAAGCTGGCCATGTTAATGATGTCAATAATGGTACGTTTGGTTGGCGGAATAGACAGGAATGGAATAGAATAGTTATTATGTGGGAATAGAATGAGGTGGGAATAGAATAGAATAGTTATTACTTAGTTTGGTATGACAAAGGGAATAGAACAGGAATAATTATTATGACTTATTGTAGTGTTTGGTTGGTAACAATAATTTTGGAATAAGAAAGGAATAGAAAATAAAAAGACAAAAATACCCTTTATTATTTATGTGATATTTTATTTTTATTAGATTTTTTAAATATTAATAATCTAGAATTTAATTAAAATATTAATAATAAATCATTTAAATATTAACATTTATTTAATTTAAATATTATTATGATTAATTTTTATTTTATTTTATTTTTAAAATATTCATAATTGATAATTTATTTAAAATATTAATAATTGATAATTTCAATATTAATATTTATTTATTTTTTAAAATATTAATATTTTATTTAATTTAAATATTATGATGATCAATTATTTTATTTTATTTTATTTTTGAAAATTAATAATTGATTATTTATTTAAAATATTAATAATAGATAATTTAAATATTAATATTTTATTTAATTTAAATTTTATTATGATTAATTTTTTATTTTATTTTTTAAATATTAATAATTGGTAATTTATTTAAATATTAATAATTGATGATTTAATTATTAATATTGTTTATCTAATTTAAATGATATTATGTTTATTTATTTTTAATTTATTTTGTTTTTAAATAGAAATAATTTATAATTTATTTTATTAATAATTGATAATTTAAATATTAATATTTTATTTATAATTTAATATTAATATTTTATTAAAAATTGGAATCAAGTGAGAGAAAGAGGAGAGAGAGAAAAATAATATTTTATACTAATAAAGTTGTAAATTTTCAAACTTGTAAGGGGTATTTTTGTCTTTATTAATTTTTAAATTTATTCCTCAACCATGGAATAGCTAATACCATGGGGGAGGGTGGTATTAGCTATTCCTTGGTTTTAAAGGATTTTGAAGAATAGCCATTCCATAGGAATGGCTATTCCTTGAATCATTTTCCAACCAAACAAAGGAATAAAAATTCCTTGGGAATAAAGGGGGAATGGCTTAGCCATTCCCCCAACCAAACATGCTATAAGTACCTTATAGTAGGATATTTTTATATTATTTAAATTGATTAAATAAGATTAAGATATTTTATAATTGAATTCAGATAAGAGTCTAGTAATAAAATTACCAGTCGTTATAGATTCAGATAAGATTTGAGTAATTGTTTTAGAATACCTATTATTGAACGTGATTATAAATAATAAATTTTAATTTTATACATAATATTTTTTATGTATAAATTTTTTATAATTAGTGTAAAACTTAATAAAATTCATTAATTGTTATAAATATAATTTTAAAATTTTAATTTATTTTTATATAAACTAAATTTAATATATTAATTTAATTTTTATTAATAATATATATAAATAATGTTAAATTTATTTTAATCATGTATTTAATATGTAGTATCTAAGTTATTAAAAAACAAATTCAAACAATAATTTAGAAATTTATTGGAATATTCTATCAAATAATCAAATTCAGATTAAAGTATTTAGCCAGTGACGCATCTTGTTACGCCCGTTACTTGCCAAGTCTCCCCATTCATTTTGACAGCTTTTGCTGTTCTGAATTTTCTGTTTTTAGCCTATTTTCTCAATTGCTTGGTGCCAATTTTTGACAAGCTCTCAACTCTGAATTGCTAAAATAAGGAAAAAGGCAACCTACATAAATCAAAGAAAACCACAGGCTGAATAGTAAAAACTCCTGCTATGAACTAGAATGAATTGCTTGGATGAAACTGATAAACACTAAATATGCAAACCAACGACCAAAAAGAACCGATAGCATAACAATCATACATTTCCATCCACTGTTGTAAATGAAATTTTATCTCGATATTACAACAAATTTTGAAATTACTTTGCTTAAATGCAACCAAATAGAAAGGTCGAAAGAAAACTGAAAATGGCGCTAGGCCATGTTTCAGTAACTACACAATTGCACCTGTGATAGCAGGCGGGCTCTGTATATTAATTTCTGTATGACAGTCCCTATATAAAGAAAAAAAGAATCAGGGCTGACCTGTGGCCCTTCAGAAAAATTAGCCACAGTTGAGATTCTATATATCCTACAGTAAATTGCTTCCTTTAATTACCATTGGAAGCATAGAGAGGGTTTTATGATCATGAACCCAGAATAAATGCATGTATCTCATCCCAGCTAGAGACTGTATATAAAGTGCCTGAAAGCTTTTTCCAAGTAGAAGAGCCAACTTCAACCACTTCTCTCTGTTTCACCACCAAACCAGAGAACAACGGCATAAAAGAAACGCCAAACTGTTCTCCCAATCTTCTCAGGGTGGGACTTGAACCCATCACAATACCTATGTCTGCTTCAAGCAAGCAGAGTAAGTCACCAACTGAACCTCCAATATAAACCGTCAAGTGCTGGCAATCATTGCCTCTGCTGTTTAATATGTTATTGAATGCTTGAAGCTTTTCCATGGGAGACTCTAACTTCTTAGTGATCTCCCCTGTGGTGATGGACTCTTCACAAGCTAACTCATTGGAGTGCACATTCAGAGCTTTTAGATCCCCTGCTAAGTAAAATAGGAAGAGGTAAAAGCATTAAATTTCAAAAAATTATTACTTCAGCAACTGATGGTCTTTGTATTGAAGTAATCCTAGGTTCTAACTATTATAGAGAGCATGAAGGCATAATAAACAATCGGCATACTTTGGATATACTTCCTGATAAATGATATTACATTATATGCTACAACATCTAAAATCCAAGTTTGTCTTCTAATAGAAATTTCTCTAACAATTGGGTGAAGAACAGATCTAGTCATCCTATATGTTATGTCTAGACTCTAGATCTTTTATCCGCATCTTCAAAATTACTATCAACTTGTGTGTGTGTGTGTGTGTGTGTATTTATATAACTAGCATGACTTGTCTGTGTTCCAGGGATTACCTGATGAAAAAGCTGAACGAATGAGATCCCCACACCAACAATAAGAAAGTATATGTACAGCAGCAGTCGGATTTTCAACTTTCATGATTTTCTGAAAAAACCATTTACAACCATCTTGAAGGATCAGACTTTGGCCAGCCCTTTTTATATCCTCTTGATTTAAACCCTTAAGTACTCCTGACTGCACCACTCTTGAATTTGCCTTCTTCTCAAAATCTGCAAATTGCTGTAGGGCTTCACAGAGACCTTCATAACTGAAACTTTTCACTGCACAAGTAGGGGGATGAAAGGTGCATTACTTTTAGTAATATTTCCACTCAACAGCATTAAGTCATTACCAGTTACTCCCACAAACATTTGTACTAACAGGGTATAAAAATCAAGAAGACTACCAATCATTTATCAAACCTGTCTCAGTTGGTGTGATGCTTTCTACACACTGCTCAAACTCTTCAGTATACTGGGCAGAAAGAGCATCCCATGTGCTCCTCAAATCAGCTAATGACATCTGAGCAAGTTGGGTTTCAGGTCCATCAGGTTCAGCCTTCTGCATAGTTATAATTGCAAGCTCTGCTAAAATAGCAGAGGAATCCAAAGCAGTGCATGTCAAGTCAAAGTCACAAAATATGGTGAGTTGGCCACCCGCAGCAGGGTCTAGCATCCGAGACAAAGGGACCACTGCTTCCTGTATAATCAGTTGAGAAGAGAAAAAATCTACTTCCAGTCTCATAGATTGATGGTAGAGCTTTTCTATGACATCCAGCTCTTCGCCTGTCAAAGATATGCTTAGTGTATCCAGCAACTCTTCAATTCGAAAAGCATAAGCCTGAAATCAGAACTGAGCAAAGTGACATTCTTTTCCTAACAACCAAAACAAGTATTCTTGTTTGATCAGCAAAGTATCAAAAAAACACCACGGAAGAAACTTAGTAATCAATAATCTGGTGAACCTCAAAATTTTGAGAGCAATAATGATCAATCCACTTCTTGTAAATGTGACTGCTATCATTAGGGTCTAGAAGAGCTTGGATCTCTTTATTTATAAAGGCAAAGAGCCTCATGCAAGGTGCAATAGCGCCAAGTGTATAAGCGGCAACTTTTGTCTTCTCAAAAGGGGTTGCAATTTTACCAGGAACTTTTTCTCCTTCAATTCTACCCGAGGCTGTTGCCAACAAAAAATCTGTATACTTGGCTGTTGCATTTGTTGAGCTACTCTCTTCTGGGAGTTCAAAGCCCCATTCCTGCAGCAAGGTCTTCATCAGAGTAGATACTTAAAGCAACCACCACTATGAACACGAAATGAAGAAAGAAGACACAGACATTGCAGTTACATATCTGTCTAGTCCAAATGGTTACCGGATTGAACAAGAGGAAGCCAGTTCAAAATCTATTCTTGAAATATACTAAATCCTATAAGGGAGGATCTCAGCTGAGAAAGTATAGAATTTAGAGAAAGCATTATTATCTTGCGCACTGGTTCTAGAGTTTAACGACTCGACAAGCAAATTTATATGCTTGTCACATGTCCATTATACTACAAATAAGGAAATCAAGATTGAATTACTTATGTTAGCATATATAATTATTAATTAAAGAAACTGTGACAATTAATCAAACCCACTTGTGGAGCTTCTAAACTTCACAACCGATGTATAAGGCAATAATCTTTTAGCAAGTCATAAACTTGCATACCATGAAATATGGCCAACATGGCAGGTTAAGATTAATAAACCCGAAATCACTCCTTGGGATGAGATTTGAAGATTTAAAACATTATCATATGTATTAAAAAAAACAACAACAACAAATCAATAATCAATAGGAAACAAAGAAAGTATTTGTTTGTCACAATTCACACTAATTCATATCCTCTTCACTTGTTGCTGTTTTTGTTGCCATTGTGAATCCAATTCAAATATTAATAATCATGAGCTCTGCTAATAATGAGGACCACAATTTTAAGGAAAAAAAAAAACTGATGACGTTTCTAATGCCTGTTTATTTTTACAGAAAAAAGCACTAAAATACTAAATAAAGAAGAGAAAAATAGAGCTTACTCGGACACGAGAATCGTGTGATTTAAGCTTGTCCTTAACGTGTTTCCTTAACTTTCGTATTGCCTTCTTGTCTTCCTCATCATCAGCACACTCCTCCGCTAACTCGTACCTGAAAATTCCCAAAAAAACAAATTAGGGAAAGAAAAAAAAGATAAACGGTCTGAAGACATATAGCGAATCCATTAAGCTTTGTAAATTAGAAAAGACTGATTCAAAGGATTCTCACGCGTTAGCAAAGGCATTGAGCAAATGAACATCTTGAGATAGATAGTGCAGAAAAGCGTCGGCGTTTAAATTGCCGGCGGCTAAGCAAACGAAGAAAGGAGTGTAGTTAACAAAAACCGATTCGCTCCTAAACTTGTTCCATAACTTCCTCGCGATTCCTCCTTCAACGTCCATCCCTCCCATTCCTTCGTCCGCCACGCTGTCGTTTCGATGAAATACGGTTGATCGGATCGGAGGAGATGGTTTCGAAGTAAAGAATGTTTCGAGATTTCGACTAAGTAACAAATAGAAACCCAACAAATGAAAGGAGTAGAGTTGGTAAATTGATTAATTTATACGTTTGATTTTTATTGTTTATTTGGAAATATAATATTTTATTTTTTTAAAAGAAAAAGGCCAAAATAAAAAAAGTCTGAAAGAGCGGAAAGAGAAGAATTTGATTAGAGGCCGGCGGTCAACGGGAAGAAAACATGGAGGCCTCGTGAGAGAGAGAGAGAGAGAGAGACTGAGTCTGGTCTAATTTCTTTCTCTACTTCTTCTCCGTAACACTGTGTTTCCTCGGGAGGGACGGGAGAAAAGGGGTAAAAGTATGCCACGTCCTCAATTTTAACAATGCCACGTAGGATAAATAAAAATTAAGAATGGAAGAGAAATGTGGGATCCATTCATCCCCCATACACGTCCTCCCTCGTCTCCGTGTGGGGAATGCATTGCAGCTTGCTTAATCTGTGGCACGTCGGCCAGGTCTTATTTAATCAATCAAATTAAAGGACACGGCTCTTTGACCATCTTTCCCGACCCCAATTATTCCAAGATTGCTTTTTCTTTTTTTAGAATGAAAGGGTTGCAAGTGTGCTACCTCATTAATCAAGTAAAATAAAAAATCTTTAAGGATCAAAAATTAAATATTAAAACATTTGTAATAATTAGTTAAACGAAAATTTTTATTATGAATATATATGTGGATGTATATTATATCACGATCCAAGAGTTCAGATTGGATCAAACAGTTAAACAAGCTAAATAGTCTAATAAGCTTGATATATGAGTGTAATTTGATTTAAACTCTTATATTTGATTATGTGTATCTAGAATTGGATTAAATTACATTAGATTAAAATTTAAATTTAATCTATCCAAATCAACACCCTTAGCATTATCTTTATCTTGTAAATTGTATCTATATAAGAATTATTAGCCTATAAATAGGCATCTTCCTTTATTTGTAAATATACACTCTTGAATAATTAATATTTTTTTCTCATAGATATACTTTTAGGTTATATTTCACAACATATTATCAACACGATTTTCTAATCTCTCAAGTTTTGGTATTATTTAGTTTTCATCACAAATTCAAAAGGATTTTAAATTTTTTAATTTTTGATTTTTTAATTTTTGATTTTAACAAATCAAGTAAGTGGCTTAATATCTTTTGGTGTTTTCATTCCCTAAAAATCAACTTCAATGTGAATTTTGCTATCTTATATAGTATTTATCATATTTTGTCCTTTGATTTATTAAATTAGGTTAAATATGAAAATATATATAATATTATATGATTTATTTGTTCAATTCCAACTACGATTTTACCCAACATATATAAATCTATCTTTGATACTAAAAGATTTTGCATATGACATCTTGAGTTAAACATATGAAAACTTTGTATGATATCTTTAACAAGTGGAAAATACTATATTTTGGTAATTTGAAATACATTTTGTTTTAGATTTCATATCTTTTTGCGATTGAACAAAATAATGAGCTACTAATGAAAAATTAGGAAATTCATCAATTCCTTAAAGTGAATACGACATAATTTAATAATTATAGTCATAGATGTGGAAGAGGTCGCTATAATAATTGCAATCATGGTGGTTACACTGATCACTATTCGAAGAATTAATTCACCCACCAGAAGTGGATGGATAATTTTACCCGTCAAAAACCTTTACCCACTAAGAGTGGATAGATACCTTTACTCATACCTACTAGGAGTAGGTGGATATCTTACCTTTACTCACCAAGAATGGATAGATATTTTTACCCATTAAAAATGGATGAGTAGCAAAAAGTAGAAGAAAAAGACAACAGTGGACAGAATAAAAAAAAATATAAAAAATGTGTGTCATCGATGTGGCATGAAAAGTCATTGGTCACGTATTTATCATATGTCGAAACATCTTGTTGAATTTTATCAAGCATTACTAAAAGTTAAAAGAAAAAAAATACCGAAACAAATTTTATTCAAGAGATTTTAACCATCGCCAAATTGATATAACATATTAGATGTTATTTATTTTCTTGTCTACCCTAAACGAGGAATTGATCATGTGATTAGTGATTAAAATATACAAGAATAAAATTTCTTAAATGATTTGTTGGTATGTTTTAGTATAATTTATCATGAAGATGTTTTTATATGTTCTCATTATATTTAAATGATATATTTTTATTATGTGTTTTAATAATAAATTATATATTTAATGTTATCTTATGTTAACTTACAAGTTTCTTATTATATATGTATCATATTTTATTGAAAAAATATATGGATATTTATCTAGATTGTACTATACAAATATTAAAATGATTGAAATTCATACTATAGTAAACCAGAAGTTTACTAATAATTTTAATGTTTAGCATGATCAATTGGGTCATCTCAAATCACTAATGATGAAAAATTATTGAAAATTCATGTAGTCATATATTGAAAAATCAGAAAATTTTTTAATCTAATGAATTCTTATTTGTTGCTTGCTCTAAAGGTAAATTAATTATAAGGCCATTATCATCATCTAAAGTTGAGATTGAATCCTTTACATTTTTTAAACGTATTCAGGGTAATAAATATGGATCCATGCATCTGTCATATGGACCATTTAAATATTTTATAATTTTAATCGATGCATCAACTAAAATGGTCACGTGTGCTTATTATCAAATTCAATTTGGCATTTGCAAGATTACTTACCCAAATCATTCGTTTGCAAGCTTATTTTACTGATTATGCATCAAGACTATTCATCTTGACAATGTTGGTGAATTTACATCTCAAGCATTTAATGAATATTGTATATTAGTTAAAATAACTATTGAATAACCTATTGCTCATGTTCATACACAAACGGTCTAACAAAATTGTTTATTAAACACTTCTAACTAATTGCAAAGCTATTGCTTATGAAAACTAAATCCCCTTTTTTGCTTGGGGGCATACCATTTTGCATGCGGCAGCAATTATACGCATCAGGCTAACGAGTAATCATAAATTCTCTCATATACAATTGATTTATAGTTAGGAACTAAATATTTTTAATTTTAAATTTTTTGAATGTACGCTGTATATCCCAATTGTTCTACCACAATACACAAAAATGGATCCTCAAAGGAGGTTAAGAATATATGTTGAATACGAATCTCCATCTATAATTAAATATCTAGAACTATTTACAAGAGATTTATTCATGGAAAGGTTTGTCGATTGTCATTTTGATGAAATAGTTTTGCCAAAATTAAGGAAAAAAAAGTAACTGAAAAAGTAAATTTCTTGAAATGCATTATCATTATCTAGTTTTAATCATTACACAAATCAATGTGAATTTGAAATTTAAAATATAATTCATATGCAAAATATAGCAAATCAGTTACTAAATGTACTTACTGACCTAAAAAGAATAACTAAATCTCATATATTGGCTGCAAAAGTGATAACTCTATGATATATAGTTATTTTACCACATTTTGGTTATAAAAATAAATAAGTTCTTGTATTTTCAAGTTAATTTTAGGTAATTTTTATATTTTCCTTTATTTAGTTTAACACATTGGAATTATTTTTAATTTGAGTTCATTTTCATATCAATAATTTTAATTTAAGAAATTTCTAATTTAGTCTCAATTTTGAAGGTTCTCAAGTGTTAAGAACTTCATGGAAGTGACATATGCAAGATGGTTAGGTGTAGAATTTGTTGAGCATGTTGTGGTCTTTTTACTATAAATTTTTCTACTAAACTTTAAATGAAAGCTAAGAGAAAAAGCTACAACTTTGTTGTTCATCATTTTGCCCAATTCAGAGTGAAAGGTGATCCAAATTCGTGTAAAAAAAAGAGTACTGCAATAGGGAAGCAATGTGAAATAGAACACTTGATAGTTGCAGCTCTCAAAATGAAAGTCGCAGTGCTGAAAGGCATATGGAGCAAATTTTTAAAACAAAATAATTGAGAGTCGCAGCTTTGGGGCTTATTTCCATAAAAAAAATTTTGACGAAAATTTGGAAATTAGGTTAACTTGTGCCTATTTAAAGGATTTTTTTAGAGAATCTTAGTGGAGGCAACAAGCAATTTCTTTGAAGAAAAAGAGCCAAAAACAAAGGAAGAAAGTAAGAGAATTTGAGAGAGAAACAAGATCACAAAACTTCAACTATTGGTTTTCTTTCTTTACTTTTGTATTTTTCTTATTTTCTTTGATTTGATTAATGGCTAATTTTCTTAGGATAAAGTTTTTATTAGCTATTATGAGTTAAACTATTTTTCTAGAATTGTGGTGGATTTCAACATGTAGTTTGAATATTTGTTTCTTTTTTATTTACTTTGAATGGGTATAGTTTTACTTATTCAAATTTGCTCTTAATGCTTTTGATTGTCTAGCCAACAATTAACTGATCTATGAAGCTAATTAAGACTTGATAGAAAAAATTTAAAATTAGACTAAAATTTAAATAATGTATGTTCTTGTCGCTTAGGTGATCTGACTCGTGATTCGAGTAGACATATGTCAATTGCCACATATAGCCAAATTGGAACACTAGCTTAATGAACCTTATTTAATTGATTACTATAGATATATAGTGACTCAATTAAATTAGGCATTTGCGCAAGCATCTCGACGGAGACTTGTACATAACTTTGGATTCTAGGTGAGTAAAACCACCCATAAATGTAATTAACAAGAGAAGCTAATATCAGATAAAATGTTGATGAACCTATAATCCTAGGTTTTAAAATATTACTTTTCTTAAGTGAATTTTTAATTCTGTTAATTAATTTAGTGTTTGCTTTAATTTAGTTTTAATTAATTTCTAAAACATCAAGTTACTTGAATAAGATTAATTTGTCATAATTTTAGTACTTAGAGAAGAATTAAGAGTAAATCCTTGTGATATATGATTTTGGACTTACTATTTATATTACTTGTTCGATACGTATACTTATATGTGTTAAATTGACAACAAAAAACTCCAATTAGAATTGATGTCCCTATAAGACAAGGTACGCTAGAAACGTGGGAAACCAATCAGTTTCAAAAATAAATCCTCAAAAAAGAAAAAAGAGCAAATATACAAGATAATTAGAAAAAGGAAACAAAAACTCTAGAAAAGACCCATGACATAATTGATAAAATTTCAGAAAAAATTCAAGTACCTAAAATCATTGAAAATGAAGAGATTCCAACAAATTATGTCATGATGGGAAAAGGTGTGAAGAAGAGATGACTGATGCTGATATGTTAGAAAAAAATATTCTCTACTTTTCATGCCTCAAATGTGCTCTTGCAATAGCAATACTATGAAAAAGGCTTTAAGAAATACTCTGAACTGATTTCATGTCTTCTTGTGGCTATGAAAAATAATGAGCTATTGATGAAAAATCGTGAATCCGACCCAATTGGTTCTGCTCCATTCCTTGGAGTGAACGCGACATTATTTAGAAAGTATGGTCATGGTCGTAATCATGGTCATAACCGTGGACATGGAAGAGGTCACCATAATTAATGCAATCGTGATAGTTACACAAATTATTATTGTGATAGTAAAAGCACCCACTAAAAGTAGATAAATAGTGAAAAAATATAAATAAATAAAAAAGACAAAAGTAGACAAAAATAAAAAGAATATAAAAAAATGTCAATTATCAATTTGGCATGAAAGACCATTGGTCACATACTTGTCATATGTCAAAACATCTTGTTGAACTTTATCAAGATCACTCAAAGATAAAGGAAAACATATCAAAACAAAATTTGTTGAAGATGATAGCCAAGTTGATCTAACACATTTTAGATGATGCTGATTTTTTTGCCCACCCTGAACGACGAATTGATCATTTAATTGGTGATTGAAATCCCAATAATGAAATTTTTTAAGTTGTTTTGTTGATGCATTTTAGTATAACTATATTATGAACTTAGTATGTTTTAGTATAACTCTATTAAGAAGTTGATGCGTTTTACTATATCTATTAGGAAGATTTTTTTTGTGTTTTAATAATAAGTTTGTATTTAATGTTCTTTTATGTCAACTTGTAAGTTTCTCACTATATATATTTTTTATTTTTTTGAAGAAAATATAGATATTCATTTGGCTGGATCAAAAATCAATGATGAAATATATGTCTAATAGATAGTACTACAATGCACACTATGTTTAAAGACAAGAAGTATTTTTCCCACTTCATAATTGAAGAAGCTAATGTCACTACAATATTTGGTAGTACAAGATTAATTAAAAGCTCCAAAAGAGCTAATATTTCACTACTTAGAGGAACAAAGTTTATAATAAAAGATGCATTATATTTTACTAAGTCTTAAAGAAACTTATTAAGTTTTAAAGATATTTCTCTAAATGGATATCATATTGAGACAACGAATGAAAAAAATACTGAATACTTTTATATTACATCTATTATCTTAAGTAAAAAAGTGTGTATTGAAAAAATTACCCGTTTTGCCTTTAGAATATATTACACAAAAATTAGAATGATTAAAACTTATGTTATAATAAACCAAAAGTTTACTGATAATTTTAATATTTTGCATGACCGGTTAGGCCATCCTAGATCAATAATAATGTGAAAAATTATTGAAAATTCATATGATCATCCTTAGATAAACCATAAAATTTTTTAATCTAACGAATTCTCATGTGTTGTATACTCTCAAGGTAAATTAAGTATAAGACCATCACCAGCTAAAGTTAAGACTAAATCTCCTACATTTTTTAAATGTATTCAAGGTAATATATGTGGACTCAAACATCCATCATGTGATCCATTTAAATATTTTATAGTTTTAATCGATGTACCAACAAGATGGTCACATGTGTACTTATTATCAATTCGCAATTTAGTATTTGTAAGATTACTTGCACAATTAATTTGTTTGCAAGCACATTTTTCTAATTATTCAATCAAGACAATTCGTCTTGACAATAGTAGTGAATTTACGTCTCAACCTTTTAATGAATATTGCATGTCAATTGGAATAAATGTTAAACAATTTGTTACTCATGTTCATACAAAAAATAGTTTAACAAAATTGTTTATTAAAGCTTTAAATTGATTGCAATGCCATTACTTATGAAATCTAAACTCCAAATTTTTATTCGAGGGCATGCCATTTTGCATGTAGTAGCACTTATATGCATCAAGCCAACGAGTTATCATAAATTCTTCCTTATACAATTGGTTTATGGTCAAGAACCAAATATTTATCAACTAAGAATTTTGAGATGTGAGCTATATGTTCCAATTGTTCCACCACAACATACAAAGATAGGTCCTCAAAAGAGGTTAAGAATATGTATTGGATATGAATCTCCATGTATAATTAAATATCGAGAACCCTCAACAGGAGATTTATGCACTGCAAGATTTGCTGATTGCCATTTTAATGAAACAGTTTTTCTAACATTAAAGGAAGAAAATAAGCAACCAAAAAAGGAAATATCTTGGAATGCACTATCATTATTTAGTTTTGATCCTCACACAAATCAATATGAACAAGAAGTTCAAAAAATAATTCATTTGCAAAATATAGCAAATCAGTTGCCCGATACATTTCTCGACTTAAAGAGAGTAACTAAATTTCATATACCAGCTGCAAATACCCTAATCAGAATTGATGTAGGACAATCTACTATTGGTAATGAGTCTAAGACACGTCAGAAGCATGGGAGACAAATCGATTCCAAAGATAAAAATCCTACAAAAAAAAGAGTAAATATTCAAGATAGTCAAGAAGAAAAAATAAAAACTCTAGAAGAAACCCTTGACATAATTTCAAAAGAAATTTAGGTACTTGAAATTAGTGAAGATGAAGATATCTCAATAAATTATGTCATGACAGGAAAAATATGGAATCAGAGTGAAATAAATGTCGACGATATTTTTACATATAATATAACGCTAAATATTATGAAAAAAAAATGAGGATCTTAAACCTATATTTATTGAAGAATGTAGACATAGAAATGATTGGCCAATGTGGAAAAACGCAATTAAAGTGAAATTGAATTTATTTGCAAAACGTGAAATTTTTAAACATGTAGTCCATGCACCAAATGGTGTAAAACTAGTGAGATATAAATGGGTATTTGTGCAAAAACAAAATGAGAAAAATAAGATTATTAGATATAAAGTAGCTTGTCGTATAAGATTTTACCCAAAAACCTAGTATTGATTATGAAGAGACATATTCTCTTGTGGTGGATGCAATTACATTCGATATTTAATTAATTTGGCACAATATATGAAAAGCTTGAAATGCATCTGATGGATGTAGTTACAGCCTATTTATATGGCTTACTTGATAATGATATCTATATGAAAATTCCTAAAGGATTTAAGTTGCTTAAAGTACAAAATTTAAATTCTCGAGAAATTTATTCGATCAAATTAAATAAATCTTTATATGGATTAAAATAATCCGAATGAATGTAGTATAATTGCCTTAATAAATATTTGTTGAAAGAAGGCTATAAAAATGATCCCATATATACCCATGTGTTTTTATAAAAAGATTCAGATTTGAATTTGTGATAAATGTTGTTTATGTTTCTAACCTAAACATTATTGGAACTCTTGAAGAGCTATCAAAAGCCATGGATTATTTAAAGAAAGAATCTGTGATGAAGATCTTGGAAAAACAAAGTTTTATTTGCGTCTTCAAATTGAACATTTGACAAATGAAATTTTCGTTCATCAATCTAATTATATAAGAAAAGTGCTAAAATGATTTTATATGGATAAAGTACATCTATTGAGTTCACTGATGGTTGTAAGGTCACCAGATGTGAAAAAAAAATCCTTTTCGACCTCGTGAGAATAATGAAGAAATTTTTAGTCATGAAGTACCATAACTTAGTGCAATTGGAGCACTAATGTATCTTACTATCAATACACAATCTGATATATCATTTGCTGTGAATTTATTAGCAATATATAGTTTTTCTCCAACTTGAAGACATTGGAATGGAATTAAACATATATTTCAATATCTCTAAAAAACAATGGATATGGGCTTATATTATTTAAATGCATTAAAATCAAATTTAATTGATTATACAGATGCAGGATAATTATCTGATCCACACAAAGCTCGATCTCAGATATTTTACTTATTCACATATGGAGGTACGACTATTTCATAACATTATATAAAACAAACTATAGTTGCTACTTTTTCTAATAATATAAAAATTTTAGCAATTCATGAAGCAAGTTGTGAATGTGTCAAGTTAAAATTTATAACTCAACATACTTAAGAAACATATGACTTGAGAAACATATGACTTAAGAAACATAGTTAAGTTATATATTCAATAATTTAAAAATTGCATTATGATTGTTTGCATCACTAGCATTTAAAAAGTGAAAATAAATGAGAATCTTATTGATAATAAAATTTTTCAAGAAAATTACAATAATAAATTTCTTCAAAAAATTGTAGGTTCTCGAATCCTAAATATCTCTGCTTTGTAAATGAGAATCTACATTTTCTAATGAGCCTAACTCAAATTTAAAATTTTTATTAAAAATAAAAATTCAATTAAGTGACTAATCATATTTCAATTAATAAATTGATAACAACTCTTCACAATTACCAAGATAGAAAATATGCCCTACTTTAATTAACCAAGCAAACGGTTAATTATTAATCTCGATTTTAATCAATAGCCTATGAAACATAGGGATATTAAAATAAAATCATATTTTATTTTAATCAAATTCTTGTTTTAACCTACTGCCCTGAAAATAATGTAAAACAAGAAAGAAAAAAAAACATAATACCTAAAAAAGCCTCCTAAATTATTTGAAATATTTTAAATAAGTTATTGTTCTTTTATAACATTTAATCAAAAAAATTTTTTTTTCACTCAAATAAATTTTTATAACTAATTATTGATTTACTGTTATTAGTCAAAATACTCAAAATATCACTGATCATTTTATTTCATGTGACATTAATGTGATATTCTAACTTGTTATAATGAATGATAACATGACATGACGTACTTAACCCTTTATATCATTATCACATGGATATAAAATAACAAGTGATATTTTGATTAATAAAAATTGATCAATCGTTAATTATAAAAATTTATTTAATTTAAAATAAAAATATAAAACATTAATTAAAATTAATAAAATAATAAAAACTTTTTTAAATAATTCAGAAATCTTTCCAAATATTGTGCCAAAGCTTTGCTTTCAAACTGTCACTTTGTTCAAAGTTTCAGTCCAACTAATATCAAAAGATGGCAGAATTAGCCTTGTATTTTTGTTCCCTAGATTTGTTGCGACAAACACGGTCTTATTCGGTGGTTCTTGCGTGTGCAGGAATTGTACATGAATAATGCCTTCATGTATTCTTGTTTTCAGGTAGGTCTAAATCTAAAGATGAAACCTTTTACATCATTTCATTTTGCGATTAAAAAATTCTCATCTTTTTATTGTATTAAAAAAAACTATCATCCTTTAATTTACATTACATAAATGTCTAATTTTAAGATAAAATTAATAGTCAATCAGTATCAGTTGATATTTCTGTTTACGTAAATAACAATTGAAGTGACCACATAACAGTTGATGTGGAATGAGTGAACATTTTCCGTGACTAAATGGTTCTCTGATTTTTATTTAATATTTCTCGTGTTTATTATTTTAAATTAACTTTTTCCTCTTTGAAAATTTCAAAGTAGGATGCTTCAATATCTTATTTTCTTCTTCTAGTGATATGATATGACATACTTTTAATTGTGTATCATATGGTCCCATTACCTTAGGCCCTAGTTTTGTATTTTCTTTGGGTTAGATAGTGCCCCTAACCCTATGTTCAGGAAAGAAAATAGAAACAAAAGGAGAGGGTAGGTTTCAAATTTTAAAGAGGAAATGATAGTTTTGATTAATGCAAAAAGAAGAGGAAAAAAAGGCAATAGAGAGATTATCACGTATCTTTTGCTTAGTTAATGAGTGAAATTTAATTAAAAAATATATAAGTAGTAATTAATCTATAATATATAAAAATATATGTATGTTGGAAAAACTTTTTAATTAAATAAAACTGTCATATTTGTTTTTAGATTTATAAATTGTTATTTTAAATATTTTTTATTATTAACATTAATAAGATTTGTCAAATTAGTAATATATAAAAGTTCTAATTGCATTAAAATAATTTCATTAAAAACATTTTTCATAGCAAATATTAATAAGCTTTATTTTATTTGTAAGTTATAATTCTAAATATATTGGATGTTCTCATTAAAAAGATTTATTTTTCTAATTTTAACAATATTAAATAATATTTAGATTAATATTACAAAATTTCAATTATATATAATTGAAATATGAATTGTCTTTTATATATAATTATCTTTCAATTATAATTATATTATATTTATACACAATTAAGTTTATACTTTAGAAATGTTTTTATTTGATAAACAAATGCTATTTTAAAATAAATATAAATATAAGTATTCTTGTGTAATGCATGTGGCTATAAATATTAATGTTTATCAAATATACTTTTAAAGATAATAGTATTTGTTGTCCCGTGCGTTTGCAAGTGAACACTTATTTTTTATTTATTTCTAAATAATAATATATATTTTTAAATATAAAGTTGGAAATATAAATCATTAAAATGATATTAATTTATAAATTATTCAATTTTAATGAAAGGTATTGAATGCAATTAGAATTCTTATTTACAAATTGTTAAATTGTATTAATATTTAAGATAAAATATTTTTAAATAAAAGTCTTTCAATACAATTGAAATTCTTATTTACAACTTAAAATGATAATTTAGAAATAACACGAATAAACCGTCATCAAAACTTAGAACGAATTAATAATTATTGTTAAAAATTGATTTACTTAAAAGGTGTATGAAAACCATGTTATGCATTGTTTTTAAGGTTCACATAGCAGCCTAGCTCGATGAGTTGCGTGGTCAAATTGACGAGGGAAAAGGAAAAAGGAAAAATGAAGTGACCCAATGCACAATCAAAACATGAAACAAATTAAGGCTAATTAGCAAGGATTAGCCTGACAAAGTTGGAAAATAGTATCTCTAATCTCAAGCATTAACTCTATTTTATATGGTTCAATATACATCGTGTTCGCAGCTGTCTTATGTCGTAGACAACTGGTAGATAGGGACACAATACACAAAGGACATACAACTCTTTTCAGCTTTGGTATAATATTTAAAAAAAATTCTAAATTATATAACAAAATTTAAATAAATCTATATTCTTTTATTATAATTAATTAAATTTTTATATTTTTATTTTAAATCAAATAAATTTTTATAATTAATGATTGATTTACTGTTATTAATCAAAATATTACTTGTTATTTTATATCATATTGTGTTAAGTATTAACATAATATGTTGATATGTTATAAATGGATGATGATGTGTCATATTGATATGATATGATAACATGATCATATGACATCTTTCGTCTTTCACATTAATGTTATGTTAATATTAGGTACGTATAAAATGACAAATAGCATTTTAATTAATGATATTTAGTTAATCGTTAGTTATAAAGAGTTATTTGACTCAAAATAAAAATAGATAAACTTAATTAAATATAATAAAAAATAATTTTTTTAAATAATTTAAAAACTTTTTTAAGTATTATGTTTTCAATCTTTTGGTATCTTTGCTTCAATTTCTCAATTCCAATGGTTTTTCTCTTTTTCTTTGTTCTTTATAAGACTTTAAAACTTAGTATTTTGCATCTGTAGTTGTAAGTAGTCAAACTTTATGAGACTTTAACTATATAAGTTTCTTGTGTATACACATTCATTAACAATTATAAAGAGTTAATGAATTTTCAAGTTCAATAATTTGTATTCATATATGCAAAATGGCTAAACAAGTGATAGTTTGAACTTAAAATTAAGTGGTAACGAAATGATGGATTAAAATGTCTTAAATGCAATTACAATGATAATAATAATAGTATTACTATTTTGTAGTGTAAAAGGCGAAGGTAGGGATGTATAAATTCAAATCAAACTGAATCGAAATGAATTCGGTTATTTCGGTTTGGTTAATTTGGTATTCGATTATTTCGATTAATTAAATTCGGTTAAAACGGTTTAATCGATTTGGTTTTTGGTTTGGAATTTTCCCAATCGAACTAATTGAAGTAAGTAATACTTGTATTATGAAGGGTAATTTGGGGTTTTCTTAACTTAGATAATTAAAGTATAAGATCAAAGAAGATAATATTAACTCCATATTTTTTATTGGCAATACTTTACTTAAAGGAAACAATTATATTGAGGGCGGATACTATGTTAATATATTTACTTGATGAAGATAAGTGAGCTTTGAGTTCAAAATACAAAATAAAATTCTTCATTCTTCGTTTTTTATTTTTCAATTAAAAAATAAAACAAAAAATCTCAATAATTAAAAAAACAAAAAAAAAATCTCAACATGAGATCCGGTAAAAAATTGCCACATCCTTGCATTTTTTCCCACCATATTCATGAGTTCGTTTTCAAAACCAAATTGAAATAATCAAAATAATTTGGTGTTTGGTTTTCCGATTGCTACAATTGTTTTGGTTTGATTTCAATTTTTTTAAAAAAAGAGTTTATTTTTTATTTTAAAATTTTAAAAATTAATTTTACCGAATTAACCGTTTCCATAACCCTAAGAAAAAGGGTACAAACAAATTGGAGGCTTCTTGAGTGTGAGGCATACAAATTGGAGGCATTGCTTGCATATTTTTATGGGCTTTTGTTGAGTAATAAAAGAAGCCCAAAGTCCTGACCCACTGATTTTTCGAATAGTTGGGCTACGAGGCTGAGCGCTGTGCTATATTTGTGTTGCCTGCCAGTGCCAGTGCCAGTGCCAGGCATTGCTTTGCATGGACACACTATGCCTGATGTCGCTTCCACTAATCCAAACTCTCAAGTGAATGGCTCTCCTTGCTACACACCATCCCTGTCCATTCACCACACCAACTCACCAACTAGTATCTCTTTAAACTATCTTCCATACCCTCTTTCCCTCTCTCCCTTCTCCCCACAATGGCAACTCTTCATTCCCTGGCGTTTGCCTCTCCTGTCTCTCACACCTTGCTCAACCAACCGCGTTCTCTTTCAGGTACCTACTATCCTCTTGTTTCCTAGATGCAATGAATGATGACTTGGCATATGGGAATGCTTTAATTTGATTTGTGGTTGCATGAGCGTTTCGAGGACTTGTCGAGCGTTGTTTCCTTTAAACTTTTATCTTTCAATTACAAATTTCATACATTCTTTGAGTTCAACTGTTATGTTTGCCAGTTAATTTGATTTACTGATTTATCTGTTATATATGTTTATGGATAAGTTTGGTTAAATGCTGGTCTTAAAATCCAAGTTTCTCAAATTTTTCATCTTAGGCCGCGACTTATTATTTTGTCAGAACAAAATGCAACATTTTTTCTTTTATTTTTTTAAGAGAATTTGATGGTAAAATTTAGTAAATTAGGATTAATAAGATTAAGAGATTCAAATCCATATTTGTTAAAAATTATCTTTATGTAGTAATGGGTAATCCTATTTATTGTATATATTTTGTCGAACTTTTATTATCAATTTTCCTTAAATAAATAATAATTTTTTGTTATTTTAAAAGGTTCTATCATACCTGAAATGAAATATTTGAGGAATGCTAGATCCTAAAATGAGGGTTTAACATTTACAACTGGCAACATATTCTTTCAAACCAGTAGAATTGAAGCCTGGAGAGATGGATGATTCATTGTGAAAATGACAAGAAGTAGGCCAATTCCAAATTGACTCTGTTTTCGCTCATGTTGAGAAACAGAAAGTAGTTGGCAAGGGATGAATATTTAGATTTAACAATGTAAGATTTTAATTGTTTATTTCCTTGAAGGGTATAGAATGCAAGATTCTTAAACATGCTTGGTAGCGCACTGGAAAACGTAACTCGTGTAAGGCCTTTTAATATTATGTAGGAATACCATCTTGGATTGTTCACCGGAGTGCGAATTCGCTCTTCAATGGGCAATCTTTACAATTGGCCCATTCACAGCTGTCTCCAACAAGATGGAACTCTCAGAAATGTGGACCAATAACAATGATTGTTAAACCAACAATTCAGTTCATTCAAGGAACTGATGAGCAGACGATACCGGATGTGAGGCTAACCAAGTCAAGAGATGGTACAAATGGCGTTGCTATATTCAGATTTGAGCAACCGTCCGTTTTTGACTCATCAGGTGAAGTTGGTGACATCACTGGTTTTTACATGATTGATGAGGAAGGGGTTCTTCAGTCAGTTGATGTGAATGCCAAATTTGTAAATGGGAAGCCTGCAGGAATTGAAGCAAAGTATATAATGCGTTCTCCCCCAGAGTGGGACAGGTTCATGAGATTCATGGAGCGATATTCTAATGAAAACGGCTTGCAGTTCATCAAAAAATGAGGCAATGTATATTCTTCTCTTGTCGTACTCTTTGCTTCCCTCAGTTTCGTCGTTGGTGTTGTGTAAGTTTTGTCAAGTATAACTTGAAGCCTGGGTTAAATCCAATGTAGGTTTTATGCGGATGCCTTAATGGGTTAGATCCTATGTAGGTTTCATGAAAATAACTTATCACTTCCTTCTAGCCAGCAAAGTTTTGTGGTCTGTTCTATCTTCAATTTGTACACTTCATTTTCATGTGTGTCAAGATGACTGCTGGTAATTCTTCATTTGATAACTAACTAGGATTATGTTATCAGAGCTGGATATCTCAGAAGAGATGTTTTGCGGGTCAGTTACATATTGTGCTGTTGTTAGATGAACTGCAGATCACCAAGGAGCTCAATCAGGCATTTCTTAACAATTTCTCTTCCTCCTTATTGATTGACAGATTTAGTTGTTGTACATGAACGTGGAAATAACAGCCAGAAATGCACTGTGTGGATGTTTCTAAGTAACAATGTTGTTACTTAGTAGTTCTTGATAGATGACTGTTCACAGGAAACAAAAATGATATGGAAGATGTTTAGTTAAGGAAGATTCCAATTGTATGTTATAAAATGGAAGTTATTATTATCAGTTCACTCTTCATTTTGATGATGAAGAGGCTTTTGCCAATATTTTTTTTTCCAATTTTCTACCCACTTAAACATGGTATATTCTCAACTCAAGTATTGATAAAACATCAATTCTTTCAAGCTATCCCAATAAGAAATTAAAATAAGAACTAGTAAAAGTAGCTGCTGAGCTGCTGCTACTTCCAAGTGACTGAAATGGGACTTCGAACCCTATAGAAGTTATTGTGAGCATTCACCCATGTCAACTGCCCTTCTGCAAAGCTTATCCTCTTTGTTTTTGTTTTCTTCCTTGATATTACCCATATTCTGTAACTCAAACTTTGATTGATATGCTCGAATATTAACCTCTGAGGTTTGACTTTCACCTTGACTCCCTCAGGAGCCTTCACTTCCACTGAGTAGACGGAATGAGGACTTCCCACATTTGTAAGTCGCCTTGTGATCATCTTACTCTTCATTCCCTGCTTGAAAGCTACGGTAATGGAGGGGTAATTGAGGGTGAAACCCCTGTTCATACGTAAAATCTCACTGCAACTCACGTTCTTGTGCGTGATTGTAAAAATTTCTGATCTTGTGTATCCAAGTGTGCAAAGATGAATAACATATTCATCTGGCCTGATATCATATATCAATCCTGGATCGATGGCCCTATCAGGGTTCACATGTCCAGCTCCAATAGCAAAAACATCAGCCGGTTTGTTTCCATCCGTTATTGGTTTTCCCCTATGGTCATTTGCGTCGGCAGATGTCATTAATGCAGACTTGATAGCTGCTGGGGTCCATGTTGGGTGTGCTGAGTGAATCAGAGCTGCAATTCCACTGACATGAGGACATGCCATGGAAGTACCGGACATGACTGTGAAATTAACTCTTCTAGTATCTTCTGGAAGACCAGTGGGACCTAAATTCTGAGGCCAGGCAGCAATGATGTTAACTCCTGGAGCAATCACATCTGGTTTGAGGATTGAAGAATCATATAAATTGGGCCCTCTGGCTGAAAACAGTGCTACGGTTGGTGCTCTTGACCTTCCAATAACAGTTCCACCAAAAATGATTCGAGCTCTAGGACGACTGGTAGTGTTTATGTAAGCCTTTAGACGTACTGCCTCTGCATAACCAATCTCGGTTGCTGGCAAGACATGGGCATCGACTGAGTCTTCCTCGAGGTTTATCTCTGTATTTGCTAATATCATGGCAGCACCACCGGCTTCTTTGACCGCTATACCTTTTTCTGCCCTTCCATTTACACCTCTGTCACAAATAACCATTTTGCCTCCTACTTTAGCCCTTGGGAGAGACCCTCTGAAACAAAATTCACTTCCGCTGTCCCCACCGGTGACGTAGACCAGTTCAAGTTCCTTTTTGGCGCTCCGTAACCTGTTCCCTGGGTATACAGATTCTCCATAAATGAATTCTCCATTACCCATCCGAACTATGGCTGGAAACTTTCGGTCAAGTGTGCTAGCACCAATGGTAGCAATCCAGGGAGCTATATTGGCTACTGAGCTTTGAATTGGGCCATTGTTTCCTGCAGCACAGATTACTGATATTCCATGTTCTACTGCGCGAAAACTGCCAACGGCTATGCTATCATCAAAAAGTGGCAATGGGAAGCCACCTAGTGAGAGTGAAAGCACATCAACTCCATCCGCAATTGCAACATCCATCGCAGCTAGGATATCAGAGCTATAACAGCCATTAAACCAGCAAACTTTGTAGACAGCAATGTGGGCTCCAGGGGCCATTCCACGGGCCACACCAGCACCATTACCAAGCACACTTGCCATTGGAACAGAAACTCCTCCGGCTGTGGATGATGTATGAGTTCCATGTCCAGAGGAGTCCCTGGGTGATATATACTCCTGAATCATGTTTGCTGAACGCGTCACGGAGGACACATGATGACCTTTTATAAAGAACCTAGCACCGATTAGTTTACGGTTACAATTCAAGGCATTGAAACTTTGCCCTTCTTGGCAAATCCCTCTCCATTTCTTGGGAACAGGCGGCATTCCTTGATCATTGAAACTAGGACTCTCTGGCCAAACTCCGGTGTCAAGCACTCCAATAATTGTTCCCCGACCCAGTCCAGACTTAAACCAAGCACCATCTCTAGTCGTACTAAGCCCCAAGAACTTGTAAGAATAAGTAGTGTGAATCTGGAGCAGCCGGTCAGGTCTGATTGCAACAACATCAGGCAAACTTCGCAACAACTCTAGCTCAGTTTCACTTAGCTGAGCTGCAAAACCATCCATGGCAGAACCATAAGAGTAGAGAAGACGAGAAGAAGGGTCTTCCTCGGAGGAAAGAGTTTGCTCAAGAAATGAGAGATGCCACTGAAGCTTAGTAGGAAACAGTGAGCTGGTTACACCATGCGGATGCAACTGAACTATGTAAGTCTGAAGAGTGTTTGCACGGACAGAAACCAAGTAGAGAAAAAGGGTTGAACAGAAAAGCTGTATTTTAGCTTCCATGGAGAAGTTGAGACGATGCTACTTGGAATTCGATGAAGGATCTTGCAGAGGAGGTGGGGGGTATTTGAAGGAGCAGAAGAGAGTTCAAACCTGGTTTGGGAGACATGCTTGAGCTCTGGGTGAGAATATGAAACTCGTGAAATATAAGAGCTCTTCATCACGAGGATCCCTTGTTGTGGCAGGGAGAGATGGCTCTGCTGGGTTTTTTGAGGGAGCTGAAGCACCAGATCTCGGCCTCACGAGATGTTATGCTTCGTTTTAATACATTTAGTTTGCGCATATAGCCGTTAAATTCTAAAACTATGAACCATTTCAATATGCTTATTGCTTCAACATCATTCCATCAGTGAGTGAGCCTTCTTGAAAGGGGAAAATATAAAGAAACAGAGTGAGAAAGTTTTAAGTAAAACGTAGATAAAGGCCATTAAATGCTAGCAGACGCCATCTATGGCTCCCTCTCTTTTGCCCAGGATTTATATTCCTTTGTCTTTATTGCTTTTGTTTTATTTGGGTGGTTAATTCCTTTATTTTAAATTCTAATGTCCTAATAAGGTATGCTACCTTCAAACTGAATACCAGTAAAATACGTAAGTCCAGGTTATTGACACCAGAGAAGAAACTTGGGTGTGAATTCATCAGTTGAAGCAACGGGGAGGCTCAGCAGTGTGCTGTGCTGTCAGCTTTGGACATTGACAGTTGAATCACAGCTTAAACCCACATTTTTTTCATTTGTTTTTTTGTTCTTTATAATTCCTTCGGTGGGACGCCCAAGTGAACCTTCAAGGCTGTAAGCAAGCAAGCAAGCAAACTCTTATTTAATAAAGGAAAGAAAAAAGACAAAAGACCTCAAGCAAGTCTAAACCTTGGGGAAGATGTGGGGCGTAAGGCCCATATGTGGATTTGCTGGCTCCAATTATTTCTTCATCTAAACCACATGCATTTTTCATTTGTGTTCTTTTTCCGGGTTAATATAATTCAGTTACTCAAAACAAGATATCCCACATGGTAGAATGCCAAGGTCAAAAATAGTGACAGTATACGATGAACAATCTCCAAGAAAACATGGGGAAGTTTATCCTGATTAACTTGATGTACTTCAACAGCTTAACGGTCAACAAATATAATAATCTTGTAAAAATTAACTCATATAGCCAATGCTTAGTTTTATAGCTTTGCAGCAAAACGAATTCAATAAAATGGTTGACAGTACAGAAAAGTTTATTCGCAAATACCCACGATGAAGCAAAAACCACCAGTTATTAGTTATTATTTCTTCTATGCATTGATAAGACAGGAACATAGACAGACAAACTGACAAAATCTCAGCTACAACAATACGTTTTAAAGAATCACTACGCAAATGGTAGCTCGAAAGGAGAAAATTCTTTATCAAGGGCTGTGTTTGCTGCAGAGAATATTTATCTATGTTATAGTTTGAAACAAGGATTCGGGCCTGATATGCTTGGTGGCAGTATCTGTAGTTGATGCACAATAAGGCCTTCACAAGGTTATACCTGCAATCTACCCAACTCAAAACAGTAACTCTTGCTTTGAGACTCGGAGGGTGCATTAAGCTTCAGTTCAATTTATATACTGCTTCATGACTTCCAATTATGATTGATCTCTCTGCTCATTCTTCCAAGAATTTTTTGCAGCTTCTGCAGATCGATCTCTCTGCTCATTCTTCCAAGAATTTTTTGCAGCTTCTGCAGATTGATCTCTCTGCTCATCCTTTGGTTTTGAGAAGAAAGGATCCCATTCATGAGCTCCAACCTCGCGCTGTCCTTCATCTAACAAGTCATATTTCCAACTATTTTCCTCCACAAAGTTATCATATTCTGTACGACCTTTGATAATGTTCCTCCTCAACCTTGTAACTTTGTCAATGACTGCCTGTACAGCAACATCAAAAGCATCTTGAAGAGTCTCCAATTTAGAGCGAGGATCTGAATATATCAGCCTTGGAATGAGATTTATGACCGCCTCTCTCATGATCCTCACTTGCTCGGGAGAAATTTGATTAAGCCTCTCCTCTATGCTAACATTCCTTTTACGAATATCATCCTCTGGGATAAACACTGAATATGTAGTATAGTTTTTAGGAAGATGCCAAGTATACTGTGTGTACGCTGAGCCAGGATGGAAGAAGACAGGAATACAACCAGCCAACATTGAATCAAAAGCAGATCGCCGTGTGTATGAATCTCCTTGGGGTTGTAGGCAGAACAGGGAGCTCTGGAACATCTGCATTATACTGCTAGGGGAATGACACTTGCTCTCCCCAAAATCACATTCCAACAACTTGCACACTTTTGAATTCTTACATTGATCGATGATCTGCCCTCTTATTGACTTGGGGTTTCCAGGACGTGGTGCACCAGCAAAAGAGAACAGCCACTTTCTCTCCAAATTTCTCATCCGATTTTGCCAGACAAACACTTCCTCATCCTTTGCAGGATGGAAGTAGGTCGGATATGGAATGCCAAAATCATTTGCATTCCAGGGACTTGACTCAACCACAAGCATCGACATATTCCTTGCAGCAGGTAAAAACAGAAGCTTATTACCCCAATCAGATTCCTCATCAGTTAATCTCCTGAAATCCCATGTAATCCTCCCCGCCACCAGAAAATGATCCTTCCCTCCCATTATACCCCACTCAGGCCTCTTCATCAGCCAATCAACCAAATCAAGTGAAGCAGCATCCCTCCTCGAGATATCGTATCCCCAAAGATACCTTGCTATATCAAACCCCGCATAAAAGGGCACAAAAATCGCAGCTGCAATCGAAGAATCATTCGTCAAGCACTCATACTGCTTCATCCGATTATTGAATATCACATCCACTGCAAACTGATTTGTGGCATACCACCCGGTATTCTCAAACACCCCTTCCACATTCTCAAGTGGGGGACCAAGCCCTTCATTACTGGTAAACTTACACATATTAGTCCAAAGACTCAAACTCTTACACTCCTTAAGCATGTTCTCATTAAACCTCGGAGGAAGATTATGCACATAAATATACCTTCCCCCGCATGGATCACTCTTGTTTTCCACCGTCCTCAAAGCTCTCATAAACGGGTAATTCACCACCCTTTCACCAGCTGCATTCCTAACGGGTTCCACAGGTGGTTTCTCCTTCTCTATACGGGCATCGGTCACCCGAGCAGGGATGGAATCAACATTAACAAAAGGAGATTCTAATTTGACTGGTTCTGATATAACTGATTCCTCAACTGCAGTGCTGCCTCCCAGAACTACAAAATGGAAATACAAAAGCAAAATCCAGAAAAAAGCTGATAAAGAAGCTAATAAACAGAGCCGGGTTTGTTGATTCTTAGGGGAACCCTTCTCCATTGCTTCTGAAGTAACCAACGCCACTGGGCGGCGTCTCATCAGAGTTCAATCAAACGCTAATCAACAGATCCCACACATAAAAAAACCCAACTTTCTCACTTGATTTCAGGCTATCAAATGAAAAAGAAAATTAAAAACCCCAAAACCCTAAATCTCGATTCTTCGGCTTAAAATGAAAGCTACAGTAAGTCCTAAGCTTGAAAACAGATCACCAAAAAAACCCCAAAGACTGGAACTGCAGAACTTAATAAATACACTAAAATGGCATGAAATTGAATCTAATAGTTAAAAAAAAAGGGGAAAAAAAGAATATTTAGAGTTGAGAGAAGAGAGGGAATTTATCTGCAAGAATCAGAAGGAGTCAAAAATGAGAGATTATCTTGATCTGGTTACGGATCTTTTGGATGAACTTAATCAACGAAACGAAGTAGAAATATAGAAGAGATAACTCGGATTTGGAGCCAAGGACTGGCTGGGGATTTTCTTTATTTCTTTCTTTCTTTTTTGGGTGGGAACTTTCTTGGAAAATATTTTGACTGAAATAGGGAGCTGGAAAATGGAAGGGGGGATGGAGAGCGCGTATTAAAGGGCGAGCAGGGAGGGCGGCGCAAATTAGCAGAGAGTGCGCCGAGGGGTTGTCTGTTGTCGGTAGCCGCTGGGATCTGGCCACGTGGGACGAGGAGAGGACGTGTTGAAATTGATTGAATGATGTAAAATTCCTGAAATTACGCCCGCATGGAAAGTGAGGAAAGGGGTCCTCCGCTTGGGGTCTGAGCAGGGACAGTAGAATACGAAACGGTGTGAGGGACGCGTGACGTGTGGAGAAAAGAGTGGATGCCTTAGCCTTACATGGCTAATTTTACCTTGATCCGAGTCCAATTGGAGAAACACAGACTTCTTCTCTCTCGGGGGAACCAAATCTAGAAGTTAGGAATTGCAAATATTGATGCATTAAAAGGCATTTCCTCAATTTTACTTCTTATGATCAAGATGGTGCTAATTTTGATTTTAAATTTTAATTTATTTTTCATGAACTAGTTTTAATTTATTAATTTAATTTATTTTTCATGAACTAGTTTTAATTTATTAATTTAATTTATATTAATAATATACATATAAATTAATTTTTAATTTATTTTAATTGAGTATTTAACGGGTACGAATATTTAATGGGTAGTATTTAGGGTATTTGGGTATGAGTTCAAGTAACAATTTAAAATTTTAATCGAATGTTTCTAGAGTTCAGGTACTATTTTGAAAAAAGGTACCAAATTTTTATTAAAAAAGAAGTATTTTACCCTTTGATATCCCTTATTTTGCCAACTATACAAACAACAAAGAATGGGTGATCAACATTTGTTTCTTTCGTACCAAAAATTGTTAGATTTACATCCTTATATAACATCAAATGTATTAATCTATGAAACTTAAAGGTGTAATTTTTTATTGAAGTAAAACAATAGAGAGATCAACCTAACTTTTAATGATTCTAAACATGAAATAACCCTTTCTTTTTAAGTAGAACATCATAGGTATTATTTAATTTTTTTAAAAGTATTGTTTTAGGAGCATTATAAAATATTTAATTTAAGTAGGTACATTATTATATAAATTAAACGCAATGAAATGAAGAAGTAAGGCATAGATTAGTGTCCTTAAACGGTGTAATAAAGGAGGAGAAAGCTGTGGCATGGATGTAAAGGGTGGGAGGGGGCGCAATTGGTGCCGTCTTGAGGTGTGTGCGAGCCAAAGCCTGCAACCGCATGTGATGAGTGAAAATGGGCCACCTTTCACAACCCACACGCCAACAAATTTCTATTTCAACAATTTACATGGCTCTCCACATTACCCCTTGTCTTCTTCTTTATTATTTTTTTAATCAAGTTTCCAACTTAACTTTAAAAAAAAAAAAATACAAAAACTTACTAATTAACTAAATACTTATACCAAACATTTAACTCAATAATTGATACATGATTTAAAGAACACAGTTCGAATTCCTCTTCTTTCAATTAAAACAATTAAATGTTATATCATTAATTATTTATTAAATTGCACCTTATCAAAATTTTCAGTTCTTCCCAATGGTATGGTGCTATATATTAAGGATGACACAGTGTCCTATGTGTGTGGTACTAGGAAGAAGAGAATTCTTAGTAAATCTCGAAATATATACTTACTAATACCATAGTAAAAGTACTTTGAACATGAATTTCTCTTTCAAGTAGGAGATAGTAGGTGCAAACCTAGATTCCCATTTTCATATTGCATCTAATAGATGTTGCAATTATCAAGCGCATAGGGATATTTTTATGTAGGTTTTTACTCCATCAACCCAAAAGTGAAGAGTCAAGACTTTGTTTTAAGGGGAATATTTACAATTTTTTTTTACTACAATATTGCAAATATCTACTTATAAGAATTATGTAGAGGTCCACCTTTTATAAGTATGGGCTTTATTTAAAATTTTGATGGATCTTATACAATTCATGATTGTTATTGGTTAATTGTAATGTAATAATTAGAAGATATATGCTCCTACTTTACATACCTTTAAACGTTGTTGGAGAAAAACCTTCTGTGAAAATTGTCATATGCCTATTAAACAATGACATCTTTCACTATTATAACTATTGAAAAAAGTCATGCAAATTAGTATATATACATGCATAGAAAAAATTTGAAAACTTTTCTCTCAAACTAGATCAATAATGATTGTTTAATATAGATAAATCCTAGCTAGTTTGTAGAAGATGTTTATACTTTTAAGATTTGATGTCAAAATCAAGAGACTTGATTAGTAATAGCATCAAGATCTTCGTCCCATAAAGTTTAGGTTGTCAAAAATCTCAAGCTGTCCAATTGTCCAACTTCTAATGGTGATCCACTCAAACTACAATTAGAATAACACCAATGGTGATTTGGGGTCTACTTTTATTGTTTAAGTCTAGTGCTACCTAGAATGAGGCATTGTAGGTTTCTTACTTTCTAAGAAAAATCGAAAACACAAAAAAAGGGAAGAGGAAGATGAATAGGTGTTGGTTCTTATGGCTAGGATTTCTTAAAATTGATCACCAGGGTTAACTACCAAATGTCGTCGATACTCAAGCGGAGGACTTGTGGTTGCTAAAATCTCTCCTCACAGTTCCAAATTGCCTCTCAAGGTTTTTTGTGCTCAAGTTATGTCTCTAAAGTGTAGCATAAACATCTTATTTATTGGCATACATGTTATTCCTCATCCTTTTAGGATTTAAAAAATTGCCTCGACAAAATGAACCCTTTCAATTATGTCCTTATAGTCAATACTTCTTTTCAATTAAGTCTAACGTAATCCTCAATTTTACATTCTTACTTGCAATCCTTAATGTGTCTCCCATTAAATGCTTAATGTTAGCAATAAATATAAAACTATAATCGTACTTTGATAAAAATTAGAAAAATTAAACAATTAACATTCATCACCAATTTTCTAATTGATTAGTTCATATTTATAAGTCAAGATTGACATCTAATAATGTATCATGACGATCTAAATATTAAAAAGAGTCAAAGAGTTTTGAAAATCTTGTTTGGGTTAGAAATATAATGCTTATTTATTATCAACATATTAAGAATCTGATGGGTCACATACACAAAGAATGACAACGTGAGAGATTAAAATGGGAAATTAAGTTGGACTTAATTGTAAAGAAGTTTCGAATTTCAAGAATATAATTTAAAGGTTCAATTAGATTAGGGTAATTTTATAAATAGTATAAAAGTTACGAAAATTTCCTATTAGGGTTAGGATTAACTCAATTGCTTATAAATATATGTCTTTAGGTTGAAAATATGAACACATAAGAAAGCTTAAAGAGAAAACTTGGCATTCATTGAGAGGTGAAAAATCAAAAGCATTCTTATCCTAGCTAGCATTAGACCTAGGCTTAAAGCACTCTTTTTCCCACTTAACATTCATATGGATAACTTAACACACACACACACACACACACATATGTATGTATGTATATTTTCGTTTCAACACTAATATATTAATATTTGTAATGTAGGAGTCTTTACGTGAACCCTTAAGGATACTTCAACAGTCTAGAAAATATGGCAAAAAGTAGCAAAGATCAGTTAAGGGATCTGTTAGAGGACAAATGCCTCAAAGCATAAAAAGAGGTTAAGGTTTCAAACATCATCCACACCAAAAGGATGTCTTGCGCCTGATCATTATAAAAGTTTAGGATGCCCTCATCGATAATGTTTAGGGCATCGATGAGTGGTAGAATCGATCTAGAAGGCCAAGAAGAACCGTCTAACAGAAATAAAAGGTAGTATAATGAAACAGACAAGCAATTCTTTACCATTTGTCGTACATGCTAAGAGAATGGTACATGTCCTTCATTTGTGTCACATCCCATTTGTGATGGAACATGACTAGCGCATGAAGCTAGGCAAATATACCCTGCTAGACTTAAGCAAGTCTCATTAACATACATTATTAAACATACATCAATGTGGACGCATACATAAACATCCATAGGCATACAATATCAACTCATGCATACTGTCGTATGCCACATTACACTTATATGGAACTCTCAACATATTAGTGTAAGTGCAAACATTTCATTCATCATTAGAGTGGCACATTCCTAGTGCACTATAATATTTATGTGTCTCAACACCCTTGTGCGTTCATATGGGCTCTTGAGCCATTATATACATTTTAACATAACATTTGTAATATAAAGTGCCTAAATATTGACTACATTAACATAACATGTTCATAATCCTTTAAAAACACATTCATAGTCTGTAAACATAAACATGACATAGACGGACTCATCAAAAGAATATGACCTTATTCACTAGGCATCAAGAGGCTACTAAACACCTGCCAATAAAAAATGAACGGATCACATCTCCGTGATACTAGCTACTAGTAATAGAGTTATCACTGATCTATAACAAAATAGTGAGGAAAAATAATGTGTGAGTCATAAAAACTCCGTGAATGGATACGGGAATGGGACAAGTCAGGGGATAAACGTTTTTTGTAAACATATAAGCATAAATACATATGATTAATAAATCCTTTCCCACTTCCATGATGTTCATGAAACATAACATTTTATCATCCTCTAAACAACATTGCATGGAAAACATCTTTGTATAAATCATTACAAACCCTTAAATCATGAAAACCTCTTTAAAACCACTTGAGAGGTCAATTCTGTAACAATTCTATTGATACATTCTAGAATGTATTGATACATGCAAGAAATCTATCGATGCCCTTTGTAATATATCGATACATTTCACACAAAATGTCTTCTGTAGCATTTTGTTGAAAATGTATTGATACATACTTCATATGTATCGATACTTTCACCACAGAATTTATCTTTCTAGGCACTTTCTTAAATTTAACTCATTCATAAGTCTTTCTAGCATTGAGGATCATCCCTTAAGCTAAGGTTTTATCTAACCAAGCTGATATCACCACATTACAATGTGAATAACATCATCAAATACTCATTTAATCATAAACTAGGCATTTAAGCATAAATCATAAAGCAATACTCATTCAATCATTTCTCTAACTCATCATAACATTTTAACTATGAGTGGGTCTGGCCCATTCCAATGAATAGTGGTTTAACCCCCACTATTTTGGGTTCTTAGCGCATTCTTGCGAATGGCACATCGACCCTATCCACGATCTATCGAGTGGTCCCACCTCATTCAGGTGGGTAGTGGACAAAGTCCTTACTACAGTCTAGTTCACCTAGCGTGAACAATCACCAAAGCTGCATGAGTGGCACTTCAACCTCACCCACGATCATCATAAGATCTTTTAACTTTAGAATCATTCTCATCCTTAGCTTACATCATGAACAAATAATATTTCCATAAATCATCATCATACTTAGCCCATAGTGTACATGACTATCTAAACACATACATCTCATGGCATACATTTCATAACCTTATAAATCACTTATATGCTTAACCCATAGTGTATATGACTATTTCAACATATACATCTTATGGTATATCTCATAAATCACTTACATACTTGCCCTATAGTGTATATGACTATATCAACATATACATCTCGTGGCAAACATTTTATAACCTCATAAATCACTTGCTTAGCTCATATTGTATATGATATACTTAACACATACATCTCATGGCTAGACCTGGCAATTTGTATTTTTGTGTCTTAAATATGTTAGACATGATTAGACACGAAACACGTTAAGGCTAAATAAGAACACGACACATTTAATATTCGTATCTTAAATTTAAAATATGTATACGTATACATTTAATAAACGTGTAACACGACACAACACGATTAATACATTTATTAAACGTGTCAATATATGACACGACACGATTAGTAACACGTTTAACACAATTAAATAAAAATATTTATAATTAAATATAATTTTATTATTTAAATTTAAAATCTATAATTATAAAAATAATTATAACAAAATAAAAATAATAATAACATCAAATATAGTAAAATTTAATATAAATAATATACATAAAATTTATTATCGTATAATATGATAAAATACATCATTAACATCTAACCTTCAAATACTAATAATATCAAAAGTCATTTATAATTTTCAATCGTTATTAAATGTGTATCATTAACCACATCATCAACCATGAACAAATCAAAATCAAAAACTCGTTCGTCAATGTCAAATCATTCCAGCGTCACAAAACCAAATAATAAAATGGAAACAATATATTAATAAAATTAAATCAATATAGAAAAAGTTAAATAAAATGTCAAATTTAGTTTAAAGCATTCCCTTTCATTGATGATTAATCGACATCAACAATATTAGAGCATTCGACTGATAACATTTATTCCTTACTAATTTCTAAATTTATGACATCCGCGGTAAGATTGTTTATATCTGTTTCTACATATGCTACAACATAAAAAAATATTTATAAAAAACAGTTACATAAATCAAACTTGCTCTTATCATGCATTTAAACACAAGAAACATAACCAAAAATAAATGAAAGAATGTATTACCAATTTCCCCAAATAGCCAGTCCTTACAACATAAAATTGCCTCCACAACATCTGATTTAAGTGAGCTCCAATATTGATCAAGAACTTTACCGCCAACACTAAAAGCAGACTCGAAAGCCACTGTCGATACAGGAATGGCCAATATATCTTGAGCCATGGCAGAAACTTTAGGATAACGAAATTGATTTTTCTTCCAAAATTGTAAAATATCCAATTCAATTGTCGTTTCAATCCTTCGTTCATCCAAATATTGCTCTAGTTGAGACTTGTTCTTGACAGTACTAAACTCACGTTGAAAATTGTCAAACTCCTAATTAATAAAAACAAAGCAATTAAAAAATATTAAAATAAAAAACAACAAAAGAAAATTAAATTTAATAACAAATAATACTTCAAAAATAAAAAAAAATTACCTTCGAGAAATCATTTTTTCCCTTTTGCACCTTTTTCCCATCAAAAGGTGTGTCATTTAAATAAGATGGAGTATTAAGAACCTTGACACCATATTCATCATAAAGAGCAAATAAATGATCTTTAACCTTTTTAAATTCAACTGAATTACTCCCATAAAGCTTTGTGTAACTCCATTCCACAAATTGAATCTTGTACTGAGAATCAAATATCACAGCTATAGCTAAAATCAAACTAAATTCAGACCAATGCTTCTCAAACTTAACAAACATTTATGTAGCCATATTTTTCAAATACAAATCATCTCCACTCATATGTTCTTCCAAGGTCATGCGTGCCATGAATATCGAAGGAAAGTACTAGTCGGCTGTGGGATACTTTGTTCTAGAAAATACACAAGTAATCTCATAAAATACACTTAAGAACTTGCTATGTTTCTCAATTCTATCCCACTCATCTCTAGATGGAGAATGCTTAAAATTTGATTCACTAATTTCCAAATGAGAAAAGGTCAAGCGAAAATAAAGTGCACTTTCAAGCATGAGAAATGTGGAGTTCCACCTAGTTGGAACATCTTGTTTTAAGCCTCTTTTTGCATTCAAATTCACTAGGCTCACACACTCTAAAAGCTTTTGTTTTCTCCCTTGAGAACCTTTCACATAATACTTTCCCTCACTTTTTGGATCACACTATCAACTTCTTTCAAACCATCTTGCACAATCAAATTAAGTATATGAGCACAACATTTTATATGAAAAAACTTGCCTCCTCCTAAAAGTTGCTTTCTTTTATTCAATTGCACTTTCAACAAATCAACAAAAGTATCATTTATAGAAGCATTATCCAATGTTATTGCAAACAATTTACTTTCAATTCCCCATTCAACTAACAATGCATAAATCTTTTCACTCAAAGCAACACCATTATGTGGAAGTGGCATAAAGGAAAAATTCAAGATTCTTTTATGTATAATCCAATTTTTGTCAACCAAATGAGCAGTAAGACACATGTACCCATCAATAACAATAGAAGTCCACAAATCAGAAGTCAAACAAATCTTATAAGGTGATTCTTGAAGCAAGGATTGTATCTTACATATTTCTGTTTTATGCATCTTAATTATATTAGCTTTAATAGTGTTCCAGATATCATAACAACATCTTCACGCAAATAAAACAACATAGACCTAATGCCAATACACTCCACAATAGATAAAGGCAAATTATGCATCACAATTGCAGCTACCACTAATTCACAAAACTTTTCGGGATCAAACTTTGAAGACCTCATTAACATTGAACTATGTTCCTTAGAAATATCATTTGACCTATATCACGTGTGTCTTTCCTAACACAATTATCATTATGACGTTTCAAATTACCTGTCCCATACTTGCTTTCATAATTCAAAATATACCCACAGAACTTGCACTTTACTTTTGATTTTCCATCACTTGAGTTTTTTTTTGGCAAACGTTCAAAGAATGTCAAAATCTTTGAAGTTAATTTTCGTTTTTTGGGTTGGCATGGCTTCTTTTCATCTATTGCTCTCAACTGATCAATCTGTACACAATCATCAGATTCTTTCAGAAAATAAACATTTGATTCAAAAGAAATATTGATATTGTCAAATTCCATCTGCAAACATCAACAACATAAATAACATCAAGAATATTGATATTGTCAGATTAAATATTAAATGTCACTAAAATTGAGTCAAATCATTTTTCATTAGAACTAACAGAGTCCATTATTGTGCAACACCTCAAGGCTATAAACAAAAATTACCAAAAATAAAAGAAATATAATATTCCCAAACCTCAAAATGAAAAATTAACAACAAGAGCAAATTAAGAGAAATAGCAACTAAATGTACACTATTTCTTTTTCCTTTTTCATTTTTTGTAAGAATTTATTCACTTAGAGAGAAAAATATTGCTTGACAATAAAATTATCTATAATGAAGCATATATATCGGTGACTACTTAATATATATATATATATATATATATATATATATATATATATAATGCAAAAAATAGTAGACTTGGAACGGTATAAAGATATTTTCATGATTAGAGTCATGGAAAAAACAAATAATAACTAACCATTGCTGAAATAAAGTTTTTTTATTAGACTTCCTGTATAAGTTACTATGAGAGAAAGTTAGGAACCAAGGTAGAGAAAACCTAGAATCAAATCAATTTGAAGTTCTAGAACAAAGGTTAGGAGCTTGAATAGCCAGAGTTATTTATTTTCTTTGACGTGTGACTTTTTTATTGTTTCGAATCAATTGTGCCATTTAGTTACGAGTATGTATGTACCATCTTCTTTCCAATCAATTATCTTCTATTATTTTTTACAGAGATAAAATCACAATCAATACAGAAATTTCCATTTCCAAACAATCAGCAAAGTGATTTTCTAGTAATTAATGGCAGAATGAAGGTGTTAAGACTTTTCCTATTTATAATGCATAATAATTCCGTCCTAAAGGATAATGTTGATCTTTAAGTCAAAAAAACTAATGGTTTTCTTTAAGGTTTATGACTGTTGCATTCAAAGAACAATTGAGTTGTTATGTTGGTTTTACTTCAATTTTCTGTTGAGTTCTAATTTTTGTTTTGCAACAAGTATCTAGCAAATGGGCAATGTGCTGGTTTGACTGATTTTTGTTCTGAATAAAAAAAAAACACTCTTCAAAAAAAAATAATTGCTTACCTCTGTTTCAGCAAATGGGTAATGTTGATATGGGAAAAGAAAGAACACAATCACAATGCAAAAAAGACAAGAGGATTTGCCAATTCGGAATCACCTAATTCTTGAATCTTCCTAATCTAGAGAGATTTCTTGAATCTCCAATAAAAAATTGAAGAAGAAGAAACCACTCAACACTCCCAACCTAAAACTGCTGAAGTGAAAAGAGAAAGAAGAAAAAGAATTGAAGAAGAAAAGAAAGGTCAAAGCTAGTCGACTAAAGAAATGAAGAAAAAAGATCTGGTGACTGGTGCACCGTACGTGAGCCATGAGGCAATCCAAAATAATAACCAAAAGTTAAAAATTAGGGTTGAGCATGTATAATTACATTATTACCTTTACAAAATTAAAAAAACTTATTAAAATAATTATATAAGGTTAAAATAGCCTTTAATATTAATTTTTAATAGGTTAATAAACGTGTCACGTATACACGTTTAAACACGATAACATGATTAAGTAAACGTGTTTAAACATGTTTTAAATGTGTTTGTCGTGTCTGACAAGTTAAGACACAAAATTTTTCGTGTTTTAACGTGTCAGACACGAACCACGTTAAGACTAAACTCAAAACCTATTTAACCTATGTCTTTTCGTGTCGTGTTAACGTATCGTATCCAAAATAGCCAAGTCTACTCATGGCATACATGTTACAATCTCAAAAATGAAACTCATGCATCCAACATTCTTATCATGCTACATCGTATCTAACATGTGCATAATAACATTCATATATTAACCATAGAAATATCTCGTACCCACACTAGCCCGAAGGCCGAAGTAATCGAGTGGACTACAAACATTGGTTTGTCCCCCTTATTGAAAACTAATACATAGTAGCATATTTATATACATAATAAATTTGTAAACAATTTGAAAATCATTATGTCACACTTATCACAATCATTATCAAATCAAGTCATTGGAACATTTCCTTAAAAACTTCATACAACCTTGTAGTTCAACTCCTTTAATAAACCATTTACGAAAACAAATTTTCAACATGTATAAACAACCATTTTCGTAAAAATCATGCTAGCTTTACATATTAAAATACTTGAAAAAGTGTATCCACTCACCTAATTGGAGATTCAATTTTCTAACTCCAATCACAACTCCGTTTCAGCCTAATCCGTGGAGTTTTCAAACGTTCCTATCATACAAAAATCATCAAAATCATTTCCTAGAATAAAAATCTCTTAATAATAATTCTAAATACTTTCGAAACTACTCGCTTTTAGTTGAACTAATTTTCTAACCAAAATCTATGCTTAAAAACCCATAAATCTTTCATCCTTACCTTAGGTGAGCTTAGATGATTAAGAAATTCATAAAACCTTTAAACTTCAATTACCAATAGAAAATATAGGCAATAAAACAACTATTTAAGTCTGAAAATCCAAGATAAAAAATGGAGTTTTGAGTTAAAAATGAGTTGGAAGAGCTTAAGAGTAAGGGTTTTACCTTGCAAATTCAGCTAAAGGTTACCAACTTTCGAAAAATGTGATATATTTATAAGTTAAAATGTAAAAATACGTTTTTACCCTTTTTATTTTTTTGAAATCAATAAAATGTATCAATACATTAGCCTATGTATCGATACATTTGGTTTTAGAGAAAATGTATCGATACATTATGAACATGTATTAATACATGTTCATCAAAAATCCTTTTTGGGCTAAATGTTTCAATACATCATAAACATGTATCGATACATTTGAGACAAAATGCAGTTTCTGATGCACATTGTCTATTAAAACCTACCCAGCTTATATCATTTAAGTAAATGTCCTCATTTTTACTTTTTTCCTTTTTACTCTCCATTTACTTAATATATTTAATGTAAATAAACAAACACCCCCCATTTGGATTCAATAAAAATATCAAAAAAATCAAAATCTAAAAAATTCAAAATCTAAATTTTGGTTTCAAGAACAAAACTGAAAAAGTTCGACTGAGATTAAATTTGCGGTTCCGATTTGCCATAGCAAACGTACTCAAAAAATTATGGAAAAATTACTCCAAAAATTATGAAAAAATCATTTTTGGTTATCTAAAAATCAAGAGAATCATTATCGTCATTTTTTATTTTTAAAAGATTGTTTTATAAAAATAACATATTTTGATCCCTTCCAAACTTAGAAAAATTTATACTTCAAAAGTGATAGACAACTATCGTAACGTGCGGGTCCGGAAACCCGACCGCCAAACGGAGTGAAAACTGTAAAACTAGGAGTTGCCACCAATCTTTTTTATTAGGTGTGATTGGTCACCTATTGACTCGATTCTAATCAACAGAGTCTTAATTAGATTTAAGCTCACCGAAAAAATTTTAAACTGGTATACATTTTTTAAGATTTAGGTTCAGGAATACGGTTACGCCCGAGGGAAGGATTAGCACCCCGGAACGCCCGTTCCTTGAATGGTACCATTTTTAGATTATCCTATTATGCTTTATTTTTTTAATTCATTTTATTTCCTTAGCTATAACTTGCTTATTATATCTCCAATTTTATTAAATTATTTTGTTTGATTTTAAAATGAAATGCAAGTGTGAGGTAAGATGAAATGCACGGCGTGGGATAAAAATATGTCGGACGAATAACCTTTTATCGAGGATGTTCTCCCGAATCCACCCATCATACTGATGGGATCCGGGGTGTTCTCTCACCTAGGGAATTATTCGAGAAACTCGCCTTCGCAAATTCAACAAATAATTTCCATCATAGGAGTCATCGTACGTTTTTCTTTAAAAAATAATATTTTCATGAATAATGAACCTAATACGAGCGAAAGTCTTTTATTAAAGATATTTTTCGAGCCCTTCCATCATACTGGTGGGACCCAGGGACATCTTTTCACCTAAGAAACTTTTTGAGAAATACTCGCCTTCGCAAGATCCTCGGATAATCCCATCATCGGGGCTTAACTTGTAAACAAAAATACTTATATGCAATGGTATGCATGATGCAATAGAAATATATATTATGTTTGTGAAGTTTATGCTTATTTTATTTTTAATTTTTTTAAATATTTTTTATTTTTATTTTTTTCATTTTATCTATTTATTGTTTTATTATTTTTCTTATTTTTGACTAATTTTTTTTATGTAGTAAAATTTTATTTATTTAGAATAAAAATCTCGAAATCTCAAAATCAAGACCCTCCCATCATATTGGTGGAGCCTTAATTCGGATTCCAAACCTAGGAAAAATTAGTCCGAGATTACGACTTCTCGTGTCTGACCGATCATCCCATTATCGGTTAATTATGCTTGTGGTTAATATCATGGTATTTTGTATTTTGTATTTATTTTTTATTACTATTATTATTTTATTTTATATATATATATTTTTTATATGGACTTCACTTTCCTAAGTTTAAATACTTTTAACAAGTATTTTCCTTAACTAAATATGCAAGTTTTATTATTTTTATGTTATATTATTTATATATATATATTTATATTCCCTTATATGTATTATTCTCTTTATCTAAAAAATAACCTCTTAAAAATCTTAAAAACATTATATTAAAATACTCTAATCCTAATCCTAAATAATTGAATAATAAATCTACAAGCTAACAAAATGAACAAGCCCAAATCATTGCAAACCTTAATAGCATGGCAAAGAGTTTACCTTTATGGGCCCAATACCCACTCAATTTAGTCCATTTGCTTCTCCACGGCCCGAATCTTGTTCAAAGAGAGCCCAGATTGGGAGATGGCTCGCTTGCCCACTTCAGGGATTTAGTCCCTTCTCTCCAAACGGTGCCGTTTCTGGCTACAACCCCTTTTCAAAACGGTGTCGTTTTAGTTTATACGTAAGTATAAGAACCCCTTTCCTTCTTCATGCTTTCATTTTCTACCCCTATTTTCTCTCTCTACCACTGGACCCTCTCTTCTCTCTCTCTAAAAAATCAACATTTTTCTCCTCTCCCCAAATCTCTCACCTCCTCTCACCCTCACGCCGGCGTCACTCCCCACCGAAGCTGTGAGCTGCCTTTCACCAGATCTGGTGTCGCGATAGTTGGCAACACCCACAATCGGCAATCACTAAACTCTCTGCCTATTCTCTCTCACTTCGTCGGCGCCGAACCCCAAGCTCTTTTTGCCTTTTTATTGTCATCGACGATAACAAATCGGGCCCCAAAACCCCAAATCCTCACTCTCTCCCTTAACCGGCAGCCTTTCTTTCCCTTGCACCGGCAGTTACCCGAGAACCAACTTTCAGCCTTCCTTCCACCGGTAGCTACCCTTAAAAACCTTCTTATCCTATCGATCTTAAAACCCCTAACTATCCACCGGCGACGGTGCAAGTGCCCCCCCAAAAGCCAAAAATAAAAAATCCCCCCAAAACCCCGGTTACTCTCCCTTTTCCATTGTGTTCTTCCGACTGACTTTTTTTGTATTTCTTTTGGTGTATTTTTTGATTTTTTTTTTTTTTGGTGTTGTGGCTGCTAAAGACTAGGTATATATTTTTTTGCCTGCCAATTGTGGTTTCTTGGCTACTAGAAAAATAGGGTTTTTGGTCTTTGATTTTTGCTTGCCCCCCTCCCCCTTATTTTTTGCAGATCGTGAATCTTTAAAAGCCGAGTTATCCAAAAATTTGGACAACCCGGTAATGGGGTTCTGGCACCAAGAAGTTAGTAGTCAGAACCCCATCACTCAGAGTGGTTGGGGAAAGGGATGGTTGGGTGTACGCCCAGCCATTCCTTTTTTATATATATATTTTTTTATTTTATTATTACTTATTTTATTATTTTTTGATTTTTTTGGGTGTCTACAACAACCAAAATGTCAATGAATTTCTTTTGAAAGTTAAAACTAAGTTTGATATTCAAAACATGTAATCTATGTGCTTACCTAAGGATTTTCTAACTTATCCACTTAGTCAAAGTGGAATTTCACAATTTGCATCAATATATTTGTATATATTGTGTTGTAATATGGATGTTATTGATTGTCTTGCAGTCAGAGGTAATGGAGAGACTGATGACATTCTTTGAGGTAATGCAATCAGAGCTATTCTCTGAGGTAATATGAATGTTATTTATATTTTATTTATTTATTATAATAAAAATAATAAAATTTGTATTCTTTTTTATTAATAATTTTTTTAAATATTTGTAATATTTAAAATTATTAATTATTTGTATTTATCTTTTTCATTTTGAATGACAATAGGAACCAATCAATTTTAATTTTTGTAAAAAAATCTTTTTGCATTTCATGTCATTACTGACTGAATTTTTGCTTTCACCAATGGAAATGGACTCTAGATCATTGACAGAATCAACCTTATTACCGAAAGAGTAGAGGACATTATTGATGAAATTTAACACATTTCAAAACTCTTAGTTCCATCAGTATTGTCTCAATGAAACTTATCGATGGATGTCACATGATACTAAGCAAAAAAGATTTTGATGGCTTCGATGTTTTATCGATCGCACTTGCTGACTGTGTTTTCATTTTTCAACGGATTTTCCTTTACCAATCATGATATTATTGACTCAATATTGACAAAAACTTCCATTGGTAAAGTGAGTTACTGACAGATTTATAACCTTTATGGATGGATTTTTCCATTGATAAAAATCTTATGTTTTATAGTGGATGTAGAGAGCTGAAGTCCAACTTTGATGCAACTTTTGATGCCAAAACTAATAGTGCACGGGTACGTAGTTCTGATCGTGCATAAATTGGGAAGGTAAAGAGGTGGATGGCATTGACTTCGGTGCTTTTGTTGATTTTGCTATGAAAGTTGAAGTTGTGGCTCTCAAGGAAAGAGTAATGTTAGCACAAAAGTACAAGGAGGAAAAGATTGGTTTGGAGTCTGATTGAAAGGAGCTAGTTAATAGAATGAATATGGTAAAGAAGAAGAGGTGGGAGAATGAGCCTTTTCTATACGACTTCAAATGTTTCTCCTCCCAATTAAATCATTATCATCTTCGATGGATAAAGTGTGAAGGAAATGCAACTGCAAATTGGATCACCACTCCAGCAAAATTAAGGTTGTGTCGTTCTAGTTGGGTTTAGTGTGGATTTTGTGTTCATTCACCGAACTGGAAAATACCAAAATGAATTCAAGCCATGTAACAATGTCACTGTTCTTAAGATTTTATTCACCCCACTGATTATGTGCATAAGGGTTACAAGTGATAATCTCGAAGATACAATGAAGTTCAGTGATTGATTTCGTTTTGCACTAACAAAATCAATCCACTGAACATCCACCGATGTATGGCAAGATTACTTAAATGATACAGAAGAAAATCTAAAAAATGTTTTGAAAGGAAGGAGAGATTGGTCTTATGTTGTTTTTTGTTTTAGAAGTCTTATTTATAGGCAATTCACAATTATGTCTGTTTCTATCTATTTAGATAACATGTGCCAAGTACCATTATATTTAATTAAATAGTAAATTAATTTCAAGTCCGCCCAAGCTCAAAAAGCCTATTCATGGTCTGTTACCTACTAAAATTCAATTATGATAATGGACTAAAATATCCAACATTTTGAACAAAAATAACCTCCCAACCCTTTAGAACTTAGCTTAGTTTAATCTATGCCTTGGAATCCTGGAGTTGCCGTCTTGGCTTCTAGGAGTCTTCAGTTTTGTTTCAAAGCTTTTGTTATAACGTTTCTAGTTTGTATTGACCAAAAAAACCTAAAAGAGATAAGAATAAAGTTGTCGTAGTATACTTCATTTGTTGGACAGATTGGAAAAGCATATGCATATACAGCCATTGTCAATGAGGCTCCATCAAGCTACTTAAATAATACCATGACTGTTGTATCTCCACGGATGCTTTGTTGCTATCACCATTAGCTTTCTTTGAATCCTTTTTTCCTTTTTCTCTGCTTTGTAGGTGGATTAATAGTTTATGAACCAATAACCATGTAATTAATTAAGGAATGGTCATTAACTTTGCAGATTCCAAGGCATCTCTAATTGGAGTCCATGTGCGTATGCTCTTTGCCCCATCAGTGTGCTTCCACTAGTTACCATTATTAGTGTGTTATTGATTAAATCAATTCAAAAACCTCCCTCCTTTTCAAAGGCAAAAGCTTTCGAATGGCCCATTGCCTAATTAAAAGCTGCAGAAATAAGATTCCTAGCCCTTGTAACATGTGTAGATAAGGGCACCTTTCTCAATCATTTCTATCTCTTTCAACAGATTGCTATATTTGCATGAATTTGGCGATGGAGTTACCCGACATGCATGATACTTGTTCGTCAGTCATAGGTAATTTTTTCTTTTTATGAAGTACTTTGCATCAGTTTCAAGAATCCAAAAGTCATCAATATAGTAAATGGAAAAATATTAAATAACGTGTTAATTTAAATTTATTAATTTTTATAATACCACATCGAATTTGTAATTGGATGACAACAGATTTGAGTCGATATTTTGTGTAATTCATAAATTCATTATTTTTGTAATACCGAAATGAATTTGTAGCCTAATGGTAGTAGTATTTTGTGTAATTCATCCAATCACTCTATTTGGAATATTAACATATAAAGAATAGAGGAGAGAGGTGATAGCTAGGTCAAATAACCAAAGAAATTCTAGGGGAAACGTGGAGGCAAATATCTTGCTTGATCTGCTCATAAATTGATTTAAAGTATTGGTATTCTGCTTGGTTAGTGCTAGGTGTAGCATCCTTTTCATTGAAAACCTTAATCGATATTGAAATAAGCAAAAGGTTGAGACAAAAGAATTTAAGGCATGTCAACCCACCTAGATCCCACATTCTTCAATCAAATTGAATAAGTCGTAAGCCCCAAATGACTTAATCTAAGTCAGCTTGCAGCCGGCACCCAGCTCCTCCTACCTAGTGGCCACCATTTTAGTGACATGAACCCTTCAAATAAACAACTGGCCGGCTCTAAGCTTTTGATTAACGTATGATCTTAGTACATGTAAATCCATGAAAGAAGCGTATCCTTGTTTCTGGGTCCGATGGTTTAAGTCTGTTTCCATCTTAATTCTATATAAGCCAACAAGGGGTAATCCCAACTGAGATGGGACTCTTTCAAGCGAAGCTTGACTCATTATGGGCTTGGGGGGATTGAAGTTGAACACATACATGTGGAAGTGTCTTGTCTCTCACGATAAAAATGCAATCCTTGTCTAGCTAGTTACATTTTGAGCATTGACGTAAGATAGATAGGTACAGCCAAAGCAAGTAGGGAAGGTTGTGCTTGGAAGTTAGGATCCCAAGCCCATGCAATAAACTCACTTGGGCAACCACCCGACTTTGTTTATCACCGCACGACAGATTGGAACAGTAGAAGTCCTTAGATCTGGCGTTGAGGAAGACACTTTTGCTTTTCACACCATCCATGTGTTTTGTCATCACAATCTGTGGTGAACAGCAGAGGGCCTAACAACCTAACACAACAGCTGCTTAACGAAAAAAAGGGGAGATTTTGATGTATAGAGGAGCTCAATAATAGAACTAATAATTCCAAAGAATCAGATATCGTTGTCCGGATCTAACCCTGAAACTGAAGCAATCAGGCTCTGTTATTAAATGCTGTTACAACTGAAGCTCAACCAATGGTTAATTAGTTCTGAATTTGGTAGATGCAAAAGATTATTACTAGAGCAGCAATGAAGATAGCAACAGAAATAAAATGACTGGGATGAATACAAACAAGAACAGGCTACCAAACTCTAATGTGGCACCGGCTGTCCGCCTGGTAATGGATCCTGGGTCTAACGTTAGATCTCCAAAGTAGAGATGAACCCCAGGATTCTTCATTTTAATGTTACTCCCCAGCAAAAGAGAATTGTTTGCCCCTTGAATGTTGCTGTTTGTATAAATGTTGATGCAGCAACAACCTTCGGGCTCGCCAGCCGTGCCACGGCGGATGAACATGGTTGCCCCAGCATTGCTCCCTTCCAAGTTAACGCGATTAAAAGAGCCCAAGCCGATTTCTGGGGTGCTGCGTCTTGACATGGTAGATTGGTTTAATTGATGGCGTGTTCTGAAATTTGAGAGGGGTCAAGCACACCACTCATGTACAGATTGATTGTCCCTTCACCTCACTGCTTTGCTTCTTTGCTTGCATTATGAGTTGTGTGTTTTCACTTTTCGCCAGCTACAAGAAAAGATAAATTCTATTAGAATCACTTAAACAACACTCCTTTTACTCGTTTCTTTTCTTCGTTTAATTTTTTCATCCTAGTTCATCGGACCGCAATGCAAACAGTATTCCAAGAAGCAAAGCTTTTATATATCTTATTAATGTATTCGAATTCTATAAATACTAGATTAATTTTTTGACTGCTATCTAAATCCGTACTTGAATATCTTAAACACTACATATTCTTCGTATCGACTAAAATAAATTTAAAATAATTTTTATATATAGAGTTAAAAAAAATTTTATGTATATTGTTGATGAAAATTAAAGTTAGTTTACAAGAAAAAAAATTAAAGTTTAAAAACATATTTACAATAATTAATGTATTTTAGCAAGTATTACATTATTTATAAAAAATTTATAAATATAAAACTAAATTTTAATATTAAAAATTATTATTTGTAATTGAATTTGAGTTGTGGATATCTTATAATGATTACCCGAACACAGAGAATATAGATTTAAGAATAATACCGAGACAACGAGTCTCACTCATTAAGTTGCTCTCTTTCCTCTTCGTCCAATTTTAAAAGTAACAATAAAACGTGCACCACATACTCTTCCTGTCGGCACAGATTATTTTTGCTCTGTTTTGTTTTATTACACTGGAGAGGGTTTCAGGCGTCGGCACCGGTCGTTTGGTAACTAGTACAATCTACCGGAGATAACCCCTCACCGAAACGTTTAGCAAGTATCTTTATTCAATGTAATCAAAAAATTAATCCATGTCCAATGGAATTAATAGAAATATGTATCTTTTTCAATAAAAATACGTTATATGTGTTAATTCAAATTCATAATTTTTTTATAAATTTAAAAACTCATTGACGTAAAATCCGTAATTATAAAATTCATAATTAAAAATTCCACTAAATTATACACTTACATGGACTCTTTCACCCATTCATTCAAAAGAGGAACCCTTCTTTGTTCACTTTAGCATCTCTAGTAATGAAATCACTATCTCACGTCAATGAGCAGTTTGAATAAACTCTAATACCACTTGCAGCAAACTCACACCTCCAACTCAAAGAATATACACATTAAATAAATAAAGAATAAACCCTCTACTCATCTAATGAGATCTCTAACAATAGCACACTGCAGGATCATATGTGATTACAAGACCAGAACCAACGAATGCCAAAACAATTTAAAGGCAAGGATAGGAATTTGGGAACCGTTTAAGCTGGCAACATTTCAGACTGCCATGGAATTGAGGAAAACGCAAAATGCATAAATGCCACAGAAACGATGAATATGGTTTCTTTTAACAGGAGATACCTCCCAAGAATTATCTTCTTTAAGAAAATTACAAATGAGCTGAATATTTCTCACAATTATACATTCCTGAAATAAATCAAGCTTCCTTCCCCTTTATTATTCTTTACTAGTTTCTGCCATCGAAAACAAGCCCCTCCCTGCAAACCTATGACGCCACTAATTAGTCATCCCATACCACCAAAACAGTATCCGAAATTTATTAAATCTTGCTACTCAGAGACTCACATTCTTCATCTTGACAAAAAAGAAACCAGAATTATGCACTTACGGTCATTCTCGTCTTAAGGAAACGAAGGCATAACATACCAGCATAGGCTTTTCCAAATCAGTGGCATTTTCAGACAAACAAACACATCAGGGACTGAAAGATCAAAATAATATTAAGGCCAATATTCTGGATTAACTTTTTCGCTGACTGTAGACCCAAATTGTGGACCACCCTTACGATATTGGATAAGATACTCAACTGGGTATCCCTTCAACTTATGAGGCACAATACCCAAATCCGTAAAAGTTAAAGCTGCAAAACACACCACAAAATAGAAGGGGAAAATGAGAGATGGAATACATCTTGTAACAAGGAAACTTATCGGCAATGCCATTAAACATTAGAAAAAAGAATGATATATTCTAGCCTGAAAGTATTTCAACTGACCATTTTCTGAGACAATGGTATCAGTTGCAAATGCATGTATCTGATCCAGATTGAAGATGTCAGGATTTGGTAGTGGAAATGGCACTTTCTTGAGTAATACCTCTCTGGGCATTGCAATTGCCTGAAACCATCAAACAATGATTGAGCTCTTAAATTATAATTCAACAGCAAACGCTACAAATAAACAGAACTGTGATAATACAGTAACAACATGAATAAGCAAATTGCAGCACAATTTGCAATTGCACATAACAAAGTGTTAGTCATAACTAAGGCATGAGAACTACAACACATTCCCCTGAAATTTATAAGAAATTTGTTGCCAGCAAAACTATATGTTTATCATGCATATAGTCAATACTCATAAATTAGACAACAGAATAAAAGCTGCACTTGCTTGGAATAGCTAAGACATTGCTTCTGGCACTTAGCCTGAAGCAAATTCAACCTCCCTATCATCCAAATAGAAAGGTTGCATATTCACCTTTGCAACGGGTAAAGGTACTTTTACATAGCGGGGCCACTCACGGATCATGTCATGCATAAGCTCAGCCTGCATGGAATTTTAGGTTCCGTTATACCAACAAGCATTGCTGCAATAAATGAACAAGAGGAAAAATATTACCAGCTCATGCACAGTAAAGATCTCTGGCCCACCCAACTCATAAGCTTTTCCCATGCTGGTGCCATCATCTTTTAAGGCCGCAACAATTGCAGAAGCAACATCAACAACATATACAGGCTGGATTCTGTGAAGAAACTGGTGTTAGTAAAAGATGCACAAAGCTTTCAAAAAGAGCACCCCACGAATATTAATTAAAAATTTCAGCTTATTTCAAAATTACTTCGTAGATCCATCACCAATGAGTGGAAGAAAACTATATTTCTTTACAAACTGTGCCCATCGATTCATGATCCGATCCTCAGTACCAATCATTATAGCAGGTTTCATGACGGTAGCCTGTAGAAGGAATAGTATGCTCAAAAAGTTGATGTTGAAATCAGAGGGTAACATCTAAAATGAGGAAGCATAGGGCAGACCATCTTTTAATGAGCTAATCACACCTTTTCAACTTAGTTTAGCCTTTTCAGTATGCTCAGTTACCTTCCCTCAAGCTTATTCAGGAAAGAGAGGTGCTTGTGTATTTATTATGTACTTAGACTCTGCAAAATTTGGGTTCTTCTTATGATTGCACTACCTGTGTTATGTACCATTCTCATTATTTACTAGAGTTGACATCACATCTTCACACAAAGTCCAAAACTAAGTAGCCACAATGCAGAGTTCAGCAACTTTGATCCTTCTATTGCAGCTATAACTGCATCATGTTTTCAAGATCACTTTCTAGAGGAATTTTCTAAACAGCTATCAGCTAAGTGTCTGATAAAACTAAAATATTTCGAAGAAAAGAACATATCACAAATTTGGCATTAAGCATTAAGAGAGTGAAAATGACTATTAACTCAAAACAAATCTTATATCAAATTGCATGAACTTGAATTTACTTTGGTTTAGGATGATATCAGTTTACGAAATGAGCAAACATGTTGCAAGGCCTAGAGGGGAATAGAGATGATTGCAGACTAACATCAATGCATTCTTTAATTCTACCAGAAGAAGAAGGAATACATCAATGACTTCTCTTTATTCTTATAAGGAAAGATTACAAAAGGCAGAGGATTCAAGTTGTCAACTCCATCTTATTTTCTCACCTCTATTATTCATTGAAACACAACTTTGATCTCAAGTTCCCAAAGGTAGAAACAATAATATTACAAGTACAAAAGCAATATTGTCATTCAAATAAAGAGCATATATGAATGCACCTGCAAACAACCACAATCAAGCCCACAAAAGCTGCAAATAAGTATTTAGCACAACATGTTAAGTAGGAGCTCTGCAGCAGTAAATAAATCATGCATTGAAGCCAGTACAAGATGAAAGCAACAGAAACCATGGGCACATCAAAAGAGATTTAAATACTCCTACAGAACTGTGTCAATATATTATTGCTGTGTCCACCAAAAGCACGAGAACGTTTTTGGCTAAGATCCTAGGAATGGGTATCCTTCCTTATAAAGCTAAATAAAACAATCCATTTCTATCTCCTTCAAACCTAATTTTGTTTATATGTAACTGCACCCCAGATAAGAAAATAAACCAAAAAACAGAAAAATGTCCATTTGTGCTCAATGTAAAGTGTATACATTATTAGATAACACTATTTCACAATTATTACTTTACAGATTCACTCTGCTTATATTATAATAAATTAATACTATATCTAGCATTAGCATCTCAAGTTGTAGAAAACAAAGAGTAATTACTTCAGGAAGTTCTCTTAAAACAGCTTCCTCTGCAGCAGCCTTAGCTCTTAGAAATCTTGATGCAGATGATGGAGAGGACCCTAAGCAAGAAACTTGAATAAATCTCATGATACCACCATGTTCTCTGGCAATCTGGAAAAATCAAGAAAGAAAAACTGACACATGAACCACTAAAAACTCCAGAAAATTCAGCTTAGTTAAATGTCGAAAATGGTTGATAGCAGAAGATGATATGATAAGCAAACCACACACTGGTTCATACAATGAAAACTCAATAAAGATGTATCACAGATAATTTGGTCATAAATATCAGCTTGAATGACAGAAAAGAAAATGAAGTCAATCAACTTGCTATTTGTACTCGAACCCATCTAAAGATGAAGTAAATGATAGAGCCTCAAATAGAGTACATAGCTCAATTATCCTTCAAGGGAAGGAGAGATTGTACATAATACATTTTCTTCTACTTCAAAGTCCCCCTACCCCCCACCCCCTTCTCCAACATAGGACTGAATATAACATTTAGCCCATACACAAGAATTTGTCCAAAATCATGCTAATACCCATTATCAGGAGATTAAGGTGCCAATATCAATGTGAATGAAAGTTCCGACATACCACTGCCAGTTGTTCTGCCATGAAATGGTTCACTTCCTCAAAGCTATAGTTTCTTGTCTCATATTCTCTTCCTGCCAATATAAGCAATACTTTATCAAATGAATCCAAGATTTAAATAACTCTCATAGGTAAAATCAAAAGTGAAGCCTAGTATACCAATAAGATTGATAACAACATTAGCCTTTGCCATCACAGCCTTAATCGAATTTTCATCCCTTGGATCATATTTCATTGGCACTATCTGAGTACGAGAAATATGAAATTAAAACCATAACCCAAATACTAGAATATGAATTTCAATAAAAAGCAATATCATGAGGTATGCTACCTGTCCCAAATCTCCCATCAACTTGAGATGACGAGGGTTATCCTCAGAGCCCCGGAAAGGAACTAACACCTGAGATCCCATTTTAGCTAAAAATAAGAGGAAAACATTAGCAAGTATACACCTTTCAATTAAACCCTCGGTGGATTTTTAGAAAAAAAAAACAAGAAAAACAAAAGCTCTTAGTCATGCACATTTTAAGGCAAAACATGAAACATTTGAGAACAAAAAGAAGCATAACATCAGCATAATGCAAAATAATAACTAAAACAAAACAATTTGAATTACCAAGCTGTTGCACAACATAACGACCAAAGAATCCAGTAGCTCCAAATACAGTAGCTATAATTCCACTGCAAGAAAGAGAAGGCAAAATTTTATTCGTAATTTATAAGCCGAATAATATTACCAATATTTTTCAAAAAAAAAAAACCACATTTGGTATATTTATCGCAATAAAACAGAAAATTTCAGCTAAAAAGCAAGAATTCCAAGAAATTACCTAACGGAGGACCGGCCACCGGTGCCCTTGCGAACAAGGTGACCCAAGCCCTTGTGGGCGGCCAGCGTAGATCCGTAGCGCGGATGATCACATCCATAATCTGAAAAGATTGATAAGAAAATGCTTCAAATTTTGATAAGAACCATGAATTTGAGTGGCAAATGCGAAACACCAATGTAATAGCAGAAGAAAAGATTAATTGAGAAAGCACAAAGTGGGAATGGAAAGTTACAGTGATGGAAGAGAGGGTAAATACACTCGATAGAATAGATTGAAGGTGTTGGCCTCAGAGATTGCTGCCCTAACCGTCTCGTAATCGCCTGCATCTTTTCTCAGCTTAGCTTCTCCGAGAGAGAGAGAAGGGAAGTGGTTTTGTTGGAGTGCAAGTATGGAGGCTTGGGAGATTAGGATCTTGGGTCTTCTAATATTATGTCAGATTTGGGCTTGGGTTCATTGTTTTTATCCCACTGGATCATGCTGGGCCATGGAAATGTTTGTGAACCTTTGATCACTATTAGCTTGTTAAGTTTGGTGAATGAGTTTCAACAAAGCGACCAAAGTCTCAAGCAGAAAATCAACTGGAACCGCCACAATCCAGCCAAAGAAGACTCGCTTTCCATGGTTGCAAACCAGATGTAAAAACAGAAACCCGTGTAGCTTTGTTAACCTTATCACACAACATAACAACTGACAAAACAATTGTTCAAAGAAAATTTTATTCGGCTGCGGAGTAGTTTTCCTGCTTGCACTTTCTTGGCTAGGGTGTTCATGAAATAACAAGATTGAGATGTGAGGGAAGAAAGAGTGAACTTGGAATGTGGGAATACCACGGTCCTTGAACGTATAATGTATGTATTATCATCAGGTCAAATTAAATGTTATGGAATCTCCCAATTGCTGGCATCAAGGAGTCTGCATTATCAAGATCGTAGCAAGAACATTTTTAACAGCATATTCTGTAAAAACCGCTTAGTAAATTGGATGTAGAAATTTTGTGCTACAGCAGTACAGTGATATATTCGATATTGCTGAAAGAGTGGGGGAGAAAAAGCAGGAAAGATACAAGTTTGAAGCAAAATTCATGGCATCACAGCCTATATCTGAAGTTGCCACTACAGAGAGATGAAACAAAATTTATGTTCTTCAGTCTACAACTAAAATTTGTGCCAGTAGTAACAGCGGATCTGACTAGTTCTGCAACTCTAAAATTTGCCCTAACTAACATTCTCACATTTTCTAAGCACTAGTTTATTGCACATCATCAAACAAATATGAGCCACCCATTTTTTTCTTCCGTGTAATTATTACCAAACTCTACCCATCTGACTTATTTTCCGTTACAAGGTATGCCGGGTTGCTAACCGTGCATGAATTCCCCATATCCACTTAAGGGGATGAATTAACTCGAAATTACCTTGAAGTAGAAACTACTTTCCTCTACTTGAGGTTTTGGTTTAATGGCATGATGTTCACATCTGTCCTTGCCATTTGTCATTGAGTTTGCCAAGCCAAGTTCTGCGAAAAGAAGCAGCAGCAGCTGGTTCAATCTTGGCAGCTTGCGGTGCCTTGTAATTGGAAGAATTTTGGGCACGCAATCTGTTTCAAAAATCTGGAATCCCACTTGATCTTGAAGAATACTCAGTTACCAACTTTAGAAACATGGATGATTTATCCTCAAGGAGATGTGCTGGAGTATCAAACTCTGCAACTCGACCTACAAATTGATAGCCAAGTCATTGGAAAAAGGTCAAGACTTTCAATACTTGACACCAATAATAATACTGAAACATCTCAAACTTAAGATGAAATATTAAAGATAATTGTTTTACGTACCATCACTTAGTACCAAAACAAGATCACTGTCAATTACAGTTGGAATACGATGTGCAATTGTGCAAACTGTGCAGTTTTTGAACTCTGTTCGGATGATCTTCTGTATGAGATTGTCCGTGGCAGTATCAACTGACGCTGTTGCTTCATCTAGCACAAGTATTCTTGCCTGTTTAAGTAAAGCCCGGCCCAGGGAAACAAGTTGCCGCTGCCCCACACTCCAGTTATCTCCATTTTCTAAAACTGCACAGTTTACATAAAGAAAAAGGATCTATCAATCACATGCAACTTTAGGGGCTTTTGCCTCTTCTTTCTCTCTGCATTTTTACTTTTCTTGTTTCAGTTCAGATGATACAGTAATGATGTCCAAGAGAAAAAGCACAAACCTGGTGTACCAAGCTTTTGGTCTTTCTCACGAACAATATCTCCAAGCTGAGACTTATCAAGTGCCTGTAACAAATTAAAATTCAGTACTTAATTGGGTGCACATCATTCAACATGATCATATTTCAAGATTCAAGCATCATTTTGTCATGGTAGTTTTGTTTACTTGGAAGAAAATGATACCAAAAGATTGAAAAAGAATGTAAATCAAGTAACTAAGTGGCAGTTGTTTAGTATGGACCATAAAAATTTTTGGAAGGTGTTAGGAAATGAATGTGAGCAAATGAGAACAGATACATTAGTATGATTTATTTGTAACAACGTACCCTACAAACTAATAATCTCATCGAAAAAAACTTCAGAATCTTCAATAAAAACTAGAAACTTGGTAGTTATTCAAAATTTCTAGAATTTTTAATTACTTTGGAGACAAGGAACATCATGAATGTGTTATAACAAGGGATTCATGCCCATAATTAAATACCAGGTTTTTTGTCAAATTCATAAACTAAATATAACTCTCTGCTAAGTATACTTGTAAAGTGAGGGCAAGAGAGAGAGCTCGTATGCAAGTGAAATTTATACCTCCCAAATTTCATGATCTGAATGTTCTTCAAGAGGATCAAGATTGCCTCTAATAGTTCCTTCAAATAATGTAGGATCCTGGGGTATGATACTAAGACGGCTACGAAGGTCATGGAGGCCAATTGTTGAAATGTCAATGTTGTCTATAATGATTCTCCCACCAGCCGGCTCAATCAATCGGAATAATGCTTGGATCAAAGTAGATTTACCGCTTCCAGTGCGCCCAACAATTCCAATCTTCTTGCCACCAGGAAATGCACAGGTTACCCCATGAAGCACCACAGGAAGATTTTCCCCATAACGAACCTTCAAAAGAGGGAATAGAAAAAGGAAAGTAAAAGTCAGCATGCGGTGCTTGTAATATTCTAACAAAGAATACTTTATCTATTTTCTCCAACATCATTGAAAAATAAAACTATGAATTATCTATTAATTACAAACAGCCTTCTACGATATCTTTCTTTCATCCTTCTTTTTGTGGCATGAGGAAAATAAAAAAAAATCAGAAAACACAATCCAAATTTCCCAATTCAGTCAACTATGTCAAGCAAGGAGAGAAAAAGATATTAAGTTTTTAGCCAGAGGAATTATTAAAAATGCCACTAGATTCTCCCTTCTTATACCATAAAGCATTCATATCCTGCACACCTTCCTCATAAAGTTGCTACTACTGGGTGGTGTTTGGTATGGGTTGATCACCCCAAAAACCATGATCATCTGCACTCAGTAATTAGATCACTGTGTTTTGTAGGAACTTGGTTATCTTGCATGGCAGTGATCTTAGACCAACGAGAGTGATTAAATCACTACTAATTCTTATACAAAAAGGTGGAAAACTTTTTTCACCAAGATGGAGTGATCTGTAAAAATAATGTTGGACAATTTTACCCTTTACAATGTGCAAAAAAGACTTGCTTCCTCCCAAAATAAAAATAAATTTTTACATAGTAAGGCTTTACTCTTGCAAATATTCTTTGTAGCCAACTAAAGGGATTTTACATATTTCTCCCCACTTTTTTCCTTTGGTTATATATGTAACCTTTGTTTTGCTAGCAAATTCACTATTATTTTGATAAATTAAGTTTGTTTTTCCATTCAAAGGTTTCATCTAAATTAAAAGGTTAACAGTTAGTTTATCAAAGATAAATATTTTATATATTTGTTTATTGATTTGATAAATCACTAAAGAAATAAAATAATAATATTACACCAAATTCTTATGTTAATAGAATATTACAATTATTAATATATTAACTTTTAAAACATGATTATTTTGGTAATATATACAAAACAATGTTTGATTTTTATGGGATACCCAACATAGCAATCTCTAATCCCCAGTGATTAATGATTACTGAGTAAAATCATACCAAACATGGTGATCAAGTAATTAGATCAGTATAGGGGTCTTGAAAAGGATACCAAAGGCTACCTAAAAGACCTAATTTATAAAAAGAATGGCATATGAGTCTTCTATATTGCCAGGAAAAGAAGTTACTGCATGATGCGGTGAAAAACAGCTGGATACCTTTAAATCGACCAATTCAATTGTTCCATTTTCGGGCCATGAGGATGGAGGGCGGGAGTTCTCAATAACAGCAGGAGCTTCACTTGGAATTTGGCTGTACTGATATATCCTCTCTATGGAAATAATTTTATTCTCGAGCTTGCAAAAGCTAAGTATCCACCGCGATAGCCGTGCGTTTAAGTTAAGGCCATATGTCACAGCAAGGCCTGCCATACCTGTTTAGAAGAAGCAATGATGCTTAGCATCAGCATATTATCACGATTAACAGCTCCAATTTTTCATTTCTATCTTATACCTAACATAGTCTTAATAATAATGGAACTGTGTTGTCCTCCTTTGACTAAAAAAAAGAACTGTGTCCAAACTTGGCAGCACCGGTGTAGCTCTCCGCCTCATGGAGGATCACAGCTCAGTTCAATAAAACCTTAATCCTTACCAACCAAGATCAACCACAACAACACAATAGACACCATTTAAAGGAAAAAGAAAAAGTAATGAGTGATAATGTAACTAAAGTACCCAAGAATTCTAAGGGTTCTTAGTCTAGTCAAACAACACGGTGCAATGTATACTAAAGGATCATTTCTCAGTACCACTACCCCTCACTCCTGATCACTCAAAATTTCTTACAAAAACAAGCAGATTAAATAGTAATGAAAAAGATTACTTACTTGGATCAATACTTCCATGTGGAAAACTCACAAGCAAAATCATGCAAAAAGCAAATACAAAGGTTGAAAGTAATTCCATGCGCAGGCAGAGCCATTCAATGGCTGCAAGACTGCAAAAGAATGGGCGAGCAAAACAATCAAGAAGATAAATGTTTCTCTTCATGAACCTTTTCTCTTGCCCAAAACCTCTTATCGTGGCTGCTCCAGCAATGGACTCACCAAAAAGATGAATAATTGGAGATTTCTGAATGCTAACTATGCGAACCAGTTCCCTCGATGAAGCCATGTAGTATTTCTGCAACCAGCAAAAGTGAGCAATGCATCAGAAGAAACGCATTTCCCAAGAAACTACATTACAGTAACTCTGAAATGATAAAGTGCATACTAAGTTCGCCAACAACAGTTAAAATGGTTAAGGGTAGATGAATGAAAAAAAAAATGTGAATTTAGAGACTGGCAACTTCAACTCCAAATACAAGAATCTAAAAATAAATAAACAAATCTTGTCAAACAATGTGAAAGTTGCAAGGAAAATCCAAGAAGATAGGAAAATTAAAATCTTAAAAAGGTTGAAAGATAAGCTCATATCCTTTTAACCTTACCATCAAGGTTTTTAGACTGTCAACAGACATTAAAGTAATCCAATAAAGAGTAGTATGAGGCAAACTTTGGGGCAAAATTTACCATGATGTAAATACTACTTTCTCATTGTTGCATTCACCAGAATCTAGTGGAAGTGCTCTATGACCACATTATCTACAAGTTAAGAACCAATGGTAACTCTAAGACCAGAATTTAAAGCAATTTTAAATAATCAATCACCCATAGATCTTTAACAATGGAACTGATGAAATAATGGAATTGGTCCATACTTCTTAGAAATGTGTGTTTAGAAATAGAAGCAGATGTTTAATATGTCGTTCCTCTCTAATCACAATTTAAACAGATACCAAATGAATAGTAAAAGAAGAAAAGCGCACAATTCACTGCTGAGAGGAAAAGAGCAGATATAAATAATAGCTAATAGCTAGTGATTGAAGCAACCTCACCACAAAAATAATAAAGGCCGCACCCTCACACATCAAGTAATCATAGTCTAATTTTTTTTTAACATTTATATAAGCCATTCTAATACTACAAAATCATATCATTTATCACATGCTGTCCATGTTGTTCACCTGGATGCAGACTATGTTTCAATAAGCAATGCAATTTTTAATCCTAAAAGAAGGTGATGAGCCTCCTGGTTTGTTCCCAGCTAAATCAGAAAACAGAATAAACTTAAAGAAGTAAGCTATTACTAATGTGCTTCCATTTCCCTCAGTCTATGAGAGTCAATGGAACCCAACAACAGATACTTGAGGCAAAATAGAAGTACCTACCTGCATCCACAGGCAAGCAACAGCCATTGGGACAACAAGAAGCAGTACTTGCCAAGTAACTTTTGTCATTACACCAACAATCCCAAGAAGCTGTATTGTTGTTGAAGCAAACCCACCAAGTCTAAAAGGAATATCAAGATCCACAACACTTTGATCAATAGACACCTGTGAGTTTACAAATGACCATCATCATATAATCCGAATTAAGGAAAATGGAGTTCAAACAAAGATGGAAAAGATCTAGCAACTTTAAATATAAGCTATCACATGAAAATATATATTAAAAAAAAACTTACACGATTCAAGATCCGCCCAGCTGGAGTTGAATCAAAAAATGACATTGGGGCTCGAAACACACTTCTAAGCATCTTGAGAAACAATTTTTGTGCAGCTGCCAGACCGAATGTGGCTACCAGAACAGCTCTGACAAATATAAACCAAGAGCTCCCAAAAGCAAGGGCCATATAAACAACAAGGAGGACCATAGGACTGACTTTAGCTTGGTCTCCTTCAGTCTGGGGGTTCGCCCATGCCATCCACCAATTACTAGCTATTTGAAGGAACTGAAATAATGTTTGTGCAAGAACAATAAGCGGTATCAAAATGCCTTTATATGCTGCCACCATATATGACAAATACACCTTCATGCTGACTCTTCCTTTTACCCTTTCCTCTTCTTGAACAAGCTGCTTTTTCCTACGCTTTGCTTTCTTTTTCTCTTTAATTGCTTTCTGTTCTGAAGCTGATGCACCATCTTGCACTTCCTTTGCTAAACTGTCAATATTATTTCCAGCCGAATCACATTTTTTATTTAATATGGTTGGCCCATCAAGAAGCAAATTTTCATCGGAGTCTTCTGATGAGTGACTTGGAATATCCATTGCTTCAATTGCTTCATGGTGAGCTGACACCAGAGTATTGAAATCAGTGCCTGCTTGTAAAAGTTCATCATATTTTCCAGCCTGTATGATGCGGCCATCCCGTAGAACCTGCAGACATGATTAATGACATTTGATAACAAAACATACAGAACACTCTATTCAAAATCACTCTCATCATATCACCACCTTTGGCCAAAAGGAAAAAAGAGAGGAGGAAGATAGATATACTAGAACTCTTATATTGAATCCCAGAAAATGATGACACCAGGTTACTTATATTGCATAATTACTCCAAAAAAAAATTATTATTATATGAACAACAGCTGAGTTAAAAACAACAGCTTTCTGTCCAAACAACACTTCATAATAATCTAATTCATTACTTACATCATTTTCAACCTTCCAATACTGGACATAAAATCTAATTCATTACTTACATCATTTTCAACCTTCCAATACTGGACATAAAATCAGATAAAGAGAGGGGCATTACATAGGAAGGGGAAGGGGAGCACATGGCCTTGAACAAGGATTCATCCAGAAAATTTATTGATCTTTTCTTAATGAAAAGGAAAAACAATGTATGTGCAAATCCATGAATTCAACCAATACAGATGCCCTTCTGGTCAGAAAAGAACCAATACATATGCTACTAATGTTTAGCTTTAACTCAAAGAAAACCCTCAAGAGATAAATTACACAAAATGCCATAAGGAAACTAAATATATATATAACAAAACAAGTGTATGCTGTCCACTTTCTCAATTACTTGGTTTTATGAATATAAAGTTTTATCATTTAAGATAAGGGGCATAACAGTCACTGAAATATCCAATTTGAATTTTGTCGTTCAAGATATTTTAGGCATAAAAACAAGTTCCTAACAATAAAAATTAACACCTCACCAAAAACACTATCTAAAATGTTCTGCTAAAAAATTTGTCTTCAGATCATAGTAGAAGCTAAAGCATATGATGTGGTAGGGCATGAACTTTAGTATGTGCCATGCATGTATCCCATGAGAAAGAGTGAACTTCAGCATGCATAATGGCATGCTGGAGTCCTAGCAGAAATAAATTTGAAAATATTCCATACCAGTATCAAATCAGCAGTAGGTAGAAATTCAACTTGATGGGTCACAAAAATAACAGTCTTATAAGCCAGTGCTGTCATTATGTATTCCTGCAGTTCCAAATAAATTGTTCAGCCAAATTCTATTGATATGAACAGAAATGTGTGCAGTACATTGACCAAGTCAAACCTTGAACAGTTCTGAGCTAGTGTGTGCATCAACAGCACTGAAGGGGTCATCAAGCAAATATATGTCGGCATCTTGATAAAGTGCCCTTGCAAGCTGCACACGTTGTTTCTGACCACCACTCAGATTTATACCCCTATCTCCAATTATGGTTTGATCTCCATGTGAAAAGAGTTCAAAATCCTTCTTCAGGGAACAAGCATGGATGACATTCTTGTATTTTGCTTTATCCATTGGACTGCCAAAAAGAATGTTCTCTTCAATATTTCCAGACTGAATCCAAGCCGACTGAGAAACATAGGCAGCAGTTCCACACACTCGAACCTGTTCAAACATCAGAGTAAAAGAACACTTCTAAAACCTTTTCCATTAATGGGGGAAAAGTCGTAAAATTAAGAATATAATTGGAGGTCGAAATTAGGATAAAAGTTCTATGAACCGGACTTACTTCACCAGAGATTTTAGGAATCTCCCCAAGGATGCAAGAGAGCAAGCTTGATTTCCCAGAGCCAACCATGCCACAAACTGCAACACGCATCCCCCTTTCTACTTTCATTTGTATTCCAGATAAGGTGGGCCTTGAAGAAGAGGGGTCCCAGCCAAACTCACCATCCTTAATCTCTATGGCCACCTTTGACATGCCTCGGGGCAGAACAATGGTGGCATCTTCCTGCAGCTCTTCCTCTTGCAGAAATCCAGAAATTCGATCAAGAGAAACCTTTGTCTGCGCCATCATAGACACCAGATCAGGAAAATTCCTGAGTGGTTCTTGGAGGATTCTGAAAGTGGCCAGTGCAGAAAGAACACCACCTGCTGTGAGCTGACCTCCCAACAATATAGATGTTGCAAATGTAACAGCGGCAACAAATATGGGGGAGCTCCAGAAAATGAATGTAATAAAGGCCTGCGAATAGAGGGCTTTACGGAGCCACTTGAATTCTACACCCCGCATCTCCTCCAGTTTCACTTGGTACCTATCCTCCCAAGCTTGTAACTTTAGAATCCTCATGTTCCTTAGACACTCAGAAGTCTTCCTCATTCTATCATCCTTGGCAGCCATTAACTTGTCTTGATAATCTTCTTGGACCTTTGCCAAAGGAACAGTAATAACTATGGATATAATGGTTGAAACCAATGTGGCAACGGAAGCAATTCCAACATTTTTATATAATATTGCAAGAGCAAGAATTATTTGCAAAGGAAGCATCCAAATGTCATGGAGATACCAAGAATAGTCTCCCACCCTTTGAACATCAACAGCCATGTAATTAACAATTTCTCCACTGGTGTGACTTTGTTTAGCCAAGCTCGAGAGCTTCAGCCCCTTTTGATACACCATTGCTGTTAGAGCTGATCTCACATGCATACCCAAAATGTCAACCCCGAGATACCACTGCCGGGTTGTCAATGTCTCTACAAGCTTGGATGCAAAAAAAATTCCAGCAAGAACATAACCCTCATGAGGGAAAGTCTCCTTCCCTCCCAAATAATCAACAAAGTAACTAATCATGTATGGGCCCACATAGGAAACAAGAGTGTTCAACAAGGCAAATAGAGCATTGCAAGCTGCTTCCTTCCAGAATGACTTCAAAATTGCCCAAGCCAAAGAAGGCTGCTTCGATAGGTTTTCAGCTTTCAATTTTTCCCAATTTGAATTCAAAACCTTATAATTGGTCTTGGCTCGATCTTTTGGCGCAAGAAGGGGAATGTCCTTAAGCTCAAGGGGTCTCTTCGCACCAACTGAAAGAAGTGGATTTAGCCAAGAGAGTGTGGCCAAGCTAAAGAGCCCAGCATCACTATAAGGAGTAACCTTAAGACACCCTGCCTCTTCTTCAAGAAGCAATGGTTCCTGAAGGTCAGAGTTTCTACAAACTTCTATACCAGTCACACCTCTAATTGCAACAAAGCAAAGAAATGCAAGGGCCGGGGTTACAGCAAAATTGGCCACAACATGAGAAGACAAGTGGTTTGATCCATCTACTAAGAATGATTTCCCATCAACATACAAGCTACACAAGCAAATCACAAAAGAAACAAACCACCATACCCTCAACAACAATGGGAATTTCTCAGATACCTTAAATTTACAATGGAGAGCTGAAAAGCTCAATACAAACCAAGCTAAACCTTGAGCAGCAGGCAAGGCAAGAACAGACCAATCCACAACCTTCCTATCAACAGCCTCTCTTATCAAACCAAACCCATCAAATCCTAGCACCACAACTTGCACAAACAGCACATAGAAGCAACAAATTACAGACAATTTAAACCCAGTACCGACTATAAGATGCTGAACTTCTCCATCAACACTAACACTTCTCCTAATTGGGCTTGAATTCGTAACAGAATCGTCCTTAAGAAATCGAATTCGACCAAGACAGACAAATATTTGCCTTGCAGATACTATGAAAATAAACACCAGGAAAAGTGTCAAATTGATGCAGATTGAGGATAATTCCAAAATGGGCAAACCTTGAATTGCTCTCAGAAGGGAGAAATGCGGTGGTTGTCCAGCAGACGACGATGAAAAAGAAGCTGTTATGCTATTGAGCAAAAGAATGAAGCCCATTATTGAAATATGTGAGTTTTTTTGTGAAGGAGAGACCTTAGAAAAAAGTTGAGTCGGTGGCTTTGTTGATGTTGTTCATGAATTAAGTGAGAAGAGAGATCAAATCGTGTCAAGAAGGGCATCTCACCATCTGAAGCAATGAAAGAGGCAAACAACAACAACAACAAAAAAGGGTTATTTGGAGATAGAATCTGCAGACACATTGCACATGAAAACAAATAGATTTTTCTCAACACGGGAAACGAAGACAGAAAGCAGAAAAAAGACGATTCTTTTTATTTATATCCACTCTCTCTCTTTCTTATCTCTCTACATATCATCGTGAGAGAACAGAAGGAGACAAATGGAGGACACTAAGAATCAAAAGAAATAACCCATATCAGAAACAAAAATACAAAAACAGAAAATTTAATAAAACCGACCTGGGTTTTTGTCCTGTGATCAACCAGATGATGGTGGCTGGCTCTCTTCAAAGCTCTCCTCTTTCCCACAACAAAGCTCCAAACCCTTTTCTGATATATATATAGAGAGAGAGAGAGAGAGCGAGAGAGACAGAGAGCACCACTCGTACACTAGCATTCCCAATCCCAAATGAATGATCTGTTGATTTAGATGCTGAGTAGGATACAGCCTATAAGCCTAATAACATGTAGAATCTTGAGAAAGAAAAGAAGAAGAAAATAAAAAAGCAATCTAATTTGTATATATATGAAGAGAAAGAGAGAGAAACGGAAGAAAAAATTACTGTAGTCGTCTCTCTGTTTCTCTTTGCACTTTCGGTCTCTCTCTGTTTGGCGCACAGAAAGGTTAAATGGAAAAGTTTTTGTTTTATCCTTTGCAAAGTTTAGACCGTCCGTTGTACCTGTGCTTGTAGCACTTGCCGTATGGGAGTCTGGGTCTTTCTTCAGGACGAGGGATATATATATGTGAGAAAAGAATATTACATAGTAAGTATTATTTACATGCTGGAAAGGAGGAGTGTAAACTTTTTATATGTAGATGAGATGTTGATAGGGGTCCCCCTAGAATGTTTTTATAAAGAAACATTAGATTATGCTTTTTGAGTTGAGTGTGGCACTGTTTTAATGCATTGAGAAAGAAAAAGAAAGGGGGCTCTGTTTGTTTTCACTTTACAGTGTGTCGAGGTGGTATTGTGATGGTGTTGGAGGTGGAGGTGGATTTCATATTGTCTGAGACAATGAGAATGAGATTATGAGTGTGATGCCACGCTTGGGACTCATTAGTCTATTTCTTGGGGGCGGATGGATTGATTGATTCATGAGCTATGATTCAATGGCCTTTTGGGTTCGGCTCTTCTATGTTTAGTAACAAAAATATGTACATTCATGAAATTTAAAGCAAAATGGAAAAAAGGTGATTACCCTCTTGATTTTCATGGATGAAAACTCAGCAAGTCATGTCAGTAATGGGACCAAACTCTAAAGTTATGGGCGGCCCCCTTGAGTTATTTTTTTGGGCGTTTGTTGTTTTGTTTTTGTGTTGAATTTTATCTGCCACAGCCACTTATCATCTCTTGTTGTGAGAGAGAGAGAGAGAGATAAATCGATGATGACCCAAAAAAACCTCTTGTTTGTTTCTAGGGAAAAGAGGTACATGGATGGAGGAGGATCGAAATTCTCCCCCCTTGCAGCATGTCCATGTGGGATGGCCAGTTTACACCTACTCCTGAATGTGGAACCATGGAAGGGAAAGGCTGCTTGGTTTTGCCCCCCTCCTTTTGCTAAACACATGAGTGGCATTGATTCCTAAGATGATGCTACGATTGAATCATTTTTTGACATAAATGGGTCCTATTTTGTCTATCATTTGTTAATTATAGTAACAGTTAAAACAAGAAATTGAAGTAGTGAAGATATGGTTTGTATGGAAAATTTCTTGGGCGTGATCTTTCAGTTAAAGCAGATTGTTGAGCTCAAATATTTTCTCCAACTTGATCCTTAACCGTCGACATGCTCTCTAACTCTAATCCTTGCCAAAAACACACACTTGGTCTAATTTTAGAGAAAACTCTAACAGTTTTAACACTTCATTAAGCTACCAACATTGCTTGCAATTTCACAAGGCTAAAAAGATGTCTTGTTTCTTTGCTTAATTAAGGAGATTGGCTTCTTCTAATTCATCCTTGAAAGCTCATAATTTGCAATCCTACATAAGTAACTCTTGGTTGCAGAAAAAGGGTTTTGAAGGTGAAGCTTGTATACCTGCAAGTCAAACAAAATCTGCCCTCACGTTAGACGAGTTAGGTTTAACAATATTAAACGCCTAACAATCTTTTCTAGGACTAAGATTTGGGAATTTTTGATTTGACCATGACTCTTGCCCAGCCCCTTTGCGTTATTCAGCTCCCACTACCATATCAATCACAATCAGCCTAATCAGACCGGGCCAAGCTGCTGTAAAATACATATTTGCATGCGTGTGTATACGTGTGGCTATTAAATAAGATGTGAATGGCCTAAAATACTTCTTCAATACTTTTATATAAAAATAATAATTAAATTCAACTCTTTAAACAAAAATGGGATATAATCAAAGCTTAAATAAGCCGTCATATATATAATATGAATAAGTTAATGTTGAATTTCCATTTTGATTTTAAATAATGTTGAATATCAATTGCCCACATTAAGTAGGTTTGACTGGTGGTAATTTAAAAGTCTAAGGCATGTATTATATATATGAATTATTGGAAAGGGGCGGTTGCTGGTTTGGTTTATAAACATAACCGGAATGTGGTTAAAAAAAGATTAGCTTTGGATTTGTTTGATTATTCCAACCAATCAATCTAGTTTAAACGAAAGCTTCATTTATGGAGTGTTTATAGCAAAGCTGTTTAGTCACGTTTTTCTTTTTCTTTTTCTTTTTCATTTTCATCCAAACCCAACTAGTCAAACCGACCACCGTGTGACGTGTGACGTGTGAATGACAAAATTTACGTTTGGGAGTCCGTACTGTGGTCCTCCCTCTTGCTTTTTCGCCCTAATCACTTTTTGGTAGCCCAGATGCAGGCCTTTAACTATCCACGATTCATTCTTTTTAATGTTTTTAGAAAAATTTAAATAAATTTTTATTTTTATATTATTTTTATTTAAAATTTTATATTTTATTTTGAAATGAATAAACTTTAATAATTAATGATTAACTAATACAATTGATCAAAATATCATTTATCATTTGATTTCATATAATATTAATATGTAAAGTGAAAATATCACATAGACATGTTATCATGTTATATTATTTTTCATTGCGACATATTAACATACCATATTAATGCCACGTAACATAAAATGATAAGTATTATTTTGATTAACAATAAATAATTAATTATTAGTTATAAAATTTTATTTAAATTAAAATAAAAATACAATAATTGTATTTAATATAATATAAAATAAACATTTATTTGATTTTTTTAATAATTTAGAAATTTTTTTAAATTTTATGCTTTTTTATTATTAATCTTACCCACCATTTACTCAGCTTAAAAGTACATGTACTTATCATTTTCTCAAATGTGTAGTTAAAATTTAAAAATATCACTTAAATGGTACTATATAATTATATATATGTTTTATAAAATAATTCAAAGTATTGAACAAGCACTCCCTTCTTTTTTTAATTTTCTTGGTGCATAGTTACTTGGCCAGCCACAAAACCCTTAAGCTAATCTATAGCCCATAGATAGAAAGAGTGTCGTTAATTGTACACATCAAGTCTATCGAGGGGTGAGTAAAATCAAACTAGATTAATTACTCATTTAAATAAATATTCAAATCAAATATCCAACATATTAATATGTTATAATTATTACTCCTTCATATTGTTTTGTAATATGAAATGTTATGAATATATATAATTGTATAAATATTATATATATACATATATTTAATTTATAAATAAGTATTAATATAACTTATAATAAACTTTATTTATATAATTACACTTAATGATTAGTTATCACCTTAGTTTTATAATATATTATTTATAATTAATTATTATTTATACAAACTTGGATATAAAAATTATAACATATAAATTGTATCATTAATTTCAAATATATATATAATAAAGCAATATTATATATATATTTTATTTATACATAAGCATTACTATAACTTATAATAGATTTTATTTATATAATTATACTTAATAAATTTATTAGTTATCGTTTTAGTTTTTATAACATATTGTTTATAATTAGTTATTATTTACACAAATTTTGATATAAAAATTAAAATATTATAACATACAAATTGTGTCGTTAATTTTATATATATAATAAAGTAATATATTATATATTCATATATTTAATCTATACATAATTTATATATTTTATAATTATAGATGAAGTTTATAAATTTTAATATTATAATTTATAAAAAAATGATAAAAATTTAGCTTATTAGTCCAAAACCAAATCGATCAAACCAATTCTATGTTTAATTGGTTTGATCTTCTTTTATGTGTTGGTCGATTTTGGTTGATTTTTTGAAAATATTTTTAATCTTTAGATATGACAGACCAAATCACTCAATACACCTATTTGTTCACCCCTTAAGTTTACCCATTCATCTTTCGTACAAGAGCATAACACTTAGAGCCTTTCTAACATTGCCACATTTAAAAAAAAAAAAAAGTTTGGAGACATGGGCAATTTTGGAAACTATTTTGGGATTTCCTTTCATATAGAGTTATTGATAATTATTTTTTTATGAGTTTACATATTATATGAAAAAAATTATAATCAAATAACTTTCAATAAGAATTTATGGAAGAAATTAATAAACAACTACATGTTCAAACAAACTAAATCAAATTAACATAGAATTGAATTAAACTCATACATGATGGAACATGAATTTGGAGTTAATTGTAAATTTAACTATAAAAAATGGCTTTATTTAAGCATAAAGCTTTAAAAACCTATGAATGATTCAAGAAAAATTCAAATAAACTGTCATTTTTTATTGTATTTAATTAAGTTCTTATATTTTTATTTTGAGTAAAATAGACTTTTATGAGTAATGGTTAATTTCTGTTATTAGTCAAAATGCTTTTTGACATTTTATATTTGTAAGATATTAGCGTGACATTGACGTAGAAGGTCAAAGATACCATGTGATTATGCCACACAACATGTCATGTCACTTATACACTATGATATGTCAACATACGACATCAATAGCATGTGACATAAAATAATAAATAATATTTTGACTAAAGGCAGTTAGTTAAGTATTAATTATAAAAGTTTATTTGATTCAAAATAAAAATATAAAAACTTGATTGAATGTAATAAAAAAATAAAAATATATTTAAAATTTTTAAAATAATTGAAAAGTTCTTTTCAATATTATATCTTTTATTTATGAGAAACAAAGTTGAATGTATAATGTATTAACTTAATTGTTTTCAAAAATAGATTTGTGACATTGAGATGTTGATGTGGAATAAAAAGGTGGAATCTGAATAGTGTGGGTGGGCAGCAGGACATGAATGACTTTTGGGGGGAAAAGTTGAAAATCAAGGGGTACTTTTGACTTTTGAGTCTTTATTGACATTTCCGCCAAACTTCTTTAATTCAACGGGTGTGGTGTGCGCACCAAGCAACAGAAAAACTTTTGTTGTGGAAAATATCATAGCAGCATAATATATAAAGTAGTAGTAGTAGTAGCACTAGTAGGGTGAATCCAAATATGCTTTTATATCTTAGAAGAATAATATCAACAATTTTATCAAAAGCATATCTCTTAAGATTTTTATTTTCCTTTTTCTTTCTTGCATACGATGGAATTACGAATGTCACATTAATAAAAAATAAAATAAATTTTAAATATGTAAATATAGGTATTTCATTATCTATTAAGTATATCTTTTAAGTTAAGAATGTGAATCCGTAATTTATAAACTTATTTAAGTTTTATTTTTAAAGTTTAAAATCGTATGAACTTGAATTTAAGTTCCGGCAAGTGGCACTATACATCTAAATAATCACAATTTTTTGAAATAAAAAAATTTAAAAATTTAAAACAAAAAGAGTAAAGGAAAAGTAGTAATGTTTTAATCTTCAACACATCATTTATTTTCTATTTTTTTCTTTTAGAAAAGTATTTTGGAAATTTTTTATTCAGTTTATTATATTATAAATATAATATATAGTTAAGCTTAATTATAATAATTTTCACATAAAGTAAGAATAAAGTTTTAAACATCAAAATCTTAATTAGAAGAATTACAAAATAAAAATGAAAAAGCAATTAAAAAAAGAAAAGTAGGGGGATTGGGAGCTTCCATGTGCAATCTCATGCAGCTCCTGAGTCCCAACTCGACTTTTGATGTTTGCTATTAGATATTAAATTATTATTTTATGGTAAACTTGATAATTTTGTGCATAATATGGTAAAATGATACGAATTTAAATGTGTTTAGGTTTAGATTAATTGTGTCAACATGATTAAAATATGACACAATTAGTTAATCGTATTTATTGTATATCCATATAACTCATGATTTGTTTATTATTTATTTCTTTAATCATGTTAATGTGTCGTACAAATATGTTTAGTACATTGTTAAAACCAATTTATTGATACATATAAATCTTAATAATTTTATGACAATTAAGATTTATTTGTATTGAATTTTATTATATTTGATAAATATTATAATATTTATAATTTTTTATTATAAATTTGAATAAAAGAATTATATTTTAATTTAATCATTTTAATTATGTTAATTGTATCAATAAGCTGTTAATCTTATCAATTGTGTTAATTGTGTTAATAAGTTATAAATTGTATAAATTTTAATCATGTTAATCATATCGTATTGTATAAATTTAATCTGATACAGTTAATAAATGTGTTAGCCGTGTAGTGTTATATATTTATTAAACATATTTGTGTACGTATTTAACATTTTAATATGATTAATTAATTGTATCATGTTCATGTTTACCTATATAACTGTTAATACTCTAAATTAAGACACGAAAATAAAAATTATCAAATCTATTTTATGTATTGATCTAGTTTTTAATTGCAAATGAGGGTAAACAATTAAATTGTGTTCATTTAGTAATTAATTTTTTACCAACTTTTCCGAAAACATTTCAATGGGACATTCGTCTAGACGTCAACCTTATAACTTTGCTTGTGGAATCTAAAAACCCTATCACTAGTTTATAGGATATTCTTATTAGATTATTATTCTATGCACCCACGATGAGTTTTTTATTTCGTAATTGGCATGAAATGTTGACACTTGTCAATTTAATAATTAATTTATTTTTAATTGTTATAAATATATTTTATCTAATATTGTTTGTAGAGTTTAGAAACTCCACCATCAAAGTATATGATAGATTTTTTCTCTTGAACTGTTATTGATCGACGGTAAAATGTTTAAATTTTATAAATAAAATTAAAAAATTATTATGTATTTATTATTTAAAAACTAATTACTTTATTAATTTTTATAAATGTTATCTTAATCGGTAACTTGTTAACTCCCAACCTTGTTTGTGGAGTTTAAAAGCTCTGAATTGAGAGTATATGGTAATTTTCTTATTGAATAACTATTATTCCGTAAAATCTCTTTTTACCGGAGTCTCACTTTTACTTTTGGGGTGATGGGTGAGGGATATGACGCACACATGCAGGAGCTGGGTGCGGATGAGGTGGCAAGGCAAACCACGTAATGTAATAAAGAGAAAAGGTTTAAAAAGTTAAAAGGTACCTCTTTTTCACCTTTAACTTTACCACTGCAATTTTAAAAGAAAGAAAGAAAAACCCAAGGTGAGGCTATAAAATGGAAGCGCCATGCCATCAATCATCCATGCAACGCATTTCCTTCTTCACCAATTTTCTATCTTATCTTTGCTTATGATCTCAACTTTAATGGACATATAATAACAATAATAATAATAATAATAATAATATGAATATATGCCTTCTTCTCTCAGCAAGAGAGTATCAGAGTATATTCTTGTATATATCCCTCATTTGCCTTACAGCTAAGCATAAGGAGCACTTTATACTAGCATTAGTTCTTTGAATATTGAATATTATATATATTAGCAATAAGATTAAAGCAAATGAGACTTTAATTTACCACTGGAGAGGTAAGTAAGGAGTAGCATGGCTGCCTGCTTCTGGGGTTTATAGCAGCTCCTGTACGTTGTGGCTTGCAGGAGTCTTGGCTAGCTGCATGTTCATAGATCTCTCACAATTTGATTTTGTCTAGTGCCTTTGGCTATCAGTAGGATAGAGCTAGAAAAGCATATGTGGATCAATGGTCGGTGCGTTTCACATTCTTAATTTGTTATGATTAGTATTACTTAAAGACAGTTTTTGCATCATTAATCATGCATGCATGTGCTATCTGCTAGATATGTCAGGGTGGTGCTTCCAGACACTTGAGAAATCACACTACCAGGCGCATTCATTTTCTAAAGGGCAATTACTCCAAGTTAAAAAACATTAAGTATGCTTAAATCTTAATGTACTAAAGTAATTATAACGTAATAGCCAAGGAACCAAAACAAAACAGCTGTATGAGGATATGTACACAATATACTCTTGAATAATAATATTCTAATTAGAAGGGAGGAAAAGTTAAACAAAGTAAAAATCTCGTGGTCCTTGGCTCAGGCAGAAGCAGCAAGTTATCGAGACATGTGAATTGAACTGACAGTGCTCTATATACATAGATACTAGTACAATATGAAAAATCTAAGCAAGGGACCCCCGTCCGCACTGCTTTCACACCATGTAAAATATTGCTCATGGAAAAGGTGACAAAGAAAAATACAAGTGAGATATGTTGATGCATATATGCTCCTTATTATTCTGACTAAGATAACAATTTAATTACACTATATATATTTTTTAATTACTTAGCAAAGTACAAAACGAGAAATCCATGCATCTCGTTCAATTTGTCAATACACGTACACCTCGATCGATGGTTAGGATAGAGAATGAGGCAAGAAATAAGGGTAGAAGATTTGGTTTGTTGATCATCGTCAAACAAATATACTTTTTAATCTTTTTGATCAGTTCCATGAATTGCCTCATTAATTATCGTCTTTACAACAAGAAACAAGAACTAACTTGGGTGGTTAGGTTAATTCACGTGCATGAACCATGGAAATTAATTAAAGTCATCGTTATCAGGGAACCCTCAACTGTTCAATCTTCAACCAAGAAATTGTTTTGCATTAATTCATTTTAACAAGGTGTGTGTGTGTGCCCTTTTCTACGCTTAATTCTTCCAGGCTGTATCCAAATCAAGGTGAAATCGAAGATGTCCAGTGATGCTGATAACTGACCAGTACAACACGTGATGTATATGTATTAATTTCCTCTCAGCTTCAATTCTGGGGCCTCTAAGGGCTGGCAGACAGGCCATGGCTTGCGTACCAACAGATCAGTTTGAAAGTTGCACAACTTTTGAATAAATAATTGTTCAGCAACAGTACTTTCTTTCTCATTTTCAGAGGGTACATTATTAAGTTGTAGCATGCACAAGGGAAAGATAACTACCGAACAATGTTGGCAATCTGGTATATGTAGCAATATAATCCAAAAGTTGTGGAAAAACAAATGGTTGTTGGAATATTTAACTGGGAAGCCTTATGGAAAACCAATTTGTCCGGAATGGCCTCTCTATCACGTCTTAGGTACTCTTAAAGAATCAGATTCTTCTTGAAATGTTCATGGAAAAACCTTTTAAAGCAACTTTTATTTAGAAAAAGGTACAAGCCATATAGGCATTCATTGCCATTGCCAACATATCACTTTCTAGGTTTGTGAATGTTTTGGCAACATTTCTTGTTTCTTTCCTGAAAGCTTCCCAAATCCATATATGGACAAACAATTCTTGGGCGCTAGAGTTTTTCACCTTTTCAACTTTACTATCCACTTTTGCCATACTTAGTACTTGCTTAATAACATCTTTGATGCAAAATTTACAACAAATTAAGGCCTTTCTAGTTCTATCAAATATCTCACTGTCATGCATGGCTAGATGAAATCTCTGGTGAATCTTTATCAATGCTTAATGCAAACAAGATGGAGGAGTCAGATTCTCCATGAAAGAAGTGGAATCAGATTCCACCCTTTCACTAGAACATAAAGAAAAGAGAGGCTCCTATATGTTCTCCAGAAGTTGGGTGGGGGAAATGCAAGAAACCAACCCTCATCGGTATATCCCCTAGCTCGTTTCAGCACCTAACATTGACTGCTTGTGGGAGATTATAAAGTTGGGACTCCTGTCTTGTTTGGAGGGTATGTGTCACTCTTGTGCAAGCACTTGGCATGAAACCACTTATTCTGTTTAAAGAAACAAGCATATATACTCATATGGGGTTATATTGGAGCAAGGCCACATCCAACTATCAGCCACAAACATAAAATTACAAATTCTCGACATCAGTCAATGTATTCTACACCGTTCAATTCCATTGAGATTTTACGTCATTCTAAGCTGATGCAGACAAGTTTGTCTTTTTAAGGGTGGTACAGACAAAAGTATCCATTAACAGCCCCTCTTATCAGTTGAGCCAGAATGTAGATTATTACATGCATGTCTCTTTTTAAGGGTTAATGATTCCTTTCATTCATGTGCAGATAAGTGATTCCTCCTCACGAGGCCAGGTTTTTCTGAATATGCTTTGAAAGAAATTTCTAGCTTATGAATATGCTGGGAGTAATTCCCTAATCATATGCTTAAATGGGTCTATTTTGAGAGTCATGCAAAAGATGGTAGCTTCTAGTTATCTTCAAAAATGAGAATCAGAATGTGGACGCTTTCTCTTTTTACGGTACCTACGAACTGACCTACATCATCATAATTCATGGTTGAGGTTGACCCAGCACCCACCGAGACCTCAGCATTTTAGATGTTCTGTGTTCTGACTCGGATTGATGGTGTCTGCACACAAAGAAAACAAGAGTTGGATAATGACAGGTGTGACTCCATCGGTCTTTGGTGGTGGGAGCGAGTGAGCAAGCTGTTGCTAATGATACAATGAACTCAAGTTGGGCATAGTCCAACACAACTCTAGGCATGAACTGCTCCAATTTAGGCTAAACCATTCTAGCAGGATAACCAATTCCCAAGGCATCGCAGTCTTTGAGTTCAGACAACAAATTCTCATGTTATGTTCATGGCTGCTACTGAATAAGCCACAACATTTCACATAAATCACACTGAACCTTGTACAAGCCTTATGATAAGGATGTTGATGTCTTGTTAGTTTTTAAACAACTGATGATTAATCCCACAAAAGAAGTTGACAACTGAAGATTAATATTTTGTTGTTCATCATAACATTTCAAATAAGATTTAAGGTGATCGTTGATCAATATGCTATTATTGAAGGGGACAAAGATGACCAAAAAGAAAAAAAAAAGAGTAATATAGGTAATGATGAATCGTGCAAGAACATGGTCCAAATGGATAACAGTAAAACTAAAGACAGTTATCCTAAGCATTCCCCTAGCAAGGCAGTGGCCTTATCTTGCAAGACTTTCCATGCTGCATCCACATGCTTCTCTTCAGTCAATGGGGCACCTACAGCAAACCGCAGTATGTATTTGCCTGATAAAACCTGCATTTATCATAGCTGATGCTCTTAGATAATGTGCTGCCACACTCACAAAGAAGTGAATCCCACATTTCCTTTATTTCTTTATTTTTTCTTGGAGAAAGAACAACACACAAAGAGCACACGATCACGTATCAGCAATTCAAAATGATATATATGATGTAGACTTGTAGACAGCAAACTTACCGTGTGAGATATGAAGACCTTCCCAGTTGAGTTTACAGCATCTAATAATTCATGGTTCAATTTGTTACCATGATGTTCATCATCAGGAGGCAAAAGACGAAAACAAACTAATGAAAATATCTGAGGAGTGACAACCTGCTCAAACAAGTTATTACAAGTGATCCATCACTAAGATTGCATTCATTCACATAAAATAACTATAGACATTGACCTTTTATATGGGAAAAAAATCAAGGACATCAATAAGAATTATTATTTTCCTAAGGACAAGGTTCTTTTCTGTCTCCTGTTCACAAGGTTCCATTAAAGGCTAAATACGGAAAAGTAATGCCAACATAGTATCATGCCAAGACCAAGTCAAGGCAAGTCGTTTCTTATTTTGGCATTATATTAGATGGTTTGCAGACCAGCAAATTGGCAGAGTCCTAACATTTACAGAAAGCATTGAGAAAGCAATTTGTTAGTCAGAAACAATGGCATCTTTAGACAACTAATCTCACATTGTTAAGCATAATATTCATGAACTTAGAGTCTAATGAAGAGGCACTAAATTGCACCCTTAAACTAATGTGAACAGAGCCATCTGTATGTCCACTGCTTAGTGTGACATTCTAAGGTGCAACCTGATTAGCATGTAATACAACTATAGCTGTGGTTTCCATTTGTTACGGAGGATGTACTAGGTTAAGAAATAAGAGATCAAGGATGATTGGTTTAGTTTTTTTTTTTTTTTAACTAAACAGATCAAACATGCCTGATTATAATTACAGTACTTGCATAATGTTACTATCATGAACTTCTACTAAAAACATTGAAATGGTGCTCATACAGGGTAAAATCATGCTACAAGGAGAGACTCCGGCACTCTGGTTTAGGAAAGGCCCTAGACAGCAATTGTCGGAAGGTTTAATATAAAAAGATGTTACATTGTTCATCTAAAAGAATATAAAAAATGAACTGTTTGATCATTTCATGTACTTGTCAGCATATTTTTTCCGGTCACAGTGACCACTTTCATGTATGCATCCTCAAGGGGGTTCTCAAGATCTAATCAACACAAAATTCAGTAAGCAATAACCGGTCCCTTGAAGAAATTTCTTAATGGCAACATACTCATATCGTTATCAATTATATTAAAGAAAATAGAAAATTCAAGAAATTTAAATGACTCCTGGTTGTATGGAAGAAAGGGGAAAAAAATGCTTTTGTGACATATAAGAGCTTTTATGGCCAGAAAATCAACACTATAGAGAGCATAACTACCTCAAATCTTGAGTCTTGAGTAATCAGGTCCTCAAAATGTTTGGCTAACTTGATATGATTTCTTATATAGCACTGCAGGTTTTCCAAGCCATACAGCCGTAATACCATCCATAGCTTTAGTGATCTGGAGGCAAGCAACAGATTAGTGAGTAATTTGTTCTAGTTGATAAAAAATAAAGCTATTTTTCTCCTGCTTTTTTCTGTTAATTTAATTTATTTAATTGAAAAAAAGAAAAATGTTAACAGTGTTTAGAACTCAAAGCAGAACATATCCTTCAAGAAAAAAACAAAAAAATTACGAACTACAGGACATACTCTTCCCTTCAAGTAATCATCTGAAATAAACAAATGCTCATTTTAAATGGCTATATAAAAACATTTTTATCTGAAGGATAATGTTGAAAAGCGTACCTAAATCGACGTCCAAGAGGAATTTGCCAGTCTTTGTAATCTACAACCATGTTTGCTTGAGAGGCCTGAAATTGGTTTCATCGTGAAATTTCACACATAAGTAGACTCGCTAGCAACTTTTAACCTTGATTATAATAGTCTCCCAATTTGTTAAGGTTTGATTAATTGCTCAAATAACAAGGGGAAAAACAACCAATTTTATTAAAGTTCTTAATACTATGATAAAAACTGCAGCATGGAATGAAGATCAAGCTGTAAATATATGCGTAAGCACTAAACAAAGAGGAAAAGGCACCAGTTCTTTTGAGGAATGTTTCTTGATACTAATAGATACTGTGGAATTTGAAGATGTTCATTAACCAACTAGACCTCTATTTTAAACATTTGAATGAGCCAAGTAATCTCTCATTCAATTCACATACCTTTCCCATTCCTCTCCTTTTATCTTCACATAACACTACACTTCAGAAAACTAACTGCCACTACCCTTTTTCCTCAACATTTTTCTCTTTCCCTTGAAGACATTTTAACTTGTAACTACTGGAATTTTTTTTTATAATTTTTCAATACACTTAAAGATTTAAACGTACTAGTACTAGTAATTCTTGGAATACGTAAAGCATAGAAAAAAATAATTCATGTTTTTACAAACAACATGGAGTGTTCTAAATCATGTGAACCAGATTAGCTAGGATCGTAAAAGGCTTCATGCCACTCATTTTTAAATTTCACGCTCCACAGGTTATAAATCAATGTGGCCGGCAGACAAGCTGTCCTAAGTTGGCAGATAAATGAGTGCACGATAACAACCACTTCATGGATGAAATTAACAACATCAAAGAAAACTAACCTTATTCTTGAGATACTCTGGATTTGTGGAGAGGGCCTGAACCAATGCCCTTCTATCCTGTGGCAGCAAGTAACAATGTAATACAAGCATTTAACAGAAATAGAATTTGCTAAAACATGTTAATGAAATTGAGTATTACTACAACATATTGATGAGATAGTTTTGCTAAGTTCATGCATCTAGAGTACACATCTATCTGTTAAAACTTATTGCGTTGGTTAATGAGAGAAGCTATTTGGTAAACCCTATATGAGTCTAACCGCTCAACTCAAAAACCACACACATCAAGCTTGGGCCTGGTAAATAAACCACTTGTACAGATTGCATGTCTAACGTTACATGAAATTGAGCAAATTTTGCAGTAATTTATCATCGAGAAACTAGAAAAGCAACTATGAAAATGATCGTGTACATTAATTACATCTATAACCTACATAGATGCAGAGTGAACATAGTAATGAAGTTGACTTTATTGTTGTTGCTGCATTCAAACAAGTGGCATACCTTTACCCAGAGTGCTGAACAATCAAAATTAGTTAGAAACCATTTATGTGCATTCATGTTAAAAGAATCAGCTTCTTCCACGCCATCAATGTAATGACGGAATTCTGGACACACACAAGCACTTCCGGCATATGCAGCATCCACATGGAACCACATACCATTACTCTGTCCAGAGGCCAAGCATACAAGCATTGTTAAATTGTCTTGCCTTCAAGGTGCATTGAGTAATAAACATGTATCATAGAATACTAACTTCCTGGAGATAGTCTTGTAGGGGTTCTTTGTATAAAATCTCTGTGAATAACCTACGATTACATTTTCCAGAAAATCGTTTTTGTTCATTTTAAATGCTTGGACTTGATTTTTCAGTCCACATAGCTGGTCTTATCAATAATCATGAAAATGATTTTTATCTTAGGACTGTTGACAGAATTTCAAGCCAAAAATTTAAACAATAAGTGAAGGCACTTAAGATTTAAGCATCAACCAGTCAAACACACAAACTTTATACAGGTCAGATTCCAGAGCATATTTCTTCCTCATGCTTCTCACAATTGCATTGGATAAGTTACCTTGGCAATCTTTCCTAATGCAAGCAAAGAATCAACGGCTGTTGATGAAGTAGTACCAACCTGCACATATAAATGAGCTACAAAAATAGGAGATATTGTTCTAACTGGCTTCATGCTCAATGAAGTAAAGGAAATGTGCTACAAAAATAAGCATCTCACAATATCCCTATGAATTATTATTTTGAGAACAGAAAAAAGGAAAAAGTACATATGATATAGCAAAAGATGGAAAGAAGCTAACATCAAAAGCTTTTGCTTTCTTACAGTAGCACATAGAAAGAAAGGAATCAATCCATGAGCAAGGTCTTGTGAAATTGTTTCATTCAATAACTCTGGTGAAAGTGCATAGTTAGTAGAAGAGTTTGCTTTTAACAGCCTGCAATTCTCAGGATGGATTCCTCCTATCTGCCATTGAATGATAATCATGTAACACAATTAGCCTACATAGATGATGGCAACATGAACTTTATGAAGTAGCTAAGCAATATACACAAATCAAGTAATCTCGGCACCATGTGAACATTATCTGAATTTCATTGATCTCACAAGCAGGAAGAAATCTCTTTCAAGAATGATTTCAATGTTCTAAGAGAAAAAATATATATATGAATAAAGAAATAAAACTAGACATGAGCCCCGATTTACAAGGATACCTGACAGGCTTTTTGCAAGGCAGCATGTGTTTGATCAGAAGCGTAAACTACAAGCTTTCCAAGTGCACCCTTTCCAACCGCCTTCAAAACCTTGTCACGAGCAGCCAATAGAACAACTAGAACAGCTTCACTCGCTGTGCCCTGTATCACACCGCCACCTTGTCCTTCAACAGAGTTACCGTGCTTATTCCATAAGTTTTAGAGATATTTTGATTCTTCTATTTTGATATAGCAAGAAGAAGAATTACGATCCCTGGTGATGCTAGAAATAATTCAATGAATATTCCCTAGGCCTAGTATTGCATTCTATATTGGAGTTTACATTGAATCCTTACCTGCTGAAAGGAAGTCTTCAGGTAGCTTAAGCATCTTACCAAGCCAGTCTAAAACAATCATTTCAAGCTCTGTTGCAGCAGGGGATGTCATCCAACTGAAACCAACAATATTGAGACCAGCACTGAGCATTTCGCCCAAAAATCCAGCAACGCTGCTATTAGAAGGATAGTATGCAAAATAATTTGGGCTCTGCCAATGAGTAACCCCTGGCAATATCTTTGTTTGAATGTCTGAAATAACAAGAACAATTTTGCATGAAAGGAGTATTCAAGGTTTCCTATGAAAAATGATAAATAAGTAGATCAATTAGTCAAGAGAATACATCCAAATCACATCGCAATATAGCCAAAGACTCGTACTTTTTATTGTTACCCTCTTCTTCGACACTTTCCTATATTATTATTAGGTGATTAAATTAAATTCAGGAATCTAGTTGAGCAACTTTACCATCAAGAACATGCTGAAATGAGTCTGGTTGATTAGGTGCAGAATCTGGTAACAGATTACGAAGATATCCAGGCTGCATAGAAATGACCACAAATAAACAGGACCAACTAAGAAAAATCACTTCAATACCAGATAATCAGATTATTCTATGTATTAAACGAGAGAGAGAGAGAGAGAGAGAGAGAGAGAGAGAGAGGAGCATCTAAACCCATTCTGACTTTTGACATACATTTACATTAACTGACTAAAGCAGACAAAAAGCAAGTAAAGACAAAGGAAGTTAGAGATACATATAAAGACCTCAACTTGGCTGAGAACAGGAAAATTCTCAATGGTTTTGTAATAATCAGCAATGAAATCAACCATCTTGTGACCATACTCTCTCAGCTGTTCCGCATCCATTGGCTTCAACCTGTTCTCCCTGCCATTCCATTCAAATGCACAAACAAGCAAAACTCAATAAACAATCAACAACAAGAACATCAAAAACATTAACAGAAAAAAAAAATCAGTGTCATCGGCATTAAAATGATGATTATGTGAGCTGGGAAACTTACATTTTAGGTTTGTTGAGCGAAGAAGGAAGAGGGTATTGGGGGGGTACAAGGGGGAAAACAAAGTAGATTTAAATATCGAGAGACCCATCAGGTAACCACAAATGTTCTATAACTACTCCACTATGAATGGAATGGGACCCAAGGGGGGACAAATAGCGAGAAACTGTCCTTCAAGCCTGAAACTCTATGGCTCCACTGACCGTTTGGTGAAGAACATGGACTCCTCTGACCAAAAATAAATGAGACCGTCAGTTGAAGAACGTGGATTCTCTCTGACCAAAAATAAATAACGAACGTGGACGAAGCAGAATCCCGTGGCAATTTGCCAATTGCCAAGGACAAAAGGGTTCCGGCGGGCAGTTAAGTGGGTTCGGTTGAGAGGCCGAATTGGTTAAAAGAGCTCATATTTCGATACAGGGTCTTCGGCTCATGGAGGTCGCCAAGGGCAAAAGGGTTCTTTTATTTTCCTTTTTCATAAAATGAGCTACAATTACAAGGCTTACTGTTGATACGTACCCAATAAGGTAAGGGAGGAATTTCACCGATTATCAAGAGTATTTTTGTCTAAGAGCATGTGTGATCTAATTTTTTTTAACTTAATAGCTATTATAAAGTTTAGATGAAAAATAATAATTTTTAAAATTAAGTTAAAGTTGTTTAGTAAACTGTTTAACAAAATAAATTATATAATTTTTAATTTCGGTTAAAATTACCATAAATAGTATTTATACCATTTTCAATCACATAATAAACTATAATAGAACTACTTCAAGTTTATATACGATTTCAGATATTAAAAAAAAAAAAAAACAGAATAACTCTCAAACTTGTATTGTAGTAATAATATTAGATTTTGTTGATTGGCAAGTAATCGGACCATGATACTTCAATTTCTAAAAAAGACTAAAAAAGAAAAAATAGTGTATTTGACATTAAATTTCTTTTAGATGAAGAAAGGAGAAAACCTTTAAATAGTATCTGAATGTAGTTTTAAATTTTAGATTTTCTTTTCTCTTAATCTTTGTAAGAACAAAAAAATTTTAGATTTTGTTATTTTGGTGTAGGATCTTTTGTTTTTTTTTTCTTTTTTTTCTTGGTAGTTTTTGTAGAGAGAGGTAAAAGAAAAGGAGATCGCGATTTGCGTTGGAGAAAAGTGATTTGAATAGAGAAGGAGAAGATAGGGAGATTGATTGAGAGAGTGACATTTTTTAAAAAATTGATGTGTTTTTAAAAGAAGAGAAAAAAAAGCTCCTCCATGAAGCTTTTCTTTAAGTTTTTTTTTTTAAATTTTATTTTTTGAAAAAAACTACTTTTTTTTAAGAGCTTTTCAAAAATCATGTTTGATATGACTTTTACTTTTAAGAGGTAGATAACTGAAAAAAAGTTAAGCTAAACAAGCATTAAAACGAAAAATGGATAATGAGAAGGAATCATAAGAGAGAATGAACAAAGAGAAAAAGGTTAAGATAAGAGGGAGGCTTATGGTGGAGGGTGGGGAAAAGGAGATGGAGAAGCATGGATGGTAGAGGATCAATAAGAAGAGACGAAGAAATGGGGAAAAGAGGAGAGAAAAGCGGGTGTCGATCAGTGCTGGCACTAAGTCGGCTTCCTCCAGCCGACGTTGCTTTGTTGTAGAAGTTGGATTCTTTGCTTTATCGTCCAAGTACCCTCCACCTATTAAAAATGGAAGAGAGGAAAAAAAGTAAATAAAAAAAAGAAAAGAAATGAAGGTAATAGGGTAGAAAGAGAGAAATGAAAAAGAAAGAATAAAATAACTAAAAAATTATTATCGATAGTTTCAATGAAATAATAATATTTTCCCAAAAATACTAATATTAATAATATAAAATAATATTTCAAGAGGTAATTAGGGAAAATAAATTACAAGAAAAGAGAAAGAAATAAAAAGAAAGAACAGGAAACAATGGAGAGAAAAAAGAAAAAGTTTAAGGGACAAAGAAATTAAAGAATTAGTCATGCACAAGAAATAGAAAAATAATAAAAATAAAAAAATTATGAGCTTGTAAATAAGTTCTATCTATCATCATATTTATACCTTTTCATAGGTAAATAGTCATAAAAAATCAATTTGACACAACTTTTTTTTTTTTTAAAAACACACATAACATATTACATGCGTCATGAATATCACAATGGAAAGAGATAAGATGGGTCGTAAGCGTATGAATAAGGTTTTTTTTAACTAATAAATATATTTTTTAGATTGAAAATGTGAGCATGTGACAAGTGGTATTAATAACTATATTTTATAAATTTATTTTGTCACATTTTTTTATGCTTAACTAGTTAAGTCATTAAGATTTTAGGTTCGAAATTAACTATTTTAGTTGTTTTTATTAATTAAGTTCAATGCATGTTGAGTAGTTTAGTTTAATTTTAAGTTAAATTGCTTTAATTTACTTTAAGTTCAGTTATTACTGATCTTTTTTTTTTTGCTTTTGTGGGAAATTTGATTAAAAGACCTTATTTGGTGATAATCCATGCAAGTATGGTGATAACTTCATTCGTATATGTTGCAGTATTTTGAGCATAATTTTTCTCTCTACAGAAGTCCAATTAAAGTTATTCTTGAGCCATTGGAAAGCTAAGAGACAAGGCTACAACTTTCATATTTATCACTTTTCCCAGTTCAGATCAGATCGAGGTGAAAATCCATTGGAATAGGCTAGGCTACTGTAATTTCTGCACAAGCCAGCATGAGAAAACAAAGGTTGCGATCGTGGAGAGAAGGAGGTCGTGATGCCTTTGATGTCTAAGCTCCCATACAAGGACCAAAGAGGAAAACGTCGTGGCACTGGTGAAGCAAGGACGCAGTGCCTTAAAAGAAAAACCACCATACTATAGCTGTGAGTAGGGCGTCACAGTGCCCAAGGAGGTAGGTCATGTTGCCTAGTCGTGATTCTAAGAAACTGCTTTTACAAGAATTTTTTAAAATAGGATTTTTGAAAAGTATTTAAAGGGCTTATTTTAGAAGTTTAAAAGAAGAGATAGAGAGTAGCTTTTTTGGAGAAAAAAAAGCCACCAACAAAAGAAGAAAGCAAGGAAAAATTGAAGAAGATTGAAAACATAAGATTTGACAAATCTTAGTTTCTCTCTCTACCTTAGTTCTTTTTTCACTTTCTTTGACTTGGATTGATGATTGATTTTATTTAGATGATGTTTTCATTAGATATTAGAACTGATTTACTTTTTCTAGAGTTATGATTGAACTCAGCATGTAGTTTGAATACTTTATCTCACTTTTGTTTAATATGAATGGAATATGAGTTGTTTATTCTAATTCTGCGTTTAATGCTGTTGATTGCTTGATCACTAATTAGATTGATTTGGATATCTAAATACAACTTGACGAAGAAAGTTTAGATTAGGCCATGAATAGAATAACATGTGTTCAAATTCACTTAATTGATTGGGTGATTTGATTTGCATATAGGATAAACATATAACTATGTGTCACATGTAGTCAAGATTAGAACACAACCTTAATGAATCTTTCTTTAGTTTAATTTACATCGACATATAGTAAATTAATTGGGAGAGATATTTTTATTGGAACCTCGATAGAGAATTATAAATAAATTGGAACTCTAGGTTAGCAATTTAATCCTTTGAAGTAAGTTTATTAGAAAAAGAAAGAGGATTTAGATAAAGTATTGAAGGATATTGTAATCCTAGGCTTTTTTATTAATTGAATTTTTCTAGTAAAGTCGTGTCCATTAGCTTTTAGATTTAATTTAGTTATTATTTAATTTTAGTTTCACTTGTATTTAATCACTATAATTTGGTTATTTGAAAAAGATTAGGTTACTTTAATTTTAGTACTTAGCAAAAGTTTGGATAATTTTTCATGGAATTTGACATTTTACTTACTATTATATTACTTACTATGGTACGTATACTTGCATGATAAAATCGACAATAAGTTTTTGGCGTCATTGTTGGGGAATTGTTTTTTCACTTTCTTGCTAATATTAATGTTAGTATAAGCCCTACAAGCCAATCTGTGGTTGTATCGGAATTGCAATTTTGAGATATTCATGTATGACATTGAGGTAATTCTTTATCCATAAGTTTGTAATTTAATTAATTTTTTGTACTTATGTAGATAAAGCCTATGGAACTATATATGCCTTGCAAAGGAATTGTATTGGGATACAATTATGAGATCCTTATGCATTAAAGCATTGTTTCTAAAAATTCATGATCATTGTATTATTGAGACAGGGCATCAATAATGCTCAAAGATTGGCACATGTTATGTTCCTTACTTGTGAAGTAAGCAATCGTTCTCATAGATTGAAATATAAAGATACTTGGAACTAGCATGTGGGTGCTTGCCATGGGAGAGCAAGTTCACAGAACATGACCCGCCGTGAGAAGTGCATTTGGTATTTCACTCAAGTGTCTATGCAATACTTCTCATGTGTCAATTGTGTAAATACTCCTTAGACTTGAGACACCAGGTTGTCTTATATGTGGAGTGCTATACTTTGATTTCATCCCTATGGGTGCCTAACCAAGGATGCCAAAACAGGATGCTTTTGGGTATAGCATGAAGCATGTGAAGGCAGATGAGTGGTCAAGATAGGAATCATCACCCTAAGTGATTCAAGGGGAAATATCTCATTAATTCTTGGTTGATATTAGCTTAATCAAATCCTTGGCCAAGGTGATCAGGAGATTATGAAATGAGTTTCATAGGTCTCCATAAAGCTAATGATCTAACTGCAAGAACAAATATGGAGATCAATAACAGTAGGCACTACATCAAGCTCTTATCATCTTCGGGATATATGATGAGGGAATGAATTACATTGAAAAACTGTACACTGAAAGGTTGTCAAAGAATCCTATGACTCTCTTGACAATTGGGTGGCCATGATGCATTGCTGATGCCAATCATGGTCTATGGAATTGAATTAGTTAATTTAAAATTGAATATGATTCATTTAAATTAATCAATTAATAATATTATAATTCAATTCCATTGCCACATGTTAGGAACCTAATGGGTCACACTCAAAGGTTGCAATTGGATTATATTGAGAGTGTGATGATTTAAGTTAGACTTAAATCAAATTCTAGGTTTTAACTATTAAGGACCTAATTAAAAGAGTTTAATTAGGTATTGGTTAAATATTATAATTGTTATAATATTAAGGACTTATTTTGTAAATTTTAATAAATTAAACCTAGATATAAATATCACATTATAGCCACTATTTTTTTGTGGAGAAGATTTTTCTCTTGAGTGCTACCAATCTTGAGACGTTTATTTTCTTTTGGAAACTTATCCTTTGATTCTTTGCTGGAAATCAAAGAAGAAAAGAGGACAAATCATTGTCCACTTGCTAGCACAAGCTCGTGGCATAAAGCTTTCTCCTTGAAAAGGATCTGTTGCAATCGTGTGTGCATCATTGAAGGCCAAGCGATTGAGTGGCTAGGACTCTTTCACACTAAAGGTGTTCGTGTTTTGTCACTAAAAGGAATCCATTTGATTACGATATCACTTGGAAAGGTACATTCTTTTTCTGATTTTATGTGGTACATAACTTTGTTCTTTTTAAATTGACACAACTCTTCTTGCATAGCTATCATCCAACTTTCTTCTTTTTTAGCTTCCTCAAAGTTCTTTGGTTCTACTTGTGATATGAATGCAAGATACTGACAAACCTCTTTTAATCCCTTTTTGGTTTTGACACCTTCCGAAGGATCACCAATGATTAGTTCTTGGGGATGATTCCTTACAAATCTCTAACTTCTAGGAAGATCGTTATGCTGTTCTTTAGTTCTTTGCAAGTCTTCTAATGGTGGTTCTTCATCATCTTTCTCCTTCGAGCTATCTTTGTCATTTTCTTTGTCAACTAAGCTTATCTTTTCCATTTTCTTCTCAAAATCATTTGCATCATCATCATCAAACACTACCTTTCTTTGTGCAGTATTAGTTTCATAAAAAACAATATGAATTGACTTTTTTATTACTAGAGTTCTTTTGTTAAACATTATATATACGTTAGAGTTCAATGCATAGCCTAAGAAAATTGCCTCATCACTCCTAGTATCAAACTTTTGCAAGATGTGTGTTCCATTATTAAAACAAAGCATTTGCATCCAAAACTTCTTAAGTGACAAGTATTTGGTTTTTCTCTTTTGAAAAGTTCATAAGGGGTTTCAGAAATCATGGCTCTAATGGAAACTCTATTCAAAATGTAAGCTGCAGTGTTCATGGCTCCAGCCCAAAAATATTTTGGCAAGTTGTTTTCACAAAGCATTGTCCTTGCCATTTCTTTTAAAGTCCTATTCTTTCTTTCAACAACTCCATTTTTTTGTGGAGTTTTAAGAGTAAAGAAATTGTGATCAAAACCATTTTTATTGTAAATATTTCAAAATTGTCACTTTCAAATTCACCACCATGGTTACTCCTAACACTAACAATGGTAAGGCTTTTTTCATTTTGAACTCTTTTACAATGTTTAACAAAAATTGGTAATGCATCATCTTTATGAGCAATAAAATATACCCATGTATATTGAGAGTAATCATTTACAACAACAAAGCCACATGACTTGCCTTTTACACTAGCAACAGTGATTGGTCCAAACAAATCAACATGTAATAATTTAAGTGGCCTAAAAGTTGAGATGGTTTTCTTAGTTTTAAATGAACTTCTAACTTGTTTCCCAAATTGACATGTATCACAAACCTTGTCATTTTCAAATGATATATTTGGAAGTCCAATGACTAAGTCTTTTCTGAAGAGTTTTGAAATATTGTGCATATTAGCATGTCCTAGTCTTCTATGCCACAACCAACTATCACATACGTCATTGGCAATAAAACAAGATTCACTAGACTTAATTTCATCAAGAAAAATAACATACATATTCTTAATTCTTTTACTAATGAATGCTACTTTGTTAGTGTTAACATCAATAACTTGACATTCATGGGAGGTAAAGCATACTCTAAAACCTCTATCACAATGCTGACTAATGCTTAGCAAATTGTGTTTTAAACCTTTAACAAATAAAACATGCTTGATTTAGGTTTGAGATGTGTTACCAATAGTTCTAATTCCTTGGATAATACCCTTGGAGTCATCACCAAAGGAAATACTACCACTCTTGTTTCTATCAAGCTTAGCAAACAAGTTCTCGTTGTTGGTCACGTGTCTAGAGTAGCCACTATCCAAGTACTAAGGCTGCCTTTCTTTTGGTTAAGCTTCAAAATATTGATCCTTTTATCCTTGTTCAACCTACAAAACAACTTTTCAATTTTTCTTTAAAGGTACCCATACTTTGATGGGTCCTTAGGGGTTAGCAACCACATGGGATCCTTTTGAAACCCAAACCAATTTAGTTTTAGGAAGATTTTTACTATTATGATAACAATCATAAGATATGTGACCTTTCGTACCACATATATAGCAATAACATGAGAATGCATTAATTTTCCTTTTAAGATTTGTATTTTTTAATGTTCCCTTTCAATTGTCAATTTCTCCTCCATCAAAACTTTAAGTCCAACATTTTCATCTATAACTTTTTGCATTTCAAAATTTTGACTTTCTAATTGGAACTTCAAAAGTTCAAAATCGATTTTGGGCTACTCGAGTTCAATTTGAAACATATTCCTTTGATTAAAAATAGAGTTATACTCATGCTTAATTTTCTTAAATTCATTATCCAAGGATATGGCTTTTTTTTTTCATGGTTTTATATTTTATTGCAAGCTTTTCAAATTTAGCATATAAACAATCATATTCGTCTTGAAGTTCATCATAAGAAATATCATATGAATTAGAAGTTACCTTAATTTCTTCTTCTTTTACCATCAAGCAAAAGTTTGCTCTCTCTTCTAATTTTTATTTTTCTTCTTTTGAACTTGATGAATCACTATCAGACCATGTTGCTGCCACCATTGCTCTTTTTGGTTTCTTCATTTTCTTTGAGATTTCTTTCTTGAGTAATGAGTATTTTGATATGAAGTGTTTAGGTTTCTTGCATTCAAATGGACCATTTCATCTTTCTTATTAAGATCACTCTTGTGCTTGTTTTTCTAAGAAGAACCTTGATACCTTTTGCAATTTCTTCTCCCAAACCTTCTTCCTTTTTGTCCCATTAACTTTTAAAACTTCTTGCCATCATGGCTATTTTATCATCATTATCACTTGATAGCTCTTCTAATTCCTCCTCAACTGTGCTAATCTTGAATGCAAGATTTTTCTTCTTTTTTCTGGCTTTTTTCTTTTCCTCCTCTTCATCTTCTTTCATTTCAAGTTCATGTGTGAGGAGTAAGCCACAAATGTCATCAAGTGTGATTATATTGAGATCTTTAGCCTCTTGGATGGCTGTGACTTTAGGTTTTCAGCTTTTTGGGAGGATCTAACTAATCTTTTCACTAACTTAGGTTTAGGAATGGTTTTCCCAAGTTTGTTGAGCTTGTTTGTAATGTTGGTAAACCTATCAAACATGGTAGAGATGTCTTCACCCGGTTCCATTGTAAACATTTTAAAATTATAGGTAAGTAAGGCAATTGTAGACTCCTTAACTTACGAAGTCCCTTCATGGATGACTTTAAGTTTTTCTCAAATTTCATTGGCTGTGGTATAGTCAAAAATTTTATTAAAGTTAATGGGAGTCAATGCACAGTAGAGGGTGTTAATGGCCTTAAAGTTTGTTTGAACCTATCACAGTCCAATCCCAGCCCATGACTGGCGCATGGACCCAATAGGCATAGCCTATTAAGCCAAAGCAAGCCTCTTTATGAAAACCTATTCATTAGTCCTTCAATCACACCTCATTCTTTAAGATCCATAATTCATCATTTCCAATAATAATTTCTTCGAGAATAAATCATGACAACCAAGAGTATACCATCCTCAAAATAGTGTTATCACTTGCCAACCTATGACGACATTATTAATCAAACTAGACATATAGTGTTTACAAACAAATCTCACAATTTACGTTAAAACATACATATACACATGCAAAAGACCTTTGACTACTATCACAGCCCAAATCTTGAGCCATGACTGACGCATGGGCCCAATGGGCATAGCCCACTAAGCCCAAGCAAGCCTCTTTATGTGATCCTGTCCATCGATCTATCAATCATACATCATCATTTTTAAAACCACAATTCGTAATTCTCAACTATAAACACTTTAATAATATACCATGGCAACCAAATACACATATTTGTATCATCCCAAAATAATGTCATCAATCAAAATAGACATATAATGTTTACAAAATAAATCTTAGTAATTCACATCAAGTATACATGCACAAATGCAAAAGAACCTTGACTACCAGCAGAGTGACTCTAGGTAAGGGTACTACTACTGGATGCTATGGTAAACCTACCAAAAGGTGAATATATGTGGACACTTCAATCTAGGTCCCAACCACCTCCGAATCTGAAAACGAAAACATGAAGTTGAAAAGAATGAGTATAAACCAAGTGAGTGAACATAGGAAAGGAATAAGCACACGATACGAAAGATTTTTAGAAAACAGAATGCACTTGTATTGAAACAATGCAGTTTGTATATCATAAACAAACTCGATGCCATGTTGACTTTTAACTCATTTTAAAGCATTTAGGAAATTCAACTTTCAACATTCAATGCAATCACATTTCATTTTCCAATCATCTTTATTCTATGAGATAGGCGCACATGCGTACAAGAATTCATATATATATATATTAAATAAATATAAGTATATATATAGATATTTTAAACATACATCCAACACATCAAGGTCATTCCCAACTAGTCAACATGGCTCAACGCACACAACTGCCATCCACAACTCAGCTCATGTGCACTCCCACACCGCACATGGCATATATCATCATCATCGTGTGCACTCCACACCGCACACCATGTCCCCATCATGTGCACTCTCACATCGCACATGGCAATATCATCATCGTGTGCATTCCCACACCGCACACCACTCTCACCGTTATGTGTACTCCCACACTGCACACGCACGATTATAATTATCATTCAATATTATCTTTTAAAGCATAGCACACATAACAACATATGACAGGAATCTTTGCATAATAATATATTCCACAAAGTTCATTATTGTATTGGTCATACACATAGTTGCACAGTTTGACATTTAAGGAAAATAATATTAACTGCTATGCCACTAGTGTAAAACATCACAAAATTTTTAATGTATCAAGCACTACAATTCAATTGACAATTCAACATAATATTTCCAAAATATGATTCGTCACATTATATGTTTAAAAACATAGAAATATCACTCGTGAAAGGCTTGTTCCTGTGCATAAATTTTTAAAAGAGTCAACCAAGAATATTTAAATACTTTACTGAAACAAATGCTCATTTGTTTCAAACGTTTTAAATGCAAGTTCACTCACTTGTCTTTGTTGATTCTTTTGATCGACTCCAACTTCAACTAACCCAATTTGCAAGTTGGGGTCTCATTGGAACCTATCACACACAATAGCATCACAACCAACCCAATTTGCATGAATATAAATCCAAAGGCTGTTTCCTAAATCAAACTTTACTAGTTTTTCCTAACTAGTTTTTCAATTACCATTTGACTAGTCAACCTAATACTAACTCCAACTGTCACGACCCGAAACCTCCTTCGGGCCCATGACAACCGCCGCGACGTCTCGATTGACATTCATTACCCGGAATGCCAATCGAAACCCCGCAAGGCTTACATATCAGTTTTTTACCTTTTCTGTGAGCAATTGTTTTTAAACATTCCGTTTTAAACAATTACCAGTCGTTTTCGGCTCAAGTAATTCAAAAGACAAAATTTATTTTTTAAAAGGATTTATAGACAACTATTACTATTCAAAATATTGATTAAAATATAGCATTTGTATATAAAACAATATTTATAGAAACATGTGTAAAAATCTTTTGTAATGTGGAAGTAAAATAAATTCATACATACAATAATTTACAAAGTTATAATGTACAATAATAATTACAATGACAAGTGGCCCATAAATACACCAAGTATTGATGATAGTAACCTACTGTCTGTGAGATAGAGGGGTCAACTGGAATCCTCGACAAAATTGGTATCTACAAGCTACCACAGGCCTGAAATATTTGGAAAGGAGGTGGGTGAGATTTCACAATTCCAATGAGTAAACAGACATTATCATAAATATTTAAAAGCGAGTAACATGGAGGCAAGTTTAAACAACAAATTACAAATCATTTCATAAGGTTTTCAATTTATTTCTTAAATCATAAAATATTTATAATTTACCAAAACAGTTGTTAAGGCTTCTGACTTTTATTAAAAACAGGGCTCAAGCTAAAACTAATCCTCGAGGATACCTTGGCCGAGGCATCTAACTAAGTCCGCCAAGGTTGTTAAGATATTTACATGTGAAATATATTTTTATTTTTAAAACAAGTTGTTCCTTGGCGTTGGCCAAGTTACACATTCACGTGGGGGTTCGACGTGAAGTGAGCTCTAATACTACTCCAAGAGTTACCCTCCTTGCCTCTACAACCGGAATAATTATATAACTGGGTTTACCGTGCCCCTCTAATAGGCAGTCCACGAAAACTCGTCACTACAGTGACTAAACCCACCAATTTTAATAAAATTTTGACAGTATAACGTGACTTTTATTTATTTACCCAGCCTGCATAGTAAAAACAGCTTACATTTATTCCCAATGCAATTATAAAATATAGCCACATATACTCATATATCATAAGTCATTCATAGTAAAATATATATTTCAAAATAATTGACAGCCTCCAATTACTCAATTTCATAATCAACACAATATATTTTTATTTGTCACATTTATTTCTAAAACATCAAAATCCCGTTTCAATCTTATTTTCGTTTCATAAAATACATAAAGAGCATTTAAAAATAAAATCTAGATAATTTACAATAATAATAGGTTTACTCACCGTTTGTACAAACTAAATGCTTTCTAGGTGCCCCGATCACTGTTCGTAGGGTACGACTTCCTTGCCTTTACCGGAAGGCTCTTCTCCTAAACACATTGCAAAATTTACCCAATTTACCACATTGATGTTAAATCACTATATAATTGACTTAAATCATATACTAATGCATGATATGAAATGCAATAGTCTAAAACGGCTTAAACGCGGTATTAATCTATTTTTGGCACTTTACCCGATAAATTGCTAACGCGCTCCATTTTAGCTCTAAATTGTCCCATTTTCTCTCCAACATTTTTAACCATTAAATATCAGCCAATAACTCACTAAAATCACCAAAATCAGCTCATTTTCCTCCTTGAAAAATTCGGCCAAAAATGGGACATTAATTCGGTAAATCTTTCACTTTGTTTTTATATCACATTTATCCATTTTTCATCATTTTCTCTTCATTTCTCTTAGAATAAAAATCAGTTCATCATCATTGTACATCATTGAACATTCAGCCAAGGGTGGGTATTGTGAAAATTTCATGCTTTCTTGCCCAATTTGATTTCTATACACATTTAACTAACTAAAACTATCAATTTAACTAAAAATCAAAACATAAAAATTTCAAATTCCTCCCTCTTGAATTTCGTCCAGCCCTTGATATCACTTTTTGATCTCTCTCCTCAAGCATGCTAAATGGAAACAAAGGCATAAGAAAGGTAGAAATCAAGCTAAAGTCGAAAAATCTTACAGTTAGACACGTAAACGGACGAAAAACGCGATTTCCCCTTTGAATTTTCTAGTTTTCCTTTAGTTTTTCTCTTTTCTTCCTTTCCTCTCTATTTTCTCTCTTGTTCTCTCCTTATGGCTGGCCATCACTTAATATGGGGTTTAAATGGGCTGATTTTCCATTAAAATTATAAAACCCGGTATTGTACATAACGATACACTTGAATTGATTTAACCTCAAACTAGTTCAAATAGGAATTGTAGGATGAAATTTAATATTTTATAGTCAAGGAATGACTAAAAATGATTGTTCGGAGTTCGAGGGTTCATTAGGGGTAAAATTAAAAATTTTGATGTTTGGGGGCAAAATCGTCATTTTGTCACCTAAGATAATAATTTGATAATGGAGTGAAATTTTGGACCAAGATTAACTATTTGGAGTATAATTTAATGATAGGAAGTGAAAAAGTTTAATTCTGGTGATTTCTGGAGTGTAGGGGCAAAATCGTAATTTTACCGCTCGCGGATAAAATTTGAGATTTTGAGAGAATTTAGATCAAATTTGACAAATTGGAGAATGGTATGAGTATAAGGGATGAAAAATATGTCTATGGGCAATTTTTCAGTTTTTTGGGCAAAAGTGTAAATTTAAAAAATTACTCAACCGAGACTTTGGATAAGTTTGAGAATTTTATCTAAGCTATGGATATGTGGGACAAGTGTATGGTGAAAATTTGAAAACAAATGGATGAAAATTTAAAAATGGGTCAATGGGAAAGTGACACGTGGCATTTTTTTAATGATATAATATTATTTTAATGAAAAGTCAGCCCATTTAAACCCTATTTTAAGTGCTGGCCGGCCATAAGGGAGAACAAGAGAGAAAATAAAGAGGAAAGGAAGAGAAAAAGAAAAACCAAAGAGAAACAAGAAAATTCAAAGGGGAATTCGCGTTTTTCACCCGTTTACACGTCTAACGGTAAGATTTTTCGACTTTAGCTTGATTTCTACCTTTCTTATGCCTTTGTTTCCATTTAGCATGCTTGATGAGAGAGATCAAAAAGTGATATCAAGGGCTGGACGAAGTTCTAAGGGAGAGAAATTGAAATTTTTAGGTTTTGATTTTTAGTTAAATTGATAGTTTTAGTTAGTTAAATGTGTTTAGAAATTAAATTGGGCAAGAAAGTATTAAATTTTCACAATACCCACCCTTGGCTAAATCTGCAATGAGGTACAATGATGATGATCTGATTTTTATTCTAAGAGAATGAAGAGAAAATGATGAAAAATGGTTAAATGTGATAGAAAAACAAAGTAGAAAATTTACCGAGTTAATGTCCCATTTTTGACCAAATTTTCCAAGGAAGAGAGTGAGCTGATTTTGGTGATTTTAGAGGAATATTGGCTGATAATTAGTGGTTAGAAAGGTTGGAGAGAGAATGGGACAATTTAGAGCTAAAATGAAGCGCGTTAGCAATTTATCGGGTAAAGTGCAAAAAATAGGTTAATACCGCGTTTAAGCCATTTTTGGCTATTGCATTTCATACCATGCATTAGTATAGGATTTAAGTCAAATATATAATGATTTAGCATTAATGTGATGAATTGAGTAAATTTTTGCAATGTGTTTAGGAGGAGAGCCTTCCGGTAAAGGCAAGGAAATCATACCCGACGAGTAGTTATCGGGGCACCTAAAAAGCAATTAGTTTGTACAAACGGTGAGTAAACCTATTATTATTGTGAATTATCTAGAGTTATTTTAAAAATGCTATTTATGTATTTTATGAAACAAAAATGAGATTAAAACAGGATTTTTGATGTTTTAGAAATAAATGTGATAAAAAAAATATATTGTGTTGATTATGAAATTGAGTAATTGGAGGCTGTTAATTGTCTTGAAAATTATTTATTTTCCTATGAATGGCTTATGAGATATAAGTATATGTGGCTATATTTTGTAAGTGCATTGAGAAATTTATGTAAGCTGTTTTTACTATGCAGGCTGGATAAATAAATAAAAACCACGTTATACCATCGAAATTTTATTAAAATTGGTGGGTTAGTCATTGCAGTGACGAATTTTCATGGACTGCCTATTAGAGAGGCACGGTAAACCCGGTTATATGGTTACTCCGGTTGTAGAGGCGAAGAGGGTAACTCCCGAGGTAGTATTAGAGCTCACTTCACGTCGAACCCCCACTTGAATGTGTAACTCGGCCAACGCAAGGAACGACTTGTTTTAAAAATAAAAATGTGTTTCACATGTAAATGTTATAACAACCTTGGTGGACTCGGTTAGATGCCTCGGCCAAGGTATCCCCGAGGATTAGTTTTGGCTTGAGCCTTGTTTTTAATAAAAGACATAAGCTTTAACAACTATTTTGGTAAATTACAAATATTTTATGGTTTAAGGAATAAATTGAAAACCTTATGAAAGGATTTGTAATTTGTTGTTTAAACTTGCCTCCATGTTACTCGCCTTTAGATATTTATGATAATGTCTGTTTACTCATTGGGATTGCAAAATCTCACCCACCTCCTTTCCAAACATTTCAGGTCTGTGGTAGCTTGTAGATACCCTATTTTGTCGAGGATTCCAGTTGACATCTCTACCACACAGACAGTAGGTTTCTAGTAGCAACATTGGGTGTTTTTTGGGCCACTTGTCATTGTAACCATTATTGTACATTATAACTTTGTAAATTTTTGTATGTGTGAATTTATTTTACTTACACGTTACAAAAGATTTCTTACACGTGTTTCTATAAATATTATTTTATATAAAAAATGCTATATTTTAATCAATATTTTGAATAGTGATATTTATCTATAAATCCTTTTTAAAATATTTTTGTCTTTTGATTTACTTGAGCAGAAAACTACTGGAAATTGTTTAAAATGGAATGTTTAAAAACGATTTCTCATAGAAAAGACAAGAAACTAGTATGTAAGTCTTGCGGGGTTCTGATTGGTATTTCGGGTAATGAGTGTCAATTAGGACGTCGCGGCGGTTATCATGGGCCCGAGGGAGGTTCCGGGTCGTGACAAAAATAATATTAAATAATTAAAAAATGCCATGTGTCACTTTTTCATTGGTCGATTTTTAAAATTTCATCCTTTAAACTTAAATTTTTCACCACTTAACATACCATAGTTATTCATGCCAAAAATAAGTAAATCCTATGATTTTGACAAGTTTTGGGTGGTAAAAATTACGATTTTTACTCTGAGACGAAAAAATTACCATTTTACCCTTATGTTTCGAAATTTGTCAGAATTAAAAATTTTCATTTCCTATCATTATATTATACTCCAAATAGTTAATCTTGATAAAAAATTTCACTCCATGATCAAATTATTATCTTAGGTGGTAAAATGATGATTTTGCCCCTGAACATCAAAATTTTTAATTTTTCTCAAAATGAACCCTCGAACTCCGAACAATCATTTTTAGTCATTCCTGGACTATAAAATATTAAATGTCATCCTACGATTCCTATTTGAACTAGTTTGAGGTTAAATTAACTTAAGTGTACCGTTAGGTACAATACCAGGTTTCATCTATTCTTAGGTGCTTTCGTAACGTAATAACATACTACTTAGTGCATGTATGCCATAACATGTGTTTATAGGGTCGGGTTTTATAATTCTACTCCCTTTAAAATAAAATTTTGACCTCAAAATTTCACTATCCAGATTCGACAAATAGATGCGGGTATTGGTTCTTCATCTGATGCTCTACTTCCAACGTTATTTCCTCTATTCGAGCACTTTTCCACAACACTTTGACCATTGAAATACTCTTGTTCCTCAATACTCGATCCTTTCGATCCAAGATACTCACAGGTTGCACCTCGAACTTTAAATCGTCATGCAACTCGATCGGAGGTGTTTCGAGGATGTGAGAGGGATTTGGTACATATTTCTTAAGCATGGAGACATGGAAAATGTTGTGGATCTTATCTAACCCCGGAGGTAATTCTAACTGATAAGCCACTGGTCCAATTCTCTCAATGATTTGGAATGGTCCAATATACCTCGGGTTAAGCTTTTCCCGCTTCGCAAATCGAATCACACCTTTCCACGGAGAAACCTTAAGAAAAACCCTATCATCATCTCAAACTCCAAGTCTTTTCTCCGTTTATCTGCATAGCTCTTCTGCCTATCCTGGGCTACATTTAGCCTCTCTCATATAACCTTGATCTTGTCATTAGTTAGCTCAATCAATTCCACACTAGCTAACTTTCTTTCACCCACTTCATCCCAACAAAGTGGAGTACAACATTTCCTTCCATATAAAGCTTCGTACGGTGCCATACCGATGCTAGACTGGAAGCTGTTGTTGTAAGCAAATTCCACTAACGGCAAGTGTCTATCCCAACTCCCAAGGAAATCCATGACACAAGCCCTCAACATATCCTCCATAGTCTGAATAGTCTTTTCTGACTGACCATCCGTCTGTGGGTGAAAAGCAGTGCTAAATTTCAATTTGGTTCTGAGAGCTTCTTGAAATCTCTGCCAGAATCGAGAAGTGAATCGAGGATCTCGGTCTAACACTATAGAAACGAAAACTCCATGTAGCCTCACAATCTCATTTATATAGAGCTGAGCCAACTTTTCAATAGAGTATGTACTATGGACAACTAAAAAGTGAGCGGACTTAGTCAATAGATCTACGATCACCCAGATCGCATCCTTTCCCCTCTGTGTCCGCGGTAGTCCCAAAACAAAATCCATAGTTAGATGCTCCCATTTCCACTCAGGAATAGGTAAAGACTGAAGTGTACCTGCTGGCCTCTGATGCTCCACCTTAACTTGCTGACTTATGAGACACTTTGCTACGAATTCTACTACGTCTCGCTTCATACCCCGCCACCAATAATTCTCCCTGATAGTCCTATACATCTTGGTGCTTCCGGGATGTAATGCATAGGTAGATGAATGGGCTTCTTCGATGATCGCCTGTCTCAACTGGTTTCCCTCAGGAACGCAAACTTGGTCTCTAAACATTAAAACGTTATCCTCTCGAATTTAAACTCACTAACTCCCCCATCAGTTAGTTTTTGAATTTCTTTTCTTAACTCATCATCATACCTCTGAATGTCCTTGATCTAATTTAGTAACGAAGGTCGCACAATGAAGCTTGCCAATAAGGATCCATCCTCACCATTTCTCAACTGGACCTCAGGAGATTTCATCTCTAATAATGTTGGAAAATAACAACTCTGAAGTGCTGCTAAAGACGATGAAGACTTACGACTTAAGGCATTAGCTACAACGTTCGCCTTTCCCGGATGATAGTCTATCATCAAGTCATAATCTTTTATCAACTCCAATAATCGCTTTTGCCTCAAATTAAGCTCATTCTGAGTGAGCAAATATTTTAAACTCTTGTGATCCGTAAATATCCGACAATGCTCACTATACAAGTAATGCCTCTAAATTTTTAAAGCAAATACCACTGCTGCTAACTCTAAATCATGGGTAGGGCAATTTGCTTCATGCTTCTTCAACTGCCGAGAAGCATAAGCTATTACTTTCTCATCCTGCATCAACACACACCTTAACCCCAACTTAGATGCATCACTGTACACCACAAATCCCTTACCACTTACAGGAAGTGTTAAAACGGGAGTGGAGGTTAACCGGTTCTTTAACTCTGAAAATCGATTCTCACAAACATCATCCCACACAAACTTAACTCCTTTATGAGTTAGACGAGTCAAAGGAGCTGCTATTAAGGAAAACCCTTAAACAATCCTCCGATAATAACCGGTTAATCCGAGGAAACTATGAATTTTCGTCACTGTCTTAGGTTGCTCCCATTATAAAATTGCCTCTATCTTTTTGGGATCAACATATATTCCAGCTCCCGATACTACATGTCCCAAGAATACCACTTCCTGTAACCAAAATTCACACTTCAAAAACTTTGGATACAACTGCCTTTCCTGCAAAGTCTGTAATACTATACGGAAGTGGGTAACGTGCTCATCATTATCTCTCGAGTAAACCAGGATGTCATCAATGAACACAATAACAAACTTGTCCAAGTAAGGGTGGAACACCCTGTTCATGAGATCCATAAAAACTGCTGGTGCATTAGTTAACTCGAAAGGCATGACCAAGAACTCATAATGACCGTACCGAGTCCTGAACGCTGTCTTGGGTACATCCTGTTCTTTAATCCTCAACTGATGATACCCAGACCTTAGATCAACCTTAGAAAACACTGTAGCTCCCTGTAATTGATCGAAAAGATCATCAATCCTCGGTAACGGATACTTGTTCTTAATGGTCATTCTGTTAAGCCGTCGGTAATCTATACATAACCGAAGTGTACTGTCTTTCTTTTTCACAAATAAAATCGATGCTCCCCACGGAGATGTACTAGGGCGTATAAAACCCTTGTCCACTAACTCTTGCAATTGTAGTTTCAACTCCTTCAACTCTGTTGGAGCCATTCTATATGGAGGAATAGAGATAGGGGCAGTGCCCAGAAATAAATCAATGGTGAATTCTAACTCACGATCGAGAGGAAGTCCCGGTAATTCATCAGGAAATACATCAGGGAACTCACTTACTATGAGGACATTCTCTAACTTAGGTTCCTCCCTCGATATATCAATCACGTGAGCCAAGTATGCCGGATATCCCTTTCGCACCAATTTCAAAGCTTTGAGAGCCGAGATTACATAAAACGGTAATACTCGATGCTCCCCCGTAAATACAACTTCTGCTCCCTTTAAACTCTGGAGGATCACTTCTTTCTTAAAACAATCCACCTTTACTCGATGAGTGGACAACCAATCCATACCTAAGATCAAATCAAAGTCCCGAATCTCCAAAGGGATTAAATCACCTGTAAATTCTTCTTCCCCAACTTTAATACCACAATCCCTATAATAAGTATTTCTTACTAATCGCTCGCCTAGATGAGTATGCACTATAATCTCTTCCTCTAATGGTGACAGGTTCCTATATGAGAATGATGCAAATGATATGCTCACGTATGATCTATCGAAACTCGAATCTATCAAAACATGTGTATCTCTATCAAACACAATCATAGTACCTGTCACTGTGCTAGGTCAAACTCGGGCTTCATCCTTAGTCACTGTAAAAACCCTGGTCAAAATTTAAGGCTACAATATGGAAGATGGCTGCTCTGGGGTATTACTCCCCATGCCTGACCATATCACTGGGCCCTGTCTGGACTGTGATCCCGAAATGTCTCTCCGCGATATACTAGGACGAGTCGAAGGAGTATAAGTAGCTACTGTACCCCGTCTCAACTGAGGACAATCTCTCTAGATATGCCCCTATTGGCGGCATTGAAAACACTTTACAGGCCGTCTACATGACCCAACATGAAATCTTCCACAATTATGGCATCTATCCAATCCTCCTGAAGTCCCCCTTGACTACTCCTCACTAGCAGATCAAATCTAGAAGATCTCGGCTGTGACTGCTGAGATGGAGGTCTAGTGGATGCCACAGACGCTGAGATAGTACTTCCTGCAGCAGATGTCGAATCTCTGCCTCTCTTTGAAGACTGACCCGGAACGTAGGAGGATTCCTTCTCTTTGCAAACTCAGCTTGGATCCGTCTATTCTCAGTGGAGAGCTTCTCAGCCCGTTAGGCCATCTGCACAACTTCCTTATATGACTCCTTGCCAGTCATTATCATACGCTCCCGTATCTCATTACGAAGTCCTTCCTCAAAGTAGTTTACCTGATCTTGCTCCAATCTCACCAACTCAGGTACATACAACATCAGCTCGTTAAAACGAGTTTCATACTCCTCAATGGTCAGGTTCCCTTGTTTCAAGCTCAAAAATTCTCTCTTTTTCTCTTTCTGATAGAAATAAGTGTAATATTGACCATCGAACTCTCGGAGGAAATCCATCCAAGTCAGCGGTATAGGAGAGCGAGACTTGACTGAATTCCACCAAGTACGGGCTCTCTTCTCAAATAACCGTGTAGCCACATTCAATTTTATCTCATCATCTAATCTCATATCTGTCAGTGTCTCTGATACCTGAATAACCCAATCCTTAGCTGCGGTCGCATCCAACTCACCAGTAAACGAGACGCAACCTAACTGTCTAGCTTCCTTCAATTTCTTAGAAATGGAGACGTCTGGTGTCTAGGGTGGAATAGGAGGTGGTGGTACTAGGGTTGTTACAGGGGAAACAGCGGGTGGAACTGGACCAACCTGAGCCTGGCTCGTAAGAGTAGCAAGAAAAGTCGCTAATGCTTGAGCTGCCTCGGGTGACATGGCAAGTACGCTAGGAGCAGCAATGGGTGGTGGAGGAGATACAAGAATGTCCGTAGACTCAGCAGTAGGAACTGCTCTAAAAGATGACGCAACCGACTCCTCTTTTATGAAATTCGGTCGACTTTGTCTAAGGCGACCTCTTCCCCTACCGGTAGATCTAGTGATAGGTGGTAGCTCACGTCGAGGAGGCATAATGATCTACAAGAAAAACGAAATTGATTTAGACGACTTAAGATTCTATATGCAACTACATGCAACTACATGCAACTAACTAATCTTAACTGGGCCACACTGGCATTGTAAATTATTTTAAAATAACTTTAAATCCAAGAACTTTAAAAATCAAAAACTTCTTTCAAAACCATAAGCTTTTAAACCAAAAGCTCTCATACCAACTGAATTGTCATGACCCAGAACCTCTCTCGGGCCCATGACAACCGTCCCGACGTCCCGATTGACATTCATTACCCGAAATGCCAATTGGAACCCCTCAAGGCTTACATATTAGTTTCTTGCCTTTTCTGTGAGCAATCGTTTTTAAACATTCCGTGTTAGACAATTACCAGTCGTTTCCGGCTCAAGTAATTCAAAAGATAAAATTTGTTTTTTAAAAGGATTTATAGACAAATATTACTATTCAAAATATTGATTAAAATATAGCATTTTTATATAAAACAATATTTATAGAAACACGTGTAAAAATATTTTGTAATGTGGAAGTAAAATAAATTCATACATACAATAATTTACAAAGTTATAATGTACAATAATAATTACAATGACAAGTGGCCCCTAAATACACAAAGTGTTGGTGATAGTAACCTACTGTCTGTGAGATAGAGGGGTCAACTGGAATCCTCGACAAAATCGGTATCTACAAGCTACCACAGGCCTGAATTATTTGGAAAGGAGGTGGGTGAGATTTCACAATCCCAATGAGTAAACAGACATTATCATAAATATCTAAAGGTGAGTAATATAGAGGCAAGTTTAAACAACAAATTACAAACCATTTCATAAGGTTTTCAATTTATTTCTTGAATCATAAAATATTTGTAATTTACCAAAACAGTTGTTAAGGCTTCTGACTTTTATTAAAAATAGGGCTCAAGCCAAAACTAATCTTCGAAGATACCTTGGCCGAGGCATCTAATCGAGTCCGCTAAGGTTGTTAAGATATTTACATGTGAAACACATTTTTATTTTTAAAAGAAGCCGTTCCTTGGCGTTGGCCGAGTTACACATTCACGTGGGGGTTCGACGTGAAGTGAGCTCTAATACTACGCCGGGAGTTACCCTCCTCGCCTCTACATCTAGAGTAATTATATAACTGGGTTTACCGTGCCCCTCTAATAGGCAGTCCACGAAAACTCGTCACTGTAGTGACTAAACGCACCAATTTTAATAAAATTTCGACAGTATAACGTGGCTTTTATTTATTTACCCAGCATGCATAGTAAAAACAAGTTACATTTATTCCCAATGCAATTATAAAATATAGCCACATATACTCATATATCATAAGCCATTCATAGTAAAATATATATTTCAAAATAATTGACAGCCTCTAATTACTCAATTTCATAATCAACACAATATATTTTTATTTGTCACATTTATTTCTAAAACATCAAAAATCTCGTTTTAATCTCATTTTTGTTTCATAAAGTACATAAAGAACATTTAAAAATAAACTCTAGATAATTTACAATAATAATAGGTTTACTCACCGTTTGTACAAACTAAATGCTTTCTAGGTGCCTCGATCACTGTTCGTCGGGTACGACTTCCTTGCCTTTACCAGAAGGCTCTCCTCCTAAACACATTGCAAAATTTACCCAATTTACCACATTGGTGTTAAATCACTATATAATTGACTTAAATTCTATACTAATGCATGGTATGAAATGCAATAGCCTAAAACGGTTTAAACGCGGTATTAACCTATTTTTGACACTTTACCCAATAAATTGCTAACGCGCTCCATTTTAGCTCTAAATTGTCCCATTTTCTCTCCAACATTTCTAACCATTAAATATCAGCCAATAACTCACTAAAATCACCAAAATCAGCTCACTTTCCTTCTTGAAAAATTTGGCCAAAAATGGGACATTAATTCTGTAAATCTTCCACTTTGTTTTTCTATCACATTTATCCATTTTTCATCATTTTCTCTTCATTTCTCTTAGAATAAAAATCAGTTCATCATCATTGTACATCATTGAACATTTAGCCAAGGGTGGGTATTGTGAAAATTTCATGCTTTCTTGCTCAATTTGATTTCTATACACATTTAACTAACTAAAACGATCAATTTAACTAAAAATCAAAACATAAAAATTTCAAATTCCTCCCCCTCGAATTTCGTCCAGCCCTTGATATCACTTTTTGATCTCTCTCCTCAAGCATGCTAAATGGAAACAAAGGCATAAGAATGGTAGAAATCAAGCTAAAGTCGAAAAATCTTACCGTTAGACGCGTAAACGGACGAAAAACGTGATTTCTCCTTTGAATTTTCTAGTTTTCCTTTGGTTTTTTTCTTTTCTTCCTTTTCTCTCTATTTTCTCTCTTGTTCTCTCCTTATGGCCGGCCATCACTTAATATGGGGTTTAAATGGGCTGATTTTTCCTTAAAATAATATTAAAGAATTAAAAAGTGCCATGTGTCACTTTTTCATTGGCCCATTTTTAAAATTTCATCCTTTAAACTTAAATTTTTCACCACTTAACATACCATAGTTATTCATATAAAAAATAAGTAAATCCTATGATTTTGACAAGTTTTGGGTGGTGAATATTACGATTTTTACCCCGGGACGATAAAATTATCGTTTTGCCCTTATGTTTCGAAAATTGCCAGAATTAAAAATTTTCACTTCCTATCATTAAATTATACTCCAAATAGTTAATCTTGGTCAAAAATTTCACTCAATGATCAAATTATTATCTTAGGTGGTAAAATGATGATTTTACCCCTGAACATCAAAATTTTCAATTTTTCCCCAAATGAACCCTCGAACTCCGAACAATCATTTTTAGTCATTTCTAGATTGTAAAATATTAAATTTCATCCTACGATTTCTATTTGAACTAGTTTGAGGTTAAATTAACTCAAGTGTACTGTTAGGTACAATACCGAGTTTCGTCTATTCTTGGTGCTTTCCTAGCGTAATAACATGCTACTCAGTGCATGTATGTCATAACATGTGTTTATAGGGTTGGGTTTTGCACCAACAAATTTCATAACACTTCTTTTATTACTTCCATTTTCCAGCACCTATATCATCCTTAAAATTTATAATTCCAAACTTAGTTAATTCCCTTAGTGACATCTCACACCAACACAATGCCCTTTATTAAATTAGTCATCCATAGTACTAGTTAAACCACGAATTGCCATATCTATTAATCATTTCTCCCTCTAACAATCTCCACCCATCAAAACAGCCCTAATTCCCATTCCAAGTATTAATTTACTTGTAAATTTACAAGGCTAACATTCAAGTCATTAGCTAGTCATTTATTTGTACTATTCTAATCACACTAGTAATAAATATTCTCATTTTTCACCATAATATAACCATCAACAATAAAATAGCCCACCAATCTAATTATTAGCCATCATTAACAACTTAAAAATAAACCCTAACTCATTACTCACCTTGGTAGACTTGTAGTTGAATTTTCTTAGTGAGGATTAAAAAGGGGAAAAAATTCTTTAAGAGTTTTCAAGCTATTTTGAAGAGTTTCTCTCTCTAAAAATGTTCAACTAGTGAGAGAAAGTGCAGAGGAAAAACTTTTTAAGGGTTTTTGAGTGAAAAAGTAAAAGAGCACGAAAAATCCTATGAAAAGTGTATAACAACATGAAATTTGGAGTTAATATGAGAAAGTTATAGAGGTTTCAACGATGGCCTCCATGGAAGATGAAAAATCTGAAATGGAGAGAAGAAATGAGAGGAAGAATGGAGAAGGTGCTGGAAAGTAAGGATATTTATACCTGGGGTTGACAAAAGTTTCACATATTTACGAAAATGCCATTAACAAGTTGACTTTGTCTTCCCCCTTTCTTTTGGTGAAATCTTTCACTTTTTTGACATTGAGACAAGGTCCACAATAGATTAGAGGTACTCGAGTTCACAAAAACTTAGAAATTTAGACTCGAGATTTAAATTACCATTTTACCTCTAATATGGAAATTATTTTTTATTTTATTTATTTTATTATTATAAATTATTTATTTACTTATTCTACTTACTTAGACCTAATAATATTAGAAAACCTACTTCTAGGATCTCACCAAGAAAGATGACAAGATTACCCCTAATCCATGTCTTCGTGTCTACCTCAAGTTGCGCGTCTATGGAGGTCGAGGTTTCACATTCTCCCTCACTAAAAGAAATTCAATCCCCGAATTTAAATCCAACTTGAAGGTAGCGTACCTCTATGTATTGATGAGGTGCCGATACTTTGTCCGCATCTCCTCTTCAGCCTCCCACGTTACCTCTTCATTGGTGTGGTTTCGCCATAACACTTTCACTGAGGCTACATTATTTTGATTTCCCAATCAAAGATTTTTAACACAACTTCACTATACTATTAGAATTAACAGCTTCCACTAAGCTTTTACAAGGTGAACTTCTAGCCTAAGCTCTAAATCGTTGCAATGATCCTTTAAAGTGCTTCCCATACTCTAAATTCCCAAAAGAAGAAAAAAAAGGTGTACAACTAAAAGCCTTTACAAATATGAAAAAATTACAAGCAAGCTCAAACACTTTTTTTGGAATAGGAATGAAGAATAAGTGTTTTGGTGAAAGATGTTTGGCTTTTTGCTCAAAATGGATTTTTTCACTTTCAATCTCTTTTATTAATTGTTGGAGCTTCATTTTATATTTGAGGAGTTAGATTTTTTTATTGAGTACAGTTTCTAGTTGTTAGAGACAACTTTGTTGGTCTCGTTTAAGTGCTAAAATGGGGTGAACAGTACCAAATATTTTAAAGATCAGCCCTTTTTGAGTGATAGAACTTTTAACCAACTAGAGAGAAAAAGATTTAAAGGTTGTAGTAGTTAAAAGGCATTAAGTAAGGAAAGGTAAAGAGAAGTGGACAATGCAAAAGTATTTATAGTGGTTCGGTCCCCTTGACGTACATTCACTACCTTGATATTCCAATTAAGGATGTTTAACCCAACTTCACTATACTAGTGGAATTAACAACTTCCACCAAGCTTATACAAGGTGAGCTTTTAACCCAAGCTTAAATCATTTACAATAAGCTTTAGAGTGCTTCTCACATTCGAATTTCTCAAGAAAGAAAAGAAAAAGAAGTACGATTAGAACTTTTTACTAATTTGAACGATTTACAATCAAGCTCAAACACTTATCTGGAATTGGAATGAAGGACAAGTGTTTTTAGTGAAGAATATTTAGCTTTTTGATAAAAATGGTTCTTTTCTCATTCAATCTTACTTTTTTGACTGTTGAGGCTTTAATTTATACTTGGGGAGTCAGATTTTCTCTGTTAGAGACAATTTCTAGCCATTGAAGACAACTTTAAAACCATTCTAGCCATTATTTTTGTCACAGCCCAGTTCCCGGGCCATGACCGGCACAAGGACCCAATAGACATAGTCCACTAGGCCCAAGCAAGCCTCTCAATATGCACTTGTATATTAACCCATCTATCTAGCATATTTCTTTAAGAATAAACTTAATAATGTTTAAATGTCGATTTTTCCAACGCAACTCATAAAACCCAAGTGAATGCTCACATTAGCATCATAATTCAATCATACATAGATAGTTAGTCAATATATCTTTGCAATTCACATTAAACATATACAAAGACTTTGACCGTCAGCGGAATGGCTCTGGATGGAAGATGTGACTATTGAGTGTCAAGATACCTACCCAAAAGATGGGGGTACGCGGACACCTCAATCTACGTATCAACCACCACTGAATTTGAAAACATGAAGTTGAAAATGTGAGTATAAACTTAGTGAGTGAACATAGGAAGGGAACAAGCAACATTAAGGAAGGTTTTAAAAAAAAAATCATCATGCATTTAAGTTCAAAACAATGCAGTTTAGCTTAACCCTTATTAAAAACCCTTTATTTCAAATATTGATCTTTTTAGTCACTTAATAACGAAAGACTCATGAACAAGAAAGAAGTTGAGAAGTGAAAGCTTTAGTAAACTTCAAGTAAGTCAAACATAATAGATTGACTCTCACCGTAGTAAAAAGGCATTTTTTCTGCATCGAGATTCTAGCCATATAAAATCCAAGGAGTATTCACTACCATTGGGAAAATCCACTCTCGCCACGTTGCAAATTAAATTGAACACATTGACAATACTCAAGCTATCAACAGAAAATGCGATCACATTTTAAATCCAAACATATCTATATAGTAATCATGTATATATATATAAGCACATACACCTCCATCACATCACCCAGCTCATATGCATCATTACCGGCATGTGCACTGCCCACTCTGCATATGCACTGTAGTAATTATCACAACATCGTCATTCAACCGGCATGTGCACTGCCCACTCCGCACATGTATGGTTGTAACTATCGAAACCTCATCATTCAACCGGCATGTGCACTGCCTACTCCGCACATGCACGGTTACATCCATTATATAAAATTTCTTTGCTTAACAATACACATCATATATCTTTACATACATATCAACATCATATAGAGGTATATAGTTTCATTACAATAATGTTTCACATCACAAAGACATTTCACTTAAAGCTTGTTCCCATGCATTTTGCAGAAAAGACAATTTAAACAGTTCAAGTAATTCAATCGAACATATGTACATCCATCCAAAATATTTTAGTGCATGTTCACTCACCTTACGATAGCGGAATGTTACATCGCTATTAGCTCAAACGTGTATCTAGCTATTTCTACTTGCCGGTTGCTCGTTATTCCCTCCGGCACGCCACCACAATATTCTAACTTTACTTTAACATGTCCTAGCAATAATCCAAACTCAATATATTTAGTGCATCAATCCCACCTCTGTTTCTCACCCTATCATGAAATCATATTCAATTAACTCACATCTTAAGGCATTTTTACTAAATTACTTATATCCGTTGCTTATGTAATTTCTTAAATTATAACATCGACAACTTATTTATAATGTCCCGTACCTACTTCAACCTTTTAATTAACTTCCACCCAAATCCATCTTATTTTTCCACAGTATTAACAGTATTTATGATAACCACAGTCATTTCGAATCTACCCAATTATTTTTCAATTTCAACCCACATTATTCCTCTTTATTTCTTCCAAATAATATACCATTCAACTTAACACTTTCAACTAACTTGTCTAAATAAATTCCTCCGACAACAATGCTTCTTCACAACGAATCATTTCAAAATTCCTTAACTACACTTGAACACTATTCATCAATTTCATATTTTCTTCTTTGCTCTAATCCCATGAGACATCATAAGGATTTTTTTTGTTGTATTAAAATAATTTAACTTTAATTCATATCACTAATAACAAAAAATTTAACTAAACAAGTGGCTAGCTTAAAATAATCCAACATCATAATAAGCCCAATAAAAGCAAAGAAAATTTTTACCTATTTGAGCTAGGTTAGTCCAAGCCCAATTTTCCACCTTTATTCTCTCTTGGACTTTTCTTTCTTTGTGGCTATTGGGCCCTTTCCATGGGCTCTTCCCATTTTTTCCTATTAAGCCATGCCCATTCTTTTATTATTGGGCTATGGCCATTTTTTTTCTTTTTTTCTTTTCCCGTTCCTTTCTCTCTTTCTCTTTCTCCTCTTTCCCGTCGGTCAGCAACACCTTTCTTCTCTTTCTTTTTCCCTTCTTACACTTACATACCGACCACAATTTCTTCCTCTTTTTCCCTCTCATCGCCTATTGCAAGTTCCCGTTTCTTTCAACCCAAAAATTAGCAGCTTAAACTCCTCATTTCAGCCTTAAAAATCGACAGCCAAAGCTGCTCATTTCACCCTCAAAACCAGCAGCAAAAGACCTCAAAAATCAGTAGCTAAAGTTGCTCATTTCAGCCTTCAAAATCAGCAACTAAAGCTGCTCCTCTCACCCTCAAAATCGATAGCCAAAACCTAAAAAATCAACAGCCAAAGCTGCTCATTTTAGACTTCAAAAATCAGCAACAAAAGGTGTTCATCTCACCCTTAAAATGGAAGAAAAATAGCTCTCATTTCCTCTCTAAATGGCAGCAAAATCGCCCCTTCAAATTTAGCTCCTTCTCCCTTTCTTTTTTTTCTTTTCTCTTCCTCACCGCTCGACTTTTCTCTTTCTTTTTTTCTTTCCTTTGTTCTTTTTCTTTCCTTTTTGCTCTCTTTCCCAATCGACTTCTCTATTTCCTTTTTCTTCTTCACTTAACTGACTTTGACTTCTCTTTCTTTTTTTTTTCTTCTTTCTTTCTTATCTTTTCTATCTTTCATCTTTATCTCATTCTTTCTTACCAACTTGGCCAGGCCCTACCACCATAAAAAAATATGTCTTGATTCTTTAATTGACCACATGGGTGGCTGCCCATGTTGGTCTTTCTCTTTTTTTTTTTTATATATATACTTGTAATATTGTTTTCCTATTTGTTTATTTTGTTTCTTCCATTTAATTTCACTACATAATCTTCCAACTTTCATATTTTAAAATTTTGTCTTTCCGACACGTCTAAAATTTTGATTTTTCATCTATCTTTCTTCCTTTATACGTATACCATCAAAATATCGAAATTGTATTTCAACACGGTATCTCGCTAATATTTAAAATATTTGTTTATCCGCGCTGGCTTGACTTAACAAAGACACGGTATTTCGCTTCTTTCGCACTGGACAAACTTGTAGCAGTAGTTAGAGCTTCAAAGGTAGGAGATTTTGTTTCCTTGGCTTGATGTAAAAGAGCTTCAAGTTGCTGAAGTTTTTCCTTGATCTTTGTTATCTTCATAGCTTATTCAGTTAATTTACCATCAATCTTCCTAAGGTGATTATAAACCATTTCACCTTGGTGGGAAGGTTAATTAATTAGGGTGAAAGGTTTGGAAGGACTTCCAGTATTGGGAGGCAGTGGTGTACTTGTGGTTTTGGTGCATTCATTCCTTTCTAGTTTGTAACCCATTTTCAACACACTCCCTAAGAAGATTCCCTGATCTTTATTTTTGGTCAAGTTGCTTGGAATCTTACACTCTAAATCGACTTCTTTTTCACCAGAGTTGTAATAATGTTGCTATATGGCAAGTTGGTCTGATCTTCCAGGAAGGTTACCCTAATTCTCTCAACCATTTATGTCCCAACATTCAATGGAATGTCATTAAATAGTACTTCTATCAACCACAAGTCCTGTGCACTAATATAGCTAAAGTTGCTACTCTTACCATAAAGTGTAGTTGCAATAAAATAATGCAAGATTCTGAGTTGAGTATTTTTAATCTCGTTGGAATAGCTTTTGGAGGAAAAATTTTCTTTTTCTTTTTTTTCTTGAGAAATTAGAGTGTAGGAAGCACTCTAAAGTTTGTTGTAAAGGATTAGAGCTTGGATTGAGAGCTTACCTTGTAAAAGCTTTGTGGAAGTTGTTAATTCCATTGGTATAGTGAAGTTGGGTTGAAAATCCTTGATTGGGAGATCAAGGTAGTGGATGTAGGTCAAGGAGACCGAACCACTATAAATAGTCTTGCATTGTCCACTCCTTTTTACCTTCCTTACTTGGTGTCTTTACGCTACTACAAGCTTTCCATTCATTTTCCTCTAATCGGTTAAAGACTTTATCATTTAAAAAGGGCTATACTTAAAATTTTAAAAGGCTTTATCATTCACCCCCTTAAGCACTCCGTTAGGAACAATAAGTGGTATCAGAGTCATACCTTTAAATTTAAGGCTTAACATCCTTAGGAAAGATTCACATGGCTTTACAAAAGTCAGTTGTTGTTGAGGGTCAATCCACAAATAGGGTTACTCTATTTGATGGATCAAACTATACTTATTGGAGCATTAGGATGTCCATATACATTAAAGTCCTTGCTTGTGAAATGTGAGATGTTATCATGGAAGGACCCAATATTCCAACCTCACCTAGTTTTGTTACTAGTGAGAAAATGCCTAAACCAAGAATTGAGTGGACTGAAGCTGAAGTAAAAAGGTCCAAAGAAATTTTAAAGCCATCAACACTTTCTTTGTACACTGACTCCTTTAATATTCAACAAAATCTCTAGCTGTACTACAGCCACAGAGATTTGGGATAAACTTAAAGTCATTCATGAAGGGACTTCACAAGTAAAGGAGTCCAAAACTGCTTTGTTGACCTAATTATGAAATGTTTAAAATGGAACTGGATGAAGATGTCACTACTGTGTGTGATAAGTTTACCAATATTACAAACAAGCTCAATTAACTTGGAAAAATCATCTTTGAACATGAGTTAGTAAAAAGGCTTTTTAGATGCCTCCCAAAAAACTAAAAACCAAAGTTCACTACTATCTGAGAGGCCAAGGATCTTAATGTAGTCACATTTGATGAAATTTGTGGTTTACTCTTCACACATGAACTTAAAATGGAAGAAGAATCAAGGAAAGACGAAAAGAAAAGAGCCAAAGAAAAAAAGAAAAATCTTGCACTCAAGATCAGCAGACTCGAGGAAGAATTAGAAGATTTGTCAAGTGATGATGATAAAGAGCTAGCCATGATGGCCAAAAAATTTAGAAAGTTAATGGGGTAAAAAGGCAGAACGTTTGGGACAAGAAATTTTAATAAAGATCAAGGTTACACTTGAAAAAGAAAACACAAGGGTGATTTTAGCAAGAAGGATGAAATGATCTATTTTGAATGCAAAAAACTTGGATACTTCAGATTAAAATGTCCATTACTAAATGAAGAATCTTCAAAAAAGATGAAGAAACCAAAAAAGGCAATGGTGGCATGGTTTGACAATGATTCCTTAAGCTCAAAAGAAGAAAAAGAAAAATTGGAAGAAAGAAGAAATTTTGCTTGATTGCAAGAGAGGAAGAATGTGAGGTAACATCTAATTTTTGTGATGTCTCTTATAATGATTTGCAAGATGAATATGATTGTCTATATGCTAAATTTGAAAAATTGGCATCAAATATAAAGCTATGAGAAAGAAAACTATGGTATTAGATGATGAATTGAAAAAAATTAAGCATGATTTTAATTTTATTGTTAATTAAGAAATATTTTTCAAATAGAACTTGAGCACTACAAAACAGACTTTGAATTTCTGAAGTTTGAATTTGAAAGCAAAAATTTTGAATTACAAAGAGTAGTAAATGAAAATTTTGCACTTAAAATCTTAATGGAGGAAAGTTTAAAACTAAAAATGAAAATTGAAGAGAAACAAAAAAAAAATGTAAATTTTAGAAAAAAAATCAATGCATTTTTAGGTTATTGCTATGTGTGTGGCAAGAAAGGTCATTTGTCTTATGATTGCTATCATGATGGATATAACCCTTTCAAAACCAATTTGGTTTGGTTACCCCAAGGTTCTCATGTGTTAACTAGCCTTCAAGGACCCATCAAAGTTTAGGTACCTTTGAAAAAGAAATAAAAACTTGTTTTGTAGGTTAAGCAAGAGCAAAACAAACAATATTTGAAAGCTCAACCAAAAGAGAAGTAGCCTTGGTACTTGGATAGTGGTTGCTCAAGGCACATGACTAGAATTAAAGATTTGTTTATCAAGCTTGATAGAAAAAAAAGCGGTAGTATCTCTTTTGGTTATAACTCCAAAAGTATCAGCAAAGGAATTGAAATGATTGGTAACATTTTTCAAACTATAATCAAGCATGTTTTATTTGTTGAAAGTCTAAAGCATAACTTGTTAAGCATTAGTCAACTTTGTGACAAAGGATTTAGAATTTGCTTTAATTGTCATATATGCCATGTCATTGAAATTGACACTAACAAAGTTGTATTCATTGGCAAAAGATTTGAAAATGTTTAAGTTGTCAAACCCTGTTTTATAAAATAATTACGACGTTATTTACATGCTTAATAGAATGTTTGCATGTTTAGGAAGTTCGAGGAATCGTTAAAAGACGATATTGCCCCTAATGGTACCATTAAGTCGATTAAGCCTTGAACTAATTCAAATAGGAATTTTGAGGTGAAATTAAGAGTTTTACAGTTCAGGGATGACTCAAAATGGTAATTCGGAGTTCGAGGATCAATTTGGAGTCAAACCGAAATTTTCACTATCTAGGGGCAAAATGATCATTTGCCACTTAGGGACAAAATGAAAATTTTGAGAAAAGATTTTTTTTTGCCCCATTTAACTTATTGGAGTATGATTTGAGTATTGGAGTATAATTTGAGGGTTTGACAGTAAAAAAGTTTAATTCCGGTGATTTCTGGAGTGTAGGGGCAAAATCATAATTTTTCCACCCACGGACAAAATTTGAGATTTTGAGAGAATTTAGATCAAATTTGACAAATTGGATAATAGTATGAGTATAAGGGATGAAAAATATGTCTATGGGCAATTTTTCAGTTTTTGGGGCAAAAATGTAATTCTTGACTTTTACGGGGGTAAAAGTGTAAATTTTAAAAATTACTCTACCAAGACTTTGGATAAGTCTGAGAATTTTATCTAAGCTATGGATATGTGGGACAAGTGTATGGTGAAAATTTGGAAATAAATGGATGGCTAGAATTTAAGGAATTAATAAAAAAATGAATAAAATAATATTATATTATTTTAGCCTTTAAAAATGTCAAAATTCCAGAATTCTCATTTTCTTCAGCTGTCCAAACCAGGAGAGAAAAAGGGGGAAAAGAAATAAGAACCCTAGCTGAAAAAATTTGGGGAAAATCAAGAGAAATCAAGAAATCAAGCATTAAAAAGGTAAATTTCATTGATTTTCCTTGTGATTTTCACTACCCATGCATTTTTTTCTCATTTCCATGCAAAATTAGAAAGTGGGTATGGACACCCATGCTGGCCAAACCTCCATGGATGAGTTTTGAACTTGAGTTTTGGTTGATTTTAATTGAATTAAGTGATTTTAGTTAGGTTATATTGAAATATAGCAAAAATAAGCTAGAGAAATAATTTTCTCCCATTGAAACCCATTATGCTGAATTTTCTAGGGGAATATTGACTGCTGATCTTGATGTTTATTTGAGGAATTATGTTGAATAATGATGAATTATGAGCCTAAAAAAATAATGGGAATTTTTAGAGCAAAAATATGAATTTTTACCCACTAGGGGTATTTTCGTAATTTGCTATCGAGACTGATAATTTGCACCACACTAAGGAACATTAAGTCAATTTGGGTGCAATTGAGGTATAGAAATTGAAAAAAATTAATTTGGAGTTTAAATAGACGCGTATATCGATTTATCGGGTAAAAAACCGAAATAGGCTAACATCTCGTTTAGGCAAAATTTAGACATTTTGCACTTCATATCATGCATTAGCAGTATAAATTAGTTTATTTTGGTTTAGTACCAAAGTAGTAAACCTCTTAATTGTACAATTTGTCAAGGTGGCGAATTCTCTGGTAAGGGCAAAGAAATCGCACCCGAGGAGTAATAGTTGGAGTACCCGAATTTAGTTTTCGAAAATTGTGAGTAAACTTATTATCGTCTTAATTATCTAGAGTAGTTTTATACAATTGTGTGATTTTATGGAAAATGGGTTTAAATGGTAAATTGCTATGTTTTAAGAGAAATTGTGATTTTATAAAATGATTTTATAAATTTTCTGAAAAATCGAATATTGGTTTTGAAAATAGAGTAATTGGAGACTGCCTGCTTGTATTGTAAATTATGGTTTTAAATTGAATGGCTTATGACAATAAATGAGCATGAATGGCTAAACTGATTTTGGTGTTAGAATTATTTGTACTATGTATTTAGCCTCGAGAGGCTAGGTTGCGATAAATTGTCATATCATGTAGAAAAAGATTTTATAAATCAGGTGGTAGATAAAAGATTAGCTACTGCAGTGGTGGGGGGTTCCATGGGCCAGCCTATTAGAGGGGCACGGTAAACTCCTTTACATTCTCACCTTGGTCGTAGAGGCGCGTAGGGTATCTCCTGAGGTGGGCTTTTTGAGTGCACTTCACGTGGACCACCGCGTGGGAGTGAGACTCAGCCAACGCCAAGGAACGGCTATGTTTCAAAATAAAAATACGATTTATGCGAAATATGAATTTTTAACAGCTTTGGTGGGCTCGGTTGGATACCCCTAGTCCAGGTGTCACCGAGTACAGGATTTGGCATGAGCCAAGTTTTGAGTAATTCACGAGCCATATTGATTATTTGGTTGAAATGAATATTCGTGATGTGAAAAATTTGCTGAAGTTAATTATTTTTTAATTATCTCCATTTACTTGCATTTAGATAGTTTAGATGGTGTCTGTTTACTCACTGAGATTTTATAATCTCACCACCCTCAATTCCTCACATTTCAGGTTCGAGATAGCCGGTAGATAACCGATTGCATCAAGGACTTCAGTTAGCCTTGCATTGACAAAATTATAGGTTCACAGACTCGCATCTTATTGGTTAGTTGGGGCCCACGTGTCATTGTAAAAGTAATTTTATACTTTAGTTATTTGATTTAAAATATGTATGAACATATTTAGCTTTTACACCATGTTTTTGGCGGGTTTTGGTATTTAAAAAAAAATAACGAAAATGCCCCTGTGAGCCAAAAAATAATATTTTATTGATTTGATTTGGAAATGAATTATGATTTCTTGAAATGCAAGATTTAATAACTGTCGCTCACCGGGGATATGCGAAAGCTGATGCTAAGCCTTGCGAGGTTTTGATCGGCATTTGGGGTAATGAGTGCCTATCGGGACGTCGCGGCGGTTGTCACGGGCCCGATGGGAGTTCCGGGTCGTGAAATAAGTAATTGTTCTTGATGATTTTTATATGCAAAATGAGTCTTGTCTTGTAGCCAATGGTGTGTGTGATGGTTGTGGCATAGAAGACTAAGACATGCTAGCATGGACACTTTTCCAAAGAGTTAAAAAAAAAAGATTTGGTTATTGAACTTTCAAAGATTTTTTGTTAAAATGATTAAGTTTGTGATGCATGTCAATTTAGAAAACAAGTAAAAAGTTCTTTTAAATAAAAAAAAGTGATACCAAATTTTAGACCACTTGAATTATTTCACATTGACTTGTTTAGACCTATTGATTTTATTAGCATGAGGGCAAGTCATATGGGTTTGTTACTGTTGATGATTACTCTAGGTATACTTGGTTTTATTTCCTTGCCCACAAAGATGATGCATTGCATGCTTTTGTTAAACATTATATGAAAATGTAAAATGAGAAAAGTGTTTCCACTGTTAGCATTAAACGTGACCAGGGTGATGAATTTAAAAATTGTGATTTTGAAATATTTTGCTATGAAAATGGTTTTGATCACAAATTTTCAGTGCCTAGAACTCTCGAACAAAATGGAGTGGTTGAAAAAAAAATAGGACTTTAAAAGAAATGGCAAGGACAATGCTCTGTTTTAAACAATGAAAAATACACCTTGGTAAAATTTGATGCTAAGAGTGATGAAGCTATTTTCTTAGATTATGGACTAAATTCTAAAGTCTATAGAGTGTTTAACAAAAGATCTTTAGTTATAGAAAAGTCTATTCATGTTGTTTTTTGTGAGACTTAAGTCACACCAAGAAAGGTAGTGCTTGATGATGATGATGCAGATGAAATTAAGAAGAGAATGAAAAGAACGAGCTTGGAGAACAAAAAAAAAAAGGAATAATGAAGACAGCTCCAAGGAAAGAAACGAAGAATAACTAGGCCACTTTGAGAGGAAGAAGGTTTGGACCTTAGTTCCAAGGACAACCAACCGTCCTATCATTGGTACCAAGTGGGTATGTAGGAACAATTGGATAAGTTGGGTAATGTGGTATGGAACAAAGAAAGGTTAGTTCCTTAAAGCTACAATCAAGAAGAAGGTATTGATTACGATAAAACTTTTGCTCTCGTAGCTAGATTAGAAGCAATTATACTCTTGCTTGCATATGCATGTTATATGAATCTCAAATTGTTCCAAATGATTGTTAAAAATGCTTTTCTAAATGGTTTTATTCAAGAATAAAAATATGTGAAACAACCTCAATTTTGAAGATTTTGAAAAGATTGATCATGTTTATAAATTGTATAAAGCATTACATGGAGTGAAGTAAGCTCCTAGAGCTTGGTATGAAAGCTTTCAAAATTTTTGATCGAAAAAGGATTTTATAAGGGGAGTGTAGATATTACACTCTTTATTAAGAAAAGCAAAAATGATTTACTTGTTATTTAAATATATGTGGATGATATAGTCTTCAATACTACTAATGAGAAGTTTTAAGAGAATTTTTGCTAAGAAAATGTAGGGTGAGTTTGAAATGATTATGATGGGAGAATTAAATTTCTTCCTTGGTCTACAAATCAAGCAATGTGAGGATGGGATTTTCATCAACCAAGTAAAATACATTTAGGAAATGCTGAAGAAGTTTGGTGTAATGAATCTAAAGTCAATTGAAACACCTATGCATCCTTCTACAAAGCTTAATAGAGATGAAAAAAGAAAAGAATGTGGACCAAAAGCTTTATAAAGGTATGATTGGTTTACTACTTTATTTAACAGAAAGTAGACCTAATATATTGTTTAATGTGTGCCTACATGCAAGATTTCAATCATGTTGTTAAAGCTGAATATATTTCACTAGGTAGAAAACAACATGAGTGCCATAAATATCTCAAAAAATCCTATTCAATATTTTAGAACTAAGCACATAGAAATTAGATATCACTTCATTAAAGATCATGTGCTTAAGGGAGATATTAAAATAGACTTTGTGGACACCTTGCATCAATTAGCTGACATTTTCACAAAACTATTAAATGAAGATCAATTTTGTAGAATTAGGAGAGAACTAGGAATGCTAGATATTAACGAAATGTGACTGAGCTTAATTGATCATGTTTTTGATGATATATTGCATGATGATTGTGTTCATTCCTTGATGTAATTGGCTAGGAAATGTTTTGATTAGTTAAAGGGACATTAGAAAGGAACTGAAGTTCATATTAATCAGTTAAGACCTCTTTAATCAATTAAAACATATATACCTTAAGTTAGTTAAGCTAAGTCAGTGAACTTTTAATCAGTTAAAGGTTTCTCTAATCAGTTAATAAAAGACTGATACCTTGAAAAGCCTTAAGTTAGAGACACAGTAATCAGTTAAGACATAGGTTAATCGATTATACCGAAAACCATCCACTAAAACGTAAGATAACCGGTTATTAAACTCTCTTTTAAAACCCTTTCAGCTACTTAGAAAATCCATTCCCTAGAAAATTAAAGACAAAAAAAAAAATTCCAAACTCTCCTCATCTCTCTAGAACCCCAACAAACCTTAAATTCACACATTTAGAAATTCCATGGCTGGAAGCTCTCTCACGCACAAAGTTGTTGATAAAGGAAAAGGGAAAAGACTGGGTGATGATCCCCCATTTCTTTCTACAAAGAAAAAGAGCAAAACTCAAGATCCTTTAGCTGAGAAGAAGGAAAAAAGTGCAAAGAGAAGGATAGGGAAAGAGAAAGAGACAGTTGCTACCTGGGCTTCCACTAAAAAAGGTAACACCTTGAATTCCCAGTTTAGAAGCAAGATTCACGTTGATAGATTTAAGAAAATACAAAATGCAACTATTTCCTATGACAAAGTTTTTGACTGACCAAGCTTCGATGAAGTGTCCACTGTAAAGAATGATTTGGTAAATATTTTGATGAATTAAATTGAAAAATCTGAGTACTTTTGGGGATAGGATGTTTAGTCCCACACTGGTTAAAGAGTTTTACTCTAGTATAGCATTGAACAAAAATGAAGTTGTCAATTAAGAGGAACTTATAGAAGATGGGTTGGATGTTTTTCTGAGTGGTAGAAAGTTTAGATTACTGCCAAAGACCTAGGAGAATTTTGAAAATAGAATTCGAAGTAGGTGAATTTAAGATACTAGAAAAGTATGATCCTAACCCTATTTGGGAGATTGTGATTGGGAGATAAGAGAAGTTTCCATCTAGGAGCTATGCTAGTGACATCAAGAATGCTCAGCTAAAAATCTTCCACTATTTCATTGCTACCACACTTCATGGAAGAAGCAGCAGTTTTAGTTATGTAAGTACTCAAGACCTTTGGCTCATCGAATCTACTTTCAATGAAATTTCATTAATTGTAGCCAAGTTTATAATTTAGAGAATCAGAGGGATATACCTAAAGGACAAAGCTAACTTGCCATATGGCAACATCATCACATCACTTGTCAAGAAAAAAGGGATTTGGAGTATCAGATTTCAAGCTAATTTAGTAAGAAACAAAGATCAAGGAATTTTTTGGGGAAAGTCTTGAAGATGGGATATAAGCTAGAGAGAAAAGAGTGCATCAAATCCATTAAAAGCACCCTAATCGCACCTGGAACTGAACCTCCTTTTAAACCTCAAGCCAGAGTTAGTCAAGCCCCTTACCAAGGTGAAATGATATTCAACCTTTTTATGAGAATTGATGAAAAGCTGACTGAAAAAGTTGAAGATAGTTAAAATTGAGGAAAAACTATAGCATCTTAAAGATCTCCTACTCCAAGAAAAAGCAACCGAACCCCTCACCTTTGAAGCTCAAACCATAGCTGTAAGTGTGTCTAGTGAGAGGACTACCACAGAGCAATTTGACTTACAAGCATTTGATCATGAATATGAAGTTGTGAAAGGAAAAGTTGACAATGAAAACAAAGAACAAAGTGTTGAAGTAAGTCCTGAAGCAGAACTAGTTGAAGGAATTAAAAAAGAAAAAGAGGATGAAGAAATAGAAAAGGAAAATGATTAAGAAAAAATAGTGGAGAAGGATATAAACTTGAATATGTTGATGACATATATACTCTTTAATTCATAATTTGAAATTTAAATTTACATGAAGAAAGACTAAACTAATCATATATATTATCACAATATCATTTGAGAAAATTAAAATGTCGAGCAAGGTATCAATCTTTATATATGATCAAAACTTGGAAAGTATGTGAATGTGCCATGTGAAGATTGAGAAATTTCAAGACAAAGAAAAGGGAAAAAGCTAATTTTTGTTAAGGAAAGGGGGATTCAAATCTATACTTTTTAAGTAGGGAGATCATGTACTAATCAATAAGCAAAAAAAGCTAATTAATAATAAAAAATTATAAGAAGATGTAATGCTTCATAATCAAACAGATAATACCAATAGAGTATTTTTTACAGACTTGCACTTTGATCATTTCTCAAGTTAATTAACAATTTTACCTTTAAAAGCAAGCATATAATCCATCCTTGTTGGATTCAAATATGGTTCAATTTCCACCTTGATTTATCTTTTTTGATCAACTTATGTGGTTTATATATTCAATCAGTTTTAATGCTATTGACTGTCTAATCTTATGCACAGAAAACTTTCCCATGCCAAAAAATAGATGTTGAAGCTATGTCAATAATTTCATCCATGTTTCTGTAAGATGGGTATTATGTTGCTTTTTTTTTTTTTGCAATGAAAACAAACAAAATTGTAACACTTTAATCACCAGAGATAAAGCTTTAGTCTATTCAACAGTCTTTAAAAATTTTTCTTACCTTTTTAATATTTCTTGAAAAACTAATTAATTAATCAATTCCTTGAAAAAAGGGCTCTTAGCTACTCAAAGAAAAAACTTAAATAACAAATCCAGTCGAAATCCAAAAAACCTAATCAAAGAAAAAAGGAAAGAAGAGAAACCACTAAAAAATCCAATCGAAGAAGAAGAACGAAAAACCCAATTGAATAAGAACAAAAAAAAAACCATTAAAGAACTAGAAGAGAAAGAAGAAGAAGAAAAATTTAGAAAAACCTTGGGTTAGATTAAAAAACAAAATGGAAAAGGGTTTGCTTATGAAAATGGGCAATAATGGTAGGCCAATAATGTGATTGTAATGCAATGTTACATTACATGACATTTGATCACATAACACTCAGAGATTATCTTTTTTTCACATAAAATCTTGTGTTTTACTTTTGCTCCAAAAAGGAAAAGTATTAAATTTTCTGTTAGTTTTTTTGGTAAAAAAAAACCTATAAAAACCTTTCTTTTATAATCTTTTTATTTTTTGTTTGTTTAATTAAAGGAAAAAAAGATTTGAGTTGTTTTTAGATTCCTTTTATGACTTTTCTCAATTTCTTTCCTCACTTTCTTTTTGTCCAACAAATACTCAATTGAAGCTTCTAAGATTTTAAATTAAAATAAAAATAATGAAAATAACAAAGCAAAAAGGTTTAGAAAAGAATCAATGAAATTACATTTGCAAGAAATTGATAGCAGTAGCAAAATAACCCTTTCAGATCTAATTAAAATTAGAGAAGAGAATTTCATCAATTCATTGATTCGACTACAAAAAATCGAAAACCAAAAAAATCAAATTTTTTAAAGTTGACCTTAGAATCTTCAAGACCTTCCACGAAGATTACTTCACTCTCGTAGCTAAAAAGAATAGGGCTTTTCCAATATGACTAGAGTATGCCAGTGCAATGCACTCAAGTAATATAAGCAAAACAATGTCTGTAGAAATATATTTGCATTCCAATAATCATATGGTACTCATTGTGTTTGTAAACAATCTAAATATTAAAAAATAAACATCATGTTGAAAAGATTTATAAAACCTAACCTAAGCTATAAAGTTGTAGAAACAATGATAAAGTTGAGACAAATTAACAAGTAAGAAGTATAGAACATCATTATAATGCTTTTAAAAACTTATCGAATCGAAACAAGAGAAAAAGAAGAGCAGAAAACTTAGAAGCATAAAAACTTACATCCAGTCGTCCTTCACTGCTGCAATACTCTTTTTTGAGAATCAAACAAACAGGTAAACAAAAATAAAAGATCATAATAAAATCAATAATAAATACAATCAACTAATAATAAAAAAAGTAAAACAACAACGTAAAATATTACTCAACAATAAGTAAATGAAAAACATTAACAATCTAGTCTATAGGTTGATATAAAAGATAAGCCAAGTTGAAATACAACAGAGATCCTATAAGGAGCATATTTCATAATTATTTGAAAATTTAAAGAAAATCCAAGGTTAACCATAGTATTCAAGTAATATTTTCTCATCACATTTAGATATTATAAACTTGAAGAACGCATTAAAAGTAGATAAAATTAATCCACAAATCAAAATCAAAGCTGAACCACAATATTTAAATGATTTTTTTATGACATTCGAATATTGTAAACACATAAATGTTGCATGAAGAGCAACAATAAATTGATCTACTTTTTACAATCACATAGTTATAAAGATTAATAATGTCTCAAAAACTTATATATCAATATATAGAACCAATAAATGAACAACAGGAATAAATTAATAAAACATAAATAGAAGATTAAAACAAACAACAAGCAACATGAAAACATAATAAAAGAAAAGAAGCAACAATAAAGGCGACCCCAAAGAACAAATGAACATAAGCAATTCAGAAACAAATAACACCTGAACATGATGTAAGAATCCAAAGTTCAGTTCAACAAAAACTAAGCAAACAAAAAACCCAAAGTAAAGATGAAAAACCAAATCAAAAAATACAGTCACCATATTAAAGGTAAAAAATTTTAAAATACAAAAGGAAACCCATAAGTGCAACTGAACAAATTCAACAAAAATGCAACATTAGTTTGCCTTAATAACAAAAATAGAAATTCACAAAAGAAAGCATTAAAATGCAACTAAAAAACATAAAAATGTAAACAAACCAACACAAATCCTAAAAAAATATATGTATTGCACAACTTTATAAATTTGTTGTGATAATGTGAATACACTAATTTTTAATAAAAAATACATAACAATATACATCCGCGTGTATATCTGGATATACAATATGTATTTTATTATCAGTGAAACAAAAGCAAATAGAAAGAAAAACATAAAAATAATAAATATAATAGCTAGTGAAAATATAACAAATATAAATTAAATAGGCCATTAATAACAATAACAATCCACATAAAAAAATTAAATGGCAACATTATCAAAAGGCATAAAGCCCAAAAACGAAGATAAATCAAACTTAGAAAAGAAGATAGTAAGACAAACTATTGAAACCATAATGGAAATAAAACCCACAAAAAAGCAAGAACATGGCAAAAAATAAAGCAAGAGAAAAGAGCAAGAAAATCACAGATAAAGATGAAAAAAAAACAAAAGAGTGAATGAGACAAAAAAAGCAGAGAAAAAAACAAAACCCAAAAAAAGAACTTGTCGAAAACAATCAATATCAAACAAAAAGCAACAATCAAGGAGACAAAAAAGCCAAAAAAAAATCAAAACCCGAAAGCCTCAGTACAAAAAAATCTATAGCAAAAAAGTGTAACCAACTGAAATCTACAAAAAAGAATAACATTCGAAGCAACAGAAATAAAGCTAGAAAATAGTAGAAAAAGAGGAAAAAAACTGTTAAGAAAGATAATTTTAAAGTAAAACTACCAAGAAGGGGGTGAATTTGGTTGTTAAATAAAAATTCCCCCTTTTCAAAAATCAATTCAATTGTGAAAGAATAAAACAATAAAACAAAGTATGAACTTAATGAGTAAAAAGCAAGTTATAAGGGACTCAGTATGAATTTTATAGAGGTTTAACCTTTCAATGCCTACGTCCTCTCCTTTGTGATAACTCTATTATATAGAGTTATTTTGACACATTTTGGGGCTTAAGTAGCTAGATCTTTGAGGTTTTAGGTTCAGATTTTAGCATTTTTAGTGTTTTTCTAGTTTAAGTTAAATTGCATATTGAATAGTTAATTTAAGTTATTTTAGTTTAATTTTACTTTTTTTGCTTTAGTTTACTTTAAGAAGAGTTATTATCGATTTCCCTCATGGTTTTGTGTAGGATATTTGATGAGAAAGGTGCATGTGAGTTAAAATCGCATAAGTATGGTGAAGGCTTCATTTGTACATGTTACAACATTTCAAGGATAAATTGAGCTACAAAAGTCCAATTAATGAGATTCTTGATCCATTGGAAAGCTAAGAGAACGGGGTACACGTTGCAACATTTCAAGGATAAATTGAGCTACAAAAGCTCAATTAATGAGATTCTTGAACCATTGGAAAGCTAAGAGAATCGGCTAAGACTTTCATGTTTACTACGTTTCCCAGTTTGAATCCAATCAAGGTGAAAATTACATTGGAAGATGATGGATAGTTGTAGTTCTGCACAACATGTTGATTAGAAACCGTGACCTTGAGTTACTCATGGCCGTGGTTCTGAGACAGTTATGGCAATGATGTTGGGAAGATCATGGTCGTGGTGCTAGAGTGCACCATACAAATTTCCAAGAGCAAACGGGTGCCGCATTGAGGAAGTAACGTTAGGACACTACAGTACATGCCACGACGCTGCAACACCAAGGTGGGAAGCGTTGTAATGCCAGACGACTTTCCAAAAATTAATTGTTTATTGAGATTTCGGAAAGTAGGTCTTTTGAGCTTATTTAAAGAGCCTTTTGTATATCATTAAGGGGAAATAATGGCAGTAGCCTTTTGGAGATTTAGAGCACAAAATCAAGCAAGAAACAAGAGCAGTCGATAGAGATTCAAGATCAACAAAGCATAAACATTAGTTTATTTCTCTTTTTGGTGTTATACTTATTTCTTAGTTTGAATTTATGGCTAAATTTCTTTGGAGATTGTTTTATTTAGATATCATGAACTAAAACTAATTTGCTTTTCCAAGATTATGGTGGATTTCAACATGTAGTTTGAATATTAGTTTCTCTTTTATTTATCATGAATGGGTATAGTTTTGCTTGCTCAAATCTGTTCTTAATGCCTTCAATTGCCTGATCAATAATTAATTGATTTGTGAATCTAATTGAAACTCGACAGAGAGATTTTAGATTGGACTAAAATGTGAATAGTGAATATTCACATCACCTAGGTGATCTGATTCGCAATTTAGGTAGACATATGCCAATTGCCATACATAACCAAATTAGGACACTAGCTTAATGAACTTAATTTAATTGATTCATATAGACATATAGTGAACTAATTAAGTTAGGTATTTATGCAAGCGTCTCGACAGAGACTTGTACATAGCTTTGGATTCAAGGTTAGTAAAACCACCATAGAATGATAAATAATAAGAGAAACTTGTATCAGATGAAGTGTTGAATAAGCCCATAATCCTAGGTCTTTAATCTATTGTCTTTCTCAAGCATATTTAATATTTATTGGTTAATTTAATGTTTATTTTAATTTTGTTTTAATTAGTTTTTCTGAAATTTACAGTTACTTAAATAAGATTGATTTGTTATAAGATTTTAGTACTTGGTAAAAAGTTAGGAACAAATCCTTGTGGAAACAATACTCTACTTTTGCTATATTACTTGTTTGCGATAACGTTCACTTACATGAAAATTCAACAAGATTTTAGTGCCATTGCTAGGGATTTTGTTTTCTTTATTATATGCTAATATTAAAATTCCATAAATTAGTCTTAATTTAAGTTTTTTTTCTTTGTTTTGTAGGAGTGTTCAATTGTTGTATGAGAAGAGCAAAAAGCTTGGAGATTATACCTTGTGATCCAGAAATTGAGAGAACATTCTGCAGACTTGAACAAGAAAATCGACAAGCTTTTGCTCAAACAAATACAATGGCTGATTGATAGGATGAATAACAAATCCAAGAGCGCGTGGCTATTGAAAATCGTTGCTTAAGGGATTATGTTGTTCCATTGGTGCGAGGGTTTCCATCAAGTATTCAAAGGTCGGCTATTCAAGCCAACAATTTTGAGATCAAGCTAGCTATCATCACCATGATTTAAACTTCAGGTCAGTTTGGGGGTCTTTTAATTAATGATCCAAATGGCCATATATCAAACTTCTTGGAAGTTTAGATACATTCAAACATAATGGTGTCACAGGTGATGCAATTCATTTAAGGCTTTTTCCTTTCTTATTGAGGGATAAAGTTAAAGCATAGCTAAATGCGCTCCCTATAGCTCAATAACAACATGGGATGATCTTACTCAAAAGTTCCTTGCTAAGTTCTTTCCTCCAAGGAAAATAGCAAAAATGAGGAATGATATTACATCATTCATGCAACAAGATTCTGAATCGTTGTATGAGGCTTGGGGAAGATACAAAGAATTACTTTGGCATTGTCCTCATGATGGCTTTTTAAAGTGGCTTCAAGTGCAGACTTTCTACAATGGCTTGAGTGGGCATGTTCGGACTACCATTGATGCCATTGCAAAGGAGCTTTAATGGCTAAATCAATTGATGAGGAAAATGATTTGTTGGAAGAGATGGCTGCAAAAAACTACTAGTGGCTAGTGGAGCGATCAATGCATAAGAGAGGAATTCATGATGTAGATGCTTATTCGACATTATCTGCACAAGTAGCAACTTTAACTGAGACGCTCGAATCATTTAGTACTAAATCCATTCAAAGTTCTTTTGTAGCTTGTGAATATTGTGGAGATAATCATGCAAGCTATCAGTGTCCAAGTTTGGTAGAAATAGTGCAATTTGTGGAGAATAGACAACAAAATAACCCTGACTCCAACACTTACAACCCAAGGTGGAAAAACCATCCAAACTTCTCTTGGGCTAACAATCAATGGTCTTCCTCAACTTGAAGGCCAAATACACCTCCGGGATTCCAACAGCACATCAAAGTGCCTATCTTAGAACAAAAGCCATCTGTGGAAGATTTGCTAAGGCAATACATGACACAGAACGATAACATCATTCAAATTCAAACAGCTCTCATTCAGAGTCAAGCAGCATCACTTCGAAACCTTGAGACTAAGGTTGGTCAACTTGCCAATTTATTAAACAACTAACCTCAAGGAATATTACCTAGTGATATAGAAGCAAATCTGAAGAGAGAAGGCAAAGAGCATGTTAAGGCCATCACTTTGAGAAGTGCAAAGGAGGTTGAAAGCAAACCATAAAAAGTTGCACAAAAAGACAACACTGTGAAAAGTGGGACTCAAATTTTAATTTTTAATAAACAATGTCAAGCAGAAATGACTAAGGCAACTATACAACCATCACTTTTTTCTCATTGTTTCAAGAAACAACAAATGGAGAGTTAGTTTTGGAAATTTATGGAGGTGTTTAAAAAGCTTCACATTAATATCCCATTTGCAGATGCACTAGAACAAATGCCTTTGTATGTTGAAGGACATTTTATCCAAGAAAAAGAGATTGGGTGAGTTTGAGATAGTAGCACTCACTAAGGAATGTAGTGCAATCATTCAGAATAAGCTCCCTCCAAAACTTAAAGACCCAGGCAGCTTTACTATTCATGCACAATTGGTGTTTTATTCTTTGCCAAGGCCTTGAGTGATTTAGGCGTAAGTACTAATTTGATGCCTTTGTCGATCTTCTTCAAGTTGGGTTTGGGGGAGATTAAGCCCACCATTATGACTCTTCAATTGGCAGATAAAACTCTCATATATCCAAAAGGCATAGTAGAAAATGTGCTTGTAAGGGTGGATAAATTCATACTTCTAGTAGACTTTATAGTTCTTGATATGGAGGAAGATAAAAAGGTTCCTATTATTATTGAGAGACCTTTCTTACACACAACCAAAGCACTCATTGATATTGATAAGGGAGAACTTACCTTGCGAGTGCAAGATCAAGAGGTAACATTTAATTTTTTTTAGCCTTAAACTTTACTAATGATTATGATAAGTGTTTTACAATTAGAGTGGTAGATAGGGCCATAAGTGAAGTCTTCATAGAAAGTCATCCAACTGACCCACTTGAAGTATTGTTGATTTCTAAATCTAAGCCCAATAATAAAGAGGTTATAAAATGTGTCAATGCATTGAATGCCCCATTTTGAGTGTTAGGAACTCAATTAGAGTTGTTAGATTTGTCTTCCTCTTCATCCTCACCAGTGAAACCTTTAATTGAGGATCCTCTTAAGTTAGAACTTAAACCATTGCCAAATCATTTAAGGTATGCATATCTTGAAAACTCATCTACTCTTTTAATTATTGTTGCATCTGATCTTACTAACAAGCAAGAACAAAAGTTGCCTAGAGCTCTAAGAGAGCACAAAAAGGCACGTAGGTGGTCAATAGTCAATATAAAGGGGATAAGTCCTTCAATATGCATGCACAAAATTTTGTTGGAGGATAATCACAGAGCCACTATCGAGCATTAGAAGAGATTGAATCCAATAATGAAAAAGGTGATCAAGAAGGAAATAATCAAATGGCTAGATGCTGGCATCGTTTATCCTATTTTGGATAGTGAATGGGTAAGTCTGGTGCAATGCGTACCAAAGAAAGGTGGGATGACAATGATGGCAAATGAAAACAATGAGCTCATTCCCAAAAGGACAATCACTGGATGAAAAGCTTGCATGGATTATAGAAAGCTTAACAAGGCTATGAGGAAATATCATTTTCCTCTACCTTTCATTGACCGGATGTTAGATAGGTTAGCTAGAAGAGAATATTACTGTTTCTTAGATGGATACTTAAGATATAATAAGATTACCATAGCACCAAAAGATCAAGAGAAAATAACCTTCACATGTCTCTACGGTACTTTTACCTTTAGAAGGGTGCCATTTGGATTGTTTAATACTCCAACCACATTTCAAAGATTCATGATGTTTCTTCTCAAATATGGTAGAGAAAATCATAAAGGTGTTTATGGATGATTTCTCTGTTTTTGGCAATAATTTTGATAAATGTTTATTCAATCTTAACAAGGTGTTGCAAAGATGTGAGGAGACAAACCTGGTTTTAAATTGGAAGGAGTGTTATTTTATGGTACAAGAAGGCATTGTTCTTGGTTACAAGGTGTCTAGCAAAGGATTGGAGGTGGACAAAGCCAAGATTGACACCATTGAAATGTTTCCACCATTAAGCTCGGTAAAACGTATTCGAAGTTTCCTTAGACACACCGGTTTTATCGGTGATTCATTATGGATTTTTCCAAAATTGCTAAAACCTTTTAGAAAGGATATCCCATTCAAATTTGATGATGCATGTCATGCTGCATTTATAGAATTGAAAAAAAAGTTGACAACTGTACCCATTATTGTAGTTTCTAATTGGTCACTCCCATTTGAGCTTATGTGTAATGCTAGTGATCATGTTGTAGGTGCAACGTTAAGATAGAGAAAGAATAAAATGTTTCATTTGATATACTATGCAAGCAAAACCTTGACTGAAACCCAAATGCATTACACCACCACTGAGAAAGAATTATTAGTTGTTGTATATGCATTTGACAAATTTTGTTCATGCTAGATTGGCACTAAAGTTATTGTTTATACTTATCACTCTACAATTAAGTACTTGATTACTAAAAAAGATGCCAAGCCAAGGTTAATAAGATGGATTCTATTGCTACAAGAATTTGATTTGGAAATAAAGGACCAAAAAAGTTCAAAAAATCAAGTAATAGACCATTTGTTAAGGTTAAAGTATGACAGCCAAGGTAAAAATGTTACTTTGATCAACGAAGCTTTCCCTGATGATTAATTGTTACATGTTAGTCAAAAGAAATAACCATGGTATGCTAATTTTGTCAACTTCATTGTAAGTAATCTTTTGCCTCTAAATTTAACTTTTCAACAAAGGAAGGAATTTATGCACGATGTTAAATTTTATATGTGGGATAAAATTTTTTTGTTTAAGCAATGTGCTGGCAGAATTATAAGAAGGTGCATTCCAAATGAGGAAGTTGAAAACATGTTGCGACATTGTCACTCATCAGAATATGGGGGCCATTTTAGAAGAGATAGAACAACAGCCAAAGTTCTTCAATCAGGTTTGTATTGGCCAACATTGTTCAAAGATGCTCATAACTTTGTTTTGCATTATGACAAATGTCAAAGAATAGGGACATTTTCAACAAACACGAGATGCCGTTTAACAACATTTTAGAAGTAGAGATTTTCTATGTTTGAGGAATTGATTTCATGGGACCATTCATATCCTCATTCAACAATTGAGACATTTTGGTGGCTATGGACTATGTGTCAAAGTGGGTAGGAGCCTCATCTCTACCTATAAACAATGCTAAGGTGGTGATGAAATTTCTAAAGAAGAGCATTTTCACTAGATTCAGTACACCAAGAGCTATCGTGAGTGATGAAGGGAGTTATTTTTGCAATAAATATTTTATAACATTACTTGCGAAGTATGGGGTGACACACAAAGTAGCCATAGCCTATCACCCTCAAACAAGTGGACAAGTGGAAATGTCACACTGAAAATTAAAAGAATTTTAGAGAAAGTGGTATCATCATCAAGGAAAGACTAGGCCAGTAGACTTGAAGATGCATTTTGGGCGTATAGGATAGCTTACAAAACTTCGATAGGTATGTCCCCATATCGTTTGCTTTTTGGAAAAATGTGTCACCTCCCAATTGAATGAGAGCACAATGCATTTTAGGCCATCAAGAAATTAAATTTTGATTTGGAAGCAGTGGGTGAGAAAAGATTGCTTAAATTAAATGAGATGGATGAAATTCGCTTTGATGCTTACGAGAATGCCATATCATATAAGGAAAAGATAAAGAGATGGCATGATCAAAAGATTGTTGAGTGACATTTTGAGCCAAGTCAGTAGGTATTGTTGTTCAATTCATAATTAAAGTTACTTCTAGGGAAGTTGAGATTAAAATGGTCAGGACCCTTTATTGTATCAAAATTATTTCCACATGAAGTCGTGGAAATAGTTGATAAGTTGACTAATGAGACATTCAAGGTGAAACGACAATTATTAAAGCATTACTAGGGAGGAAATATTGATCGTCAACGATCATCCACCCATCTCACTGACCCCAAATGAGCTTCACGAAAGTCTAGCCAATGACTATAAAAGAAGTGTTTCTCGGGAGGCAACCCAAGTTTTTCAACATAGTTTACTTTCATTGTTATTGTTAGGTCGTGTTATTTATAAGTTTTCACTTATCATTTTATATTTCTTTCCTAGTTTAATTGGTTTCTATTGGATTTTACATATCTTCTGAGTGCATAAGGTAAGCAAAAAAAAAAATGACGTTGCAGTGCTAAGGAGTCAGCGCCGCGATGCTGTGATGATGCCTTCTCTCATACAAAAACTCGAGAGGAGGCCGTCGCAAAGTCAAATACTTAGCACTGTGGCGATGCACAAAGACCCAACCCATACATTGGGTTGGGGCTAGGGCTCCGCAGTGTCAAGAAAGTAGTGTCGTGGTGTCGTGTCGAGGGCTTTTAATTTAAAAGTCACCAATCTAACTCTTTTTTTTCATATTTTTTCATCTTCTAGGTTTCTTTCTCTCGCTATATATTAAGATTTCTCTCTATATCTTCCACCCAATACACACCTATCACAAAATTTTTACAATAAATCACTATTTTGTGGCAAGAAAGGTTGGACCATCACATCATTCTCCACATTTTCTGCATTTTCCATTCAAGTAAGTAACTTTCTTTTATTATTTTCATATTTGTTAGCTTTGAATATTGTGGAAGAAATAATGTTGTTTTTGAATGGGTAATTGAAATTTTTGCAATATTGGAATAGATGTGTTGGATTTTAATCACTTTACATTGATTTATGGTGAATTTAGTTATTAGATAGGGTCAATGATGAAGATAAAATTTTACATTGGCATGGGATTTATGGGTAGTGCAGTATGTGTAAAAAATAATGATTTTCTAATTTTATGGTTAATCTAATTGGGTTATGGTTGCTTGTTTTAAGGATAATCACTATCTATTTGTGTATAAAGAATGGCACCCAAGAAAAGAACTCGAGGTGGTAGTAGTGGAACTCGATTTGATTATAGCAAATTTACGTCTGCTAATGCGACTAAGAGACATACTCAATCACTGGTGCATAAAGTCCTTATTTCATAACATGGCATTGATCTCCATCTTTAGCTATATAGTTATGTTCATAATGTCAACACTAAGTGTCAATGGGAGCAATTTTGTGAACAACCTAAGGTAGCCGTCTTAATTGTTGTTCAAGAATTTTATGCCAATGTTGCTAAACACCTGAATAGTCAAGTTTTCATGCAATGATGTCAAGTTCATTTTGATAGTCCAATGATCAATCAATTTTATAAATTACTTGATATTAACAATGATGAGTAAGGCTAATTCTTGACTGGTAACATTGATTTGGATGGGGTTCTTGGAGTACTTTGTGATGAGGGGGTTGAATGGAAAATGACCAAAGGCATGCATATGTCTTTTAAGGCCAGTACCATGAAGACAATTTATAAACTTCGTGTCACAACTCGGTACTCCCTTCGATCCCGTGACAACCGTCGTGATGTCTCGATAGACATTCATTACCCAGAATGTCAACCGAAACGACGCAAGGCTCTTGCATCAATTTTACATCTCCCTTGTGAGCAACAGTTACTAAATATCATGTTTTAAGAGAATATAAACTATTTTTAAATAAAAAACAAACAAAAGTAATTTCAGCCACACAGGGGTATTTTGGTCATTTTTACTCAAAAATTTTGAAACCTGGTGAAAACATAGCATACGATCAAAAAATATACATTTCTTATCTAAAAATAATTTTAGTAATCTAAATCATCCATTTAAAATAAAATTTTGGCTAATCAAACTAAATAAAAATATTAAAAAAAATATTTCATTTTCTTATAAAACAATATTTATAGAACTCTGCGTAAATAATTTTTGTAACGTAAAAGCAAAATAAATTCATACATACAGTGGCACACCAGCCAGATATACAAAACATTCTACAATGACATGTGGGCCCCCAAAATAACCGAAAACATATAAGATTGTAAACCTTCGATTTCTAAGGATGTAAATCCAAAAGTAACCCCCGACAAAATTGGCTATCTACAAACTATCCTGAGCCTGAAATGGGTAAAAAGAAGGGGTGAGTTTTTACAAACCCAGTGAGTAAGCAAATTTCATCTATAACATCTAAAACCGAGTAAATGGAGACAATTTAAAACATCTCAATATAATATGATTCATAATATCAAATCTCATTTCAATCCATATAAATCAATTACATTTCATAAAAAATAATCAACAAGGCTTATGACTCTCTTAAAAACTTGGCTCATGCCTAAAACTCGTACTCGGTGACACCTTGGCCTGGGGCATCCAACCGAGTCTGTCAAGGCTGTTAAAATAACATATGCACATAAAATAAGTTTTTACGTTTAAAATATAGTCGTTCATTGGCGTTGGCTGAGTTTCACCTTCACGTGGTGGTTCGACATGAAGTGAACTCTAACATTACCTTAGGAGATACCCTCCGCGCCTCTCGTACCAAGGTAAAATATAATCGGGTTTACCATATCCCTCTAATAGGCTGGTCCACGAAAACCCGCCCACTGCAGTAAGCTAATCAAATAATCCACCAATTCAATAAAATTTTCGATAACACGTGTCAAGCCCAACCCTATAGTATACTTGCCATGTCATTCATGTATTTGACAACATGCTTGCATACTTAAATACCTCGAAAAAATCGTTAAAAGTCGGTAGTGTACCTAGTGGTACAACTAAGTTGATTTAAGCTTCGAGCTAGTTCAAATAAAGATTTTAAGATGCAATTGAGAGTTATTGAATCTTAGAATGACTTAATATGATGATTCGGAGTTCGAGGATTGATTTGGAGTTAAATTATAATTTTCATAACGTAGGGGTAAAATGGTTAGTTTTCCACCCGAGGGCAAATTTGGGATGGGGGATGAAATTTTGATCAAGTTTGACTATTTGGAACATAATTTGAGCTTGAGAAGTGAAAAATTTTAATTCCAATAATTTTTCGAACATAAAGGTAAAAAGGTCATTTCACGTGTCCATAAGGACGTAATTAGAATTTTTAGAATTTTACACCACCTTGACACTTATCAAACCCATGAAATTCATTTTACACTTTGGATAATTGAGGGATTTTATGTGGTGGAGAAGAAATGCTTAATTATTAAGTTTTATGTATGGACCAATCACATGGTGACAAGTGTCAAGCTTTAATATTATTATATTTTCCTTTATAAACACAACTAAAACTCTCCCATCTCATTTCTCTTGGTCGGCCAAGGCAAGAACAAAAGGGAAAAAGCAAAGAACAAACCCTAAAGAAGAAAATTAAGAGAAAATTCATTGGATTTCAAGGAATTAAGCAAGTAAAGGTAAAATTTCTTAATTCTAGCTTGTGATCTACCTTTCCTATGCATTCTTTTTCAATTACCATGGTTAAAATTCAAGATCTCATGAAGGATTCATGGCTGACCGAATTTAGGGAGAGAAGATTTTATGATTTATTTGGTTAGATTTCAATGTATCTTAGTGTTTTTAGTTGTTTGGTGATGTTTAGCATGAAAAACAAGCAAGAAATTTCATGCCCTTCACCCACACTCCTTGGCTGAATTTTTCAAGAGAGAAATTGGATAATGGACTTTGATGAATTTCATGCTATTTAGGTGTTTTTAGTTGTTTTATGATGTAAGGTGTAAAAATCAAGCATGAAAATTACATGTTCTACACTAAACCTTCAATGGCCGAATTTTACAAGAAAGATATTGATGATGGATTTTTTTGATATTACATATTATTTAACTTGTAATTGATGACTTGGAGTGTTGGAAGTGGAATCAAGTTAATTGGAGTTGAATTGTATGTATTGGCCAATTAACCGGTGTATAGATCGAATTAGGCCAATACCATTTTATTTCGATACATAATTGAAGCTACGTAGAACACCATATTTAGATAATAATTCGAACATTTTGCATCCCATTTCATGCATTCATATAGAGCCTAAATTAGTTTTATAACGGTTTAGTACAAATATAGTAAATTGCTTGTTGTGCATTATGTTTAGGTGGTGAAACTTCCAATAAGAGTAAGGAGATTGTACCCGAAGATCGGGACTAGGAGTACTTTGACTCCCGATATAGTGAGTAACCTTATTATCGTCTTTGTCAAGCCTAGCTCTATAATATGTTTATTATGCCATTCTTACATAAGAATGCATGTTAGTTTACTTGGGTACCTCGAAAATCGTTAAAGGATAGTAATGTACCAAATGGTACAATTAAGTTGAATTAAGCTTCAAACTAGTCCAAATAGAGATTTTAAGATGAAATTGAGAATTTTAAAACCTCATAATGACTTAAAATGGTGATTCGGAGTTCGAGGACCGATTTGGAGTCAAATTGGAATCATGACCTAGGGGTAAAATGGTCATTTTGTCACCCGAGGTTAAAATTGGAATGTTGGAAGAAGTTTTTGATCAAGATTGACTGTTTAGAACATAATTTGAGTTTGAGAAGTGAAAATTTTTAATTTTGATATTTTTTCGAGCATAGGGGTAAAATAGTCATTTTGCCACCCTAAGGGTAAAATTGTAATTTTACACCATCCAACACTTGTCCAGCACATGAATTTTACCTAATATTATCTTGGATAATTGAAATTCCTTAATGGCTAGGTATGACACATGGACCAATAGTAAGGTGACATGTGTCAAATTCTTAACCATTTATTATTTTCCTTATAAATTAGCACAAAATCAGCTTATTTCTTTTCATATGGCCGGCCAAAGCAAGAACAAAGGAAGAAAAAGGAAGAACAAGAACCCTAGGGTGAAAATTCAAGAGAAAATTGGTGGATTTCAAGTAATCAAGCAATCAAAGGTAAAATTTCTTGATTTTGACTTGTGATCTACCTTTTCCATGCATTATTTTGCATTTTTCATGGTTGAATCACAATATATCATGAAGGATAGTGTACTAATCAAACCCTAGGAGAGAGGTTTTGATGCTTGATTTAGTTAGATTTCAATGTATTTTAGTGTTTTTAGTTGATTGGTGATGTGTAGCATGAAAATCAAGCAAGAAAAATTCATGTTCTCCCATCACCCATCATTGGCCGAATTCTCCATGTGGAATATTGAGGATGATTTTGATTTTATTTCAAGTGATTTGGTTAGGAATTAGTGATTTATGGTGTTAGAATCAAGTAGGAAAAATTATAATGTTGATGCACCCACCATGGCCGAATTTTTCAAGAGAAAATGTGAGGATGATTTTGCCATATTTCAAGTTATTTAATTTGTGTTAGATGATTTGGAGTATTGGGAGAAAAATGAAATTATTTGGAGTTGAATTGGACATATTGGTCAATTAATCGAGTGATAGATCAAATTAGGCCAATACCGTTTAATTTAGGTACATAATTGAATTTATGTAGAACACTGTGTTTAGATAATAATCCAAACAATTTGCATTCCATTTCATACATTAGTATAAAGCCTGAATTGGTTTTATAACAATTTAGCATAATAGTAAATGGCTTATTATTCATTATGTCTTGGTGGTGAGCATTTTGGCAAAAGTAAAAAAATAGTACCCAAGGATCAAGAATCGGAGTACTTGAAATTCGACTCCCGAAATAGTGAGTAACCTTATCATCATCTTAATTATTTAAAGTATGTTTTATTCGATTTTGTGAATTTTATGGAAAATGAATTAAATGATTAATTTTTTGGTTTTATAAACAAAATGTGATTTAATGAAATGATTTCATAAAATTGTTTTAAAATTGAATGATGGTTTGAAAATAGAGTAATTGGAGACTGCTTTTGTGTGTTGTAAATTCATGATTCTAATTGATTGGCTTATGGCAATATTGGCATGAATGGTTGATTTGATAAATGTGTTGGAAATGTATAATTTGTTGATTTGCCTTGAAAGGCCGTAAAATAAAATAAAATATGCCATGTCATGCTGTTGAATTTTATTGTATGGTGGGTTTAGCTTGCTGTAGTGGCAGGGTTTTCTGTGGACAAGCCTATTAGAGGGGCACGGAATCTCGTTATATTTTACCTCGGTTGGAGAGACGAGTAGGGTAACTCCCGAGGTATAACTTTAGAGTTCACTTCACGCCAAACCACCACGTGAGGGTGAACTCAGCCAATGCCAAGGAACGGTTATGTTTTCAAAATAAAAATATGATTATGTGTATACGAAATTTTAACAGCCTTGGCGAACTCGGTTGGGATAGCCCTCGATCAAGGCATCCCTGATAACTGGGTATGAGAATGATTTTGGCACGAGCCAAAGCTTTGAAGAAATTCATAAGCCATGTTGATTACTCGATTTATATGAATTGATTTTATTTGGTTAAAACAAGTTGAAAAGTGATAAATTACAGTATGTTAAACTATTTTATCTGTCTCCATTTACTCGATTTTAGATATTTCAGATGGTTTTTGTTTACTCACTGGGATTATATAATCTCACCACCCTCATTTTCACCCATTTCAGGCTCAGGATAGTCTATAGATAGCTGATTTCATCGAGGACCACCATTGGATTTGCATCCTCCAAACTGTAGGTTCATAATCTTTCTTACTTTTGGTTATTCGAGGGCCCACTTGTTACTGTAAATTAAATTAAATACTTTGGCTTACTGTATTACAATATATATGAATTTATTTTGCTTTTACGCTGTAAAAATTATTTATGTAGTGTTCTAAAAATATTGTTTTATGAGAAAATTGAATATTTTATTCAATATTTTTATTTTATTCTAATAGTCATAATTTCATTTTAAACGAATGTTTTAGACATCCAAATGTATTTTTGATTATGAAATATGTGTTTTGCACCCATATACTACATTTTTATGGATTTCGAGATTAATGAAGAAAAATGACCAAAATGCCCCTATGAGAAAAAAATTATTTTTCTATTGTTTTGATTTGAAAATAGTTTATAATATCTCAAAACATAATTTTAGTGACTAATACTCATAGGGGAAGCGAGAAAAACTGATGTTAAGCCTTACGAGGTTTCGATTGATATTTCAGGTAATGAATGTCTATCGGGAAGTCGCGACGGTTGTCACGGGCTCGATGGGAGTTCCATGTCGTGACAATTCTATTGGTATAAGAGCTTTTGGTTTTAAAGATAAGAGTTTTTGGTTTTAAAGTCAATTTAAAAAAAAAATTTACAGTGTCAGTGTGGCCCCGAGTTAAGTTAGGTTAGATCAAATAGAATACATGCATCTACATGTAGAAACCTAACCGCCTTTGTGATGCATGAATGATTAAGTAATTACTACTTGGTTGTGTATAGGTTTTGAGGTGCGCTGGTGACACACACACCATGTCTAGGAGAGACGGTAGTCCCGATGCCTCTCATAATATTAGCGAGGGATCGCTAGATTTTACTGCTAGGAGCCGATGGCAGCCCAAACCAAGTAGTCTAAAAAGTGCATATAGTAATAATATTAATGTAAGCATGAGAGATTCCCTTTTTAGAGAATCTAAGGAATATGCTAAAGAAATGGGGAAATTAAGGATAGCCGAAGGAGGTATTCGTCCTAGGAAGGGGGTGTTAGTTGTTCGACACTATCCTCCAAGTTGTGGAATGAATGTAAAGGAACAACAAGAAAAGAATAAGAAGAAAATAAGTGTTGCAAATTATCCCCTTAGGAAGGTGAACATTGTATGATATTTTCCTCTCGATTGTGGAAGAAATGCTGCACTGGTGAGTTATGAGGAATGTAAGAGAATACAACAAGCCTGGATTGAGGAATAAAGGAGAAAATCTCAGGAGGAGGAGAACCCGGAAGAGGATCTTAAGAAGGACTTGGAGTAGAATCTTCCGATAATATCAAATTAAGATGATGATCCCAATGACATGTAATATTTTCGTAGGATTTTGTACTACTTTAACTCTAGGTAGATGTAGTGTAAAGGAGATAATAGTTATCTGTACAAAGAAGTTAATAGTTTGGCTTTTCAAGTGTATGACTAGAATGGATTATAAAATAGCTGTTTAAATGACTGGATGTATATGGGAATCTTTTAGTATGACAGGGATAAACTGGTAATATAATTATTGAGAAAGGTTATAGGAGCAAGCAATAAGGTTATAAATGACATTCAAAATGGATAACATGATTAAGTTGATGATTGTAATTTAAGCATGAAGAGGATTACTTAGTGATGCCATGACACTATGAGGTAATAATTGGGCACAAATATAGCCCAATGAAGTTAAATTATGGAATATGGGGAATATGAAATTTTGATTTAGTAAGGATTGCGAGAATAAAGTGAGGAGAAAGCTGAGCTGTTTTCGTAGTTAATTATTCCGAAAGTCAATAAAATTATTGGAGTACAAGACAAGGAAGATAATTAGATAGGGATGACAATAAATTTGAGGAAAGCTGTAGACAGTAAGCAACTTATGTGTGAGGTGGTATATGTGTTATGAATTTATTACACCGTATGGAAAAGATGTTTTGAGGTGGGATTTTATGAAGGATGATGAAAGTCAAAATATGACATGAGTTGAAAGTATAAACTTGGCTTAGTGCGTATGGCAAGTAAAGAGAAGGTACTTATACTTATGGAACTCATGATATATGCCTAGAAGGGAAACCCAATGGTTGAGGATGATTGATGTAGTGACTTTGAATGCAGACAAATAGCTTTGATGAGAAAATTTCTAGTAGTTGCAACGCCACAGTACTAACTAACAAACGTTGTTGCGTTAAGAACCTCTAATGGCCAAAAATTATAAGCAAATTGTGAGCGGTATAAAGATTGGACTCATGAGTTGGAAAAAGGTTATTGGTTTTGATGTCGAGTTTCGCTATTGGGAGTCTTAAGTGCATTGGGGGAGTGCTAAAATGAATAATATGTTTACTAAAGTCAAATCTTGAGAAATAAAGTAAACCTTGTAAAAAGTTAAAGAAGAAGTGAGGAAAAGGTTAGATGAATGTATGAGATATTGATAAGAAATGCCAATACCAAGTGAGGAAAATGTAAAGAAAGATTTCAATAATGATATAGCAAATGAGTTTATATAGAATATTGTTATGAGAATATACTGATCTTGTCTTGACCTTGTTGGAAAGAAAGGATTAGTAACAACACAAATAAACTAGGTGACATGTTAGAAACCCTTGGAGATAAATTGAAGCATGAGTAGTTGGGCATGCCTTTATGGAAATGATATACTTGGTGTATAAAAGAGCAAATAAGTGATTAAGTGTTTCAAGAATGTTTAAACACCTTTGAGAAAGAATTATAAGTTATACATGATGAGCATAAGATACATGACTTTGAAACTTGTTAAGGAGCCAAACGGCTAAGTCTTGGGTTAAGTGATCACCTGTCGTGAGACATAAGTTTAAGATAGATATCCCCATAGAAATACTCAAGAGAAGTTCTGCCCTGGATCTCTTGAAAGCAAGCACTAAGTTATGTGGTTATAAAAAAAAAAAAGTTGTAAGTTGAGAGTGATATTAGTATTGACATTGAAAAGTACTTGAGGAGAATCTAGTTTTAAGTCTTGTAATTTCAAGTACAATTTGTAAATTGGTTAAGGGAGAATAATGTTATATTCGTATGAAAGAGTGGAACAAAGGATGATAGAAGTTAACCTTGATAATGAAGTCAGATAAAGAAACTTTCCTAATATATTATGAAAATTAGAATTCGAAAATGCTTGAGGCATACATGATTCAAATGAGTCTGAGTTTTAAGTGACAAATCAATATCGGAATGCAAGAAGGATACAAGGTAATGTAGAGGCATGAAGAATAATCGAGGAAAAATGATGACTCTTAGGAATTGTAGTATTGCATAAGATGTAATGATCAAGTTAAGATAAGTCTTTGAGGCATCAACGGGGATTATAAAGCATACACGCATAATAAATTATAATTCAATGGAGATGACATTGTGATACAATGATATATAGTATAAGGAAACTTGAGCATATAATCAAAAATGATAAGAAGAGAGTATAAGTATGTAAATGATGTGGAACTATGCACAGGCATGATGAGAATTTGTATGAATTATGAAGATTATTCTATTGAATCTTGGTTATGGATGGGAATGAACAAAGAGAAATTAGTCTAAAGGCATTTGAAAACAGAGACCCGTATACATAATGAGGAATATGGACATTTGAATGTGTGTGTATACGTATGTGTGGAGTTAGTGATGTACCCAACTAAAATGAAGAATGGTTTTAGTGATTCGAGATCTAAACTCAATATATTTGATGAGCTGTATAGATAATATAACGATCAAGAATCTTATCAGAAGTCGATTTATGACGACCTAAGGAATTTTGAAGAAATAGTTAAGAAAATGTAATCCATAGTGCGATTAAGCCATATGAAATGGATTAATAGGATTAAGAAGATTGAAATTTCCTAAATGTGAGGTAAACATGAAGTATATGGAAATAATTGAAGCCTTTAATCTTCCCTAACACTGAGGATATGTACAGGAATGAGTATGGCATGTTAATGATACTGTAAACTACACAATATTGTATAAAGATGGAATGAATGAATGAAAGTCAACAGGTTTGATATGGAATGAAGTAATAAGATAGTGATTGGTATACCTAAATAAGTATAATATGCGATCGAAATTGGTATGATTGAGATGGAGTTATGATTCAAGTTTAATGATAGTAATAGAAGCATGCTTGGTGTCTTGATATAAGATATCATAATTATGAAGGTTACTATTGATCTGATTTTAAAGAATAATAATAGACATAAGTGAAGTACTTGAGTTGAATTGGAGGTAAATAAGGCGAATAAATCAAAATTCCCTACAAAGGGGAGGACATAAGAAGTCGAGCATTAAATGAGAAAACAATACCCCCACTTTTTCTTTGAGTTCAGTAAATGAAATTTTGATGTCAAAATTTTATTTTAAGGAGGGTAGTGCTATCAAGTCCAGCTCTACAATATGTTTATTATGTCATTCTTACATAAGAATGCATGTTTGCTTACTTGGGTACCTCGAAAATCGTTAAAGGACGACAATATACAAAATGGTACAATTAAGTTGAATTAAGCCTCGAACTAGTCCAAATAGAGATTTTAAGATGAAATTGAGAATTTTAAAACCCCAGAATGACTTAAAATGGTGATTCAGAGTTCGATGACCGATTTGCAGTCAAATTAAAATTTTCATGACTCAGGGGCAAAATGGTCATTTTGCCACCCGAGGTTAAGATGTGAGTGTTGGATGAAATTTTTGACTAAGATTGATCATTTGGAGTATAATTTGAGTTTGAGAAGTGAAGAATTTTAATTTCGACGTTTTTTCAAGGATAAGGGTAAAATAGTCATTTACCACCCCAGGGGTAAAATTGTAGTTTTACACCACCCAACACTTGTCATGCCCATGGATTTCAGCCATTAGCATTTTATATCATGGATAATTGAAGGATTTTATGTGGTGGTGGAAGAAAGCTTGATTATTAAGTTTTTAAACATGGACCAATAACATGGTGACAAGTGTCAAGCTTGGATTATTTTATTATTTGGCTTTAAAAATCAGCCCATAACCCTCCCAACTCATTTATCTTGGTCGGCCAAAGAGAGAAAAAGAGAAAAAAGGAAGAACAAAAACCCTAGAGAGAAAAATTCAAAGGGAAATTGTTGACTTTTAAGGAATCAAGCCATTAAAGGTAAAATTTCTTAATTCTAGCTTGTGATCTACCTTTTCTATGCATTATTTTGCATTTTCATGGTTCAATCACAAGATATCATGAAGGATAGTGTGCTGATCAAACCTTAGGAGAGAATTTGATGATGAATTTAGTTAGAAAACGTGTTATTCTAGTGTTTTTAGTTGTTTGGTGATGTGTAGTATGAAAAGCAAGCAAGAAAAATTCATGTTCTTACATTACCTTCATTGGCCGAATATTCCATGTGGAATATTTGAATATTCCATGTGGAATATTGATGATGAATTTGATTGAATTTCAAGTGATTTGATTAGGAGTGAATGATTTATGGTGTGAGAATCAAGCATGAAAAATTATATTGTTAGTGCACTCACCATGACCGAATTTTTCAAGAGAAAATGTGAGGATGATTTTGCCACATTGCAAGTTATTTAAATTGTGTTTAATGATTTGGAGTATTGGGAGAGAAATGGAATTGTTTGGAGTTGAATTAGACGTATTGGCAAATTAATCGGGTGATAGATCGAATTAGGCCAATACCATTTTATTTAGGTACATAATTGAATTTATATTGAACACCGTATTTAGATAATTACCCGAGTATTTCACATCCCATTTCATGCATTAGTATAGAGCCTGAATTGTTTTTACAACGGTTTAGCACAAATGTAGCAAATTGCTTATTATGCATTATGTCTAGGTGGTGAGCATTCTGGCAAGAGTAAAGAGGTAGTATCCGAGGATCTAGAATCAGAGTATCCCGAATTCGATTCCCATTACAGTGAGTAACCTTATTATCGTCTTAATTATCTAAAGTAGTTTTTATTCGTTTTTGTGATTTGATAGAAAAATGAGTTTAAATGGTAAATCTTTATGTTTTATAAGCAAAATGTGATTAAATGAAATCATTTTATAAATTGTTTTGAAACTTAATGATGATTTGAAAATGGAGTAATTGGAGACTACTTTCTGTATTGTAAATTATGTTTTGAAATGAATGGCTTATGATAATGTGGGCATGAATGGCTGGATGGGTATTTGTGTTGAAAATGTACAAACTGTTGTTTGCCTTGATAGGCTGGATAATGATAAAATTGCCATGTCATGCTGTTGAATTTTTATTGAATTGATGGGTTATAGATTGGTCACTGCAATGGCGGGTTTTGTGGACCAGCCTTTTTAAGGGGCATGAAATTCGGGTATATTTTTACCTTGGTTGAGGAGGCGCGTAGGGTAACTTCTGAGGTAAAACTTTAGAGTTCACTTCACGCCAAACCACCACATGAGGGTGAACTCAGCCAATTCCAAGGAACGGCTATGTTTTCAAAATAAAAACATGATTTATGCGTACATGACTTTTTAACAACCTTGGCGAATTCGGTTGGGATAGCCCCAGGTCAAGGTATCCCTAACAACCGAGTATGAGAATGATTTTGGCACGAGCCAAGTTTTTTAGGAAATCGTAAGCCTCGTTGTTTGTTTGGGTGAAATGAATCTATTTTATCTTATTAAAATGAGTTCGAAATGCTATGAATCATTTTTATGCTAATCTATTTTATCTGTCTCCATTTACTCAGCTTTAGATATTTTAGATGATATTTGTTTACTCACTGGGATTATATAATCTCATCACCCTCCTTTACACCCATTTCAGGCTTAGGATAGTCAGTAGATAGCTCATTTAGTTGAGGGTTACAATTGGACTTGCATCCTCAAAAACTGTAGGTTCACAACCTTCATTACTTTTAGTCATTCGGGAGCCCACATGTCATTGTTAAATGTTTTGAATACCTGGCTACGTGTGCTACAGTATGTAGAAATTTATTTTGCTTTTACGCTGTAAAAATTATTTACGTAGCGTTCTATAAAACTTGTTTTATGAAAAATTGGAATATTTTATTCATTATTTTTATTTTATTCCATTAGCTATAATTTCACTTTAAATGAATGTTTTAGATATCTAAACTTATTTTTAGTTATGAAATGTGTAAATTTCTCTCATATACTACATTTTAGCTGGTTTCAAAATTTTTAGAAAAAAATGACCAAAATACCCCTGTGTAGTTGAAACTTCTCTTTGACTGTTTTTGAATTCAAATTTGTTCATATCACTTTAAAACATGATTTTAGTAACTCATACTCACAAGGGAAGCGAGAAAACCGATGTTAAGCCTTGCGAGGTTTCGATTGGCATTTTGGGTACTGAATGTGTATCAGGACATCGCGACAGTTGTCACTGGCTCGATGGGAGTTTCGGGTCATGGCACTTGCATCCCTCATTCCTAAGTGCATAGGTCAATTTAAGGATGTTATGAGCTTAGTGAAAAAGGTAGTAAAGATGAAAAATGAAGAAACGTTCAAAAATATGATTATATTCATCTCACTACCCAATAAAAGAAATAAGTTTGGGGGTGAGAAATTGAGAAAAAGAAACAGGGAAAGAAAGAAGAAGAAAAAGAATGAAGCGTTGAACAAAAGAAAAAATTTGATGAAAAATGGGTATACTAGGTGAAGAAAAATAAAACTCTGAATAGGTTCTAGATTGACTATATGCTTAAGGTGATTTGAGCTATACATTATTTCATATCTTACCTTGACCCTAGCCATACATTACAAGCTAATCAAAGTCTTATTGATTCTTAATTTAATGTTAGTCTATATTAGTGGGGAGAGAGATGAAAAGCAAACGTATGAAATTTAATTACTAATTTGAATTTTGCATGAATATAAACTTATCTAGATTGTACTATGTTCTAGGTGAAAAGATTGCACACACACACGAAAATTCACTTAACGAAAAGCTTGCATTTGAATTGAAACAAGAGCTTGAATAATATTTATGTGTTGCTTAGAGTTATGAATGTGGATTAACTTTTGAGGATATTAAAGGTGATTAATGAAATGGTGCAATTGGTTTCTGGGTAAGTGTTTTCTTTGTTTAAGTTATTGTATTTTGTTCTATGTTTTGCTTAAGGACTAGCAAAATCTTAAGTTTGGAAGATGTGATAACTCTATTATATAGAGTTATTTTGACACATTTTGAGGGCTTAAGTAGCTAAATCTTTAAGGTTTTAGGTTCAGATTTTAGCAATTTAAATGTTTTTCTAGTTTAAGTTAGATTATATGTTGAATAGTTAATTTAAGTTATTTTAGTTTAATTTTACTTTATTTTGTTTTAATTTACTTTAAGAAGAGTTATTATTGATTTCTCTTATGGTTTTGTGTAGGACATTTTATGAGAAAGATACATGTGTGTTAAAATCGCATAAGTATGGTGAAGGATTTATTCATACATGCTACAAAATTTCAAGGATAACTGGATTTACATAAGTCCCATTGATGAGATTCTTAATCCATTTGGAAAGTTAAGAGAATGGGCTATAACTTTCATGTTTACCACTTTACCCAATTCGGATCCAATCAAGGTGAAAATGCATTAGAAGTTGATGGGCAGTTGCAATTCTGCATAGCATGTTGATTGGAGGTCACGACCTTGAGTTACTCATGGCTGTGACGCTGAGGGAGTTAGGGCCATGGTACTGGGAAGATCATGGCCATGGTGCTAGAGTGCACCATACAAATTCTCGAGAGTAGACAGCCACGGCGTTACAACACATGTCACAATGCAATGGCACCAAAAAGGGAAGCGCTGCGGCACAAGACAACTTTCAAAAAATTCATTGTTTTACAAGATTTCAGAAAGTAGGTCTTTTAAGCTTATTTAAGGAGCCTTTTTGAAAGCATTGAGGGGAGAGAATAGTAATAGCTTTTCTAAAGATTTAGAGCTCAGAATCAAGCAAGAAACAAGAGAAATTGAAAAAGATTCAAGATCAACAAAACGTCAACATTAGTTTATTTCTCTTTTTTGTGTTATACTTATTTTCTTGTTTTGAATTCATGGCTAAATTTCTTTGGAGATTTTTTTATTTAGATATCATGAACTAATTTTCTTTTCTAGAATAATCGTGGATTTCAACATGTAGTTTGAATATTAGTTTATCTTTTATTTATCATGAATGAGTATAGTTTTGTCATTCAAATATGTTCTTAATGCTTTGAATTGCCTGATCAATAAGTAATTGATTTGTGAATCTAATTAAAACTCGACAAAGAGATTTTAGATTGGACTAAGATTTGAATAGTGTATGCTCATGTCACTTAGGTGATCTGATTCACAATTCGGGTAGATATACACAAATTACCATACATAGCCAAATTAGGACACTAGCTTAATGAACTCAATTTAATTGATTCCTATAGATATATAGTGAACTAATTAAGTTACGTATTTGTGCAAGCATCTTGATTGAGACTTATACATAGTTTTGGATTCTAGGTTAGTAAAATCACCCAGGAAAGATAAATAGTAAGAGAAACTAGTACCAGATGAAGTGTTGAATGAACCCATAATCCTAGGTTTTTAATCTATTTTCTCTTTCAAGCATATTTAATTTCTGTTGGTTAATTTAGTGTTTATTTTAATTTTGTTTTAATTAGTTTTTCTACAATTTCTGGTTACTTAAATAAAATTGATTTGTTATAAGATTTTAATACTTCGTAAATATTTAGAAACAAATCTTTGTGGGAACAATACTTTACTTCTACTATATTACTTGTTTACGAGAACGTGCACTTGCGTGAAAATTTGACATCACCTTGATAGCACAAAAAGTTTGAATCCATAACCAGTTTACCTTTTCAATAGGGTCACGCGTAACCTTTAAAATATGCCTTTTTCAAGATCAATCATAACCTCTACAACTTGCCTTTTACAAGATCAGATGTAACCTTTACGAAGACACTACCTTTTTAGGTTAAAGCACTACCTTTACACAAGATGAAGCCTTTTAAAAGATCAAGCAAAACCTTTCTACCTTTTACCTAAAGGCATAACTAATACAACAAATAATTCTATCAAACCACAAACTAAAAACCTTTAGAAAGGTTAATAGCAAAGTTTAGGTTCAAAAAAGTGAGAGCTTTTACAAAAATAAAGATGATTAATGATGGTCTAAGATAAAAAAGGATTAGCTAAAGAATAAGAATGAGAACTTTAGGCTTTTTGTTTGCTCAAAGTTAGGAACTTTCTGCTCAAACTTGTTTTTTTTTTATTTTTTCATTTTTTTCCTCTTCAAAGATGGTTCAAAATCTTTCAAAATCCTCTTCTCTTCTTTCTTTAACATTCTCAAGATGTATATTTGTAGCCTTTGAGATTTTCTATCTGTGGAGTAAGTTGTAAATCATTTCTTGTATGTTCAAGCCAGCTTGCACAATTCTATTTCTTTGGTAGAATCGATTCTTTGTAGTTAAGTTGTCCGTTCTTCGCGAAGTTTATAGCTTTCTGTCTTTGAAGAATCGATTCTTCTATTTCAAGGTGTCAATTCTTCTATAGCTAAATGTAAAGGTGACACCTTTGCAATCTTGGAGAATAGATTTTTTTTGCCTCAAGGTGTCGATTCTTTACTGTGGACGAGCTCCAAAATTTGAATTCAAGCTTGAATTCTGTAGCTCCACTTTTATTCAGTTGTGCCATGCCTTTCTTGGTCACCAAGTTTTAAGTTGTACTTTTGGTGCTTCAAGAATTGACTTTTTCTCCTTGTAAAATCGATTATTTCTTCTTTGCTTTTCTCTTTCTTGCATTTTGTTTCTCCAGATTCAATTCTTTGTCTTTGAGGTGTCGGTTCTTCACAAATCTTTAAGCTTCTATCTTCTAAGAACTGACTTCTCCTTGTCTCAAAATCGATTCTTCACTATTCATCTTTGCTTGAGAATTGACTTTTTCATCTCTAAAATCGATCTTCCTCTAATTAAAGAAATATATTTTGCTTCTTTTTCCTTCAAGATCAAGCCATTTCTTTTGAAACCTTGATCTTTGGGCTAGCACATTTAATTTTGAAAACAAGAGACTTTTTGAGAAAAGTAAGAGTATGATCATCTATATTAAAAATATGTTCAAACAATCAAAACACTTTAATAACCTTTTCTACTAAGTTCAACTTTAATAATTCTGAGGATTTTCTTCATTCTCAAAAATATCTTTCACTTTCAAAGCTCATTAAAGTTCAATCAATTTTGTCATGTCAAAACAAATATAAAGCTAACAATGTTTCCTTTTTTAATATGACAAAATTGAGAATTAATTTTGCTTCTTGAAGAAAAATTCCCCCTAAAAATATGCTCAATATTTCAAAGTACTTTTCTCAGGTAAAGCTCCCTTTGAATTTATGCTTTCTCCCCTTAATTATATGCTTTTTCAAAAAGATTTGCATTTAAGTATAAAAGCATTTTTGAAAAATCCAACCAACTCCAACCAAAATGAATGAAAATTTAAGTACAAATTTGCTCACTATATTTCTCCCTTTTTTTGTTGTATAAAAAAAGAACAGAAAATAGAGTATAATAAAGGAAATAAAACTCATAGAAAAATAGAGCATTCCCAGCACAAGTTAAGTATGGTTATCAATCAACATTTAATGATAAGATCATAGAGACAATTAGAGCAAGTATGTTCAATGAATAGATATCAGTAAATATACAAATGAATATATGCGAATGAAAATCTGAAAGTCATCCATTAAAATTAAAAATTTAGATGTTTTAGGAGTTACAATAATTTTGCTCCACAAAATGATATATGTCTTCTACTGGATTGACTTGAGGATCAACTATCTAAGTTAAACTTTTTCGTAAGCTGATTCATTTTCTTTTTATGTTCTTTTCTTTCATGCAGTTGTTTTTTGATCTAATTGTCAAAGTAGTTATCCATTTTTGCAATCAATGAGTTCATGGTGTTTTGGGAAGGTGGATCTTCAGTGTTAGTGAAATTCCTGCTATCATCTGTTCTTGCATCTCTAAGTTCAAAACCTTGTTCAAGTGTCATATTCTTTTCAATCGAGTGATATTCAAACTCCTTTATTGCTTCTTCAACGGTCTTCTGATTTTGACATCTAATCATCAAGTCTGCACTTGTGTCAACCTCAAGTGAATCCATTAGTTGGCTAATTACCATTCCATGAACTAATCTTTCATTCTTTCCTTCAATTACTTCCAACATGTCTCTAAGAATGAAATAACCCAAATTGAATTGCTTGTTGTGTTTGATGTGATGCATGAAATATAAATCTTCACTTTTCACAAATGAGAATTCTCTCCCACTTGGTCTTAAGAACCAACACAAAATTAAGTGTAAGATCTTGTCATGAAAGCCTAAACGGTTTATACTGAAGGGTTTTATTAGTGTTAGTGGAGGGAAGATGAACACATGTTTTTTAAGTCAAGTTTATTGAGTTCATTACGTAGACTTTTTAGGTCTATTCCAAAGTTATGAACTCCTAAGACATGATTGATCACTGGTGGAGAAATACCTATTTCTCTTCCCATGATTGATGTAGTGAATGCGACCTTGGAAGTATATGGCTTTCCATCATTGTTAATAAATGTAGTATCAGCATTTTAATAGAAAACCTTGACCAAATTCTCATAATAAGGTGTATTCATTTTTAAAGTTGTCAACCAATGTTGTTCTTTGAGATTATCTAAGTATGGGAAACCTAGTGTGCTTATGTAATCCAAATCAATTGAATGACTAGGAATCACTTGAAAGTGTGAAAACAGGTACAAGTACCTTTGTCTATGTTTGTGATCGTTGAAGTTCTTAAAAATATGATTGGACTTTGATGATGATTCCCTTCTTTGGTCTCTAGTATAACTCCCATGCCTTGCTGCCATGACTGATGAATACTTTTATGAATAGGTTAAGGTGATGGAAAAGTTTTACAGTAGACTTGTTCTAAAGTTATGGTAAATGAATGGACCAATAACGTTTCTTCTAATCTTATAAGCAAAGTTGTTTGTCTCTTCACCTTCCTTTTTCAAATTTTAACATTTTTTAAGTGAATCATATCACTTTGACTTGCCCATTTATTTCATTTGCCTAGTATGGTCTCAATCAATAACCTTTTTAGTGAAAGTCATTAAGACACTAAGTTCAGACGTAGATTCTTTTCCTTTATGTCTAGGAGTTAGAATCAGTTGGATAACTTTCCATGATGAATGCATGCATCTAATGTCATGTTAAACATTCAGGACAATCAGGGCATTATAATTAATCATTACTCTCACCTTGTTTCTCATACCTGTTTAAAAGCCACATAATAAGTTTTGAGACCTTTGAAAAGTACTTTATGCTAGACGAATTGATTCTTCAAAATGAAGATGTTGATTCTAGACATTCTAATTTTACTTTTTATTTCATTGATTTCCCTGCAATATAGATTGTCACTTGCTTTTTGGTATCCAAAATTTTTTTGAATCCTTTTGTTAATAAAAAAAAAATAAAACTTGCTAAAAGGTTAGAATTAAAAAAAAAAAAAACTTATTTGCTTCACTCTTGAAACTTATTCAATCAGTTTTCCTTTTATATCCTTCAAGAGCATTTTTAACTTCTCATTTTCATTTCCTAAACTATTGAGATTCATCTCACATATTCTAAATGTCGTTTTCAATTTTTATTTTCTCTTTCTAACTCAAGTTTTGCATTATTTAAAAATTCATTTTCAACATTAAGATTTGAAATTTTTCTTTATTCTCCAAATTTATTTTCTTGTACCTATAAACTAATTCACCAAACACCTCCTTAAATTCTTCGAAAGTATATTTAAACATACCATCAAATAGATATTTTACCTTCCCTTCCAAGTTCTAGAACAATGACCATGTTTCATTTCCTTGTTGTGAGGATTGAATCTTACTTGACTCATCATTGTTGATTTTTCTAGTGTTTTCTTCCAAATCTTCTTCTCCATATATTTCTTCTAGTTTTTCCCATACTTTTTTTGCACTATTGTATGAAGAGACTTTGTTGTACTCTTTGTTTCCTAGTGCAGAAAATAGGAAATGCATGGCCTTTGCATTAAGTTATAACATGTCTAAGTGACTTGAATCCCATTCATTTAATTCTTTAGTCAACTCATATGAACCATCTCTGATTATTCTCCAAAATTCATAATCACTCACTTGGATAAACTAATTTATTTAGTCTTTCCAATGATGATAGTCTTTGGCATTGAACTTTGGACATTCTGCTATTAATTTTTCTTTATTGGAAGTAGAATCCATGTCCATTGAGGTGACTTCTCCTAGTTCTTCATTTTCTCCGTGATGATCAATTTCAAAAATAAAATTACTAGATTTTCCTTCCTCATTCATAATTTCTTCTTTAATGATTATTGTATGACTCAAACATTTAGCATCAAGAAATTGTGGGTTATCCATTTGCATATTAGAATCCGAAAAATCCTCATTCATGGGCTCATCTACTGCCACATAACAGAGATTTGCAATCTTTTTTTCCTGTTCATTTTGTGACTTATCACTGTCACTCTATGTTGTTATCATTGCTTTCTTCTTGATGCTTCTTTGACTGTTCATCTTGAGTTTTGGACATTTGTATTTGGTTGGACCAAGTCTTTTGCATTCATAACAAATAACGTGATCCTTTCTATGATCATCTTTTTGAATGTCTCTCCTCAGATTTCTTCTTAGTTCGTCTCTTTTGAAAAACTTTCGACTTCTTTTTTAGTTCATCAAAGATCTATTAAACCTTTTGGTTAACAAAGATATTTCTTTATCATCATATTCAACATTATTTACATTTTCTTCCTCAGCTGCCTTGAAAGCAATGCTTTTTCACTTTGCTTCTCTTTTAATTGCTTCATCTATTTCTTTCTCATGCCTAAGGGTCATTTCATAAGTAAGTAAAAAACCTAGAAGCTCATCTAACTTAAGTACTTTTAAGTCTTTGGCTTTTTCTATGGCAATGACCTTAGATATCCACGATTTAGGAAGATAGTGAAGGATTTTCTTCACCGATTGTGCATTTGGAACTTTTTTCCTAGAGCTTTAAGTCCTTCTATGATTTTGGTGAATCTTTCAAACATTTCTTTGATAGATTCCTCATCTTTCATCTTGAAAAACTCATAGTCAAGTATTAACAAACTAATTTTTTATTCCTTTACTTAACTAGTTTCCTTATAATAGTTTTCTAATGTGTCCCAAATTTCTTTTGCTAAGGAGCACATAGCTACTCTATTAATTTCATCCTCACTAAGAGGACACAAAATAGTTGTTACAGCTTTGTGATTCAGCTATACCAACTTTTTGTCTTTATTATCCCATTCAGCTCTAGTTTAACATGGTTTACACTATTTACAGTTTTGGTAAGAATATGAAGTCTCTCAGCAATAAAATCATAAAGATCTAAATTTGTCACGACCCGGTACTCCTCTCAAGCTCGTGACAACAGTCGCGACGTCCCGGTAGACATTCATTACCCGGAGTACCAATTGGAACCCGCAAGGCTTTTGTACCATTTTTTTTTCATCTCCCTTGTGAGTAATCATCGTCAAACCTCATTTTTAAAGAATTTTAAGCTTTTTCCCTTTCAAAACCGTGGAAAAATAATTTTCGCCTCACATGGGCGTTTTCTTCATTTTTCCTCAAAATTTTCCAAACCCGACAAAAAATGTAGTAGATGAGTGAAAAACACATATTTTATGATTTAAAATAAATTTGGGTGTCTAAAACATTTATTAAAAATGATATTGCAACTATTTGAATAAAATAAAAATATTCAATAAAATATTCTAATTTCTTGTAAAATAATATTTATAGAGTCATCGGTAAATAATTTTTGTAATGTAAAAACTAAATAAATTCATACGTACTATAATACCGATAACCGGGATATGAAATTTACTTTCCAGTGACTCGTGGGCCCACAAGGAACAAAAGTGCACAAAGGCTGTAAACCTACAGTTTTTGGAGTAGTAAAGCCAACTATAATCCTTGACGATATCTGCTATCCACAAGCTACCTCGAGCTTGAAATGGTTGAAAATGAGGGTGGTGAGATTATAAAATCCCAGTGAGTAAATAGATACCATCTAAACCATCTAAAGTCGAGTAAATGGAGACAGATAAAACAGTTTAACATATTGAAATTCATCACCTTTCAACTTGTTTCAACCAAATAAAATCAATTCATATAAATCGAGTAATTAACATGGCTCATGAATTTCTTAAAACTTTGGCTCGTGCCAAAATCATTCTCATACCCAGTTATCAAGGATGCCTTGATCGAGGGCTATCCCAACCGAATTCGCCAAGGCTGTTAAAAAGTTATGTACGTATAAATCATGTTTTTATTTTGAAAACATAGTCGTTCCTTGGCGTTGGCAGAGTTCCCCTCACGTGGTGGTTGGGCGTGAAGTGAACTCTAAAGTTTGACCTCGGGAGTTACCCTACGCGCCTCTCCAATCAAGGTACATATATATGACCAGGTTCCGTGCCCCTCTAATAAGTTGGTCCACAGAACCAGCCTACTGCAGCAAGCTAAACCCACCATACAATAAAAATTCAACAGCATGATATGGGAATTTTATCATTATCCAGCTTATCAAGGCAAACAACAGTTTATACATTTCAACACAAATACCAATTCAGCCATTCAGGCCAACATTGTCATAAGCCAATCAATTAGAACCATAAATTCACAATACCTCAAATGGTCTCCAATTACTTTATTTTCAAAGCCTTCATTCAATTTCAAGACCATTTATAAAATCATTTGTATTTAAACACATTTTGTTTATAAAACCTAAAAATTTACCATTTAAACTCATTTTTCATAAAATCACAAAATCGGATAAAAATCACTCTAGATAATTAAGACGATAGTAAGGTTACTCACAGTACTAGGAGTTCGATATACTCCTATTCTCGATCTTTAGACACAATCTCTTTACCCTTGTTAGAGGGCTCACCACCTATACATCATACATGACACTAATTTCAATAAATTGTGTCAATTTATCATAAACTATTTCAGGCTCTATAAATTTATATGAATGCACGAAATGTGCTGCAAAATGTTTGAATAGCCGTTTAAATACGATATTGACCTAATTCGCACTATTCTCGGTGTAATTGGCTAAAACCTCCAATTTAACTCCAAATCGATTTCTTTCACTTTCTACACTCCAATTATACTTAAAATACCTCAATGACTGTGAATATGATTCAATTTATCAGTTCGAACCATAAATTGCACATGTCTATACATTAGGTAAAAATTCATATTTTCATACCAAAATTTCCCATTAAATTTCTAGCCTCACTAATCATTAAATACCACCAAAATATCATGAAATATCATCAATTTCGGCCTCAATATCTTCCCTAGAAAATTCGGCCTCTTGTGGGTTTGTGAAGAACAAAGTGATTCCTTGCTAGATTTTCTTACTTTCCATTACCAAACAACCAAAAACACTTAATTAGCTTGAAATCTAGCAAAATCAATGCTTAAAACCTCTCCTCTCAAATTCGGCCAGCATGGGTTCATCATGCAAACTTGAGTTCTAAGCATGAAAAATGAAAAAGAAAGCATGGGTAGTGTAAATCACAAGATAAAATCACAAAATTTTACCTTTATTAGCTTAATCTCTTGAAATCTCACGCTTTTTCTTCAATTTTCCCACCTAGGGTTTGTGTTCTTTCCTTTCCTCTTCACTTCATGCTTTGGCCGGCCATATGGGTGAGACTAAGAGAGTTTTAAATAGATTTTACGAGAAAATTCTAGAATAATCCAAGCTTGACACATGGCATGTTTCCATTGGTCCATGTGTAACACTTATCCATTAAGCAATCTCTCTCCACCACATAAAATGTTTCAATTATCCACAGTGTAAAATGTTAATGGCTGAAATCTATCGGCATGACAAGTGTTAGGTGGTGTAAAATTCCAAAATTCCAACTTTGCCCTTGTAAACTCGTAAAATTATCGTTTTACCCTTAGGACTCCAAAAATGTCAGAATTTAAATTTTTCACCTCTCAAACTCAAATCATACTCCAATGAGTCAAATGTGATCAAAATCTTTTCTAAAAATTCCCATTTTATCCTCGAGTGACAAAATTACCATTTTACCCCTAAAACATGAAAATTCCAAATTGACTTTAATTCAGCCATCGAACTCCAAATCATCATTTTAAGTCATTCTGGGGTTTTAAAATTCTCAATTTCATCTTAAGATCTCTATTTAGACTAGTTCGAGGCTTAATTCAACTTAATTGTACCATTTGGTACAATATCGACTTTTGATAATTTTTTGGGACTTTCCAAGTATGCAAGCATATTGTCAATCACATGAAGGACATGACAAGTACTTTATAAGGTCGGGCTTGACAAAATCAGTAGATTATATAAAGGTTTTAAATCTCATTCTCCAGAACAGGTAGTTCTCCCTTTTGAACAAAACCAGTCGTATCATAGATTGTCCTTCACCAATGAAGCTCGAAGATTACATGGTTGTTACATTAAGCTTTTTGTATAGGATCTCTCAAAAGTGGTTAAACCTACAAAGAACTTGAGAACTTGCTCCGATACCAATTGTTAGAAAAGATAAGCTTAAAGTAAAACTATCAAGAAAGAGATGAATTGGTTGTTAAGTAAAAATTTCCCTTTTTTCAAAAAATAGTTCAACTGTGAAAGAATAAAACAATAAAATAGAGTATAAACTTAATGAGTAAAGAGCAGCAAAGTAAGAAGGGACTCAACGGGATTTTTATAGAGGTTCAGCCTTTCAATGCCCATGTCCTCTCCCTTATTATTAAAAGGAATTTGAATCCACTATCAGCTTGCTTTTTCAACAGTGTCAAGCATAACCTTTATAACATGCTTTTTGCAAGATCAAAAGTAACCTTTACAACTTGCCTTTCACAGGATCAAGCATAACCTCTACCAAAACATTACCTTTTTAAGTTAAAACACAACCTTTACACCAAATGAAGCCTTTTAAAAGATCAGACAAAACCCCTCTACCTTTGCTTGGAGGTATAACCAATACAATAGTGGATTTTAGTGAACAACAAACTAAAAACATCTAGAAAAGCTTATAACGAAGTTTAAGTCTAGAAAGGTGAGAGCTTTCATAAAACTAAGGATGATCAATGATGGTTTAAGCTCAAGAAGGATCAACTAAAGAATTAAGATGAGAACTTTAGGCTCTTTGTTTGCTCAAAGGTGGGAATTTTTTTATCATAGTTGTTTCTCTTGTTTTTTTGCTCTTTTCCTCTTCAAAGATGATTCAAAATCTTTCAAAATCCTCTTCTCTTTTTTCTTTAATGTCTTCAAGATGTATATTTATAGTCTTTGAGATTTTCTACCTATTGGAATAAGTTTTCAATCATTTCTTATATGTTCAAGCCAGTTTGCACAATTCTATCATCTTTGTAGAATCGATTCTTTGTAGTTAAGCTACCAATTCTTCACAAAGTCTATAGCTTTCTATATCTGAAGAATCGATTCTTTTATTTCAAGGTGTCGATTCTTCTACAACTAGACGTAAATGTGACACTTTTACAATCTTGGAGAATTGATTCTTTTGCCTCAAGGTGTCAGTTCTTCATTGTGGACTAGCATCAAAATTTGAATTCAAGCTTGAATTTTGCCTTTCCACTTTTATTCAGTTGTGCCATGCCTTTCTTATTCATCAAGTTTTTGAGTTGTACTTTTAGTGCTTCAAGAATCGACTTCTTCTCCTTATAGAATCGATTCTTTCTTTTTTGTTTTTCTCCTTTTGCATTCTATTTCTCTAGAATCGATTTTTTGTCTCTGAAATATTGGTTCTTCACAAATCTTAAAGCTTCTATCTTTCAAGAACTGACTTCTCCTTGTCTCATAATTGATTCTTTACTATTGATCTTTACTTGAGAATTGACTTTTTCATCTCTAGAATCAATTCTTCTTGTAATTAAAGAAATATATTTTACTTCATTTTCATTCCATAATCAAGTCATTTTTTTAAAAAAAACTTGATCCTTTGGTTGGCTCATTTAATTATGAAAACAAGAGACTTTTGAGAAAATTAAGAGCATGATCATCCATATTAATATGTTCGAACAATTAAAGCACTTTGATATATTTTTCTATTAAGTTCAGCTTTAACAATTCTTTAAGGATTTTCATCATACTTAAAAATATCTTTCACTTTCAAAACTCGTTAAGTTCAATAAATTTTGTTATGTCCAGACAAGAGTAAAGCTAACAAAAACTAAAAAAGTAAATGAGACAAAAAAGCGAGAAAAAAAAACCTTAAAAACCCAAACCAAAAAAGATTAAATGAGACAAATAAGTAGGGAAAAAAACCCACAAACCCACATCGAAAAACAACCAACTGAAATCTGAAAAAAAAAATAACAATAAAAAAAATAAAGATAAGGCGAGAGAAAGAGCAAAAAAGTTGAAAAACAAGACAGAAAAGAGAAGAAAGAATAATAAAAGAGCAAATGAAACAAAGCAAGTAAGAGGGAAATTTCTAGAAGAGAGATGAAGAGACGGAGAAACCGAAGTGAAACAAAAAGACCTAAAAAAGACAAGAGAAAGAAAGAGTAATAGAGAACTCTAATTAATAAGGGGCCACAATTATAAAAAAATCCCTCAACCTATACGTTAGAAAGATAAAAAAAAAACCCTCCATTTTTTACAAAATATCATCTGCATTACGAAATCAAACCTATGACAAAGACAAAAAAAAAAAAAAAAACCATCCCCTTTCTACAAAATACCGCCTGCATCCTAAAATTGAAGTCAAAATCAATCTTGTTGACATGGCACTCTAATTGAAAACAATTGCCCTCTCATCGGGATGGCTTTTAATTATAGTAGATGGTTGCCTTTCTTAATGATTAAGAGATATTAAAGCTTATGTCATCCTTCAAGCTTCTAACATGAATCTTACTTTGGCAAAGATTTTGCTAAACATCGGTAAAGTTAAGAGTCCTTATTGGCAACCAAGGTGAAATCAAGAAACATTGTGCTATGGGAAATTAATTTAAAACCTTATTTTCTTTGTTTAAGATTTGTTTATTTTGTGGCATCTTAATTGAGATGTGAATGTTTGGCCAAAAAAAAATGTTAAAATGTGAATGAGTTTCAAAAAAGGTTGTATGCTAATTTGAGTACTCATTAACTTGGATTTTTGAGTTCAAGTGATATCCAAGGTGTATATATGAGAAGAGAAAGTGAGAAAAGTTAAAAGAGAAATAAAAAAATATCAAATTAAAATAACAAATAAAAAATAAAATGATTATAAAAGAAAAGTTTCTATTGTCTTTTTATAAAAAATTAACTGAAAATTTAACGTCGTTTTCTCATATGATAACAGAAGTAAAACATAAAGTTTTATATGAGAAAAAAAAAATAACATCAGGGTGCTATGTGAGAACTGTCATACTGTAAGAGGTCTATGGAGTTTAATTTTGATTTTTTTTCTTATCAAACACTGTAAAGTAATTTTACTACTCACATTACGGGAAATGTTAGTAACTTTCCTCATTCCAAACTCCTCTTAAAATTCAAATATTAGGAGTACAATTCTAGATGAAGCCTTAAATAGAAAGCCTAATTTTGTCCATAGGCCCTAAATTTAAATATCAAAATTTTAGTTTTAAGTTAAATCTAACTAAAATATTTATTTACTAAATAATTTTTTGACCAAAAAAAATACAATGCCCAAAACAGACCAAAAAAGGGCTGGGCTTGTGAGCCTGGGAGAGCTGCTACGCCATGGGCATCTATTATCTGGGCCAAAATTTCGCACCTTAAGGCCTACACCCACCAAGCCCGCTGGCGCTTTATGCCCGTTTCCACCTGTTCAGGCTCCAGTTCAATTCCCCTGTTTAAATAGAGGAAATTTTGTGTTCATATTTCATGGCAGCTATTGCAAACAATTAAGCTATAAATCTTCCCCAAATCTTAAAGAAAAAGGAAAAAAAATCACATTTTTGAATTGAATTTGAGCAGAACAGGGAGGGGGAGAGGAAAATGGAAGACGACGCTGATATTTACGACGGAATCAGAGCTCAATTCCCTCTCACTTTCGGTAAGCAACAAAAGTCCCAAACCTCTCTCGAAGCCATCCACAACGCCACTCGCCGTTCTACCACAGACGCCGCCAATAATAGTAATAATAAAACCAAGGAAGGCCTCCCTTCGCTTTCCTCCTCCTCCCAAGCTTGGCTTGATTCCCTCCGCAATTCCAAACCTTCCAACCCTAACACTAATGACTCCTTGATTGGCCCGCCCCGTCCTCCTGCTGCTGTCCCTGATGAGGATGATGGTGACGTCATGGTGGGACCTCCTCGGCCGCCTCTAGGTTCAGGTGATGACGATGATGATGTCATGATTGGGCCGCCACGGCCGCCAGTTGGGCCCAGTTCGGACTCTGATGAGGAGGAGGAGAATCGGTATCGGATACCAATGAGCAATGAGATTATTCTCAAGGGACATAATAAGGTAATTTATCTATTTCTTTTTTTTTTCCAAGCTAAAATGTCACTTAAGCTGTCATTGCTAAAATAATTAAATTCTAATAATGTTTATTGCTTTCAGATTGTTTCAGCTCTTGCAATTGATCACTCTGGATCTAGGGTTCTTTCTGGAAGTTATGATTATACCGTTCGAATGTTTGATTTCCAAGGAATGAATTCTCGTTTACAATCATTTAGACAGCTTGAACCATTTGACGGCCACCAAGTTCGTAATCTAAGCTGGAGTCCCACGGCAGACCGGTTTTTGTGTGTCACTGGCTGTGCTCAAGCTAAGGTTACTTCTTGCATAAGTTTTTAGTTTTTTTCCCCTGAAGTTATTGTATTTATTGGTTAGTTAGTCATTATTGTTTTTTTTTTTTCGCATTTTAGATATATGACCGAGATGGACTTACTTTAGGTGAGTTTGTGAAAGGGGATATGTATATTCGTGATTTAAAGAATACTAAGGGACATATATCTGGGTTGACTTGTGGAGAGTGGCATCCGAAAACTAAGGAGACAATTTTAACATCGTCTGAAGATGGGTCGCTTCGTATATGGGATGTTAATGACTTCAAAAGTCAAAAGCAGGTCTGTATTTCTTAACATTGCTGATCATACTGAAGGAGATTATGTGAAGAAAATGCCTTCAATTGTTTGTTATATAGGTTATCAAACCAAAACTTGCACGGCCTGGAAGAATTCCTGTTACAACATGTGCATGGGATCGTGAAGGGAAATTCATTGTAGGTGGAATTGGAGATGGTTCTATACAGGTACTTGTTGCTGATAGCTGGACACTTCTTTAATGTTGATTGATTGCATGCTACAATAGCTTGGTTTCATGGTGTTGCTTCTATTTTCTCCTCAAAATTACATGCTTGTTTGCATTATCGTGGCAGATATGGAACCTTAAGCCTGGATGGGGAAGCAGGCCAGATATATACATTGAAAAAAGTCATTCTGATGATATCACTGCACTAAAGTTTGCTACTGATGGAAGAATTTTGCTATCCAGAAGCTTTGATGGTTCACTCAAGGTAATTAGCACAGTGGTTACGACCGGATCAATGATGAACCCCTCCTCCTAAAGCAAAATTCATCTTAGGATCTTGATATTTGTTGTTAATTATGCAATATATGTCAGGTTTGGGATTTACGCCAGATTAAAGTCCCTCTTAAGGTGTTTGATGATCTCCCAAATCACTATGCTCAAACAAATATTGCATTTAGTCCTGATGAGCAACTTTTTCTAACTGGGACATCCATTGAGAGGGAAAGTACTACTGGAGGTTTGCTGTGCTTTTATGATCGTTCAAAACTTGAACTTGTTCAAAGAGTTGGGGTATCCCCAACTTGTAGTGTTGTGCAGTGTACTTGGCACCCAAGACTAAATCAGGTATACCACACTCTATCTCTCTATGCATTAACCTACTGTGAGCACACCTACCCCATGCACATACATGGTCAAAAAGTATGAACTGATCAATAATACTCATTTAATTCTTTCTGTTTTAAGATATTTGCAACAGCTGGGGATAAAAGCCAAGGAGGGACACATGTGCTGTACGATCCAACCCTTAGCGAGAGAGGTGCTCTTGTTTGTGTTGCACGTGCACCTAGGAAGAAATCTGTTGATGATTTTGAGGCACCGCTTGTGATTCATAACCCTCATGCGCTACCATTGTTTAGAGACCAACCGAGCCGTAAGCGTCAACGGGAGAAGATACTGAAGGATCCTATCAAGTCGCATAAGCCTGAACTTCCCATAACAGGACCAGGATATGGTGGAAGAGTGGGTGCAAGTAAGGGAAGCTTGTTGACTCAGTACCTTCTTAAGGTAATGGCATTTTTCCTTTCCAAGAACCTGGTGCTCCTTCAAATTCTTATCTTGTATAACTAAAGCTGCTGGAAAAGACTCTGTCCTATTTGGTCGAGCTGGTGCTTCTCTAAGAAGTGCTGTTTAAGTAGAGCTATTTTGAAAATGCTGTAAAGAGAAACTAAAATAGTATTTGAAAAATTTAATGCAAAGGAATGTAAGATGTAAAAAATTATTTGATAATAATTTAATTTAATTTTAATAAATAAAAAATAAAAAACTGAACTTTATTAAACAAATCATAAGTTTTAAAATGAAAGAAAGAAACAAAATATAATTACAATTTTTTATTAATTTAAAATTAATAAATAAAATCAAAAGAAAAATCAAACCAAGTAAAAAAATTAATGTAAAAATATAGTTCTCCCTGAAATTTTATAAATTAAAATGTCATTAAATATGTTATTATACATTAGCTCTTTTGAAAGTGTTTTGATTTGTAGCTTCCTTTAAAAGCCCAAATGAGATTCCTGCATAAGCTAAGAATTTTAAAATTTTGTGAACCACTTCTATTTTTGCGGTAGAATATCTTTTCCATGAGCTGGGTCAAACACCGACTTACCTATTGACTGTCATTACAGCAAGGGGGAATGATCAAGGAAACATGGATGGAAGAAGATCCTAGAGAAGCTATACTTAAATATGCTGATGTTGCAGCTAAAGACCCCAAGTTCATTGCTCCAGCATATGCTCAAACTCAGCCCGAACCTGTTTTTGCAAAGTCAGATTCTGAGGATGAAGAGAAATGATCTGATTATGGTAGCATTTCATTCTACTGAATAGTTTTTTTTTTTAGTATTTTTCCTTTTCTAAACGATTCATAGTCACAAACAATCTAAAACATATATCACTTTACATAGCATCCAGGTTTTACACACAGACACAATATCAAAGTGTAATATGTGCTCCTGCAGAACTCTTTGAACTGAACTGGTTAATTGAAGGTGCAACCATTGTCTGTCTTTGCTAAAATTCTTGTTTTTGTGGAATGGTCTGTAAATTTTATTATTTGCATGTAATCCTCAAAAAATGATTGATTCCCTTTGTCTTACCAATTGCAGGATTTAATATCTAATTAGTTTGTCTCTGAAAGAATTTTTATCATAATATAATAATATCAAATAGGTAGAGTTGATTAAATTTGCTAAGTGAAATTATGCATAATCAGGCTAATGATTTGACCATTGTAAATCATAGACATTGAATTATAAAACAATTTTATTTGGACAGACATTTTATCTTGCTGGGTGGTCAACTGCTTATGGATGAATGCATAGTTGAATAGTTTTACATGAATTGGGATTATTTCATCCATTCTTTTCCTTGCAATTTTACATCAAACTGCCATAATAAAAGGTTCCTTGGTCATATATGGGTAATTCTTTTTACTGCATGCCTTTGTATAACTGGAGTGATCAGCTCTTAACTAAATGTTTTACTTTATTCGTTTTTCACAGGATGGATCCTTGTGCCTACTGTCTATAGTAGGCATTTTGAAAGATTTGACAAGTAGGTGAATAGCTTCTAGCCTATGACTAGTATTAGAATGAAAGTTAATTCAAGAACAATATAGCTGAAATAAATAGTATAAATTTTACGAATGACTGGTTAGTTTGCCCTCATGCTTTTATAAGTTAGTTTAGTCTGTGGAGCTTGGCACACAGCTCACCCCAGTGGAAAAGTTGTGATTCCTTTACAATTGATGATGACATTAAAATTAGCATATTACTGAAGAGTTTATGTGGAGTGTTCTTGTCTGTTGTTGCATCATGATGCCATCTCAAATTATCCGTGGCAACATTTGCCGGTTACATCTCTTAGAGTCTGTTTATTGGCAACAGAAAATGCCTTATCTGATCTTTGGAATATTAATTTGGAAATTGTGCCTTAACAGCTCTTTGAAACCAGGCGAGGCTGGACAAAACTTGCTAAATCATTTTCAAGTTTTCTTGGGTGGGGAGGCATGCACTGTGCATTTACCAAATAAGGTCAGCAATCGACACATTCATCGCCCAGCTGAAGAATGTGGTCGACTTGGCAGTCCCAACTCCCAATCATGCTTCATGAGAGTAATGCAATATCAAATTGACGGAAATGTGGACCACTTTTGTAGCTTAGTTACAGCACTGATTTGAACAACACCGGATGAAAGCCTCTATTCCAAGCGATAAACAGTTTGCTGTTAAGCAACAGATGATCATTAAAAGCTAAAAAATGTTGATAAAGAATACGAGTTACTCTATAAACTGTTGGATTAAACTATTGACATTTACAGGATTTGTGAGTAAGATCAATCTCTGATTTTCCTAGGCATCCCATCCCCGTAAAAGATCGGGATGATGATGATTGTTTGCTGTATGCAGTGCAACAGACATATGAGTTATGTGTAGCATTCCCCAATTATGACTATTATGTTACAAAAATCATTTTTGCCACCTTTAGCCGCAAGTGAGCTCACATTTTATGGCTCTGCACCCACTGTGATTTAATATGGCTTAAGGTCGGTGCCAATAGTTTCAGAGGTCACCACCCTCGAGACCAAAGTACTTTATATCTGATAAACTTTTGCATCTAGGAAATTTTCATCTGATGCAGCACACCTTGTAAAGGGATTAAATTAGTGCTCATTCTCAAAGCTTGACAAACGAGAGTCTGATAGAACCGTGAATAGCTGTGTGTCTACGAATAGCTGCAAACACCAAAACAGCAATGAGTAAGCAGTGGAAAGTTGTGCGATTACCCACTTTAACTAATCATTTTAAACATAAAGATCTTGGATTTAAGTTCCTCCGAACTTCATGTTAAACATGCTTTGAGTTAACAAACCCAAAAAAAAAATTTATATAATATACAATAAGTGTGTGTGTGTGTGTGTTTTATTGGATCTAGTGTTGCAATTTTGTAACATAATGATTCCGCATATTTTGACATACAATTTTCTTTCCCTTGTATCTTTCTTGTCCTAGGGAACAACCCTGAGATTTGCAGAATGCTCAAGGAGTGTAGAGCATTTATATCCCTCCAGAAAGTTTCATGCCTAAGCTTCAAACAACAACCCTTATACTAGCTCTTGAAAATGCTAATCTTCTCCAAGTTTATTGCCCTTTTTCATCTAGCTGTTTGACATCCACAAGATGGTTTCAATCATTTTTGCATCAATACACAACAAAGCATCAGTCAGTGTTTTAGCTGGCAGAATGGTGGTCTTCAGAGTTCAGGCATCTATGAATGTATATAAAATGTCAGGTTTGGAGGATATTGGATGCTTTAGGCTTAGGCCCGGTTATTCTCACCCTCCGTGGGATGTTTTAAGGGTTTTGACTAGACTCCTTAAATTGTGGATAAAATGTAGCTATCATGAATGATGCCACATGGCAATGGCAATACCTTATGATTTGCTAAATGACCATGTACCAGGTGTTCTGCAGTCAGACCTCATGCCATCATGTGTGTGTGTGTGTTGTGTGTAAATTCTATCTATTCAATTAACAAGGGAGTAAATCAATATTTAACATTAGTATGGAAGTTAAAAGTTTTATGCTTTGAAGTAGCAAACAAAAAGTTTGGATCGGGGTACAAACAAAAAGATGTCAGCCATGAAAATAAAGAACACAAATTACCTTAATAAATGGCCGGTCCTTACTAGGAAAAGAGTCAATAAAGCTATCTTTAAGTAGTAAGGAAACCTGGATGTTAATCAAACACATAAAAGAAGCTGAGAAAGACATAGCAATTGTGCAGGATTTGTTAGGAATAAAACTGGAGAAACAACACAAAGTATCAGAATATAAGCACTAACCCTGTCATAGTTTGATTGTACACTAGTAATTGTATGAGACCTCAGATTTGCACAAAGTGACTCCAGGTAGTGCCTCATGATGGTCAAAAATTCGGTTGCAGCTTCAGCCTAAATAGGAAAAAATTATATTAGTTGCCACCCAAAAGATGAAAATGAGAAGTACAGATAAAAGGATAATAAAGGTGGTTAAAAAACAAAATGCACAGAAAAAAAAAGGTTAGATGGTAGAACCTCTCCAGATTCTTACAATAAATATTATAACAAAATTAAGAATAATCTGAATTAACCCTGAGCTTACAGTGACCTTGTTAAAACTTTGGTTATAGTGAATTAATATGAAATAATTAGAAAGATCTTTGATTAAAATCTTGACCAATTCTAAGAAAGATAAAAGGTTTTAACAATTAAAACAAGTGGGCATGTAAGTAGAAACATTAAACATTTGATTGTGATGATCAGTAAACACCTGCACTTCATTGCACCTATACGTAGGATGTTTTTTAGCAATTGAACCTTCAAATGAGAGTCTGGAATGTATCGACCCTAGTTGAGATACAAGCTCTTTATGTCGAGGAAGTGTAGGCAAGTGACATGTTTTAACCTGAATAACAGTTGAAAGAACAACTAAGAATACTAAGAGTTCGTGTGAAAAACTTCAAGCAATCCTCATAGATTATGAAATTTCCATACAAATAGTTAAAGAGATTGAGAGCATGCAGAGAAACAAAAGACATTACCAAGGCACTAAACTTTAGTCCATATAAAACATTATAACAATTCTACTGCACAATTATAGATCTTGACACTAATTCCAAACATGAAAAATATATTTAGAAACCAAAAATACCTGGTTCTTGAGCACATTAACTTGAACAAGATTAGATGTTTTCAGTTTCAAATCCGTGGGTTTGTGTTGTACGCCAACCTACAAAATGGAAGAAACAACAAGCTAAATCAGGGAATTTCCATTACTTCCACTAAACATATGCTATTATAACATTCTTTGCCGATGGAAATATGTAATGTAATGTATTTATTTTTGTATGCTCCTTCATACATAAAGAAGGAAGAGCTTGGACCTGCTTAAAAAAGTAAAAAACAATCTTTTTTTGTTTGTGCGTGCATGTATGCATTAAAAAGATTCTTTATATCTTTCTTTTGCGGGTTAAAGCTCTTCTCTTATGATTTAGTGCCAAGTGTCAGTATAATTTAGAATTTCATGCATCATACCATCTTTTTCTATTAACATAGAGAAAGGCACCATAACTCACAAGAAAAGGAACAGGTGCATCAAGAAAATCAAGCATCCTCATTGGCAGTACCTGAAAGCAAATAGAGAATTTCACATAATGAGAAATAAATGATCATATCAGATTATTAAAAGTACAATGTCTAGAAGAAGTACTAAATGCAATTTGCAACTAAAAGTTAACCATCCGAAATGTAATCTGCCACTAAGCATAAAGCGCTTGAATTCACTTTTCTTTTTTCCCCCTCTCATCATAAGCAAGAATGAAGAGAAACATACTCTATTGAAAGAGGAAAGGATCAATATTAACAAGCTACAGCACTTTCATATGGCTTCTAATAGGTAAGATGTTTGGGATTTAGTCTAACTGTAACTAAACTACATTGTCAACATTCAAATATTAAAGCATTATAAAGCATTTTTACAAAATTGATTTCCAAAGAGATTCTCAAAAGTACTCCACCAACCTAAGAAAGTTCAATCTTTTACATAACAAATTCCTATTGATATCTTCACCAAATTTTTGGTTGACATGTAAAACTATCATACGCCTGATCAGCTGATCCTTTTTCTCTTTCTATAATCTTGCTTTTTTCATTCTTTTTCCCTAATGCACATGGTTTGTATCAATCCACAATTTATGAGTAGACACAAACAAATACATACTCAAATATGTAGATATAAAAGTTTCTTAAAAATATGTATATCCATATGTCTGTATATATGTATTTATGCCTCTACTTATAAACAGGAAAGTGTTTGTTAGGTTACAAATATATTTAAGATTGTCACACTGTATATGAGTACACTAAAGAAGGCTTTAGACAAGATCCACAAATTGGAGATCATTTGTTCAGAGTTAGCCAGCATTGTATGTCTATGTAGCTAGAAGGTTGTAATTTATCATTTGTTATAATTTTTTGTGCTACAAGCTCTTTTCCTAGCCTTCACTCTATCTGAATGCACTGGGGCTAAGCCTAGGACACTCATAATCTGTTGGCAGTCCCTGTCCAGGAAATTTTGTGCGTGATTCTAGGAGCTTCACCATGCTGTATCATAGGTCATGTCTCCTGATGTTAATTCTTTATCTCCTTTTCTTGACTTGTTTGAAATGTTTTAATTTAGAAGTCATATTTTTTATTTGTAATACTTATCTCTTTTGGTTGGCCATTTTCATTGTAGACTTTCAATGTATTAATATTTCACACCTATTGTGCTCAAAGACTAACTTCAAAAATATTTGAAGAAATGATCTACTACCATTGTTAATATCAAAGTTTAAGCTAAATCTAGAGAGATATCTCCCAGCTATAGAATTTCAAATAAAGAGCAGCAGGGATGTAGGTTATGGAGCTTACTGGAAGCAACAAACTCTGCCACTCAAACGGACGAATCAAAGGAACAAGGGATAACACCACAGCTGAAAGAACACCCTGCATTGATTGAAATTAGTATCAAAGCAACAGCTGCAATAAGAAGCAACTAAGTGCAAAACACATAGGAATGGAAATACAATCTCTTAGCTAATCTAACTTACCAGATTTGGGCAAACTACTACAACCTGTTTTTCCAGTAATACTCCTGCTACCACTGCCAAAATCTGTAAGAAAAAGTTTAATGTCAAACCAGATGCACCAACAAATTACAAACATTACGTCTGCAGCAAATGCAAGTATGAACCTTTAAGATATCAGAACGGAGATTCTCTCAAATAAATGCATGCAAAGTTGACTAAGTAACATAAAGAGAAGACATTAGAAGTTTAGAATTGTTCATAAAAATTGATTCAAATTACAATTAATCATTCCTCAAAGAGTTGAGCTAATACCTAAATTTGCATTTTAGCTCCAGTTCTGTTTCTTTTATTAATGCATGTTTTTAGAATAAAGCATCAAAAGTTTCTGTATACATTCTTCCAAAAGCTTCATAGGATACGAAAACAATTCAGTCCTATTGCTTGCTTTTTCTGTACAACAAAAAGCACTGAAACTAAGGGCTATGGAATATACAAACATTATTTAGTGCATGATCTACTTATCAATTATATGCAGATTGGATCTTTCTGCCCATTGCCGATGGGGCTTAAGTTAAATATTTAAGAGAAGACATAAGACTATAAGATATCTGTCAATATAATTTGCAGTCCAAAATATAAATTCCACCAGTAGCAGTGTTTCCTTGTTAGTCAATCACTCTGAGAGACTTCAAACTTAGAAGAACACATACCAATTAAAGGTCATTGAGTTTCAGAACATTAGATATTACCACGCCTATGTCTATGCCTGAAAGCCCATTTAAGCCACCTCTAGCATGCTCTAACTTGGAATATTTAATTCCAATAGACAAAAACACTCTAATATTGGCTTGCGCCTCATTCATGTAATCAAAGAATGAACCCGGTCCCTAAATATGTGATGTCTAAACCAAAAGTTCTGTTTCATTTGCAGATCAAATGCAGATAGTTGAAAACACAGCTAATGTTTAGTGAACAGGTATGCATCATGGCACATTACACTATCAAGAGAGAGAGCTCGACAAATTGTTGCAGTTGTCCATACTGAAAGTGCAAGAGCTTCTTCAGCTGCTGCCAACTTTGCATTGACCTTTCACCAAGTTGAGTGACATTTAAGTGAATATATATGTTATGTATGAACATAGACTAAAAATACTGTGTAACAAAGAAATACCTCAGCAGCTTCAAAGGAATACAAATAACTTTCATCCATATCAAGGGCAGAAACTGGTGGTCTCACATACTCAATAGCCTGTAAATGCTCAAGAGGCTGAAAAACTATTTCACTTCCTCGTGGAGGAAGAGATAAAGCATGATAACCACAAATTATCTGTAGAAGATCATTTTTATTTTCCTATCAAAGAGATCAGATAATTAAAGATCAAATGGAAATCAAACTATCCAATGATATGTAAAAAATCAGAAATAGTAGATAACTAACCCTAGCCCACTCCAATATTAAGTCATCTCCAAAATCCTTTTCATGATTCAAGAAAAGTTCATCGTCCTCATCCTCATCCTCTGATGCCACGCTTCTAGCTGGACTGCCAAAGATAACAATATATTACTGAAATTATGATAGGGAAAAAACTGCGAAAAAACTACAATGAACTGACAAAAGTAAAGGCAAAAGAGAAGATCTAAAGTAAAGATGCCAGATTGACATGTTTATCCTAACAGGCAGAAATTTTCTACCACCTTCTCATGTAAGAATGTCTTCACATTATAATAAAGAATCTTTTTTATTTATTCAACTGCAAACTTAAACAGTAGATTTACTCATAATTCTCCACCTGAATAGGGATTGAGAACTTCCAAGACGCTCCAAAGTACGGCTCCTTGAGCTGACAACTGTTCCAATATCTGGAGAAACTTGTCCATTTTCATAGGTTCCATATATTCTTTCTGAAGCATCAGAACGATTTTCTGAGGCTTCAGATATGTTATCATCAAAATTTAGCACATTCTTCCTAGCATCCTTCTCTATTTCCCTAACATGACCCAAATCTGAAGCCTCACTTGCAGTTACGCTTTCAGGGGACTGAGGTGAACTTATCTTCAGTGAAGCAGATGACACCTCATCATCACCTATAATTCCAGCAGCAGCAGCAGTAAGAGTCACAGCACTGTTAACAGGTATTGCAGAAGCCATCCAATCATTAACATACTCCCCATTGGGGCAGTCAGTGGTATCATTCATTTGTTCATCTAGTTTGGAGACAGATGGGACATAATCAGTGAGAGACAGAGACATTTCACTAACAAATTCTGTTATTCGATTCAGGCGCTCCTGTGCAATGATACTGCATGCAAGTAAAATATTGTAAATTCGGTTATCAGCACCATTGTAGTTAACATGTCCCTCAAATTTCAGTGACAACCAATTCTCACAGGTCATGGGGGAAAAGGAATTAATGTTAACCTGTTCAACATCTCATAGTGTAACTCAAAGAAAGGCACTCTAGTTAGCAAACAATAGCAGCGAGGTGCAGAAACCATAAATCGGCTGCATGCTCCAGATGATAGGGAAATAGGAGATGTACCGCCTAAAATACCAGGCTGTCTCTGAACAAGTTCCGGTACATGCAAGCAAACACCATAAAGTGTAGCATTGCCTACCACCTGATCATGGGAAGCATAAAATGTTTCACAACCCATCAGTTCCTGTTTCTCACACAAATGCTTACTCTACAGGAAGTGAAAAACTGCGAAACAAAATCAGACATAAAATTCTTATGCCATTGTGAGATTCAGCATCATTTTGAAAATTATAAACGCTTAAAAGCATATGAATAGCTTCATTGAAAAAAATGTCACATGCAGATAAGATAATATATCAATAAATTGAGTGGTTTTTTAGTTTAGACTAAAGTTAATGCTTTTTAGTCCATGTTGCTGTTTGAACAGGATAACTCATAACAGATTATAGCAAAAGGCATGAAGTCAGAAAGCATGTCTCCTACTCATTGATGCACCTCATAAGTCACAACTTTACCAGACAAGTTAACCATACAATTGATGAGAGATAGACTCACAGTTTCAACTCTACTCTTCATCATAGCCCTATCATTCTGATGACCTCCTCACTGGTAATTCACCACTGTTTCACTACTAATTACTCCGTCTAATCTTTCCTCTTCTGAATCACCCTCCTTGGAACCTTACACAGATCAAGGAATCTTTTTGGTCCAGAGTTTCATTCCATGTTAGTCATAGTCTTTTAATAGTTATTTTCGGTATTTTATATGTTAGGATATCATATTAGTGGTTTTGTTTCTGCTATGGTAACAAAAAGAAAAAAGGGTCAAGTTGTCACAATGCAACACTTGTGGCATTAAAGTTCCAGGTAGTATAGCAGTTAAACATTAACATATTTTGGTTTTCTTAGGGTTCATTAGTGTTTAATAAATTAATAGGATTTAAAGGTTTCTGAAGCTGAGATTTAATTTTACTAGGGTTTTGTGTTCATAAAATTTCAGTTATAATCCCAGATGTAAAAGATTTTTAAGAGCTAATTAATAAAATAAAATACTTTTTGAAACAAGCATAGCGACTCTTTCTTCTCCTAATCTCTTATTCCTTTCTGCTTTACCTTCCTCTTCTAACAACTCATACTGAGTAAATGAAAGTCTACATTAGATAGATATCATTCCATACTCCTGAAAACACAGACTACTTTTGATACCCACTTCCACTATTGTCATTTCTAAATTTGAAGCTCTCCTGAGAACATTGTTCTCTTTAGATTAATGTGATAATGGTTGAGCACAAATGAAAGCAATGTTGGACACATTTTCAGTGCTGAATTCCATTTGTGCTCAACCATTAAGCCATGCATCATTTTATCAATTCATTTCTCATGCACACGGCGCCATTCTCATCAGCCGTAGCTTCAATGTGACATTCACATGGTGCATCTTACTGCCCCTAAAAGTTACCTTTCTTTTTCTCCACCGCAACCAATAGAATGACAAAAAATAACACAAATAGAGAATATAAAATATACACGAGACCTGACTCCATTAATTGTAACATCACATGTTATAACTCAATGTACCATAAAGGGGATCAAGTTTAACACAACTAGGATGCAACAACACAGCTTAGAACAAATATTAACATACCTTAAGTGAAAAAGTAAATGCTTGATCATCTCTGCCCAAATGCTCCTGTTAGGAACGTACAATAATAAAAATGTTACTTTTTTTTTTTGGGTCGACAGTACCAACATGCGAGAAAAAGTTTTGTTTCTCATAAACAATGCACAAAACCTATTATGCTTTGACTTGACATAAGGACAACTATTTGGAATGCCATGTAAAAGACTAAAAATTCTTGGTTTAGAACAAAACATCAGGCTTAATTGGCATAAATCTAACAGAGGTTTTGAGTTGGTTAACCCAAAACTCTGTTGTTTATCTCCTATTCAGTTGGAGCATTGCTCTTCGAACTTAAGTAAATGAAAGAGGAATAAAGTGTAAATTTATAAGTTAGGGACTCGGAAAATTCAACTGTGGCCGTTGAAAGAGTTACTTTTAAGGGCAAAACCAAAGAAAATCCCAACAATGAGAAGAAAGTGGCTATTGACAAAGATAAAATAGAGGTTAGCACAAATTCAGGGGGAGTAGCTTCATCTACACATAGTTATCGTTAAAAGATTAAGTTAATCCCCAGCACATGACTACGGCTTTGGATGATAAAGATTGAAAATAGATATCTTTCTTAACTGCTTTCCCACATAACTGAACAAAAGAAAATAGTGTAACTTTGTTTTCTTTTATTTTCTTTTCTCTGCCATGTTTTCTTTACTTGAGAATGTGCAAGCCAGTGTGCAGTAGTACCAGTAGTACTCCCCATTCAGGAAAAAAAAAATACTCAGATATAGAAAACTGTTAGATAGAACTCTACGAGATGTAAAAATATAATCTTTTAACACAGAACACATAGAGAGACATTAATTTTGCAAACCTGTCCATAAAGAAGCTCATTTAGATCGCTAAATGATGGAGTTCTTTCTAGCAACCGTGCCTAATTCATAGAAAAATAAATGTTGTCAGCACATTGAAAAAAGATACAAGAAACCATCAATATCATATTTTAAGCTGAGGACTACAACATAAAATAACAGTACATAGCCAAAAGAAAACTTTTTTACTAAAAAAATACATCTTTCGAGAGGAAAAATGCTTCTTCAATCACAGCATGCTTACAGCCAATATATATATAAGGTTAAATGCAATCACTGTATATGGTTACATTTAAACTATGGCAATGATTATGCAGCACTCAAAGTCCTATGAAGCATATCCTGTAATTTCTTCTGCATTATCATACATTTCTTCCTGGTGAAATATCATTAGCTATTCCCATATGTAAGACATAACTAAATGGAGAAAATTTAAATAGATTGCATGCATTATGCTAATCTATGTTCCACTAAAAGAGGAGAAATGAACAAGAAAGGCAATAAAGCTACAAAGACAGAGATAGGAGAACAACTAAATATAAGAATGATAAACTGAATTTTTAAATGCAGTACATGAACCAACAAAAGGTAACCAAGTTTGAATTGTTATTTATCACAAGTAAACTAATGTAGGTATGAAATACAGAATAATTAAGCTAATAACTCTTCTCATTTAATACAGTTCAACACCAAGTTTTCTGTAGTAGACAAGAGTATCACAAAAAATAGTGAGATCAGACCTTAACACCTCCAGGGAAACAAAAGGCGGCTAAGTCCTTCAACCGCATAGCTAACCTCTTCCCGGGAGGGTATCTAAAAAGTATCTGTGAATCAGGGAAAAGAAGAGGAGAGACAGGATAATGATGTCAGCCCATATGAGAAGAAAATAGACTACTATTGATCAGGATGTATATACTCTAAATTGATTGTCTGTTGATGGCATTTTTATAACCAGAATTCAAGTGAAGCAAACACATTCTGCACAAAGGCTACAAGGAGAATTCTCAGAAGAAAAGACACATACACAAACACAAACTAAATTCTTGCTTCTGTAATGATACTGCCTTTATTTGTAAGGAGAAACACAAATTGTTGATTTACATAGTTGACAAACTAAATCTCCAGGAGGTCATGCAAAATTAAAGAAATTAAGGTGCAGGGTAACATATTGTTGAAAATATAATAGAGTTTGAACAAATTTAGTTATGTAGTCAACCTGAGGTTCAAATGTTGGAAATGGAGGTCCCCGATGCTGTAGCATTTTAAGATCTACAATTCCAGATCTAGTCATCTCCATCTCCCACTTCTTCCTCTTAGCAAAGGCTTCCTCCACGGCTCCAAGATTAGCATCTGGATGAATCCCCACAATAATGAAGTGCTCAAAGATTGATTTGGGCTCCTCATATTTAATCTGATCCTGCAATAACATCCTCAAATTAGAATTCCACAAGGCAAATAGAAATACATTAGTATCCCATCAAAGTAATGCACACTAGTTGTTTTATCCCATCATCTAAAATCTTGCAATCATTAATAGATTTTTGTCACAATCCATAACTTAAGGTATGCACTAGGCTCCCTATATTAAGGTATGCTTGATCAATACAGCATATAATATTCAAGCAAAGAAAGAACAACAGCTCTACGACATTCTTCTTGGCAAAACAATAGAAGCTATCAGCTCAATCAAATTTTGTGGATGTCCAACAGAAAATCAATTAGCTATTGGTGGAGAGGCCCAACCTATATATAAGGCCACAAAAAGCCTCAAACTAAAAACATAATGGGATAACACCACTAAACAATAACATAAACTATTTGTTATGACTTCTGTCATGGTCATATGTTTGACCAATAAATCAAACCAAAATCAAGCGTAGAAGAGAGGTAAGAAGGTGCATCAAAATATATTTCAGTTTTCTAGTCTCACAGAATATATGAAGCTATGGGCTCTTAGACGACCTAAATCACATCCCATCAACCATTACCCTATCTGCATTACAGTGGTATCTAGTGAATACAAAAAGTCCAGTAGAAACACGCAAATAGTTGAAGTGTTATTTTTCAAAAAAAAAAGAAAAAAAACGAAACTTTACATGCATAATAAGCCATAAAAGAAAAGGGAAGCAACATGAGATCTTCCTAGTCCTATAAGCAAGTAATAGCGCAGGTTTTACCTATTCTTCAAGAGAAAGTTATAATAAATCTGACAAATTTACAGTAAAAAAGATGTCGCAGCTGCAGGTAATGCATGCACAAGATAACAGGTTACAGAAAAAACTGAAAAGACAAAAAATAAAGAAGAAGAAAGGACAGGAAGAGTTGGGACTAAATACCATTGTTTTGGAGTGGAGTTGATACCACAGGCGTTTCTGGTTTGCCAAAACCTCAGGATTGAAGGTTGACCGGTACCTTTCGTCCCGCGAGTTGCCACCCCATCGCCAAGCCTTCTGCATCTGAGTTTTCAATCTCTGGAAACTATTGTCACGCCGGTGTCCCGTAGTCGAAACTTCACTCTGACTGCGCCTATGCCCCGGCGGCGGTAGCCTCGGAGGATCCGAGCTTCCTGAGTGCACTGCATGCAGTGCTTCCCCATCCACTTTCATAGCCTCCTCATCAGAAAGATGGTACCAATAAGGTGATGGTGCCCGGTCTTCTTGCCCTTCAGCTTCTTCCTTGGTTTCCATGTCTAAATATTTTTTTATCTCATCTTGCAATGATCATTTCACCAATTAAAATCAAACCTTTCATCCATTAAATTGTCACCAATGACCAACATAAAAATTCACACCTTTTCACTTATTTTGCAGATTCTACAAGATACCACCCTCTTAAAAGTAGAACTTATTATAGATAACACCAAGATATGAAACGGGTTCCCTTTTATTTGCTCTTGATCCCCGATTTTGTAACAACCCAAATCATGAAACCTTCCACTATGCTTCTACAATGCAATTAAAAAAAATTGCCTCTTCTTATATAAAGTTTGCAATTTGAATGCAAATTCCTGGGCTTTATGATTCATACGGTATAACAACCTGTTCGCAGAAAAGTTGAAAACCAAAGTTATTGCAACGTTTTGAAAGGGAGACCATGAGAATGAGGATAATGAAAACGCCAAATCAAGCACTTAAAAATTCCCAACAGCTTTCTACTCTTCAAAATGCAAACAAATCATCAAAACAGAACTTTGTAACGGAAATTTGATAAGATAGGATGGGTTGAAATTTAATTAATGCAAATAAAAAAGAAATAAATAACCAATAACATCAAGCATAATTGGCAGAGCAACAGGAGAGATTCTTCCATACCTGTTCTCTGTTTTTTTAGCAAAGTGTGGGAGACAGAGAAACGCTAAAAATAGAAGGGAGTTATAGTTATAGAAAAAGGAGAGGGGAGGTTACACATAAGAGAAGGAGATTAAGGGAACTGTGCAGGCATTTTCAAAAAAAGAAAAAAGGAAAAGAGAAGACAGCTCAATATGCCATTGCAGACATGAGTAGCGAATACTCGTACTAATAGCTTATAGTGTTTTCAGTGAGAAAATTTTGCATTTAGTTCAAAGTTTCCTGTTTCCTAATAGAATAAGTAAATAAACCAGCCAAGGAATTGCTCCATACTTTCATAATATTCAGTTTTAAACATGTTTAGTGTGTGAATGTCTGATTTTTGAAACATCTAATCTTATCTTGTTATTTTAATCTAAACCTTATAATCTCATGTTTTTGGTAATTTGAGATGAAAATCAAAATAGTATAGGAATTTTTTGACATGATATTTGAAAAAATTTTATAAATTATTAAAAATAATTTCAAATAGGCTTTCATTCTTTTATTAAATTTCATCAATGATTTTAAAAAATAATAGATATTTTGATTAATAATAATTAATAATCATTAATTATAAAAATTCATTTAACTACTTAAAATAAAGATATGATGGTTTAATTGAATGTAAAAAAAGATAAAAATTTATTTACATTTTTTAAATAATTCATAAAAATATAATGTGTAATTTTCTTTTTCTAAAATTTTTCAAATCACGAAATAATCTAAAAGGATTAAAGAAACAATAAGATAAGATGCAACTGCAATAGCTTGCATTGGAGAGAAAGTGAGGTGCCTTTTTGACCAAGGGAAATTCGATGTGCGGCGTGCGTGCAATGGAATGGCAAAAGCCATATTTCCCACCTAATTCAAACATATACCGTTGGATGCAAAGGGCAGTGGGCTTCACTTCTCTTCGGCCTTTTGTTTTGCACTTTTCACACCTGAGAGTTGAGCGCTGTACGTCTTCCCACCCGTTAGATCTCTGCATTTATGGCACTGATGATGCTGCTTTTGCTATTATCTCACTTTCGCCTGGACCACCCTCCTTCACACGCACATTGCAACACATCCAAATCATGTTTCCATTTTAGCCATTATTCTTGTACTAAAAATATATACAAATTTATAAGCCACCCATAAATCACAAAACCCCTCAAACTAGGAAAGTTTACAAGTAAGATATTCATTATTTTTTTAATATTTTATTATTTAATAAGATAATTTAATCTTTTAAATATTTTATTAAAATTTTAAATTATTATCCGAATATCATAAATATCTTATTAAAATAAATTTAAATTTAATTTTTATGTATCTAATTAATAAAATTAAATTCATAAATTCATAAAAAAAGTTAAAGTTTAAGATTATATTTAGAACAATTAATGAATTTTAATAGAATTACATTAATGTTAAGAAATTTATAAACAAAAAATTATATATATAAACCTAAATATTAATATTTAAAATAACTATCTATAATCGAGTTCAAATACTGAGTACTCTAGATCACTTGAACCGTACCCGATCTTGTAATGAGTAGTAATTTTATTACCCAAATCTTAACTAAATTCGATTATAAAATACTCTAATCTTTCTTAATCAAGTCAAGTAATACAAGATTATAAGGTATCTTAATTTTACCCAAACCTTATAGGATACTCCATTATAAGGTATGTTTTTATATCCTTACCTCAAACTACTAAAATTTCTTTATTACCTTTTCATACCTGTTAACTTATTGTTTTATTTACTACAATTATGAAATTTTAACAATTTATGAAGGAGTATTTATTTGGCTCTTAATATCTTAAAATTTTTAATTTATGCAAGAAGCTTGTTTATATTTTTAAATGAAGTTATAAATCAAATTTTATTTTCAAAAAAAAATTGTTAATATATAGTAACAAACATTTAAATAAGACTTCTTTGTATTTTTCACTTTACCTTTTAATAATTCATAAAATTATATGGAAAAAATTATTGTTTTTCATGTTCACTTGTTTCAATTTTTTTTTGTCTTGATTTAATTTATTTAATTATTTTTAATTGATACAAAATTATTTTATTGTGTTATGTTTTTGGTTTCATCCTAAAACCTAAAATTTGGTTCAATAAAATTAAGTCTTTTATTTTTAATTGATTAAAAATAAATGAAAATAATATTGAATAATTTTGTACATTTTTAGCATATTTACATTAAATTTTCCAAACATTTATTTCAATTAAATGTATATGGGTGAGTTTGTGGATAACTAAAAAAATAAAATTTAATTGGTTTTGATTTAGGCAGGCACGTGGGTGGAACGCTCGTTATAGCGGTGAAGAAAAGAAAAACATGAAAGTGCGGAAAAGAGCGAGAAATGCTCCGCTGTCGCACATGCTTATTGCCGTCCATTTTTCTCGAGAAGTGTTTCCTTTTGTTGTCAATGGAAACTTTACGAGAAAGATTCTCTCAAAGCTAAGAAGTTAAAGAAGAACGTAAGCCAAGTTAAGTTCAAAATGACTGAAAATGAAGGAAAGAAGCAACTACTATTCTACTACAATCCCAACAGTTTGAAAGGGTGGGATCCCAAGCCCAACATCTTCCTTCCTTCCTAGTCTTTTGTTTTATTATATGCTCTTTAATTTTGTCTCTTTCATTACCATTATTTTTTTGGAATATTAAATCTAGTCTTTGAATAGGTTCATTCGTTGACCCATAATTCCTTTTCTTTTCTTTTTACTTTCTTTGAAATGATCAAGCTACCCTCTTAGTATTTTTTTTGCCAATGTATTTGATTCATTATTTTTTTTTAATTTTTTTGGTACATGTTACTTTGAATTGCAAATCATAAAAATACGTCAATATGCTAATTGCATTTGCATTCATTCAATAGGTTAGAGTATAAATAAGATACCACAACCAAACTTGAAAATTATATACACACTACGCCTCTGTTTGGTAATAAAAAAAAATAGCTTTCAAAAGTCGAGGATAAGAATCATGCACTTAGCCTCTATTTTCACTGTGGTCTATGATTGCTACTAAATCTGAATGAGAATGATCAACTTTCTTTTTATTTTTTTGATTTTTGTTAATTTAAATATAAAAATAAAGATAAATAAGAGGAAGACTTTTGTGTTGTATTTTTTAATTATTTATGTTTTGTAAATTTTAAAAAATTATTATATTTCAAACATAAAAAAATATTTAAATCACTGGTCTACATTCTCAACCCAAAAGATATACTTAATATGTGGTGGAAGCTCTATGTTTATATACTCAAGACCCATTCTATCTCTTATTTGATGTGGGATTCGTGACATTCTATCCCATCCAATTATGCAACGCTCCTATTGCACTAGCTCTTTTCCCTTAGAGGAGAGGGACTCTTACATTAGTCCGGATCTACTTCAACCTTTGTATCTCTCATGGGAGCCCCACGTCAGTGAAAATTCAAGTTTACTCTGATACCAAATGTCACAGACTAGAACTTAAGCCTAACTTTGTGTAACCTTACTCTGAAAATAGAGGTTAAGTAAGCCTATAAATTATGAGCTCACGTTCTCAACTTAAAAGACATACTTGATAGGTGGTAGAAGATTCATATTTATATACCTAAGACTCGTCCCATCTTTTACTGATATGGGATTCGTGACATATGGCATGTTGCAATGCATGATGAGTCTTCACCCCACTTGCCCTCAATTTGCTGCCTTCATCATCGTCATTCATAATTGATGCCTAAAATTCATCTTCTATACATTAGATTTACGGTGACCAAATTTTGGTTGAAAAGGAATTAATTGAATTACTTGAAAATTTTAATTAAAATGATTCGATTAATTTGAAAATAAATATGATTAAATCAATTAATTTAATAAAATTTAATTTTAAATTTTCTAAATTATCTAAATTAACTAATTTGTATATAAATCATTTATAAGTTACAACATATATAATAATATAAACATGTATTATAACATATATGTTCATATAATATATTAAATAAATCATACTATTATAACATATATGTTTATGAAATAATAAAAATTAATTGATTTAATTTGATTCAATTAATTGATTAATCAGTTAAAACTTCATCTTCGAACTATTGAATTAATGTTCACAATATAGTTTGTCAAAAAAAAAATTGTTGAACTAAATTAATTATTTGTAGGCCTCCACTTTAAGTAAAAAGTCTTATTAATTGGTGCATTGAGAATATTTACTCTTCATAACTACTTTTAGACCTAGAGATTGGAGATTGAATATTTGGGTCCACATGCCAGATACATTGGAGTTGGTATTGTGCCTTAAATTGCAAAACATCATTTCGGAATAAGCATTCTTATTTAATCTATCTATGCACCATGTTAAGTACAAATTCATTGAAAATTTTCATTCCTCTATTTTTCCTACTATGTCTTGTGCTTTAAGCCTTTGATCACCCAATATGTTAGTTACAAGCTGTCAAACCCAACTCTCCAATAAGCTGCCCAGAGTTTCAATGGCCCATAAAGTATCTAGATTCTAATGAATGAATGGAAAAGGCAAATACACCATCAAATCTTCAATCGAGCAGATCACCCTACTTGCTACATGCTACACCTTGTTTTATATTTACACCTCGTGCTGTACCCTTTTTTGAAATATATATATATATATATATATATATATATATATATATATATATATTTCAAAAAAAGGTGCAACACGAAGGCTTCTCAAGATGTCACTCATCTTAGTATTACTTTCATCCAAGCACGCTTAATTGTGGAGTTCAAATGGGATCCATTGCTTTAATACTGGTATGATCGCACCTTACACCTTGTTACATATACCAATACCGCATTTCACTTCTTAAAATCATCTTCATATCTCAATCTGTTTTAGTTAACATTACAAGATTACCTGTACATTGTGCTTTGTTAAATTTTGCATTTTGAGGAAGGCAAAATGTCACGACCTGAAACCTCCCTCGGGCCCATGACAACCGTCGCGACGTCCCGATTGACACTAATTACCCGGAATGCCAACCGGAACCCTATAAGGCTTACATATCAGTTTCTCTTCATTTCTCTTAGAATAAAAATCAGTTCATCATCATTGGACATCAATGCATATTCAACCAAAGGTGGGTATTGTGGAAATTTCATGTTTTCTTGCCCAATTTAATTTCTATACACATTTAACTAACTAAAACTATCAATTTAACTAAAAATCAAAACCTAAAAATTCCAAAATTCCTCCCCTAGAATTTCGGCCAACACATCGTGTCACTCTTTGATCTCTCTCCTCAAGCATGCTAAATGGAAATAAAGGCATAGGAAATGTAGAAATCAAGCTAAAATCAAAAAATCTTACCATTAGACACGTAAACGGACGAAATTCGCGATTTTCCCTTTGAATTTTCTAGTTTCCCTTTGTTTTCTCTCTTTTCTTCCTTTCCTCTCTATTTTCCTCTCTTGTTCTCCCTTATGGCCAGCCATCACTTAAAATGGGATTTAAATGGGCTGACTTTTTATAAAATAATATTATAATATTATTTTATTCATTTTTTTTGTTTTATGAATTCCTTAAATTCTAGCCATCCATTTGTTTCCAAATTTTCACCATATACTTGTCCCACATATCCATAGCTTAGATAAAATTTTCAGACTTATCCAAAGTCTTGGTGGAGTAATTTTTGAAATTTACACTTTTTCCCCTATAAAAGTTAAAAATTACATTTTTACCCCAAAAACTGAAAAATTGCCCATAGACATATTTTTCATCCCTTATACTCATACCATTCTCCAATTTATCAAATGTGATCTAAATTCTCTCAAAATCTCAAATTTTATCTACGGGTGGAAAAATTACGATTTTGCCCCTGAACATCAAAATTTTCAATTTTCTCCAAATGAACCCTCGAACTCCAAACAATCCTTTTTAGTCATTCCTAGACTATAAAATATTAAATTTCATCCTACGATTTCTATTTGAACTAGTTCGAGGTTAAATCATCTCAAGTGTATCGTTAGGTAGAATACCGGGTTTTGTCTATTCTTAGGGACTTTTCTAGCGTAATAACATGCTATTCAGTGTATGTATGTCATGACATGTATTTATAGGGTCAGGTTTTACACAAAAAAACACTAGAGTATAATTTTTGTTTGATAGTAATTAACATAACATGTGCAAAATAAATTATTTTCTAAGGTTGGAAGCCTGAACAAAATATTGCATTAAACATACTGATAAATATACAAGTGTGGTGTTACAGAAATGCTTCAAAACTAATTTCGTAGCTATGTAAGCATTTGTGTTACAAAAATTTTTTTTGTCAAAGTTAAGTTGTCATTAGTTATAAAAAATATGGACCATTTCTCGATTTGTGCATGTGATCTTTACGTAGGGGCCATGTACAATCTTCATGGATAGGACCTGTTTCGGATTCAAAACCCCATTAACCACATTACTAGCATCACTTTCAATTGGATGGTGCAAATAGAAAGGTTTAAAGAACAACTAGGATCATGGGAGATTAAACATGTGATGAGAGAAGCAAATCAAGAGGCGGACACCCTTTCTAAGAATGCGGTGTTGCTGCAAAGTGAGATTCTATGCGTCTTCTAAGTGGTTTGTTTTTTGTTCTTGCTTATTCTGATGAATTTTCATTGAATGTTCTATTGGATTGTTTTTCATTAGGATGGGGATGTTTATGTTTTTGTGGAAACTGTGTATTTTAGGGAAATAGGGGTCTAGGGATTATGGTTGTGATTCTCTTTGATTGTATAGTTTTTTTAGAACGGGGTAGGGGGGATGGGGTACAACTTAGTGCTCTTGAGGTTTTTGTTCCTTTATTTTTGTTTTAGGGGTCTTGATTTTTGTTTTAGGGGTCTTGATTTTTGTTTAGGGTCTTGTAGTTATTTTAGGTTAGAAGAGAGTTTTGGCTAGGTATTTCGACTTAAGTTTTTGATATACCAACCGAACCTCCTTGATGCCCTAAGCCTTGTTCTTTTATTGATGGAGGGGAATTATTTCCCTTAAGTAATGAAACTCTCTCATGCTATTCAAAAAAAAAAAAGTTACAAAAAATATGGACTTTGTCCTTACACAAAAACTGAAGGCAACATTGCATGGGGTGTAATTGATTTATAGGAATGCAGTGATAAAAGAGCTGTTGACAATAAATTATCCAATAAAGAGTATTGTCTTTAGACATAAAGGTAAATGTAGCTTCAAAACTAACTGGTAATTGATTCACAACATCATGGTTACAAACAAAAGTTGAGAAAAATGGGTGCAATTGAGTTTTGAATTTATTAGCGTACTATTTTTGATAACATCTTGTATTGAAATAAAAGAATGCACTGTTTAATATTTTTTTAAGCAAAAGGAAAGAAGACATTGAGTTTAAGATTTTTGATACTTGGAAAGAGTATCTTTCTTCAACAATTGTTGAAGGCTCCAATTCTCCATTTAGTAGACGTCAAGCTAGCAATGAATTGTTTTACCAAACCTAATATGTTAAAGGTATAGTACACTAAGTTGTTGATATTTCCTTGATATTATTTGCAAAACTTCCAAAAAATATTATATGCCTTATGGATTGCAAGACTGCAAATATCTTAGAAAGCATCTAAGAACAAATGGTTATACCCTTTCAAGATTTAACTATTAAGCTCTCTAAGTAAGAACTTATTTAGAACTATTGTTTGTTTGTGGAATGATTCATCAAATTACTCATAAAATCTCTTTTCAAATCATTTCATTTAAGACTTATTTAGAACTATTGTTTATCACTCGTCCTTGGACCTGACTAACCAATCTTAAATTAAATTTAATGTGGGTTAGTTGGTCATGTCCATAAAATATATGAGCTATTGGCATTGAAATATTTCCTGTAATTTATTGTTGGCATTTGGTACGTTGGTCTGATCCATGGAATATCCAAGTTCCTGTTTAGGAAATACAGCATAATCTAGTACTCGTAGATTCAATGGACTTGACTGACTTCCTTGGGATTATTTAGCAAGTAGGAATTGAGCATATTATTGTGAATTCCCTTTTTGTTAAATAATCTTGAGTGGGTAGGTTAGGTCCGTATAGAATATACGAGTTGTCGTTATTGAAATCTTTGAGTGAAAAAAAAAAAGAAACAAAGATTACAAAATGAGTTTTTCTGTAGGACACATGTTATGTTGTCTTTGTCTTTTTACATTCAAAATGATTGCTTCTGTCGAAGATTAATTTCCACATAAGGAAAGTTTGGTGACTCTTCACTTTCATTCTCTTTATTCTCATAGTATTAGTATGTAAGATCACCTTCTGAGTCAGCTAATGATCTGCCTTTTCAACTGATTAGGTATTTTATCTTTGAACCTCTTTATCAAATATAATTAAATTGAAAGGAATAGTCTTTTCAATGTAATTTTATTTGATAAAAGAGCTTAGAAATAGAATATCCAGTCAATAGAAGATTCTTAATCGATTATGAAGATATCTTACATACTAATATTATAAACATAAGGACATTGGACTACTTTAATGTTTAATGAAGTTGGAGTTTAGCGTCCAATAGATCCTCAATTGTGTGATGGGGTAAACAGTCCATGTCGAATCTTTATCAAAACAGTCGATGGGCCTTCGTGACGAAGAGATGATGCTAGTAGATAGATTTGTATTTATTTTTTATTTGTATTCTTCATATACTTGTACATTTTGGGCTTTGTACTTTTAATTGATTGTAATAAAAATAATGCAATTCATATTCATGTTTTTATTAATTAAAAAAGTTATTTTTTTTACATATTTGTATTTGTGTAGTTTTTAATTTTTATCATTATATTATAAAAATTTTAAAAACTATTTTTTAACTATTAATGGAATAGTTTTTATCATTGACCACTCTTCCCCACGACGAATTGGCTAATCTACCAATAGAAATTTTGACGAAATATTCTGTCAGAGAATATTAGAATGAATTATTCCATCATCGACGAAATGAACATCAGTGAGGAGGGTACTTTCGACCACACATCAACGAGTTTTTTTGTCAACATTTTCTTCAGTAAATTAGAACACTAACGAATTTTAATGCTTCACTGATGGAATACACCGTTGGTAAAGCCCATATTTTGGTAGTGTTGTTCTGGGAGTTATGTTCCAAGCCTTAGAGAACACCAATTGTTTTGTGCACTTTAAATAAAATAAGTGTCCTAAGCCTGTACTTGTTTTGTCAATACTATTTAAGATTTGACATTGTTTCATTAGCAAAATATATTTTCTTTTTTAAAAAATATAGTTGAGAGTGATGCATTCTCTTGTGCATAATACGACATTTAAATTTTTCTTTTGTTTCTCAATTTGTGTTTTATTCTGTTATCTCTTGCATGTAAATTTTTTTATTAAAAAGATTAAAAATTGTTTTGTGCGTAAAGCTAGGATTGCAATAAAACTTGTAAATAAAATAAGAATTTTAAGATAAAAAAAGTAAATGAAATTTGAAGAAAATGAAAGAAGTACTAAGGTTAAAAAATGGATTGTTTTTTAAAAAAATTCTTCTTCTGTTTTTTTTTTTTTTGCCCTTGGCATTGTGCGTGTGCATGCCTCCCATGCATGCGGGGTTCCCTAAGCATAGACTTTTTCATGCTTTTTTTATGATTATTTTTGCAAGTTGATGTACTTCTTTGTCTTCTTTTTTCTAAAATAATATTAGAAAATAATAACATTCTTACTTGATAAATTCTTATGCAGTAATTTAGGGAAAAAGATTTTTTTTTTCAAATTCATAATTTATGGAAAAGTTATTTTTTGTTTTGTAATGCATTGTGTTGTAACTCCTTGTGCGTGATAGTACATTGACATGGTATGAACGCCTTAAGTAGTAACCAGGGGTGGATCTAGAAATTTTTTTGAGTAAATGTCATAACTAAAATAATAATAAAAATTAAAAAAATATAAATATGTTAAAATCCATAACTAGAAGTTTTAACATTAAATTAAAGAAAATGTAAATTTAGGACATTTATTTAATACTTCAAAGTAAAAATATCTAAGATAACTATAATTGTCAATGACGATTTTTTATATTTTGAAAATAGTTTATTATAACATCAGTAGAAACATTATCAAATACATCTTTTTCAATATATGTCATAAAGTAATCATTCAATCACTCATTACTCACTCGATTGCATAGTTTGTGTTTTATAAATTTTATTACTAAAAAAACTCTTTCAATTGACACTACTGTAACTGGTAAGATCAATTCAAGTTATTTTTAAAGGTCACTGCAATTTTATTGCTAATTGCCAAAGTCACGGAGGACTTTGGACTTTTGTTACAAAACATAATAAAAACTAAACCCTAAAATCATAAAATATCCAACTTAGGGGAAATTGGATATTGACATGATTACTGGACCTATAAGATAACAATAATAAGGAAATATGATCTATCCACACTTTGCAACCACTCAATCGTAACAAGCAATTCAAGCATCAGCTTTTAGGTCCTTGCCAACTCATCAAGAACTCTATTAAAATCAAATACTTTAATGTAGAATCCAACTCCACCACCACCACTTCCATGTAATCTCCTTTCTAATACAAGGAAATCTGCCCCACACAATAGTCCAGCAGTTAACAAAATAAAAATTCTACCCCATCCAATCAACTTCACTCAACATCTTAATCACCAGCTATCCAATTTTAACCAAAGAATCGAACCAAACTTTCAGTTCTGTTAATGCTAGCCTTTGCTAAACAATTAACATCCTCATTTGCTTCTTTAAAAAAGTGTGTAACCTTACATTGGCTCATTAGATTCTTCAATAGTTCAATTTTAACCAATAGATTCCTAACTCTCGATGAAGCCTCTTGAGGTTTATCAAATCACAAAACTACAATATGGGAATCACTTTCGATCAACAATCTTGCTTGACTACACAATCTGTTACTAGCAAAAATGATCAAAGCTTCTTTAATGGTAACAATTTCTACGAAATTAGAATCAGCCTTACTAATAGACTTAGAAAATATAATTTTGGTTACATTGCCATGATCTCGCAAAATGCCCAAAATATCTGCATCCCCAATACTACCAAAAATGGCTCCATCAATATTAAATTTCAGCCAACCCTCCTTCGAAGCCTCCCATAAAATAGCTTCACGGCTTATCGCTTTCCTGCACTCCATGTGAACCAAATTCAACCATCCAAAGATTTCTTGAGTTTGGTTACTCAACTCTGGCCAACTAACTTTAGCTTTCATCCATATGGCAATCTGCATCTTAATAACATCATATAGTTGAGAAAGATCCCATATTTTCCCATTAAAAAACAACTCATTCCAGAATAACCATATAGGCCATACAATTGAGTACAAAGTTAGCATCCATACTTTTTGTCTTTCATTGTTAGGGCATATTGATGACCAAGCTACAAATAATAATTTTGGATTATTATGAGAAACCTAATCAATTCCCCACTCTTTACACCACATACTCCAAATTTTCCATGTTTCATCATAAGTACAAAAAAGATGTCTAACAGTTTCTTGTCTGTGTTTACAAATTACACAAGTTGATTGCTCATAAAGGATTAAACCTCTCTTTACTAATTCTAATTTAACAGCAATCCTTTCCCACATAAGCTGCTAAGGAAAGACCTCCATTCTATATGTAGCCTACCCTAACCAAATTTGTATCCATAAATCATCAAAAATTGGTTTGAATTCAAAACAATTTTACAAAAAGATTTAGAGGAATACCCTTGTCACGACCCGGAACTCCCATCGAGCTTGTGACAACAGCCACGAAGCCTCGACAGATATTCTTCACCCCGAATGCCGATCGAAACCTCGCAAAGCTCTCGTATTAGCTTTCGCACTTCCTCGGTGAGCAATAGTTATCAAATATTGTAATTCGAAGGATTACGAGTCGTTTCCAAATCAAAACATAACATATTATTTTCTAGCTCACAGGGGCATTTTCATCATTTTTCATCGAAAATCTCCAAACTTGCTAAAAATGAAGTAGGTAAGCAGAAAATATATATTTAGTGATTTAAAAACAAATTAAGTATCTAAAATGTTCATTTGAAGTGAAAATTTGACCATTTGAATATAATAAAAATATTCAATAAAATAAACTATTTTCTTGTAAAATAATTTTTATAAAGCTATCGATAAATAATTCTTACAGCGTAAAAGTCAATTATATTCATATATACTATAAAGCAAATAACCAAAGCATAAAATTACTTTTACAGTGACACATGGGCCCACATCTAACCAAAATGCATCGGAAGCTGAAAACCTACAGCTTTTGTCGATTCAAGTCTAAATGAAGGTCCTTGTCAAAGTCAACTAACTATGGAATTTCTCGAGCCTGAAATGTGAGGAAAGGAGGGTGGTGAGATTATAAAATCCCAGTGAGTAAACAAACACTATCTAAACTATCTAAAGGCGAATAAATGGAGACGAATTAAAATAAGTCATCATATTGTAATTTCATTACCTTTCAACTAATTTCAACTAAATAAACAAATAGGCTTATGATTTCCTAAAAAGCTTGGCTCGTGCCAAAAATCATTCTCATACTCAGTTATCAGGGATACCTTGATCGAGGGTTATCCCAACCGAGTTTGCTAAGGCTGTTAAATGTCTTTAGATCTAAAATTTTAGCCATGCCTTGGCGTTGGCTGAGTCTCACTCTCACGCGGTGGTCCACGTGAAGTGTACTCAAATCTTTACCTCAGGAGATACTTCATCCAACATCTTCCCCCGGAGGTAAATATATAATTGGGTTACCGTGCCCCTTTCATAGGCAGTTCACGGAAACCCCCACCACTACAGTGACTATAGATTATTTTATCTACCACCTGATTTATAAAATCTTTTTTTGCATGACATGACAATTTATCGCAACCTAGTCTCTCAAGACTGAATACACAGTACAAATAATTCTAACACTAAAAATCAGTTTAGCCATTCATGCTCATATATTGTCATAAGCCATTCAATTTAAAACCATAAATTTACAACACAAGCAAGCAGTCTTTAATTACTCTATTTTCAAAACCAGTATTCAATTTTTCAAAAAATTTATAAAATCATTTCATAAAATCACAATTTCTCCTAAAACATAGCAATTTACCATTTAAACCCCTTTTCTATTAAATCACACAATTGTATAAAACTACTCTAGATAATTAAGATGATAATAAGTTTACTCACAGTTCTAGAAGTCGATGTACTCCTAATCCCAGTCTCCAAGCACAATCTCTATACTTTTACCAGTGTAATTTACTTACCACCTATCCACAATGTACAATACATAATTCACCACATGAATGCTTGACCATTATAAAATCAATTCAGTCTCAGTGTATATGCATGATATGATATGCAACTTATTCGACTACTGCTTAAATGCGGTGCTGACCTAATTTGGCCTATTACCTGATTAAATGACAATTGTGTCCGATTTGGCCCCAAATTGGTCCATTTCATTTCTAATATTTCAATTCACTAAATACAATTCCAATAATATAAAATTCAGCCTAACAACCCTCACAATTCTTCTTGAAAATTTCGGCCATTGTGGTGCACTATCACTAAAAATTTTTCCATTCCATTTTCTCACAATAAATCATCATTTCATAAAATTTTCAACCAATTCACTTGATTACAAAATCAATTCATTACTTCTACACTTCACATAGGGTTCAACCATTGAAGGTTCATGGGGAAAATGGATTCTTTTCTTGTTGTTTTGTTTCTAAACATGCTTAACTAACTAAAAACACTAACATAACTTATAATCAAATCAATCTAACATCATTCTCTCTCCATATCCATTCCAACCAGCCATGAATTCATCATGAAAACATGTAATTTAACCATGGAAAATGAGGAGAAATGCATGGGAAAGGTAAATCACTAGCAAAATCAAAGAAATTTTACCTTTGCTTGATCAAATCCTTGAATTCCAACACTTTCTCTTTGATTTTTCCCACCTAGGGTTTGTTCTTCCTTGGTTTCTCTTCTCTTCTAGTTTGGCTGACCACTATAGGAGAAATGGGCTGATTTTTATGCCTTTTTATAAAGAAACAATAAAATAATAAAAGCATGACACATGGTATTTCCTTATTGGTTCAAATTTTAAATATTTGACTTTTAATTCTTTAATTCTACACCACACATTTCTCATGTTTATCCATTTCCATGATAAATAAAATCCCTTGGTCTTGATAAGTGTCGGGGGTGAAAATTTATCGATTTGCCACTAGAGTGGCAAAATTACCATTTTGCCCCTATACTCAAAATTATACCGAAATTAAAATTTTTCACTTCTAAACCTCACATCATACTCCAATAAGTCAAATGGAGCCAAACAAATCTTTTCTAAAATTTTCATTTTGTCCCCAAATGGCAAATGACCTTTTTACCCCTGGATAGTGAAAATTCTGGTTTGGCTCCAAATTGATCATCGAACTCCAAATCACCATTTTAAGTCATCCCTGGACTATGAAACTCTTACTTTCACCTTAAAATCTCTATTTTAATTAGTTCGAGGTATAAATCGACTTACTTGTACTTTTAAGCACAATACCAACTTTTAAATATTCTTCCGGGGCTGTTCAAATATACAATCACTCTATCAGTCTCATGTGTAACATGGTAGATAATTTAAGGTTGGGCTTGACAACCTCATACTAGTTGTTGCCTTTCAAATAGCCCCGTCATCAAGATCCTTACTTAAAGTATGTTCTTGTAAATGGCCCCAAAAATTAGACCATTGGTTAAGTTTCCAACCAAACAAATTCCTTAATCAATGCAAGTTTTACCGGCAAATAAACCATAGGATACACAATATTTCTATTTGTCTACAAAATAATCAAACAATATATGTATAAAATAAATCAAAAAAAGAAAGACTCATAATTTCAAGATATTATTTGACATGTAATACTATTTTCTATTAGCTAGATTATAATTATGAATCCAAACTATCAAATTAGTTAAAAAAATTTAGACATGAAGCATTTCAAAACTTAATTTGGATTGAAAATTACTTATAGTTGAAGCCTAGATGAGTTGTTTTGAGAGAGTGAAAAGCATTGCCAAGGACCAAGAAAAGAAAACATCATTGTGGGTCTTAAGAGTAGGACTTGAATTTTTGAAGAGGGAAAGTACTTTAGATTTTGATTTTTTTAATAAAATCTTAAATTATAGTAAGAAATTTTTTTATCTTTCCATGTACTATTTAAATATTAATATATAAGTTATTTTGTTTTATAAATTTACTTTGACTCCACTCCTTACAAAATTATAAAAAATCAATGGGTTCATTAGTATCATTAACTATACAAAACTCTAGATAAGTAGTATAACAAGTAAATATTTTTTGTAAAAGTAATATAGCAAGTAAATATTTTTTGTAAATGAGTGGTGTCATATGGTACTATTTGTCAAACCTTGTTTTATAAAATAATTACAACGTCATTTACATGCTCAATAGAATGTTTGAATATTTAAGAATTTCGAGAAATCGTTAAAAGACGATATTGCCCCTAATGGTACCATTAAGTCGATTAAGCCTCGAACTAGTTCAAATAGGAATTTTGAGGTGAAATTAAGAGTTTCACAGTTCAGGGATGACTCAAAATGGTAATTCGGAGTTCGGGGATCAATTTGGAGTCAAACCGAAATTTTTACTATCTAGAGGTAAAATGGTCATTTGCCACATGGGGACAAAATGAGAATTTTAAGAAAAGATTTTTTTTGTTCCCATTTAACTTATTGGAGTATGATTTGAGTATTGGAGTATAATTTGAGGATTTGGCAGTGAAAAAGTTTAATTTCGATGATTTTTGGAGTGTATGGGCAAAATCGTAATTTTTTCATCGACGGACAAAATTTGAGATTTTGAGAGAATTTAGATCACATTTGACAAATTGGAGAATGGTATGAGTATAAGGGATGAAAAATATGTCTATGGGTAATTTTTCAGTTTTTGGGGCAAAAATGTAATTTTGCCACCCCAGGGGCAAAACGGTAATTTTGCACCCCCAGAGCATTTTTCCAGCACAAGGTCTTCACCCATCATCATTTTTGACCCTTGAATAATGTGTGGTGGAGAGAGAAAGCTTAATAGTTAAGAAATGACACATGGACCAATAATAAGGTGACATGTGTCAAGTTTATATTCATTAATTATTTAACTTTAAAATAAACATAAAATCAGCCAACTCTCTTTCATATGGCCGGCCAAACAAAGAAAAAGGAAGAACAAAAGGAGGAAAGGAAAAAACAAGAAACCTAGGTGGGAAAATTAAAGGAAAATTGGTGGATTTCAAGGAATCAAGCAATCAAAGGTAAAATTTCTTGATTTTGACTTGTGATCTACCTTTCCCATGCTTTTCTCTTTATTTTTCATGGTTAGATTTAATGTTTTCATGGTGAACTCATGGCTGCCCAAATGGGTATGGAGAGAGAATGAAGTTAGATTAATTTGATTTTAAGTTATGTTAGTATTTTTAGTTAGTTTAGCATATTTAGAAACAAAACAACAAGAAAAGAATTCATTTTCCTCCATTACCATTATTGGCTGAATTTTCTAGGGGAATATTGGCTTCTGATCTTGATGTTTATTTGAGGAATTATGATGAATAATGATGAATTATGAGCTTAGAGAAATAATGGAAATTTTCAGAGCAAAAATATGAATTTTTACCCACTATGGGTATTTTCGTAATTTGCTATTGAGACTGATAATTTGCACCACACTGAGGAACATTAAGTCAATTTGGGTGCAATTGAGGTATAGAAACTGAAAAAAATTAATTTGGAGTTTAAACGGACGCGTATATCGATTTATCGGGTAAAAGATCGAAATAGGCTAACATCGCGTTTAGGCAAAATTTAGACATTTTGCACTTCATATCATGCATTAGTACTATAAATTAGTTTATTTTGGTTTAGTACCAAAATAGTAAACCTCTTAATTGTGCAATTTGTCGAGATGGCGAATCCTCTGGCAAGGGCAAAGAAATCGCACCCGAGGAGTAATAGTTGGAGTATCCGAATTTAGTTTTAGAAACTGTGAGTAAACTTATTATCGTCTTAATTATTTAGAGTAGTTTTATACAATTGTGTGATTTTATGAAAAATGGGTTTAAATGGTAAATTGCTTTATTTTAAGAGAAATTGTGATTTTATAAAATGATTTTATAAATTTTCTAGAAAATCGAATACTGGTTTTGAAAATAGAGTAATTGGAGACTGCCTGCTTGTGTTATAAATTTATGGTTTTAAATTGAATGGCTTATGACAATAAATGAGCATGAATGGCTAAACTGATTTTGGTGTTAGAATTATTTGTACTGTGTATTTAGCCTTGAGAGGCTAGGTTGCGATAAATTGCCATGTCATGTAAAAAAAGATTTTATAAATCAGGTGGTAGATAAAAGATTAGCTACTACAGTGTAGGGGGGTTCCGTGGGCCAGCCTATTAGAGAGGCACGGTAAAGTCCTTTATATTCTCACCTCGGTCGTAGAGGCGCGTAGGGTATTTCCTGAGGTGGGATTTTTGAGTGCACTTCACGTGGACCACCGCGTGAGAGTGAGACTCAGCCAACGCTAAGGAACGACTATATTTCAAAATAAAAATATGATTTATGCGAAATATGAATTTTTAACAACCTTGGCGGACTCGGTTGGATACCCCTAGTCCAAGTGTCCCCGAGTACAGGATTTGGCATGAGCCAAGTTTTCAGTAATTCACGAGCCATATTGATTATTTGGTTGAAATAAATATTCGTGATGTGAAAAATTTGCTGAAGTTAATTATTTTTAATTGTCTCCATTTACTTGCCTTTAGATAGTTTAGATGGTGTCTGTTTACTCACTGGGATTTTATAATCTCACCACCCTCAATTCCCCACATTTCAAGTTCGGGATAGCCGGTAGATAGACGATTGCATCAAGGACTTCAGTTAGCCTTGCATTGGCAAATTTATAGGTTCACAAACTCGCATCTTATTGGTTAGTTGGGGGCCCACGTGTCATTGTAAAAGTAATTTTATACTTTAGTTATTTGATTTAAAATATGTATGAACATATTTAGCTTTTACACCATGTTTTTGGCGAGTTTTGATATTTTCGAAGAAAAATGACGAAAATGCACCTGTGAGCCAAAAAATAATATTTTATTGTTTTGATTTGGAAACGACTTATGATTTCTTGAAATGCAAGATTTAATAACTGTCGCTCACCGGGAAGATGCGAAAGCTGATGCTAAGCCTTGCGGGGTTTCGATCGGTATTCAGGATAATGAGTGCCTATCGGGACTTCACGGCAGTTGTCCCAGGCCCGACGGGAGTTTCGGGTCGTGACACTATTTCAATGTAAGTAGGTTCGCCACTTGTAGTAACATGCTAATATCTTGTTTAATATGTCATGCCATATCTTACGTAATAATTGATTAATTGTGTAAAATATATTTTCCATGCATAAGATAAAATAACATTTTCAAGATAAAAGATAAAAGGAAATCAAGCTGCTGACTATTTGGCGAATTGAGGTCATACTCATCAAAATCTCCAAGTCTTCTCACAAGCGCAAGGTGAGCTCTAAGGTATCCTGCGACTAGACAAAACAAATTTACCTTATGTTAGATTTAAATAAATGCAAAGGAGTAGTACTCCTAATTTATTTTTGTTTGATTAATTATTTAGAATCATGTAACATGGAAGCATTTCAATTTTTTATTTGCATTCATAAATATGCACGTAAAAGGAAACATTTCACTTTAGGTATTTATTTAAATTTTCCTCAAACTCATGTAATTCTGGAGGTTCGATTTATGTCCCCCTCCCCATTGTATCTTTATTTTTAATTAATAAAACTCTAACAGGGTAGCTGAACCCTGTAGGAATTTCTAGCATAAAATAAAAACATTTTCAAGATAAAAGATAAATTAATAATAAAAGGAAAGTGAATCTTTTTAATAAAAACCTTGATTCTTTGTGTCTTATAAATAAAAAATTATTATGATTTTTTTCATTCAAACTAAAATAGTATTCAAAGCAAAATTGTGGCTTTCTTCCTGGTATTCAGAGTAAAACAAAATTCAAAGCAAACAATAGTTGTTTTTTGTGAATCTTTGGAGCAAGTAAGTTTTTTTGTTCTTCAATTTTCTTTTTTTTTTAATTCAATAAAAAGATCATAAAAAAATTTTAAATTATTTTCTTTTTGATCCAAATCATTAGGATTTAAATCCTTTTGCTTTTTTTTTTCGTTTTTAAAAATTTCTTATTTGTTGCCTCAACATGAAAATTTTTATATTGAATGATGAAAAATTTTCATGTATAAGATGAAAAATTCTTATTCAAAGATAATTTTTCGTTTTTAAAAATTCTTATGCGTGCAAGGATCACCTATGTTCGATACAAGTCCTATGCACACAAGGATCAACTGCATGCAAGACTTGCCACTCATAAATCCTCTTGTGCATAGGGATCTCTTATGCATGAGATTTGCTACACCATGCGAGTCCGTTTACATGTAGGGATCTCCTGCATGTGAACTTGCCACACACATGCCTTTTTTTTTTTCTGATAAGTTTTTCTTGAATCAATATTTAAAATAAAAAATATTATTGCATACATATACTTATATATATTATGTTTGTCCACAAGCTTCTTTTTTTTTCTTCCTCTTTTTCTTTGGCTAAGATATAGTTCACTCTAAAGATCCATTATAATGAACCTGTTAGGGCTATTCTTGTTGAAATAAGGAAACAAACCACTACACATAAAGGAAGAACATTGCTTTCAAAGATCTTTCTTTTAAAAAGATTCGTGCATGAAAGGTTTGTGAAGTTCCTCTTGTTCCTAAAAATTGGAAGACAAAGTATTATAGAAAGAGGAGAAGATCGCTTTTGGGAAGAAGTCCATGCCAAACAAGTTGATGAACATCCTTTTGAACTCGTTAAATATGATTGGAATCACCTATGCTTTGAAACACCTATTCATAAATGACTTCGTATTCTAGGGCGATCAATGTTAAAGTTTAGGTTTAAGTGTGCTGAGTTTCCACTTTTCATTATTAAATTTGACACTAATTCTCAATTTTCCATGATTAGGATGAGTGGGCAAACAAAGTGTTCAAGAATCCTACTTATGTTAAAATGCTCTCAACTGAGGGAGTGCTCGATGTTATATGACTCATCCTCAAGTTCAACATCCGTAAAAAGAAAAAGATGAATGTATAGAGTGCTATTCTTGCTAGGTGGAGCACTTTTTCTCATACCATGATTATAGCTTGGGGAAGTGTACCTTCATTTCAAAAGATATGCATATTCTCTTAAAAATTCTTTATATGGGAAAGAATGATTTTTACTCTATCAAGCTTTTTGAAAAAGAGGAGTATGTTCAAGAATTTTTGTCGATCTACTCAAAAGAAATCTAAGTAAATTTTCAAAAGTTGCATAATTCTCCAATTGGAGAACATTTGCAAGCTTATAAAATAGCCTTAATTTATTGAAGAATTGTGCAACCTTTGAAATTTTACTCAGACTATTAAGTAGATCAAGGAAAAAAATTATCGAACACACTTCTTATAATACCTCGTACTTTGATATTGTCACGACCCGAAACTCTCATCGAGCCCGTGACAACCGCCGCGGCGTCCCGATAAGCACTCATTACCCCGAATGCCGACAGTTATTAAATCTCGCATTTCAAGAAAACATAAGTTGTTTCCAACTCAAAATAATAAAATATTATTTTCTGGCTCACAGGGGCATTTTTGTTATTTTTCTTTGAAAATATCGAAACTCGCCAAAAACATGGTGTAAAAGTTAAATATATTCCTACGTACTTTAAATCAAATAACTGAAGAATAAAATTACTTTTTCAGTGACACGTGGGCCCCCAACTGACTAAGAAGATGTAGGGCTACGAACCCTTACTTCCTATGATGCAACTCCGAGATTAATTCTCGTCTTAATCAACTATCAACAAACTGTCCTGAGCCTGAAAATGGATAGGAAGAGGGGTGAGATTATGATTACATAATCCCAGTGATTAAACAATTACCATCAAAAGCATCTAAAGCCGAGTAGATGGAGATAATATAAAAACGTTATATCTCAATAATGTTCATAACACAAATTTCGTTTCAATCTATACCAAACAATTTATTTTCATCAAAATTTCCCAGCTTATGAATTTCTTAAACTTGGCCCCTGCCAAAATCATTCTCGCAGGTACCTTTGTCAAGGTATCCCACTGAGACCGCCAAGGCTGTTCAATGACCCATACCCATAAACATGTTTTCACATCTAACACACAGCCGTTCCTTGGCGTTGGTTGAGTCTCACTCTCACGTGGTGGCCCGAACGTGAGGTGCACTCAAATCATACCTCAGGAGATACTTCACCCAACATCTCCCCCCGCAGGTAAGTATATAATTGAGTTACCGTGCCCCTCTCATAGGCAGTCCACGGAAACCCCCACCACTGCAGTGACCGTTTAATATACCACCAAACCCATAAAAATTCCAGTAGCATAATATGGCGAATAAAATGTAATCCAGTCTATCGAGACCAATCCAAAACTATTCATATATTTCATGCCAACCCCAAAAATTTAGCCATCATGCTACCATAGTGTCATAAGCCCCAATTTCAATAACATATAAAATCATAAATTTCAACACAGTCTCCATATACTCAATTTTCCCAAAACAATGTTTGATTTCAAAAGCAGTATAAATCTCATTTTTATTAAAAAAATATTTTAATTAGAAAATAAAATATTTAATAATTTAAGCTCACCATTCAATAAAAGCATCAAACAAGTATAATAACTCTAGATATTTAAGACGATAAGTTATCCACTCACAGTTTTAGGAGTCGACGTACTCCTAATCCCAGTCTTCAAGCACAATTTCTGTACTTTTACCAGTGTAATTTGCTCACCACCTATCCACAATGTACAATACATAATTCACCACAGCAATGCTTGACCTTTATAAAATCAATTCAGGCTCGGTATATATGCATGATATGATATACAACTTATCCGACTACCGCTTAAATGCAGTGCTGACCTAATTCGGCCTATTACCCGATTAAATCGATATACGCATCCGTTTAAACTCCAAATTAATTTTTTTCAGTTTCTAGACCTCAATTGCACCCAAATTGACTTAATGTCCCTCAGTGTGATGCAAATTATCAGTCTTGATAGCAAATTACGAAAATACCCCTAATGGGTAAAAATTCATATTTTTGCTCCAAAAATTTCCATTATTTTTCTAGACTCATAATTCATCATTATTCATCATAATTCCTCAAATAAACATCAAGATCATCAGCTAATATTCCCCTAGAAAATTCAGCCAATAATGGTAATGGAGGAAAATGAATTCTTTTCTTGTTGTTTTGTTTCTAAATATGCTAAACTAACTTAAAACACTAACATAACTTAGAATCAAATTAATCTAACAAGTTTCTCTTTCCTAACCCATTTTTTCAGAATTTAATTCATCCTCAAATAACATGATTCAACCATGAAAAATGATGGGAAATGCATGGAAATGATAAATCTTAAGCTATGCTTGAAAAATCATACCTTTAAACACTTGATTCCTTGAAAAATCACACTTTTTCTTTGAATTTTCTCACTCTAGGGTTTCTTCTTATTTCTCTCTCTCTCCTGCTGGTTTTGGCTGACCATCCCAATGAAGAATTCTGAAATTTTCAAGCCTTTTAATAGGCTTAATAAAATATTATTATTTTATTTACCTTTTGAATATTTTATTATTTTATTTTTTTCTAGCCATCTTTTTGACTTTCTTTTTCTACCACTCAATCCTCTTCACTTATCCATGTCTTCCATGAAATTTCTAGACTTTTCCAAAGTTTTGGTGGAGTAAATTTTTAAAAATTACACTTTTGCCCCCGTAAAGTGAAAAATTACATTTTTACCCCAAAAACTGGAAAATTGCCCATAGATATATTTTTCATCCCTTATACTCATACCATTCTCCAATTTGTCAAATGTGATCTAAATTCTCTCAAAATCTCAAATTTTGTCCACGAGTGGAAAAATTACAATTTTGCCCCTAGATAGTGAAAATTTCGGTTTGACTCCGAATTGATCCTCGAACTCCTAATTACTGTTTTGAGTCAGCCCTGAACTGTGAAACTCTTAATTTCACCTTAAAATTCCTATTTGAACTAGTTCAAGGCTTAATCGACTTAATGATACCATTAGGGGCAATATTGTCTTTTAACGATTTCTTGAACTTCCTAAATATACAAACATTCTATCGAGCATGTGAATGACATTATATTTATTTTACAAAGTAGGGTTTGTGTAAAACCCGACCCTATAAATACATGTCATGACATACATGCATTGAGTAGCATGTTATTACGCTAAAAAAAGCACTTAAGAATAGACGAAACCCGGTATTGTACCGAACGGTACACTTAAATTGATTTAACCTCGAACTAGTTCAAATAGGAATTGTAGGATGAAATTTAATATTTTATAGTCCAGGAATGACTAAAAATGATTGTTCGGAGTTCGAGGGTTCATTTGGGGTAAAGTTAGAAATTTTGATATTCAAGGGCAAAATCGTCATTTTGCCACCTAAGATAATAATTTGAATTTTTGACCAAGATTAACTATTTGGAGTATAATTTAATGATAGGAAGTGAAAAAGTTTAATTCTGGTGATTTTTGGAGTGTAGGGGCAAAATCGTAATGTTGCCACCCATTGACAAAATTTGAGATTTTGAGAGAATTTAGATCAAATTTGACAAATTGGAGAATGGTATGAGTATAAGGGATGAAAAATATGTCTATGGGCAATTTTTCAATATTTGGGGCAAAAATGTAATTTTTGACTTTTACGGGGGCAAAAGTGTAAATTTCAAAAATTACTCCACTGAGACTTTGGATGAGTCTGAGAATTTTATCTAAGCTATGAATATCTGAGACAAGTGTATGGTGAAAATTTGGAAACAAATGGATGAAATTTTTAAAATGGGCCAATGGGAAAGTGACATGTGGCATTTTTTTAATGATATAATATTATTTTAATGAAAAGTCAGCCCATTTAAACCCAAATTTTAAGTGCTGGCCGGCCATAAGGAAGAACAAGAGAGGAAATAGAGAGGAAAGGAAGAAAAAAAGAAAAACCAAAGAGAAACAAGAAAATTCAAAGGGAAATTCGCGATTTTCGACCGTTTACGCGTCTAACGGTAAGATTTTTCGATTTTAGCTTGATTTCTAACTTTCCTATGCCTTTATTTCCATTTAGCATGCTTGAGGAGAGAGATCAAAAAGTGATATCAAGGGCTGGACGAAATTCTAGGAGAGAGAAATTAAAATTTTTAGGTTTTGATTTTTAGTTAAATTGATAGTTTTAGTTAGTTAAATGTGTTTAGAAATTAAATTGGGCAAGAAATCATTAAATTTTCACAATACCCACTCTTGGCTGGATGCTCAATGCTGTACAATGATGATGAATTGATTTTATTCTAAGGAAAATGAAGAGAAAATGATGAAAAACGATTAAACGTGATAGAAAAACAAAGTAGAAAATTAACCGACTTAATGTCCCATTTTTGGCCGAATTTTCCAAGGAAGGGAGTGAGCTGATTTTGTTGTTTTTAGAAGGTTATTGGCTGATATTTAATGGTTAGAAATGTTGGAGAGAGAATGGGATGATTTAGAGCTAAAATGGAGCGCGTTAGCAATTTATCGGGTAAAGTGCCAAAAATAGGTTAATACCGCATTTAAGCCGTTTTAGGCTATTGCATTTCATACCATGCATTAGTATAGGATTTAAGTTAATTATATAGTGATTTAGCATCAATGTGATGAATTGTGTAAATTTTTGTAATGTGTCTATGAGGAGAGCCTTCCGGAAAAGGCAAAGAACTCGTACCCGACGGGTAGTGATCGGGGCGCTTAGAAAGCTTTTAGTTTGTACAAACGGTGAGTAAACTTATTATTATTGTAAATTATCTAGAGTTTATTTTTAAATGCCCTTTATGTATTTTATGAAATGAAAACGAGATTAAAACAGGATTTTTGATGTTTTAGGAATAAATGTGACAAATAAAAATATATTGTATTGATTATGAAATTGAGTAATTGGAGGCTACATATTGACTTGAAAAATATATATTTTCCTAGGAATGGCTTATGAGAAATGAGTATATGTGGCTATATTTTGTGAATGCATTGGGAAATTTATGTAAGTTGTTTTACTATGCAGGCTGGATAAATAAATAAAAGCCACGTTATACTGTCGAAATTTTATTAAAATTGGTGGGTTAGTCACTGCAGTGACGAATTTTCGTGGACTGCCTATTAGAGGGGCACGGTAAACCCAGTTATATAGTTACTCCGGTTGTAGAGGCGAGGAGGGTAACTCCCGGGGTAGTATTAGAGCTCACTTCACGTCGAACCCCCACGTGAATGTGTAACTCGGCCAACGCCAAGGGACGGCTGGTTTTAAAAATAAAAATGTGTTTCACGTGTGAATATTTTAACACCCTTGGCGGACTCGGTTAGATGCCTCGGCCAAGGTATCCTCGAGGATTAGTTTTGGCTTGAGCCTTGTTTTAATAAAAGACATAAGCCTTAACAACTATTTTGGTAAATTATAAATATTTTATGGTTTAAGAAATAAATTGAAAACATTATGAAATGGGTTGAAATTTGTTGTTTAAACTTGCCTCCATTTTACTCGCCTTTAGATATTTATGATAATGTCTGTTTACTCATTAGGATTTTATAATCTCACCACCCTCCTTTCCACCCATTTCAGGTTCAGCATAGACTGTAGATAGCTGATCTCATCGAGGACTACCATTGGATCTGCATTTTTCAAGCCGTAGGTTCACAGTCCTCTTTACTTTTGTTTATTCGGGGGCCCTCTTGTTATTGTAAATTAAATTAAATATTTTGGCTTACTATATTTCAGTATGTATAAATTTATTTAGCTTTTACGCTATAAAAATTATTCACGTATAACTCTATAAATATTGTTTTATAAGAAAATAGAATATTTCCCTTAATATTTCTTTTATTTTCTTATTATATTCAAATAACCGTAATTTCGTTTTAAATGAAGATTTTAGACTTTTAAACTCATTTTGAATATGAATTATGTATTTTGTACTTGTATATTACGTTTTAGCCAGTTTTGAAATTTTTGAGAAAAAAATGACCAAAATACCCCTATGTGGCGAAAATTTTATTTTGATTGTTTTTGATCTAAAATAGTATATATTCTCTAAAAACTCGATATTTAACAATGATTGCTCACATGAAAGGAAAGAAACTGATATGTAAGCCTTGCGGGGTTTCAGTTGGCATTCCGGATAATGAGTGTCAATCGGGACGTCGCGGCGATTGTCATGGGCCTGAGGGAGGTTTCGGGTCGTGACAATTCTATTGGTATCAGAGCTTTTGGTTTTAAAGATAAGAGCTTTTGGTTTTAAAGATAAGAGTTTTTGGTTTTAAAGTGGTTTTAAAAAAATTACAATATCAGTGTGGCCCCGGATTATGTTAAGTTAGGGTGAATAGAATGCATGCATTTTCATATAGAGCCTAAGGTTCCCTAAGCTTGCTCGTTTTCTCTTATAGATTATTATGCCTCCTCGACGCGGACGCCCACCTCTCACTAGATCGGTTGGGAGGGGAAAAGGTCGTTCCCAATGTCGTCAGCTAGATGCAGTAGGGGAAGAATCGGCTGCGTCTACCATTCGAGCAGCACCTACTGCTGAGCAGGCCGATAGTCCTCCACATCCTCCATCTCCTCTGCCACCTACGGGTATTCCCACCATGCCTACTGAGGCAGCACAGGCATTGGCAGCTTTCTTTACCGCAATGGCTGGTGGAGCTCCGACTGGTCAAGTTCCACCTATAGTACCACCAGTTACTCCTTTAGTTCCACCACCGGTACAAGATGTATCCATTTCCAAGAAGCTAAAGGAGGCTAGACAGCTCGGTTGTGTGTCTTTCACGGGTGAGTTGGATGCCACTGTGGCAAAGGACTGGATTAATCAGGTTTCAGAGACTCTCTCTGATATGAGATTAGACGACGACATGAAGCTGATGGTGGCTACGAGATTATTAGAGAAGAGGGCTCGTACTTGGTGGAATTCAGTGAAGTCCCGTTCCACTACTCCTCAGACGTGGCCCGATTTTCTCAGGGAATTTGATGGTCAATATTTCACTTATTTTCATCAAAAAGAAAAGAAGAGAGAATTTTTGAGTTTGAAACAAGGGAATCTAACTGTAGAGGAGTACGAGACTCGTTTTAACGAGTTGATGTTATATATGCCGGATCTGGTGAAATCTGAGCAAGATCAGGCCAGTTATTTCGAGGAAGGGCTCCGTAATGAGATTAGAGAGCGGATGATAGTGACTGGTAGGGAGCCGCATAAGGAGGTGGTACAGATGGCTTTACGAGCTGAGAAGCTCGCGACTGAAAATAGGAGGATTCGGACTGAGTTTGCAAAAAGGAGGAATCTTGGTATGTCTTCTAGTCAGTCAGTAAAAAGAGGCAAGGACTCAGCGACTTCAGGGAGCACTACTTCTGTTTCCGTGACATCTCCTCGACCTCCATTTCCACCATCACAACAGAGACCTTCGAAGTTTAGCAGATCAGCTATGACTAGTTCTGGGAAGAGTTTTAGAGGTTCTGACCGATGCAAAAATTGTGGGAATTATCATAGTGGGCTATGTAGAGAGCCAACAAGATGTTTCCAATGTAGACAGACGGGTCATATTAGGAGTAATTGCCCACGGTTAGGATGAGCCACGGTAGTTGCATCATCTTCACCAGCTCACACTGATATGCAGAGAAGAGATTCTTCTGGGTTGCCACCTGAGACAGGGAGTGGCCATACGGTCCGGTGTGGAGAGTAATACCCCGGCACATCCACCTTCAAGACCACAGACTTGTACCTCGACAAGAGTTTTTTGTTGTGACGAAAGATGAGGCACAGGTCCGACCTGGAGCAGTGACAAGTACTATGTCTTTATTTGATAAAAATGCTTATGTTTTGATAGATTCTGGCTCAGATAGGTCTTATGTGAGCACCACATTTGCATCAATTGCTGATAGAAACTTGTCACCATTAGAGGAAGAAATTGTAATTCACACCCCTTTAGGAGAAAAGCTAGTTAGAAACAGTTGTTATAGAGATTGTGGGGTAAGGGTAGGCGAGGAAGAATTTAGGGGTGACTTAATTCCTCTAGAGATCTTGGATTTTGATCTAATATTGGGTATGGACTGGTTAACTGCACATCGAGCGAACTTGGATTGTTTCCGAAAGGAAGTTGTTCTTCAAAATTCGGAGGGAGCAGAGATTGTGTTTGTAGGGAAACGTCGAGTATTACCGTCCTGTGTAATCTCGGCCATCAAAGCTTCGAAATTAGTGCAGAAAGGGTATCCGACTTATTTGGCATACGTGATTGATACTTCAAAGGGGGAACCTAAGTTAGAGGATGTCCCGATAGTAAGTGAGTTTCCTGATGTATTTCCTGATGATTTACCGGGACTGCCTCCTGATCGAGAGCTTGAGTTCCCTATTGATTTACTTCCAGGTACCGCACCTATTTCTATCCCTCCATATAGAATGGCTCCGGCAGAGTTGAAGGAGTTGAAAGTACAATTGCAAGAGTTGGTGGACAAGGGTTTTATACGCCCTAGTATATCTCCGTGGGGAGCACCAGTTTTATTTGTGAAAAAGAAAGACGGTACACTTCGGTTATGTATCGATTACCGACAGCTTAACAGAATGACCATTAAGAACAAGTATCCGTTACCGAGGATTGATGACCTTTTCGATCAATTACAGGGAGCTACAGTGTTTTCCAAGGTTGATCTAAGGTCTGGGTATCATCAGTTGAGGATTAAAGAACAGGATGTACCCAAGACAGCGTTCAGGACTCGGTAAGGTCATTATGAGTTCTTGGTCATGCCTTTCGGGTTAACTAACGCACCGACAGCTTTTATGGATCTCATGAATAGGGTGTTCCACCCTTACTTGGACAAGTTTGTTATTGTGTTCATTGATGACATACTGGTTTACTCGAGAGATAATGATGAGCACGCTGCCCACTTGCGTATAGTATTACAAACTTTGAGGGAAAGACAGTTGTATGCAAAGTTTTCGAAGTGTGAGTTTTGGTTACAGGAAGTGGTATTCTTGGGACACGTAGTATCGAGAACTGGAATATATGTTGATCCTAAGAAAGTAGAGGCAATTTTACAATGGGAGCAACCTAAGACAGTGACGGAGATTCGTAGTTTCCTCGGATTAGCCGGTTATTATCGAAGGTTTGTTCAGGGGTTTTCCTTAATAGCAGCTCCTTTGACCCGTCTAACTCGTAAGGGAGTTACGTTTGTGTGGGATGATGTTTGTGAGAATCGATTTCAGGAGCTAAAGAACCGGTTAACCTCCGCTCCCGTTTTAACACTTCCTGTTAATGGTAAGGGATTTGTAGTATATAGTGATGCCTCAAAGTTGGGGTTGGGGTGCGTATTGATGCAGGATGAAAAAGTTGTGGCTTATGCTTCTAGACAGCTAAAGAGGCATGAAGCAAATTACCCTACCCATGATTTAGAGTTAGCAGCAGTGGTGTTTGCTTTAAAAATCTGGAGGCATTACTTGTATGGTGAGCATTATCGGATATTTACGGATCACAAGAGTTTAAAATATTTGCTCACCCAAAAGGAGCTTAATTTGAGGCAAAGGAGATGGTTGGAGTTGATAAAAGATTATGACTTGGTGATAGACTATCATCCGGGAAAGGCGAACGTTGTAGCTGATGCCTTAAGTCGTAAGTCTTCATCGTCTTTAGCAGCACTTCAGAGTTGTTATTTTCCAGCATTAATAGAGATGAAATCTCTTGGGGTCCAGTTGAGAAATGGTGATGATGGATCCTTATTGGCAAACTTCATTGTGCGACCTTCGTTACTTAATCAGATCAAGGACATTCAGAGGTCTGATGATGAGTTAAGAAAAGAAATTCAAAAACTGACCGATGGGGGAGTTAGTGAGTTCAGATTTAGATAGGATAACGTCTTGATGTTTAGAGATCGAGTTTATGTTCCTGAGGGAAACCAGTTGAGACAAGCGATCATGGAAGAAGCCCATTCATCTGCCTATGCATTACATCCCGGAAGTACCAAGATGTATAGGACTATCAGGGAGAATTATTGGTGGCCGGGTATGAAGCGAGACGTAGCAGAATTCGTAGCAAAGTGTCTCGTATGTCAGCAAGTTAAGGCGGAGCATCAGAGGCCAGCAGGCACACTTCAGTCTTTACCTGTTCTCGAGTGGAAATGGGAGCATGTAACTATGGATTTTGTTTTGGGATTGCCGCGGACACAGAGGGGAAAGGATGCGATCTGGGTGATCGTAGATTGGTTGACTAAGTCCGTTCACTTTTTAGCTGTCCATAGTACATACTCTATTGAGAAGCTGGCTCAGCTCTATATAAATGAGATTGTGAGGCTTCATGGAGTTCCCGTTTCTATAGTGTCAGACCGAGATCCTCGATTCACTTCTCGATTCTAGCCGAAATTTCAAGAAGCTCTCGAAACCAAATTGAAATTTAGCACTACTTTTCACCCACAGACGGATGGTCAGTCAGAGAGGACTATCCAGACCTTGGAGGATATGTTACGGGCTTGTGTCATTGACTTTATTGGGAGTCGGGACAAACATTTGCCATTGGTGGAATTTGCTTACAACAATAGCTTTCAGTCTAGCATTGGTATGGCACTGTACGAAGCTTTATATGGGAGAAAATGTCGTACTCCACTTTGCTGGGATGAAGTGGGTGAAAGGAAGTTAGTGAGTGTGGAATTGATCGAGCTAACTAATGACAAGATCAAGGTTATAAGAGAGAGGCTAAAGGTAGCCCAGGATAGGTAGAAGAGCTATGCAGATAAACGGAGAAAAGACTTGGAGTTTGATATCGATGATAAAGTTTTTCTTAAGGTTTCTCCTTGGAAAGGTAATAATTTGAATACTTTGAAGTATTAAATCTTATTGATTATACTATCATGATAAATTATGGTGTTTTATTGGATAATGAAAGGTGTGATTCGATTTACGAAGAGGGGAAAGCTCAACCCGAGATATATTGGACCATTCCGAATCATTGAAAGGATTGGACCAGTGGCTTATCGGTTAGAATTACCTCCGGAGTTAGATCGGATCCACAACGTTTTCCATGTCTCCATGCTTAAGAAATATGTACCAGATCCCTCTCACGTCCTCGAAGCACCTCCGATCGAGTTGCATGACGATTTGAAGTTCGAGGTACAACCTGTGAGTATCTTGGATCGAAAGGATCGAGTACTGAGAAACAAGAGTATTTCAATGGTCAAAGTGTTGTGAAAAAGTGCTCGAATGGAGGAAATGACATGGGAAGTAGAGCATCAGATGAGGAACCAATACCCACATCTATTTGTCGAATCTGGTAAGTGAAATTTTGAGGTTAAAATTTTATTTTAAGGGGGGTAGAATTGTAAAACCCGACCCTATAAATACATGTCATGACATACATGCATTGAGTAGCATGTTATTACGCTAAAAAAAGCACCTAAGAATAGACGAAACCCGATATTGTACCTAACGGTACACTTAAATTGATTTAACCTCGAACAAGTTCAAATAGGAATTGTAGGATGAAATTTAATATTTTATAGTCCAGGAATGACTAAAAATGATTGTTCGGAGTTCGAGGGTTCATTTGGGGTAAAGTTAGAAATTTTGATATTCAAAGGCAAAATCGTCATTTTGCCACCTAAGATAATAATTTGAATTTTTGACCAAGATTAACTATTTGGAGTATAATTTAATGATAGGAAGTGAAAAAGTTTAATTCTGGTGATTTTTGGAGTGTAGGGGCAAAATCGTAATGTTGCCACCCATTGACAAAATTTGAGATTTTGAGAGAATTTAGATCAAATTTGACAAATTGGAGAATGGTATGAGTATAAGGGATGAAAAATATGTCTATGGGCAATTTTTCAATTTTTGGGGCAAAAATGTAATTTTTGACTTTTACGGGGGCAAAAGTGTAAATTTCAAAAATTACTCCACTGAGACTTTGGATGAGTCTGAGAATTTTATCTAAGCTATGAATATCTAAGACAAGTGTATGGTGAAAATTTGGAAACAAATGGATGAAATTTTTAAAATGGGCCAATGGGAAAGTGACATGTGGCATTTTTTTAATGATATAATATTATTTTAATGAAAAGTCAGCCCATTTAAACCCAAATTTTAAGTGCTGGCCGGCCATAAGGAAGAACAAGAGAGGAAATAGAGAGGAAAGGAAGAAAAAAAGAAAAACCAAAGAGAAACAAGAAAATTCAAAGGGAAATTCGTGATTTTCGACCGTTTACGCGTCTAACGGTAAGATTTTTCGATTTTAGCTTGATTTCTACCTTTCCTATGCCTTTATTTCCATTTAGCATGCTTGAGGAGAGAGATCAAAAAGTGATATCAAGGGCTGGACGAAATTCTAGGAGAGAGAAATTGAAATTTTTAGGTTTTGATTTTTAGTTAAATTGATAGTTTTAGTTAGTTAAATGTGTTTAGAAATTAAATTGGGCAAGAAATCATTAAATTTTCACAATACCCACTCTTGGCTGGATGCTCAATGCTGTACAATGATGATGAATTGATTTTATTCTAAGGAAAATGAAGAGAAAATGATGAAAAACGATTAAACGTGATAGAAAAACAAAGTAAAAAATTAACCGACTTAATGTCCCATTTTTGGCCGAATTTTCCAAGGAAGGGAGTGAGCTGATTTTGTTGTTTTTAGAAGGTTATTGGCTGATATTTAATGGTTAGAAATGTTGGAGAGAGAATGGGATGATTTAGAGCTAAAATGGAGCGCGTTAGCAATTTATCGGGTAAAGTGCCAAAAATAGGTTAATACCGCATTTAAGCCGTTTTAGGCTATTGCATTTCATACCATGCATTAGTATAGGATTTAAGTTAATTATATAGTGATTTAGCATCAATGTGATGAATTGTGTAAATTTTTGTAATGTGTCTATGAGGAGAGCCTTCCGGAAAAGGCAAAGAACTCGTACCCGACGGGTAGTGATCGGGGCGCTTAGAAAGCTTTTAGTTTGTACAAACGGTGAGTAAACTTATTATTATTGTAAATTATCTAGAGTTTATTTTTAAATACCCTTTATGTATTTTATGAAATGAAAACGAGATTAAAACAGGATTTTTGATGTTTTAGGAATAAATGTGACAAATAAAAATATATTGTATTGATTATGAAATTGAGTAATTGGAGGCTACAAATTGACTTGAAAATATATATTTTCCTAGGAATGGCTTATGAGAAATGAGTATATGTGGCTATATTTTGTGAATGCATTGGAAAATTTATGTAAGTTGTTTTACTATGCAGGCTGGATAAATAAATAAAAGCCACGTTATACTGTCGAAATTTTATTAAAATTGGTGGGTTAGTCACTGCAGTGACGGGTTTTCATGGACTGCCTATTAGAGGGGTACGGTAAACCCAGTTATATAGTTACTCCGGTTGTAGAGGCGAGGAGGGTAACTCTCGGGGTAGTATTAGAGCTCACTTCACGTCGAACCCCCACGTGAATGTGTAACTCGGCCAACTCCAAGGGACGACTGGTTTTAAAAATAGAAATGTGTTTCACGTGTGAATATTTTAACACCCTTGGCGGACTCGGTTAGATGCCTCGGCCAAGGTATCCCCGAGGATTAGTTTTGGCTTGAGCCTTGTTTTAATAAAAGACATAAGCCTTAACAACTATTTTGGTAAATTATAAATATTTTATGGTTTAAGAAATAAATTGACAACATTATGAAATGGGTTGAAATTTGTTGTTTAAACTTGCCTCCATTTTACTCGCCTTTAGATATTTATGATAATGTCTGTTTACTCATTGGGATTTTATAATCTCACCACCCTCCTTTCCACCCATTTCAGGTTCAGTATAGACTGTAGATAGCTGATCTCATCGAGAACTACCATTGGATCTGCATTTTTCAAGCCGTAGGTTCACAGTCCTCTTTACTTTTGTTTATTCGGGGGCCCTCTTGTTATTGTAAATTAAATTAAATATTTTGGCTTACTGCATTTCAGTATGTATAAATTTATTTAGCTTTTACGCTATAAAAATTATTCACGTATAACTCTATAAATATTGTTTTATAAGAAAATAGAATATTTCCCTTAATATTTCTTTTATTTTCTTATTATATTCAAATAACCGTAATTTCGTTTTAAATGAAGATTTTAGACTTTTAAACTCATTTTGAATATGAATTATGTATTTTGTACTTGTATATTACGTTTTAGCCAGTTTTGAAATTTTTGAGAAAAAATGACCAAAATACCCCTGTGTGGCGAAAATTTTATTTTGATTGTTTTTGATCTAAAATAGTATATATTCTCTAAAAACTCGATATTTAACAATGATTGCTCACATGAAAGGAAAGAAACTGATATGTAAGCCTTACGGGGTTCCAGTTGGCATTCCGGATAATGAGTGTCAATCGGGACGTCGCGGTGATTGTCATGGGCCTGAAAGAGGTTCCGGATCGTGACAGTTTGACAACACTACCCCCCTTAAAATAAAATTTTGTCCTCAAAATTTCACTTGTCAACTCAAAGAAAAGGCAGGGTATTATCTTTTATTCGATGCTCAACTTCTCATGTTATCTCCTTTATAGGGAATCTTGAGTTTTTCCTCGTATTTATTTCCAACTCAACTTGAATACTTCACTTATATCTATTGTTACCCTTTAGAAGTTTGATCAGCAATAATCCTCTCGATCATGAGTCTTTATGTCATTTAGGATTATACTAAGTGGTTTCCCAAGATAAAGAGTCTACGTAGTCTCTTGTCTATAATTGGTGCTGCAGTCACTGACTATAAACAAGACTCTACATCAACTCCACTATTTCGCTGTTTACCACAAGAGTTGCTTCATTAATCACTTTTCATTTAACTGAGTTAATACAAGAATTATAAATCCTCTTAGTAATCCTTTATAGTACTCATTTTCTATGCCACCGTCGTAATCCTTTATTCACAAATTCGTTACTTAACATTGATGTTCCTTCTCATTAATCTCTCATCCTCTTTATTTCTTAAGATTTGACTTTGATCAATACATTATTGATCTTAATACTCCACAAGGTAATTTACTTCAATGTAGCCGTTGGAATCTACTTAATTAAAACAAATCTTTCACTTTTGGAGTTACTACCTTAGTCATTCTCAACGGCTTGGCTCCTTTTTGAGTCTATGCCACAATTAGCAAAGTAAATTTTCTATCACAGATGCATGATCGGGATACTGACCCCAACATATCCATATTAACTATGTGATATGCCACCGTCATCCCTTAGGGCATATTTCATTACCAATATTCACATATCTTTACCATGATAATTTCTCAAATAAATTAAAACCTGGGAAAAACATACTTTACAATTTATATCTCCCTCTATAAGCATCTCCAAAAATCCTCATGTCCTATGTCCCACCTTAGGACAGTCTTCCCATATGGTTCAATAGATCACAACTTCATCACACGCCTAAGGATTCATTATTGATAGTATCCCACTATTCTCATAGTTGAAACCGATTATATTCCTCATCTTAAAATTTTACGGTATCACTTTCTAATTCCCTCCATACTCAAATTTATAATCCTTGACTTAACCCTGTTAACTGATGATCAATTCATAGTACTGCAAGGTTTAATCGTTATTAAATCTAATAATTGCTGGAACCATTAATGGCTTTCTATTTCAACCTTCAGCACATATTTAAAATAATCGATCTTGCCACTAAGATAATTATTCATCCTCAATACTTATATTACTAATCTACCTTTGTCATACTAAAAGATTTTTATACTCCTTCTGTCCTTTAAACAACTACTCCATCATCCGTTTATATTATACACAACAAAAGTCAACTCTTAAGACTTTTATACAAGGGATTATTATCCTTCTCATTCTGCATCTGCCTAGGATTACATTATTACAAGCTTCAACAAGGCACTAAACATCTTTAGGATCATTATCATTTTGATCATTTTTCGAGTCTGTTTTAAGTTTTCCCTTTTTCTTCTGTTGCCATTTACTTACATCGCTCCCACAGCCTGGGGGAGAATGTCTAACGACCGATGTCGATGTTTTCCCACAATAATATTCTTCTTCTGCTATCCTCATTTTCTTCCTCCCTTTGGCATATTCCTCAATTCCTTTTAAGAGAAAGTTTCTCATGCCTTCATTTACGTCATTACTATCAACGCTCTCATCAGTCTCACTGTCACTAGGACTTTTCCTTATTTTAACTTTCGTTCCCAAATCTGATGGAGCCCAATTAGTAGGTACTCTAAATGGATCTCCTTCTAGATTATTAAGTTCAGGACACTATCGACTTTCAGCAGTAAAATCTGTTGGTCCTTCACTAACACTCTGTGAAATATCAAAATCACTGTCCCCCCTAAACATGTTAAGTGTAATCCAACACACTTCAAAACCTATATGAAATCAAACGAAAATCACTTAATCTCTTATACACCCTGCAAACAAACAGGTCTCTATATGCAGACTCATGCATTCTATTTGACTTAACTTAACTCGGGGACACGCAGTGTCAGTGTGGATTTCTTAAAACAACTTTAAAACTAAAAACTTTAAAATCCAAAGCTTTAAAATCAAAATCTTTGATCTTTAAACCATGGTCTGATACCAACTTAATTGTCACGACCCGAAACTCTCATCGAGCCTGTGACAATCGTCGCGGCGTCCCGATAAGCACTCATTACCTCGAATGCCGATCGAAACCCCGCAAGGCTTAGCATCAACTTCCGCATCTCCCTGGTGAGCGACAGTTATTAAATCTCGTATTTCAAGAAAACATAAGTTGTTTCCAACTCAAAATAATAAAATATTATTTTCTGGCTCACAGGGGCATTTTTGTCATTTTTCTTCGAAAATATCGAAACTCGCCAAAAACATGGTGTAAAAGTTAAATATATTCCTACGTACTTTAAATCAAATAACTGAAGAATAAAATTACTTTTTCAGTGACACGTGGGCCCCCAACTGACTAAGAAGATGTAGGGCTACGAACCTTTACTTCTTATGATGCAACTCCGAGATTAATTCTCGTCTTAATCAATTATCAACAAACTGTCCTGAGCCTGAAAATGGATAGGAAGAGGGGTGAGATTATGATTACATAATCCCAGTGAGTAAACAATTACCATCAAAAGCATCTAAAGCCGAGTAGATGGAGATAATATAAAAACGTTATATCTCAATAATGTTCATAACACAAATTTCGTTTCAATCTATACCAAACAATTTATTTTCATCAAAATTTCCCAGCTTATGAATTTCTTAAACTTGACCCCTGCCAAAATCATTCTCGCAGGTACCTTCGTCAAGGTATCCCACTGAGACCGCCAAGGCTGTTCAATGACCCATACCCATAAACATGTTTTCACATCTAACACACAGCCGTTCCTTGGCGTTGGCTGAGTCTCACTCTCAAGTGGTGGCCCGAACGTGAGGTGCACTCAAATCATACCTCAAGAGATACTTCACCCAACATCTCCCCCCGGAGGTAAGTATATAATTGAGTTACCGTGCCCCTCTCATAGGCAGTCCACGGAAACCCCCACCACTGCAGTGACCGTTTAATATACCACCAGACCCATAAAAATTCCAGTAGCATAATATGGCGAATAAAATGTAATCCAGTCTATCGAGACCAATCCAAAACTATTCATATATTTCATGCCAACCCCAAAAATTTAGCCATCATGCTACCATAGTGTCATAAGCCCCAATTTCAATAACATATAAAATCATAAATTTCAACATAGTCTCCATATACTCAATTTTCCCAAAACAATGTTTGATTTCAAAAGCAGTATAAATCTCATTTTTATTACAAAAATATTTTAATTAGAAAACATAATATTTAATAATTTAAGCTCACCATTCAATAAAAGCATCAAACAAGTATAATAACTCTAGATATTTAAGACGATACGTTGTCCACTCACAGCTTTAGGAGTCGACGTACTCCTAATCCCAGTCTTCAAGCACAATTTCTGTACTTTTACCAGTGTAATTTGCTCACCACCTATCCACAATGTACAATACATAATTCACCACAGCAATGCTTGACCATTATAAAATCAATTCAGGCTCGGTATATATGCATGATATGATATACAACTTATCCGACTACCGCTTAAATGCAGTGCTGACCTAATTCGGCCTATTACCCGATTAAATCGATATACGCGTCCGTTTAAACTCCAAATTAATTTTTTTCAGTTTCTATACCTCAATTGCACCCAAATTGACTTAATGTCCCTCAGTGTGATGCAAATTATCAGTCCTGATAGCAAATTACGAAAATACCCCTAATGGGTAAAAATTCATATTTTTGCTCCGAAAATTTCCATTATTTTTCTAGACTCATAATTCATCATTATTCATCATAATTCCTCAAATAAACATCAAGATCATCAGCTAATATTCCCCTAGAAAATTCAGCCAATAATGGTAATGGAGGAAAATGAATTCTTTTCTTGTTGTTTTGTTTCTAAATATGCTAAACTAACTTAAAACACTAACATAACTTAGAATCAAATTAATCTAACAAGTTTCTCTCTCCTAACCCATTTTTTCAGAATTGAATTCATCCTCAAATCACATGATTCAACCATGAAAAATGATGGGAAATGCATGGAAATGATAAATCTTAAGCTAAGCTTGAAAAATCATACCTTTAAACACTTGATTCCTTGAAAAATCACACTTTTTCTTTGAATTTTCTCACTCTAGGGTTTGTTCTTATTTCTCTCTCTCTCCTGCTGGTTTTGGCTGACCATCCCAATGAAGAATTCTGGAATTTTCAAGCCTTTTAATAGGCTTAATAAAATATTATTATTTTATTTACCTTTTGAATATTTTATTATTTTATTTTTTTCTAGCCATCTTTTTGACTTTCTTTTTCTACCACTCAACTCTTCACTTATCCATGTCTTCCATGAAATTTCTAGACTTTTCCAAAGTTTTGGTGGAGTAAATTTTTAAAAATTACACTTTTGCCCCGGTAAAGTGAAAAATCACATTTTTACCCCAAAAACTGAAAAATTGCCTATAGACATATTTTTCATCCCTTATACTCATACCATTCTCCAATTTGTCAAATGTGATCTAAATTCTCTCAAAATCTCAAATTTTGTCCGCGAGTGGAAAAATTACAATTTTGCCCCTAGATAGTGAAAATTTCGGTTTGACTCCGAATTGATCCTCGAACTCCTAATTACCATTTTGAGTCATCCCTGAACTGTGAAACTCTTAATTTCACCTTAAAATTCTCATTTGAACTAGTTCGAGGTTTAATCAACTTAATGATACCATTAGGGGCAATATCGTCTTTTAACGATTTCTCGAACTTCCTAAATATACGAACATTCTATCGAGCATGTGAATGACATTATAATTATTTTACAAAGCAGGGTTTGACAGATATGGTGACTAATAAAGCTTATTGGATGCCAATTGAGGGTAATTATAATGTTTAGAAATGATGAAAGATGAAAGGAATAGTTTGGGATAAAATATTTCGCACACGAGAAAATAATAATAAAATAATAATATTTTTATCGAAGAAGAATTTGTGAGATAAAAAGTGATTCGAAAGTTAATTAAAGCATAATAAGGTATTTTGGGTACCAAGGAGACAAAAGGAAATTTTTGAAATAAAATAATATTTTATTAATAAAATAATATTAAAATATTAATATTTTATTCAGTGTCAAAATTTTTCATGAAGAAGGAGTATATGGTCAATCTAAGTGGGGGAGAAGAAGAATGAGAGAAATTTTAGAGAAAAATTACGTTAGTGGGGCCCTCGTGTTTTTATTAAATAAAGATAGCGCGAGGTAAATAATATTTTAAATATTATGGGAACACCGCATTGGGGTACAAACTTTATATTTCATTTGTACATATGTAAAAGAAGATAATAGAAGGAAATTGAAGATTTAAAGATTTTGGGAGGACTTAATTAAAAGGATGAGAACCTTGAAGGGTAAAATAGTAATTTTGTTACAAAAGCTTGGTCAAAGCTTCCAAAGGAAGCTTTGACTCTTCTTTTTGTTCCTCATGGCCGTCCATCCATGTAAGAATTGCTGGAAATGTAAGGCTTATGTACAAAGAAAGGAAAAGACAAAGAAAATGAGGAGAAAAGATGAGACAATAGTGAAATAGGGAGGAAAAGTTAAGTAAAGTGGCTTTAAAGGTTCCAAGCAGTTGTTGACTTGCATTCTAACCACATGGCCAGTCAAGGAAGACAATAAAAGAAGAAGGAATAATGGTATGGGTGGTCACATGTGAAAGAAAAGAAAGAAATGGAGAATTTACAAGCAAGCTTGTCATTATTGGCCCCACTTGCAAACCAAATCAAACAAAGTTTTATCAATATCTTTTGCTACCAACCGGTTATGGAGACAAAACAGAGAGTCAAGCTATTAGTATTTTATTTTAAATTATGTGTGAAAGTAAGGGGGGGCCGACCATTGAGATGAAAGGCCATATATAAGAAAAGAAATGAATGAAAAATAAAAGATAGAAAAGATAAGAAAGAAATGAAAAGAAAAGTTAAGTCGGTTAAGTGAAGAAGAAAAGGGAAATAGAGAAGTCGGTTGTGAGGGAGAGAAAAAGAAAAGCAAAATAACAAAGGAAAGAAAAAAGAGAGAAACAGCCAAGAGAGAGAAAAAGAAACAAAAGAAAAGCCGAACGGTGAGGGAAAAAAAAAGAAAGAAAAGGAAGGGTGAAGAATCTAAGTTGAGGAGGCGGTTTTGCTGCCATTTAGGGAGGAAAGAAGCAGTTGTGGCTGCTTATTTTTGGAGGAAGAATAGAGTAGCTTAGCTGCTGATTTTTGAGGAAGAATAGAGCAGCTTGGTTGTTGATTTTGAGGTGGATATGAGCAACTTTGGCTGTTGAAAATTTTTGGTTGAAAGAAGCAAGAACTTGTTGTCTGCGGTGAGAAGAAGAGAGAGGAGGAAATTGTGGCCAGCTTGTGCATGTAAGAAAGGAAAAAGAAAGACAAGCAAAGTGCTGCTGACCGACAGAAGAGAGGAGAAAGAGAAAGAGAGAAAGGAATGGGAAAGGAAGAAAAGAAAAGAAAAGAAAAGAAAAAAAATATATGTGCATAGCCCAATAAGAAGAGAATGGGCATGGCCCAATAGGAAGAAATTGGAAGAGCCCATGGAAAGGGCCCAATGGCAATAAGAAAAGAAAAGTCCAAAAGAGAAAAGGAAGGTTGAGACTTGGGCCATCTAGCCCCATTTAGAAGTGCTTAAGTGAAGATAGTGCACTATAGTGGCGTGCTAGAGGAAATGACGAGTGACTAGCAAGTAGAAATAGCAATGTAATATCTCGCTATTGTGATGTGAGTGGGGGGTGTTAATTTTAAAATTTTCATAAATATATACCTATACATATAATTTATTTTAAACGTGAAAATTGTGGATAGCATGTGCTGGTAGCAATCTTAGGAAATTGTGGTTACAAATTACGTTTAGAAATAGTTTTGAATATATATATGTATAAATTATATGTAAAGTGTTTTGAAAAATGGGAAACAAGCCCTTCGCACTGTTTTGCCTCAAAATCTGTGCCTTATATTTGTGCAGTGGGCATTCATGGTTATATTGCTTATTCACCATGCGAATTATTATTTTGAAATTCATGCATAAATATATTTTGAGAAAATGATAGATTTTATCATACCCTATGTTGAATGTTTTGGAAATAATTTTGAAACGGGATTTCAAGGACATAAAGTGATTTCTAAAATGGTTTTATAAATCGAGAGATTCGAGAGTAGGCCGACTGTCACTTCGATTAAGTGTGACCTTTGTGCACGAGTGAGCTCTAGCTAAAGAACCTTCGGGTTGTCGACGGGCGGTTAGGCGTGGTGGGGATCATGGCCTGTGATATATGTATGCGTGGCTAGGCCACCAGATAATTACACGATTGCGACCGCTTGATTTCTCCGATGTTGGCCAACATCGTTGAAACTGTCATGGCATGTAGGAATCTGGTGGAAGCGATGCTCCCGGATATTATTAACTGGAAGTGGGTCCACGTGTTGATACTATGTTTTCCTACTCGAGAGATTTGTGGTTTTTTTTCAACTCGTACTCTTTTGCATGGTGGAGAGTTAATATTTTCTCTACAGCTCCCTTTATTTGAATAAAAGCTTTCAACGCTTATTTAACGATTATGAATTGGTTTATGTGGCTTTATAATTTGATTTGTTTTCATGCCACATATTCTAGGTGTCAAACCCTGTTCTATAAAATAATTACGACGTCATTTACATGCTCAATAGAATGTTTGCAGATTTAGAAAGTTCGAGGAATCGTTAAAAGACGATATTGCCCCTAATGGTACCATTGAGTCAATTAAGCCTCGAACTAGTTCAAATAGGAATTTTAAGGTGAAATTAAGAGTTTCACAGTTCATGGATGACTCAAAATGGTAATTCGGAGTTCGAGGATCAATTTGGAGTCAAATCAAAATTTTCACTATCTAGGGGCAAAATGGTCATTTGCCACTTGGGGACAAAATGAGAATTTTTAGAAAAGATTTTTTTTGGTCCATTTGACTTATTAGAGTATGATTTAAGTATTGGAGTATGATTTAAAGTTTAGAAGTGAAAAATTTTAATTCCGGTATAATTTGGAGTATAAGGTTGAAATGGTAATTTTGCCACCCCGGGGGTAAATCGGTAAATTTTCACCCCCGACACTTGTCAAGACCAAGGGATTTTATTCATCATGGAAATGGATAAACATGAGAAATATGTGGTGGAGAATTAAAGAATTAAAAGTCAAATATTTAAAATTTGAGCCAATAAAGAAATGTCATGTGTCATGTTTTTATTATTTTATTATTTCTTTATAAAAAGGAAAAAAATCAGCCCATTTCTCCCATAGTGATCAGCCAAACCAGAAGAGAAGAGAAACCAAGGAAGAACAAACCCTAGGTGGGAAAAATCAAAGAGATAGTGTTGGAATTCAAGGATTTGATCAAGCAAAGGTAAAATTTCTTTGATTTTGCTAGTGATTTACCTTACCCATGCATTTTTCCTTAATTTCCATGGTTAAATTACATGTTTTCATGATGAAATTATGGCTGGTCAAAATGGGTATGGAGAGAGAAAGATGTTGGAATTGTTTGATTTTGAGTTATGTTAGTGTTTAGAGTTAGTTAAACATGTTTAGAAACAAAACAACAAGAAAAGAATCCATTTTCCCCATGAACCTTCAATGGCCGAAAGTTCTAAGAAGAAAAGTGAAGATAAATTTGCCTAATTGTGTGCTAATTAGTTGTGCATGGTGAATTGAGGGATTGAAAAAGAAATGGAGAAAGTTGGAGTGAAATTGGACGCATTGGCCAATTTATTGGATGAAAAATCGACTTAGGTCAATACCGGTCTAGATGGCTACCTGTGCATTTTTCATTTCATATCATGTATATATATCGAGCCTGAAATAGCTTATGACTGTTAGACATAATTTAATTGAAATATGTGCCATGAATTATGGCTAGGTGGTGAGCCATTAGATACGGGTAAAGGACTGTACCCGCAGACTGAAAATAGGAGTATATCGACTCCTAGAACAGTGAGTAAACTTACTATCGTCTTAATTATCTAGAGTAGATTTATTTAATTGTGTGATTTTATGGAAAAATGGTTTAATTGGAAAATTATTGTGTTTTATGGGAAAATGAGATTTTATAAAATAATTTTATAAAATTTTTGCAAATTTAATAATGATTTCAAAAATAGAGTAATTGGAGACCTATACTATGATTGTGTTGTTTATCTATGATTTTACATTAAATGGCTTATGATAAATGTGAGTATGACTGATTATTTTTATGATTTCAAGAATATGTGAACTGCTTTTGAAATACCCCATACTTTGATATGGTGATAAATAAGGTTGAGCGAATGCAAATTGAAGTCAATTAAAATGTTTAAAAGTGATAAGAGACGAAAGGAGTAGTTTAGGATAAAATATTCCGTAAGTGAGAAAATAACAATAAAATAATAATAATTTTATCAGAGGAGAATTTGTGAGATAAAAGGCAATTCAGAAGTCAAGTGAGGCATAATAAGGTATTTCAGGTACCAAGGAGACAAGATAAAATTTTTAAAATATTAATATTTAGCCGGATGTCGAAATCAGTCAAGAAGAAAGATCATATGGTTGATTCAAGTGGGGGAGAAGATGACAAGCCCGACTCTATAAAAATATTTATCATGACATACACGTGATGGATAGCATGTTTGCATCTAGGAGAGTCCCGAAAAAAATTTACAAAAGTCGGTATTGTACCTAGAGGTACAACAAAGTTGATTTAAACCTCGAACTAGATCAAATAGAGAATTTATGATGAAATTAAGAATTTTAAACTCACAGAATGGTTTAATATGGTAATTCGGAGTTTGAGGATCAATTTGGAGTCAAACCGGAATTTTCGCTATCTAGGGGCAAAATGGTCATTTGCCACCTAGGGACAAAATGGGAATTTTAGAAAAGATTTTTGGCTCCATTTGACTTATTGGAGTAAGATTTGAGGTTTAGAAGTGAAAAATTTTAATTTCGGTATAATTTGGAGAAAAAGGGTAAAATGGTAATTTTGCCATCCGGAATCGAAAATTTAATTTTTGAAAGGATTTTGATCAAATTTAATTATTTGGAGTGTGAAATGAGTATGAGGAGTGCAAATTATGCATTATGGGAAATTTTCAATTTTTGGGGCAAAAATGTAATTTTTGAAAAGTTCGGGGGCAAAAGTGTAATTTTGAAAAATTTGCTCCACCAAAACTTTGGAAAAATCTGAAAATTTCACTTAAGACTTGGATAAGTCAAAGGGAATGCATGGTGGAAAAAGTAGGACAAGTGGATGGCTAGAAAAAAAATGAATTAATAAAATATTTAAAATATGAATAAAATAATATTATTTCATTAAACAATAAAAAAGGCATAAAAAAATCAGCCCATAACCCATTCTTCTTCTTCAACATTCGGCCAAGCAAGAAACAAGAGAGAGAAAGGAGAAAATAAAACCCTAGCCAAGAAATTTAAAGGGAAAATAAGTGGAAATTCAAAAATCAAGTGAAAAAAGGTAACATTTCTTAAATTTGTCTTGTGCTTTACCTTTCCCATGCATTTTCCATCATTTTTCATGGTTGAATCATGTGATTTGAGGATGATTTGAATTCTGGTCATATGGGTTTAGACAGAGAAAGTTGTTAGATAAATTTGATTTTGAGCTATGTTAGTGTTTAGTGTTAGTTTAGCATGTTTATTAGTAAAACAACAAGAAAAATATTTATCTTCTCCATGAATTTCCCTAGGCCGAATCTAGCCAATGGTATGTGAGGATGGGGTTGACTTCATTTTAAGAGAATTGGGTGGAAAGATGATGAATTATGAGGTTGGAAATTAAATGGGAATTTTCGGTGCAATAAATTGAAATTTTTACCCACTAGGGGTAAAAGCGTAATTTATAGTCTGGACTGATAAATTGGACCAAATTCACAGTCATTAAGGTATTGTGGATATAATTGGATAATTGAAATTGAAATGGATGGAATTGGAGTCGAATTGGGGATTTTAGGAATTTACACCGTGTATAGGCGAGTTAGGTCGAACACCGCAATTAAGCGATTGTCTAGACATTTCAAATCCTATCTAGTGCATACGCATGGATAAGAGCCTGAAATAATTTATGATAAATTGACACAATTTATTGAATTTTGTATCATGGATTATGGATAGGTGGTGAGTCAATTGTTTCGGGTAAGAGATTGCACCCGAGGGCGAACGATAGGAGTATTTCTACTCTTAATACTGTGAGTAAACTTATTATCGTCTTAATTATCTAGAGTAGTTTTATACAACTGTGTGATTTTATGGAAAATGGGTTTAAATGGTAAATTGCTATGTTTTAAGAGAAATTGTAATTTTATAAAATGATTTTATAAATTTTCTGGAAAATCGAATATTAGTTTTGAAAATAGAGTAATTGGAGACTGCCTGCTTGTGTTGCAAATTTATGGTTTTGAATTGAATGACTTATGATAATAAATGAGCATGAATGGCTAAACTGATTTTAGTGTTAGAATTATTTATACTGTGTATTCAGCCTTGAGAGGCTAGGTTGCGATAAATTGCCATGTCATGTTAGAATGAATTTTATTGATTGGTGGATTATATATTAATTATTTATTACAGAGGGGGTTCCGTGGACCAGCCTATTAGAGGGGCACGGTAAACTCCATTATATTATTACCTCGAACGGAGAGGCGCGTAGGGTATCTCCTGGGGTAAAGCTTAGGGTTCACTTTACGCCAAACCACCACGTGAAGGGGAACTCAGCCAACGCCAAGGAACGGCTGTATTTTTCTCAAACTAAAATATATTTTAAGTGTATACAAAATTTTAACAGCCTTGGCGGACTCGGTTAGATGCCCTGCGCAAGGTATCACCGAGTATGAGTTTTGGCACGAGCCAAAGTTTTAAGAAATTCATAAGCCAAGTTGATTACTCGATTTATATGGATTGATTTTATTTGGTTGAAATGAACTGAAAGGTAATGAAATTACAATATGATGACTTATTTTAATTGTCTCCATTTACTCGGCTTTAGATACTTTTGATGGTATCTGTTTACTCACTGGGATTATAAAATCTCACCCCTTCTTCCTATACATTTTTCAGGCTCAGGACAGTTTGTAGATAGTCGAGTAGGATGAGAACTAAGCTCGGAACTGCATTATAGAAAGTAAGAGTTCACAATCTTACATCATCTTGGTCAATTGGAGCCCACGTGTCATTGCAGATCAAAACTTATATTTTTGTTATCTGTATTTCTATTCATACAATTTTTACTTTACTTTCATGTGCGAAAAATTATTTACGAATATTTTTATAAAAATTTATTTTATGAGAAAATAGGATATTTTATTTATTATTTTTGAATAGTACTAGTTGTCAACAATTTGCTTTCAAATGAACGTTTTAGATACTTAATTGTTTTTAAATCATTAAATATATATTTTCTGCTTACCTACTACATTTTTAGCAAGTTTTGAGATTTTTGATGAAAAATTACGAAAATACCCCTGTGAGCCAGAGAATAATATTTTATTGTTCTTATTTGAAAATGACTTATGATTTTTTTGAAACGCGAGATTTAATAATTGTTGCTCATCGGGGAAATGCAGAAGTTGATGCTAAGCCTTGCGGGGTTTCAATCGGCATTCGGGGTGAAGAATGTCTGTCGAGGCCTCGCGGCGGTTGTCACGGGCCCGATGGGGAGTTCCGGGTCGTGACAGCTTTGATTTGCCTTGAATGTGTTAAGTGAGCCATGTCATACTATTGTGATTTTATTGGTTAGTGGATTATAAAGTGGGCACTGCAGTGATGGGGGTTCCGTGGGCCAGCCTAATTAGAGGGGCACGATTCCCAATTATTGAGCTTACCTCGATTGGAGAGGGTCGTAGGATAACTCCCGAGGTAGGATTTGAGTACACTTCACGCTGGCCACCACGTGAAATTGGGACTCAGCCAATGCCAAGGAACGGCTGTGTTGTCAAAGGTGAAATGTGTTTATGTGTGTGACAATAAACAACCTTGGCGATCTCGGTAAGATGCCTTCGCGGGGTATCCCCGAGAATGAATTTTTGGCAAGGGCCAAGTTTTTGAAAAGTGCATAAGCCATGTTGAGTAATTGGATGAAATCCAATTATTTATATGGGTTGGGATGAATTATTTTAATTGTCTCCTATTACTCGACTTTAGATTATTTTGATGATGTCTGTCTACTCACTGGGATTTTATAATCTCACCCCTTCTTCTTATCCATTTTTTAGGCTCAGGACAATTTGTTGATAATTGATTAAGACGAGAATTAATCTCGGAGTTGCATCTTAGAAAGTAAGGGTTCATAACCTACATTTTCTTAGTCAGTTGGGGGCCCATGTGTCACTGTAAAAGAAATTTTATTTTTCAGTTATTTAATTTAAAATATGTATGAATATATTTAGCTTTTACACCATATTTTTGGCGAGTTTCTGTATTTTCGAAAAAAAATTACGAAAATGCCTTTGTGAGCCAGAAAGTAATATTTTATTGTTTTGATTTGGAAATGACTTATGATTTTTTTTGAAATGTGAGATTTGATAACTGTCGCTCACTGGGGAGATGCAAAAGCTGATGCTAAGCCTTACGGGGTTTCGATTGGCATTCGGGGTAATGAGTGCCTATCGGGACGTCGCGACGGTTGTCACCGACTTGATGGGAGTTTCGGGTCGTGACACTGGGAGCGTGCATGCTTTTATAACATTTCTTGTACTTTGATAAAAAGTGATGATTTCTATGATTGAACTTTGTTTTGCTACACATGATTTCGGCATCGTTTTGCCAAGTGAAATATTGCACAATGATTTTACGGTATCATGTTTGCAAGGCACAAACCCCCTATTTGTTATTTGATTTTTATTCCGAGGTTATTATTCTTATTCGGTTTTATCATTCAACTTTATCTGCTTTATGCTTGTTTCCCATCTATCCCCTACTCACGGAGCCGATGATCACTAAGTCTGTGAGACTCACACCCATTTTATTTCTCTTTTTTTGCATACAGAGATTGACCTAACGTGTAATCATCGACGTGTATGGTCCACCGCAAATAAGTAAAGGCATCTCATAGCATTTTATCTTAAGTCGCTCCGTTGTTAGAGATCAAGTCGTAGCACTTTATTTAATAAGTTGTAAACGGATATTGATTTTGTTATAAGTAAATAATTGAAGAATGTGAATTTCGATGTATATACTTGTGATTAAATGGTTTAAAGCTTGAATTGATTATTATGTTTATGGTTTAAATCATGGTATCAGAGTATATTGTTTTTGGTATCAATATGGACTGGGTTCGTATATAGTGAACTAACGGGCATTGTGAGTAAGGCTTGTTCAAGACTTAACGAGTCTTTCTTGGAAGTCTCAAACGCCGGTAGCGACCGAGGAGGGGTCGTTACACTTCTTTTTTAAAAAGCTTGATGGAGTGAAAATCATTTTCCCCATACAAAAAATTTCTAGAAGAATACTCACATCCTCCAAAGTGAAGTTAAATTGCCACATGTTGTAATCATAGTATGAGAAAAAGTGCTCCACCATGCAAGAATAACATGTCGTATATTTATACATTTCTCTTTACAGATGTTGAACTTGGAGGTGACTCATATAACATCGAGCACTCTCACAATTGAGAGAATTTTAACATAAGTAGGATTCTTCAACACTTTATTTACCCATTTATCCAAGCCATTAATAAATTAAGAATTAGGAGGCATTTGGTATGTTGCACGTGGGACACTTCCCTTACAATTTAATTGGGTGTAAAGACATCCTAACAATTAGTTAAAAAAAAAAAAAACTCAAAAGAATGTGTTTCCCTTTGCAATATGCTTATAATGACCAATGGGAATACGATTCCCATTGACCACGGACGTAATCTAACTTTCCCTTTGCAAAGGGAAAGTTAGAACTTTGTTTTCCCTAAAGTGTCCTAGCCCTAACTTGACTCTCTTCCTTTTCCTCTTCTTTTTCTTCTTAAGTAATGGTAGCTATGAAACACTGCAAAAAAAAAAAAAAACTAATAAAAAAGCCATTTCTAGCCCTTTATCTAATTTTTCTTTTCTTTTATCTTTTTCTTTCTATGTAAAGATTTAACCAAATAAAACTCTATTCCTTTTTATTTTGAAACAAAATTGAAACTCTCCCCTCTTTTCTCTCATTTCTCTACAGCGTTGTCATTACTAATGGTGGTTTTAATCTCATATAAATACCTAAAATAGCTTGTCGTGCTAGTTCTGAATTTCTTATATGTGTCGCTGTAGATTGCTTTTGGGTTCCTTATATGCGTTACTACATATTTGTATTTGAGTAAGATTTTGTCTTTTTGATATTATGCTTCATGGTTTGTGGCTGATGGTGGCTATTTGTATATTCATGTGCATTGTGTGTGTTGTAAAAATGTATAGCTAAATGACTTTGTAGGTTTGAGTTTTCCGAATATAGCGTACAAAGATTTGGTTTTTATGCTTACTTTTTGTTCTCAAGCATAAATTACAAATAACTGTGACAGAGTACGCGTATTTTTGAAGAATTCTCCACTTGATGAATGAAATTACGAACTTTAAAAAAAAATGCTGCTAAAAATCAAGAAACAAAAATTTGATGTAAAAAAACTCAACAAAATTGTTAGTATTTTAAATATTTGGTCTCTGAACTAAGTTTGGGTTAATTATGAACTTATTAGCTTGAATTTTATTGATTTAATCTATCTTTATTTTTATATTGTTTTATATATATAATATTAAAAGCATTTGCTATTTGTTTTAAAAAAATCATTAACAAAATAAGTTCAAAGACAAGAAAAAATTTAGAAATATCTTAAAAATTATTTTTTTTGTTATTTTTGTAATAATTCTAGGCATTATTACAAAAATAATTACTTTTAATATTTATATGTATTAATTATAAAAATAAAAATTTAGTAACTTCACATATTTTAATATTTAAATAATTGGTATTCAAGTATTATGCAACTTTTTCATGTTATTATTTATTATATTAAAGGATAAAAGTTGAAAACTTAAACAAAATGTACGTTTATTCAACTTTATATTTTTATACAAAAGGATAGTTTTTGAAAATTTACACTACATTCCTAGTAAACTGTTTTCAAACCAAGCACTGTAATGTAATCTTCCTAACAATCACATTTCCTGCAATTATCACTTTTCCATGTTATACCAAATGCTACAAAATTATCTTACCAGTAATTACATTTCTAGTAATCATATACCTAATAATCACATTCTTTGTAAAATACCAAACACTACTTGAGAGCCAAATTTAATAATGGAAAGTGGCTCACCATGTTTAAACTTGAACTTCAAAATTGATCACTTTAAAATTCAAAGTCTTTATAAGACTTGTGTTGCACTGAACAAACTTGTAAAAATAAATAAAATGGAGCTACGACTAGACAAAAAAAAAAATCCATTTGAGCATGAAAAAATAATTATCTTTCAAAAAAAATTTCATATTATACATGAAAATTTTTTATCTTTCAACATAGAAATTTTCATGCAAGGGGCAACAAACAAAAAATTAAAAAGAAAAAGAAAAAGAAAAAAAGTTTAGGTCATAATGATTTTGGATCAAAAAGAAAATTATTTAAAATTTTTCTTATGATTTTCTTATCATATAAAGAAAAAAAAGAAAAGAGAATAAGAAGAAAAACCTATAGGCTCATAAGATTCACAAAAAAAAAAAGCCATTTCTTTTCTTTAAAGTTTGCTTTACTCTTAATCCTAAAATGAAAACTACTACTTTACTCTGAATTTTACTTTACTTAGAATAGTACTTTAATTGGAATGAAAAAATTTCCACAACAAGTTTGTATTTATAAGGCATAGAGATTCAAGGTTTTTATGAAAGAGATTTCACTTTCCTCTTACTATTAATTAATTTTTATCTTGAAAATCTTATTTTCTCTATACATGGAAAATAATTATTACATAATCAATCAATTACTACGTAAGATATTAACATGACACATACACAAGACATTAGAATGTTATTGCCTAAGGCTTACATGCCACACTAGTATACTATCACACATAAGGCTTTACAGCACAAGGTTTTATAGCACATGGTGTTAAAGTACAAAATATAAAATTTTTTCTAAATTAATGCATAAGAACTTCTTAAGCAGGAATTCTTATGCAAGGGGAAAAATATAGATACTTGATTTTATTTACTAACTTATTATTTCTTTGAGAATTCTTCACAACAAATATAATGCTATAAAAAGAATAATGAGAATAACTAGAATAAGTAGAACAATTGCTTCACACGTATAGCAATGAAAGTAACCTGAAATTAGTGGTAGGATTCATGGGTTACTTTTACCTAAGGATTTTCTGAAGAGTTTCGCTTGGTGGCTTAGATATAGATATAGTTAAGAGGTCTTCTTTTTAACATTTTCCTAAAATACAAGTGTTTCTCCTTCTCACCTTTTCCCTCTTACCATATTCTTTTGTAACTTTTTACGTATAACTTTTCCTTTTTAACTTTTACTAAAAAATAAGTCATATTACATTATTAATGGTCATAAAACAACATTATTTTAGTAACTACATAATGGGTTTCTAACAGTTACTTATTATGTGCAATAAAGCTATTGCTTCAATGATCACGTAATGAGTTTCATTAACTCGTACTCATTATGTACATTAAAACTCTTATTAATACTATTACTCAATAAGTGACTTAAAGCCTATTTTTGAATAACTGCTTATTCTGACTTTATATATATGGAGATTTGACAATTCATTTTGAGAGAACAAGATTTATAGAGCTGGTGTAAACATAGTTTTACTTTGAGCTTCTTTCTTTAAATATTATCTCTCTAATTATCTTTTACTTAGTCTTTCTTTACCACATTTTTATATCTTTCTAAATATATTTGTACTTGACCGCTTGCTAGTCCTTGACTTATTCTCAACCTTGTTCTACTTCTCATTTATTCTCTTCCACTTGTCATAACACTCAATAGTAAATTATTTTTTATAAGTTATTAATAAATATTGTCGATTTAATACACGCAAGTGTAGGTGGCCGTACAAGAATATAAAGGTAAGTTGAGTATCGTTTCCCATAGAGATTTGCACCTATTCTTACTAAGTATTAAATTTATAACAAAATCTATCCTATCCAAGCACTCAATTTTGAATGATTAATTAATCTTAAAGCAATTACTAATACTAAGTAAATAAAAGAAGAATAGAATTTCACTAAAGAAAAGTATTAATTTAAAAGGCTAGGATAATGGTGTCTTTTGATATTTCATTTGAATTTAATCATTCTCTTTAACTTAGATTAATGGGTTGCAAGGTTATCCCATAATGCATATAATCTATAAGTCTCTATAGAGATCTTGCACACATACCTTTCAAAACTAACTCCATATGTCTATGTAAATTAATTACAAAAGGTTTATTACGTTCGTGTTCTAATTTAGCTACCTAAAGTATTTAGGTATATGTCTATCTTAAATACAAAACTATCATCTAACTCCAAAGTGAATTGAACATCGGCTATTCAAAACAATGGTTTATTCTAAACTCCCTCCATTGAGTTACATTTAGAGACCCTAGTCATATCAACTAGTGATTAAGCAGTGAAAAGCAATAAGCACAAAAATGAATAAACCATGCAACACCCATTAATACTAAGTAATGAAAAATCATATATTCAAACTACATATTGAAATAAACCATAATCTTAGAAAACAAATTTAGTTATCATCATTTCTGCAGTAGACATAACTATTTCAAAAGAAAAGACTATTTCTACAGCAAAAGAACAAGCAAGAAATGAAAAATTAAAAAGAAGAACAAAGCCTTTTTCAATTCTCGATCTTTGGTTGCCTTTGATTTCTTTTTGTTTCTTTTGTTAGAGAGCCTTTTTCATTTCTCTCAAAAATTATCGTTTGTTCACTCTCAGTCCTCCCTTATTCACCTACTAAAAATCACATATTTATAGCCTCCAAATAAACCTAAAAATTCAATTCTCGATTGGCTAAAATCACTTAATCCACATCAAAGTGTCGCAGCCTTGCTCCATGGACACCACAGCGTTCCAACCTTGTATATTTTTTCAGTGTCTTTCAATCGAAGTAGTGACCTTCATCTTTAGTCGCCATGGAACTGAACACTCGGGTTTTTTTATGGGAGTAATGATGCTCCCTTGGGCCCTGCAACAGCGGCGTTGCTCTTTGGTCGAGGTGCTGCTCTTTATAAACCCTTGGTGTAAAAACTACTTCAGTAACTCATCTTTCAACTCGATTTTCTCCTATCTCGAGGTTGATTTGGGCAGAATGGTAAACATAAAAGTTGTAGGTCTACTTTTTAACTTTCCGACGGTCTAAGAATCACATTGAATGAATCTCTATAGCTTGAGTTATGTCCGAATTATAGCAATATATTCAATAAAACTTTACACTTAGTCTCCATTGCATAATTCAACACCATTTAGCTTTCTGCACTTGAACACTTGCCAAAAGAAGGACTAAATTAGTGTTGGCTTAAATTAAAAGTTTCAACATTACAATGAACTGAAATTATGTAAATTTAACGACATCAGCATATCTTAAACTAAATAACAAAATGCATAAAAACTAACTCAATCTAACTAAAATTCATAAGGACTTAGCTAATTTGTATCCAAAATGTGATTAAATAACTTTATATCTTAAAGTTATCCATAAACTATAGCAATATAATGTTACTTATATTAGTAATTAAATACAATAATATTTTGATATTTTAATGACTTCATGAACTTTCTTGATAACACTGCCTATAAGTGCTGTAAGAATAGCTTTGTTGGGAGGAAAGTCTACCATGGATGGGTAATTGATCTTCGATTTCTTGAAAAGTTTGGTTTTCCTTATATTGAGAATTTTAGAGCTTTAGGATGGTATGTCACGACCTGGAACCTCCCTCAGGCCCATGACAATCGCCGCGACGTCCCGATTGACACTCATTATCCGGAATACCAACCGGAACCCCGCAAGGCTTACATATCAGTTTCTTTCCTTTCCTGTGAGCAATCATTGTTAAATATCGAGTTTTTAGAGAACATTTACTATTTTAGATCAAAAACAATCAAAATAAAATTTTCGCCACACAGGGGTATTTTGGTCATTTTTTTCTCAAAAATTTCAAAACTGGCTAAAACGTAATATACAAGTACAAAATACATAATTCATATTCAAAATGAGTTTAAAAGTCAAAAATCTTCATTTAAAACGAAATTACGGTTATTTGAATATAATAAGAAAATAAAAGAAATATTAAGGGAAATATTCTATTTTCTTATAAAACAATATTTATAAAGTTATACGTGAATAATTTTTATAGCGTAAAAGCTAAATAAATTTATACATACTGAAATACAGTAAGCCAAAATATTTAATTTAATTTACAATAACCAGAGGGCCCCCGAATAAACAAAAGTAAAGAGGACTGTGAACCTACGGTTTGGAAAATACAGATCCAATGGTAGTCCTCGATGAGATCAGCTATCTACAGTCTATACTGAACCTGAAATGGGTGGAAAGGAGTTGGGTGAGATTTTGCAATCCCAATGAGTAAACAGACATTATCATAAATATCTAAAGGCGAGTAAAATGGAGGCAAGTTTAAACAACAAATTTCAACCCATTTCATAATGTTTTCAATTTGTTTCTTAAACCATAAAATATTTGTAATTTACCAAAACAGTTGTTAAGGCTTATGTCTTTTATTAAAACAAGGCTCAAGCCAAAACTAATCCTCGGGGATACCTTGGTCGAGGCATCTAACCGAGTCCGCCAAGGGTGTTAAAATATTCACACGTGAAACACATTTTTATTTTTAAAAACCAGCCGTTCATTGGCGTTGGCCGAGTTACACATTCACGTGGGGGTTCGACGTGAAGTGAGCTCTAATACTACCCCAGGAGTTACCCTCCTCGCCTCTACAACCGGAGTAACTATATAACTGGGTTTACCGTGCCCCTCTAATAGGCAGTCCACGGAAACCCGTCACTGCAGTGACTAACCCACCAATTTTAATAAAATTTCGACAGTATAACGTGGCTTTTATTTATTTATCCAGCCTGCATAGTAAAACAACTTACATAAATTTCCCAATGCATTCACAAAATATAGCCACATATACTCATTTCTCATAAGCCATTCCTAGGAAAATATATATTTTTCAAGTCAATTTGTAGCCTCCAATTACTCAATTTCATAATCAATACAATATATTTTTATTTGTCACATTTATTCCTAAAACATCAAAAATCCCGTTTTAATCTCGTTCTCATTTCATAAAATACATAAAGGGCATTTAAAATAAACTCTAGATAATTTACAATAATAATAAGTTTACTCACCGTTTGTACAAACTAAAAGCTTTCTAAGCGCCCCGATCACTACTTGTCGGGTACGACTTCTTTGCCTTTTCCGGAAGGCTCTCCTCTTAGACACATTACAAAAATTTACACAATTCATCACATTGATGCTAAATCACTATATAATTAACTTAAATCCTATACTAATGCATGGTATGAAATGCAATAGCCTAAAACGGCTTAACTTATTTTTGGCACTTTGCCCGATAAATTGCTAACGCGCTCCATTTTAGCTCTAAATCATCCCATTCTCTCTCCAACATTTCTAACCATTAAATATCAGCCAATAACCTTCTAAAAACAACAAAATCAGCTTACTCCCTTCCTTGGAAAATTCGGCCAAAAATGGGACATTAAGTCGGTTAATTTTCTACTTTGTTTTTCTATCACGTTTAATCGTTTTTCATCATTTTCTCTTCATTTTCCTTAGAATAAAATCAATTCATCATCATTGTACAGCATTGAGCATCCAGCCAAGAGTGGGTATTTGTGAAAATTTACTGATTTCTTGCCCAATTTAATTTCTAAACACATTTAACTAACTAAAACTATCAATTTAACTAAAAATCAAAACCTAAAAATTTCAATTTCTCTCTCCTAGAATTTCGTCCAGCCCTTGATATCACTTTTTGATCTCTCTCCTCAAGCATGCTAAATGGAAATTAAGGCATAGGAAAGGTAGAAATCAAGCTAAAATCGAAAAATCTTACCGTTAGACGCGTAAACGGTCGAAAATCGCGAATTTCCCTTTGAATTTTCTTGTTTCTCTTTGGTTTTTCTTTTTTTCTTCCTTTCCTCTCTATTTCCTCTCTTGTTCTTCCTTATGGCCGCCAGCACTCAAAATTTGGGTTTAAATGGCTGACTTTTCATTAAAATAATATTATTTCATTAAAAAATGTCATGTGTCACTTTCCCATTGGCCCATTTTTAAAATTTCATCCATTTGTTTCCAAATTTTCACCATACACTTGTCCCACATATCCATAGCTGAGATAAAATTCTCAGACTGATCCAAAGTCTCGGTGGAGTAATTTTTTAAAATTTACACTTTTTCCCCCGTAAAAGTCAAAAATTACATTTTTACCCCAAAAATTGAAAAATTGCCCATAGACATATTTTTCATCCCTTATACTCATACCATTCTCCAATTTGTCAAATTTGATCTAAATTCTCTCAAAATCTCAAATTTTGTCCGTGGGTGGCGAAATTACGATTTTGCCCCTACACTCCAAAAATCACCAGAATTAAACTTTTTCACTTCCTATCATTAAATTATACTCCAAATAGTTAATCTTGGTCAAAAATTTCACTCCATGATCAAATTATTATCTTAGGTGGCAAAATGACGATTTTACCCTTGAACATCAAAATTTCCAATTTTACCCCAAATGAACCCTCGAACTCCGAACAATCATTTTTTTTCATTCCTGGACTATAAAATATTAAATTTCATGCTACAATTCCTATTTGAACTAGTTCGAGGTTAAATCAACTCAAGTGTACCGTTAGGTACGATATCGAGTTTTGTCTTTTCTTATGTGCTTTCCTAGCATAATAACATGCTACTCAGTGCATGTATGTCATGACATGTATTTATAGGATTGGGTTTTACAATTTTACCCCCCTTAAAGTAAAATTTTGACCTCAAAATTTCACTTACCAGATTCGACAAATAGATGCGGGTATTGGTTCCTCATCTGATGCTCTACTTCCCATGTCATTTCTTCCATTCGAGCATTTTTCCACAATACTTTGACCATTGAAATACTCTTGTTTCTCAGTACTCGATCCTTTCGATCCAAGATACTCACAAGTTGTACCTCGAACTTCAAATCGTCATGCAACTCGATCGGAGGTGCTTCGAGGACGTGAGAGGGATCTGGTACATATTTCTTAAGCATGGAGACATGGAAAACGTTGTGGATCCGATCTAACTCCGGAGGTAATTCTAACCGATAGGCCACTTGTCCAATCCTTTCAATGATTCGGAATGGTCCAATATATCTCGGGTTGAGCTTTCCCCTCTTCGCAAATCGAATCACACCTTTCATTATCTAATAAAACACCATAATTTATCATGATAGTATAATCAATAAGATTTAATACTTCAAAGTATTCAAATTATTACCTTTCCAAGGAGAAACCTTAAGAAAAACTTTATCATCGATCTCAAACTCCAAGTCTTTTCTCCGTTTATCTGCATAGCTCTTCTGCCTATCCTGGGCTACCTTTAGCCTCTCTCGTATAACCTTGATCTTGTCATTAGTTAGCTCGATCAATTCCACACTCACTAACTTTCTTTCACCCATTTCATCCCAACAAAGTAGAGTACGGCATTTCCTTCCATATAAAGCTTCGTATGGTGCTATACCAATGCTAGACTGAAAGCTATTGTTGTAAGCAAATTCCACCAATGGCAAATGTCTGTCCCAACTCCCAATAAAGTCAATGACACAAGCCCGTAACATATCCTCCAAGGTCTGGATAGTCCTTTCTGACTGACCATCCGTCTGTGGGTGAAAAGCAGTGCTAAATTTCAATTTGGTTCCGAGAGCTTCTTGAAATTTTGGCCAGAATCGAGAAGTGAATCGAGGATCTCGGTCTGACACTATAGAAACGGGAACTCCATGTAGCCTCACAATCTCATCTATATAGAGCTGAGCCAGCTTCGCAATAGAGTATGTACTATGGACAGCTAAAAAGTGAGCGGACTTAGTCAACCGATCTACGATCACCCAGATCGCATCCTTTCCCCTCTGTGTCCGCGGCAATCCCAAAACAAAATCCATAGTTACATGCTCCCATTTCCACTCGGGAACAGGTAAAGACTGAAGTGTACCTGCTGGCCTCTGATGCTCCGCCTTAACTTGCTGACATACGAGACACTTTGCTACGAATTCTGCTACGTCTCGCTTCATACCCGGCCACCAATAATTCTCCCTGATAGTCCTATACATCTTGGTGCTTCCGGGATGTAATGCATAGGCAGATGAATGGGCTTCTTCCATGATCGCCTGTCTCAACTGGTTTCCCTCAGGAATACAAACTCGATCTTTAAACATCAAGACGTTATCCTCTCCAAATCTGAACTCACTAACTCCCCCATCGGTCAGTTTTTGAATTTCTTTTCTTAACTCATCATCAGACCTCTAAATGTCCTTGATCTAATTAAGTAACAAAGGTCGCACAATGAAGTTTGCCAATAAGGATCCATCCTCACCATTTCTCAACTGGACCCTAAGAGATTTCATCTCTATTAATGCTGGAAAATAACGATTCTGAAGTGCTGTTAAAGACGATGAAGACTTACGACTTAAGGCATCAGCTACAACGTTCGCCTTTCCCGGATGATAGTCTATCACCAAGTCATAATCTTTTATCAACTCCAACCATCGCCTTTGCCTCAAATTAAGCTCCTTTTGGGTGAGCAAATATTTTAAACTCTTGTGATCCGTAAATATCCGACAATGCTCACCATACAAGTAATGCCTCCAGATTTTTAAAGCAAACACCACTGCTGCTAACTCTAAATCATGGGTAGGGTAATTTGCTTCATGCCTCTTTAGCTGTCTAGAAGCATAAGCCACAACGTTTTCATCCTGCATCAATACGCACCCCAACCCCAACTTTGAGGCATCACTATATACTACAAATTCCTTACCATTAACAGGAAGTGTTAAAACGGGAGCGGAGGTTAACTGGTTCTTTAGCTCCTGAAATCGATTCTCACAAACATCATCCCACACAAACTTAACTCCCTTACGAGTGAAACGAGTAAGAGGAGCGGCTATCAAAGAAAATCCCTGAACAAATCTCCGGTAATAACCAGCGAAGCCAAGGAAACTACGAATCTCCGTCACTGTCTTAGGTTGCTCCCATTGTAAGATTGCCTCAATCTTCTTGGGATCGACATAAATTCCAGCTCCAGACACCACATGTCCCAAGAAAACCACTTCCTTCAACCAGAATTCACATTTAGAGAACTTGGCATAGAGTTGTCTCTCGCGTAAAGTTTGCAACACAATGCGCAAATGGACCGCATGTTCATCATCATTCTTCGAATAAACCAGGATGTCATCTATGAATACTATCACAAACTTATCCAAGTGTGGATGGAACACCCTGTTCATAAGATCCATAAAAACTGCCGGGGCATTAGTCAAACCAAACGGCATCACCAGAAACTCATAATGCCCATAACGCGTCCTGAAAGCAGTCTTGGGTACATCCTGCTCCTTAATCCTCAACTGATAATACCCAGATCTCAAATCAATCTTAGAGAATACCATAGCACCTCGTAATTGATCAAACAGATCATCTATCCGGGGTAAAGGATATTTATTCTTGATGGTCACTCAGTTCAGCTAACGGTAATCAATACACAATCGAAGAGTGCCATCCTTCTTCTTGACAAATAGAACTGGTGCTCCCCAAGGAGAAATGCTAGGGCGAATGAAACCTTTATCCACTAAATCTTGCAACTGGACTTTCAGTTCCTTCAACTCTGCCGGAGCCATTCTATATGGAGGGATAGAAAGAGGTGCGGTACCCGGAAGTAAATCAATAGGGAACTCAAGCTCTCGATCAGGAGGCAGTCCCGGTAAATCATCAGGAAATACATCAGGAAACTCACTTACTATCGGGACATCCTCTAACTTAGGTTCCCCCTTTGAAGTATCAATCACGTATGCCAAATAAGTCGAATACCTTTTCTGCACTAATTTCGAAGCTTTGATGGCTGAGATTACACAGGACGGTAATACTCGGCGTTTCCCTACAAACACAATCTCTGCTCCCTCCGAATTTCGAAGAACAACTTCATTTCGGAAACAATCCACGTTCGCTCGATGTGCAGTTAACTAGTCCATACCCAATATTAGATCAAAATCTAGGATCTCTAGAGGAATTAAGTCACCCCTAAATTCTTCCTCGCCTACGCTTACCCCACAGTCTCTATAACAACTGTTTCTAACTAGCTTTTCTCCTCAAGGGGTGTGAATTACAATTTCTTTTTCTAATGGTGACAAGTTTCTATCAGCAATTGATGCAAATGTGGTGCTCACATAAGACCTATCTGAGCCAGAATCTATCAAAACATAACCATCTTTATCAAATAAAGACATAGTACCTGTCACTACTCTAGGTCGGACCTGTGCCTCATTTTCCGTCACAGCGAAAACTCTTGTCGAGGTACGACTCTGTGGTCTCGAAGGTGGATGTGTCGGGGTATTACTCTCCACACCGGACCGTATGGTTACTCCTTATCTCGGTGGTAACCCAGAAGAATCTCTCCTCTGCATATTAGTGCGAGTTGGTGAAGATGATGCAACTACCGTGGCTCGTCCTAACCGTGGGCAATTACTCCTAATATGACCCGTCTGTCCACATTGGAAACATCTTGTTGGCTCTCTACATAGCCCACTATGATAATTCCCACAATTTCTGCATCTGTCAGAACCTCCGAAACTCTTCCCAGAACCAGTCATAGCAGATCTGCTAAACCTCGAAGGTCTCTGTTGTGATGGTGGAAATGGAGGTCGAGGAGATGTCACGGAAACAGAAGTAGTACTCCTTGAAATCGCTGAGTCCTTGCCTCTTTTTACTGACTGACTAGAAGACATACCAGGATTCCTCCTTTTTGCAAACTCAGTCCGAATCCTCCTATTCTCAGTCGCGAGCTTCTCAGCTTGTAAAGCCATCTGTACCACCTCCTTATGCGGCTCTCTACCAGTCACTGTCATCCGCTCTCTAATCTCATTACGGAGCCCTTCCTCGAAATAACTGGCCTGATCCTACTCAGATTTCACCAGATCCGGCACATATAACATTAACTCGTTAAAACGAGTCTCATACTCCTCTACAGTTAGATTCCCCTGTTTCAAACTAAAAAATTCTCTCTTCTTTTCTTTCTGATGAAAATAAGTGAAATACTGACCATCGAATTCCCTGAGAAAATCGGGCCACGTCTGAGGAGTAGTGGAACGAGACTTCACTGAATTCCACCAAGTACGAGCCCTCTTCTCTAATAATCTCGTAGCCACCATCAGCTTCATGTCGTCGTCTAATCTCATATCAGAGAGAGTCTCTGAAACCTGATTAATCCAGTCCTTTGCCACTGTGGCATCCAACTCACCCGTGAAAGATACACAACCCAATTGCCTAGCCTCCTTCAGCTTCTTGGAAATGGATACATCCTGTACTGGTGGTGGAACTAAAGGAGTAGTTGGAGGCACTACAGGTGGAACTTGACCAGTCTGAGCTTGACCAGCCATTGCTGCAAAGAAAGCTGCCAATGCTTGTGCTGCCTCAGTAGGCATGGCGGGAATACCCGTAGGTGGCTGAGGAGATGGAGGATGTGGAGGACTATCGGCCTGCTCAGCAGCAGGTGCTGCCCGAATGGTAGATGCAGCTGATTCCTCCTCTACTGTATCCGGCTGATGACGTTGGGAACGACCTCTTCCCCTCCCAATCGAGCTAGTGAGAGGTGGGCGTCCGCGTCGAGGAGGCATTGTAATCTATAAAAAATACGAGCAAGTTTAGGTAACCTTAGGCTCTATATGCAGATGCATGCATTCTATTAAACCTAACCTAACTTAATCCGGGGCCACACTGATATTGTAATTTTTTAAAACCACTTTAAAACCAAAAACTCTTATCTTTAAAACCAAAAGCTCTGATACCAATAGAATTGTCACGACTCGGAACCTCCTTCAGGCCCATGACAATCGCCGCGACGTCCCGATTGACACTCATTATCCGGAATGCCAACCGGAACCCCGTAAGGCTTACATATCAGTTTCTTTCCTTTCCTGTGAGCAATCATTGTTAAATATCGAGTTTTTAGAGAATATTTACTATTTTAGATCAAAAACAATCAAAATAAAATTTTTGCCACACAGGGGTATTTTGGTCATTTTTTTCTCAAAAATTTCAAAACTGGCTAAAACGTAATATACAAGTACAAAATATATAATTCATATTCAAAATGAGTTTAAAAGTCAAAAATCTTCATTTAAAACGAAATTACGGTTATTTGAATATAATAAGAAAATAAAAGAAATATTAAGGGAAATACTCTATTTTCTTATAAAACAATATTTATAAAGTTATACGTGAATAATTTTTATAGCGTAAAAGCTAAATAAATTTATACATACTAAAATACAGTAAGCCAAAATATTTAATTTAATTTACAATAACCAGAGGGCCCCCGAATAAACAAAAGTAAAGAGGACTGTGAACCTACGGTTTTGGAAATGCAGATCCAATGGTAGTCCTCGATGAGATCAGCTATCTACAGTCTATACTGAACCTGAAATGGGTGGAAAGGAGTTGGGTGAGATTTTGCAATCCCAATGAGTAAACAGACATTATCATAAATATCTAAAGGCGAGTGAAATGGAGGCAAGTTTAAACAACAAATTTCAACCCATTTCATAATGTTTTCAATTTGTTTCTTAAACCATAAAATATTTGTAATTTACCAAAATAGTTGTTAAGGCTTATGTCTTTTATTAAAACAAGGCTCAAGCCAAAACTAATCTTCGGGGATACCTTGGTCGAGGCATCTAACCGAGTCCGCCAAGGGTGTTAAAATTTTCACACGTGAAACACATTTTTATTTTTAAAAACCAGCCGTTCCTTGGCGTTGGCCGAGTTACACATTCACGTGGGGGTTCGACGTGAAGTGAGCTCTAATACTACCCCAGGAGTTACCCTCCTAGCCTCTACAACTGGAGTAACTATATAACTGGGTTTACCGTGCCCCTCTAATAGGCAGTCCACGGAAACCCGTCACTGCAGTGACTAACCCACCAATTTTAATAAAATTTCGACAGTATAACGTGGTTTTTATTTATTTATCCAGCCTGCATAGTAAAACAACTTACATAAATTTCCCAATGCATTCACAAAATATAGCCACATATACTCATTTCTCATAAGCCATTCCTAGGAAAATATATATTTTTCAAGTCAATTTGTAGCCTCAAATTACTCAATTTCATAATCAATACAATATATTTTTATTTGTCACATTTATTCCTAAAACATCAAAAATCCCGTTTTAATCTCGTTCTCATTTCATAAAATACATAAAGGGCATTTAAAATAAACTCTAGATAATTTACAATAATAATAAGTTTACTCACCGTTTGTACAAACTAAAAGCTTTCTAAGCGCCCCGATCACTACTTGTCGGGTACGACTTCTTTGCCTTTTCCGGAAGGCTCTCCTCTTAGACACATTACAAAAATTTACACAATTCATCACATTGATGCTAAATCACTATATAATTAACTTAAATCCTATACTAATGCATGGTATGAAATGCAATAGCCTAAAACGGCTTAAATGCGGTATTAACCTATTTTTTGCACTTTGCCCGATAAATTGCTAACGCGCTCCATTTTAGCTCTAAATCATCCCATTCTCTCTCCAACATTTCTAAACATTAAATATCAGCCAATAACCTTCTAAAAACAACAAAATCAGCTCACTCCCTTCCTTGGAAAATTCGGCCAAAAATGGGACATTAAGTCGGTTAATTTTCTACTTTGTTTTTCTATCACGTTTAATCGTTTTTCATCATTTTCTCTTCATTTTCCTTAGAATAAAATCAATTCATCATCATTGTACAGCATTGAGCATCCAGCCAAGAGTGGGTATTGTGAAAATTTACTGATTTCTTGCCCAATTTAATTTCTAAACACATTTAACTAACTAAAACTATCAATTTAACTAAAAATCAAAACCTAAAAATTTCAATTTCTCTCTCCTAGAATTTCGTCCAGCCCTTGATATCACTTTTTGATCTCTCTCCTCAAGCATGCTAAATGGAAATAAAGGCATAGGAAAGGTAGAAATCAAGCTAAAATCGAAAAATCTTACCGTTAGATGCGTAAACGGTCGAAAACCGCAAATTTCCCTTTGAATTTTCTTGTTTCTCTTTGGTTTTTCTTTTTTTCTTCCTTTCCTCTCTATTTCCTCTCTTGTTCTTCCTTATGGCCGGCCAGCACTCAAAATTTGGGTTTAAATGGCTGACTTTTCATTAAAATAATATTATTTCATTAAAAAATGCCATGTGTCACTTTCCCATTGGCCCATTTTTAAAATTTCATCCATTTGTTTCGAAATTTTCACCATACACTTGTCCCACATATCCATAGCTTAGATAAAATTCTCAGACTTATCCAAAGTCTCGGTGGAGTAATTTTTTGAAATTTACACTTTTGCCCCCGTAAAAGTCAAAAATTACATTTTTACCCCAAAAATTGAAAAATTGCCCATAGACATATTTTTCATCCCTTATACTCATACCATTCTCCAATTTGTCAAATTTGATCTAAATTCTCTCAAAATCTCAAATTTTTTCCGTGGGTGGTAAAATTACGATTTTGCCCCTACACTCCAAAAATCACCAGAATTAACCTTTTTCACTTCCTATCATTAAATTATACTCCAAATAGTTAATCTTGGTCAAAAATTTCACTCCATGATCAAATTATTATCTCAGGTGGCAAAATGACAATTTTGCCCTTGAACATCAAAATTTTCAATTTTACCCCAAATGAACCCTCGAACTCCGAACAATCATTTTTTTCATTCCTGGACTATAAAATATTAAATTTCATCCTACAATTCCTATTTGAACTAGTTCGAGGTTAAATCAACTCAAGTGTACCGTTAGGTAAGATATCGGGTTTCGTCTTTTCTTATGTGCTTTCCTAGCATAATAACATGCTACTCAGTGCATGTATGTCATGACATGTATTTATAGGGTTGGGTTTTACATGGTATGACTACTTAAGCTTGAATATTCTTGTTTTTTAGAAGTTGGTTAAGGTCTTCTATAGGAATGGTAGTGTGAATTATACGGATATGAACAATGAAATCATAACTTATGAAAATGCTTTCACTATTTATATCATATGTAGGATGTTTAAAATTACACCTGAGTTGATTAAAGATGTGTTTGGTTTGCAATGTGCACCTGATGCAATGACACACATTAGTGATAATCTAATAGTGGAAGATTCGAAGAGAGAGCTATTTATGAACAATATTGGTGCTCCTGATTCGTGCTCTAGAGTATTTATGATGAATAGGATTTTGCACCTTATTATTAGTTGGACTTTGAGGCCAGTGCTTAGCAAGTATTCATTTATTTGCAAGGAAGAATTATGGTTCATACACTACATTAAGCTACTGACTCTTGTTGATCTAGCTTACTTCATATTTTCAGACATAAGGAAGATTGTTGTAGGAACTAGATCCAATCTTATGTATGGCCAGGTTATCAGCCGCTTTTTAGCTCATTTTCATATTGATACTTTTTTGATTTATGCCATTTCTCAATTAAAGATTAAGAATCTTGACAAGATAACAATAGCTATAATGGGTTATGTTGAGGAGGTTGAGACAGGCACTTAGGTACATAAGAGAACATGTCAAATTGAGGCCAGTGAGGGTGAAGAACATGATGAGGAGGTTCCTTTATAAACTCCAGCTGAATTATCCTTCAATGCTATGTCATTTAGCTCTTCTGGTGATTCTAGACTTGATGCTAATTTGGCTATCATCAATAAGAATGCTTGGCATCTTGATCTTCTCCAAGACATATTTGAAGGAAGATTTGATGAGAAGGATCATGCCATAATCTCTTGCTTCAATGATGTTGATCAACATATCTAGCACATCCTTCAACAACAAGAAACCATTGAGGCTTATCTTGCACAACTCCTTTCTAAAAAAAGACCTTAGTTATTGGATGACTTGCCTTTTGCTCACTCATGCATATCATATTCGTCTTTAACCTACTATGTTTATGTACTTTGGATGCTAAATATTACATATGGTTGTCTATATGCTTATATTGCTAGTTGAACTGATGTCATGCCCATATTTTGCTTATATATATATATATACATATATATTTACATATATACATAAATATTATATATATGTATATATGTATATGTACTTTGGATGCTTAATATTATTTATGGTTGTCTATATGCTTATATTTCTACTTGAACTCAATGATGTCATGCCCACAATTTGCTTATATATATATATATGTATATACAAATATATCTATTTATATATATATATATATACATACATACATACATATATATGTGTGTGTGTGTGTGTGTATGTATATATATATATATGTGTGTGTGTGTGTGTATATGCACATATATATGTATGTATATATGTGTGTGTGTGTGTGTGTGTATATGTATATATATATATATATATATATGTATGTATAGATACACACACACACACACACACATACATGCATTCTTGTTTATATTTATCTTATTGTTTAGCTTCTTGCTTTTACTTGAATGATTATATTTATAGGTTGAATTCATATATATAGACTTAGTTGGCCACATTACTTTTAATGCTCATATTTTGATGATTTAGCTAACCATTGTCTCTTGAGCTTAAGTATTTAATGCTCACATTTCTAAACCTTTTTGATATAATAGAAAAAAGGGAGGAAATTTATGAGCATATTGAAATGCTTTTGTACTTGATATCAAAGTTGAATTTTTTTTTTAAATCTCATGTATATGTTAAGGGGGAGAATTTAAACTTTAATATTCCTTTTTAAATCCTTCTCACTTGAGCATAAATATTTTCAAACAAGGGTTTAGAGACCACTAGAGTTGGGGAAAGCTTTCAAAAAAGATTTCAAATGCTCATGATTTTGTCATATTAAAAAGGGCGAGATTGTTAGCTTTGAAGTATTTTATATGTTTTGATTTGAAATAATTGCATGATGATTTAAAGATTGATGGCAAGCATTTGAAATTGTTAAAGAAAATGTTTGAGAAGTCATGCATACTTAGAAAAATATCAAGAGTAAACATGTCTCAACTCAATATTTAATCACAAGGAAGATATAACTGAAGTTACATACTTAAATGTCAAGAAATCTTGAAGAATCAAAGTTCTAATCAATCCTAGAGCAAGGTCAATCAATCCAAGGATATAATGAATGGAAATCTTGAAGAAATCAAAAGTCCTAATCGATCCTAGAGTAGCCCCAACTGACCCTATGGTAGAAAAAATGGAAAAATTGTGAAGAAACATAGCCCTAGTCGACCCCATAACCTTGCCAATCAACCTTTAAGCATAACACATGAAAAAATTGATGTTTTGGGAAGCTTCAGTTGACCCTTTAAGGCCAGAACTCAAAATAACGAGCATTCAAGAAATGGATCAACTAGAGAATACTTGTATTTGTTAATGGAAGCCATAATTCAAGATTTTAAAGAACCATTGTCAATTCTAGAAGCTTTATAGTCGACCTTAAAAGCTTAGCAATAACTATATTTGTTTCAAATTTGTGTTTAACGGCTCTAAATCTTCTTGTGAGTATAAAAGGACACCTTAGACTCATTTTGAAGAGAGAAAAGACAAAGAAAAGGACTAAAACCCTAAAGAAAAGCTTCAAGTTCATTATTCTTTTCTTACACTTAAATTTTAGCCTTCTCTAAAGCATTCAAAGCCATTTATTGCTATTATTTGAGCTGATATTCTTGCATTTATTGCAATTAAGCTTAAACACTTAGCCTACTAGCCTTTGAGAGGCATTTTTTGCTGTTACTCCTTTGTACACACTCGTGTAAAGGTTCTAACTCATCTTTGAAAAGTTAGTGAGGATTTGTGGTTGAGCTTGTTAAAAACCATTGTGAGGGTTTGAGGTTGAGCCCCTTAAAAACCATTGTGAGGGTTTGTGATTGATCCTGTTAAAAACCATTGTGAGGGTTATTGCATGATCTCATAAAAAAGCATTTGTAAGGGTTTATGTTTGATCCCGTTTAAAAAGCACATTTCCTTTAATGGATTCGAAACTCCTTGAGCATTAAGGGAGAGGACGTAGGTATTTGAGAAAGCCGAACCTCTATAAAAATACTTGTGTCATGATTTCTCTTTTAACTTTATGGTTTATTGTTGAAAAATCTTTTAAGAAATTCATTGTTGAAAAAGGCTTGATTTTTCACTAAGTTTTAAAAGAAATTTTAAAAAGCCCAATTAACCCTTTTTGGTCTTTAGAGCTTGTTTGGCTGGCTTTTTCTTTTTTTTAATTCAAAAGCTAATATGAAGCTTTTATGAAAAATAATAGCTTTTAAAATTAAGCTACATCTATTTAGTAAATTTACTTTTATAAGCTCTCTTTTACATATAAGCTGTTTGGTAAAACAATTTATATAAGTTCTAATTTTGTTTAAAATTACCATAAAGAGTATTTAATAAATAACTTTCTATTAATCACAAATTCCTTTGTTCATAATGAAAAAAAGTTAACTTTATTTTTTTATTTACCTAAAATAAATTTTTAGAAATATAAAAAGTATTTTATATAACATAAAATTTATAATTAATAATAAATCATATAAAAATGGAAACGAATAATGTTGAAATTATTTTTAATAGATAAGGACATTTTTGAAAAAAAGAGAAATATTTTCCTAAAAAGAAGGCGTGTTTTAAAAAAAAAGAGAAAAGAAAGCTCCTCTTCAGAACTGTTCTTGAAGCTCTTTTTTAATTAAATTTTGTTCTTTTTAAAAAAACTTTTTTCTAAAGAGCTTTTCAAAATTCCTATTTGGCCTGATTCTGCTTTTAAGAAATAAATAAGCTGAAAAAAAAAGCCAAACAGGCACTTATTATATTAAGCTACTACACTAACAAACCTATTTAGAATTGTTGTTTGTTTGTGGAATGATTCATGAAATTACTCATATATACTATTTTTAAATAATTTCATTTAAGACTTAGAATTGTTGTTTGTTAATCGAGTACTACAAAACTTGTCAATTGGATATTCCGTGGACTTGATTGACAAACCTCAAATTGAATTTAATTTGAGTAAATTGGTCAGGTCCATAAAATATGAGTTGTCAGCATTGAAATATTTCTTGCAATATACGAGTTGTTGGCTCTTGGTACATCGGTTAGGTCCATGAAATATTCAAGTTCCCGTTTAGAGAGGACAGGACAATCTATCACTCATAGATTCAATGGACTTGATCGACTTACTCGAAATTATTTAGCAAGTAGTGATTGAGCATATTGTTGTGAATTCCCTATTTGTTAAATAATCTTGAGTAGGTAGGTAAGTCCATATAGAATATATGAGCCGTGGTTATTGAAATCTTTGAGTGGGAAAAAGACAAAGACGACAAAATGAGTTTTTTTGTAGAACATGTGTTATGTTGTCTTTGTCTTTTTTCCATTCAAAATGTGTACTTTTGCCAAAGGTTAGTTTCCACATAAGGAAGGTTCAGCTGATGTTCCCCTTGTCAGTCAGTTGATGATTTGCCTTATTGGCTGATGGGTATTCTATCTCTGAACCTCCTTTATCAAATATGATTAAATTGAAAGGAATGGTCTTTTCAATGTAATTATATTTGATAAAGGAGTTTAAAGGTAAAATATCCAATCGGTAGAAGATTCTCAATAGACTATGAAGATGTCTTACATAGTAATACTATAAACATAGAGACATTGGACTACTTTAGCATTTAATGAAGTTTGAGTTTAGTGTCCAATAGATCCTCAATTGCGTGACGTGGTTACTATTCATGTCAAATCTTTAATAGAATGGTCGGCAAGCTTTCACAACGAAAAGATGATGATAGTAAATAGATTTATATTTATTTTTCATTTTTATTCTTTATATACTTGTACGTTTTTGACTTTTTATTTTTAATTGATTATAATAAAAAGAATACAATTATATTCATGTTTTTATTAATTAAAAAATATTTTGTTACATATTTGTAATATTTAAAATTATTTTTTTACATATTTGTATTCATGTAGTTTTTAATTTTTTATCATTATGTTCTAAAAATTCTAAAAAATATTTTTTAACTACCAATGGAATAGTTTTATCACCAACCACTCCTCCTGGTGACAAATTGGCTAATTTATCAACAAATTTCTGACAGAATATTCTGTCGAAGAATATTATGATGGATTATTCCATCATCGACGAAATGAACATTATCAATGAGGGTATTTTCGATAACGCATTGATGGATTTTTCTGTCGACTTTTTCTTTGGTAAATTAGAATGCTAAAGGATTTTAATGCTTCACCTATCGAATATACCTTTGGTAAAGCCCATATTTTTTGTAGTGTTATTTTGGGAGTTACATCCTAAACCTTAAAGAACAACAGATGTTTTGTGCACTTTAAATAAAGTAAATGTCCCTAGCCTATTCTTGTTTTGTCAGAACTATTTGACATTCGACATTGTTTTGCTAGCAAAATATGTTCTCTTTAAAAAAATAGATTTTTTTAAAAAATTTTCTTCTTCTATTTTTTTTTTTGCCTTTGGCATTGTACATGTGCATGTCTCCTATGTGTGTGGGCTTCCCTATGCATAAACTTCTTCATGCTTTTTTTTATGATTATTTTTGCACGTTGATGTACTTTTTTTCTTTTTTAAAATAATTTTACAAAATAATAAGATACATTTGTTGTGCATATTGCCTATACTTGTTTTGTCAGTATTATTTGAGATATGACATTGTTTGATTAGCGATATATATATTTAAAATAACAGTTAAGAACAATGCATTATATTGTGCGCAATACAATATTTAATTTGTTTTTGTTTCTCAATTTTTTGCCTTCTGCATAAGAATTCTTACTTGAGAAATTCTTATGCATTAATTTACGAAAAAATATTTTTAAATGCATAATTTCAGAAAAAGTTATATTTTGTATTATAATGCCTTGTGTTGTAACTCCTTGTGTGTGATAGTATACCGGCTTGGTATGAATGTCTTAAGTAGTAACATGCTAATATCTTGTATAATACATCATGCCATACTTTGCATAATAATTGATTTATTGCATAATAATATATTTTCCATGAACAAAATAAAATGAGATTTTCAAGATAAAAGTTAATTAATAATAAAAGGAAAGTGAATCTTTTTCATAAAAACATTGATTCTTTGTGTCCTATAAATACATAATTGTTATAATTTTTTTTTTCAATCAGACTAAAATAGAATTCACAGTAAAATGGTGATTTTCTTTTTGGGATTTAGAGTAAAACAAAATTCATAGTAAACAGTAATTTTTTTTGAATCTTTTGAACAAGTAAGTTTTCCTTTTCATTCTTCTACTTCTCTTTTCTTTTTGTTTTCTAATTCAATAAGAAGATCATAAGAAAAATTTTTAATTATTTTTTTTTTGATCCAAATCATTAGCATCTAAACCTTTTTTCTTTTTTTTTTGTTTTTAAATTTCTTGTTTGTTGCCCCTTACATGAAAATTTTTATATTGACTGATGAAAAGTTTTCATGTATAAGATGAAAATTTCTTATTGAAAGTAATTTTTTTTCATGCTCAAATATATATTTTTTTGTTTGGTTGTAGCCTTTTTTTTAAATTTTTACAAATTTGTTGTGTGTGACACAAGGCTTATGCATGCAGGGATCGCCTATGTGCGACACAAGTCTTATGTGCATAAGGATCAACTGAACGCAAGACTTGCCACTCATAAGTTATCTTATGCGTAGGGATCTTTTATGCACGAGACTTACTAGATGCGGTGCAAGTCCTTTTACATGTAGGGATCTCTTGCGTGTAGATTTGCCACACGCATGCTTTTTTTATATAAATTTTTTTGAATCAATATTTATAATAAAAAATATTGTTGCATATGTATACTTATCTATTTTTTTTTTATGTTTGTCCATAAGCTTTTTTTTCTTTCTTTTTGGCTAAAATGCATTCCACTCTGAAGAGTTATTATCGTGAAATTGCTAAGGTTCCTCTTGTTGCAACAAGGAAGCAAAACACTACACGTAAAGGAAGAACAATGCTTTCGATGTTCTTCCTCTTAAAAAGGTTCAAGAAAGATTGGTGAAGTTCCTCTTGTTCCTAAAAATTGAGAATGTGAAGTACTATAGAAAAAAGAGAAGATCGCTTTTGAGAAGAAGTCCATGCCAAGCATGTAAAGCCTAACCTTATAAAATACTTGTAATGACATACATGTGATGATAGCATGATTGTATGCTAGGAGAGTCCCGAAAAATTTACAAAAGTAGGTATTGTACCTAGAGGTACAACAAAGTTGATTTAAGCCTCGAACTAGATCAAATAGGAATTTTAAGGTGGAATTAAGAGCTTCACAGTCTAGGGATGACTCAAAATGATAATTCGGAGTTTGAGGATCAATTTGGATTCAAACCAAAATTTTCACTATCTAAGGGCAAAATGGTCATTTGCCACCTGAGGACAAAATGAGAATTTTTAGAAAAGATTTTTTGGCCCCATTTGACTTATTGGAGTATGATTTGAGGTTGAGAAGTGAAAAAAATTGTAATCCTAGTATTTTTCGGAGCATAGGGGTAAAATGGTAATTTTGTCACCTCAAGGATAAAATTGTAATTTTACACACCCAACACTTGTCCAGCACATGGATTTTATCCAATATTATCATGGATAATTGAAGGAATTTATATGGTGGAGAGAGAAAACTTAATAGTTAAGAAATGACACATGGACAATTAATATAGTGACATGTGTTAAGTTTATATCCATTTATTCTTTTAGCTTTAAAATCAGCAAAAATCAGCCTATTTTCTTCATTATGGCCGGCCAAAGCATGAAGTGAAGAAGAACAAAGAAAGAACAAAACCTAGGTGGGAAAATTAAAGAAAAAGTGTGGGATTTCAAGGGATTAAGCTAATAAAGGTAAAATTTTGTGATTTTATCTTGTGATTTACACTACCCATGCTTTCTTTTTCATTTTCCATGCTTAGAACTCAAGTTTTCATGATGAACCCATGCTGGCCGAATATGAGAGGAGAGGCTTTGAGCATTGATTTTGCTAGATTTCAAGTTAATTAAGTGGTTTTGGTTGCTTAGTAATGGAAAGTATGAAAATCTAGCAAGAAATCACTTCGTTCTTCATAAACCCACAAGAGGCTGAATTTTCTAGGGAGGATATTGAGGCTGAAATTGATGATATTTCATGATATTTTGGTTGTATTTAATGATTGGTGAGGCTAAAAATTTAATGGAAAATTTTGGCATGAAAATCTGAATTTTTACCTAATATATAGACATGTGCGATTTATGATTCGGACTGATAAATTGAATTATATTCACAGTCATTGAGGTATTTTAAGTATAATTGGAGTGTAGAAAGTGAAAGAAATCGATTTGGAGTTAAATTGGAGGTTTTAGCGAATTACACAGAGAATAGTGCGAATTAGGTCGAATATCGTATCTAAACGGCTATTCGGACATTTTTACATTCCATATCATGCATTAGTAGTCTAAATTAGTTTAATTTCGATTTAGTACCAATGTAGTAAGTTTCTTGATTTTGTACTATGTCTAGGTGGTTAATCCTCCGATAAAGGCAAGGAAATTGTACTCGAGGATTGGTAGTTAAAGTACTCTAAAAATTCAACTCCCGAAATAGTGAGTAATTGTCATGACCCGGAACTCCCATCGGGCTCGTGACAACCGCCACGACGTCCCGATAAGCACTCATTACCCCGAATACCGATCGAAACCCCGCAAGGCTTAGCATCAACTTCCGCATCTCCCCGGTGAACGACAGTTATTAAATCTCGCATTTCAAGAAATCATAAGTTGTTTCCAACTCAAAATAATAAAATATTATTTTCTAGCTCACATGGGCATTTTCGACATTATTCATTTTTTTTATTTCGAAATCCGTAAAAATGTAATATGTAAGTGGAAACACATATTTCATGATTTAAATTAAATTTTGAAGTCTAAAACATTCGTTTAAAGTAAAATTATAGCTATTTGAATATAATAAAAACATTAAATAAAATATTCTATTTTCTTAAAACACAATATTTTCAAAGTCTTCCTAAAATAACTTATGTAGTGTAAGAGTAAAATAAATTTATTCATATAGTAATAAAGATAATTAAAGTATGAAATTTCGTTTACAGTGACACGTGGGCCCCCAACTAACTAAGAAGGTGTAGAGCTACGAACCCTTACTTCCTATGATGCAACTCCGAGATTAATTCTCGTCTTAATCAACTATCAAAAAACTGTCCTGAGCCTGAAAAATGGATAGGAAGAGGGGTGAGATTAAATAATCCCAGTGAGTAAACAATTACCATCAAAAACATCTAAAGCCGAGTAGATGGAGACAATATAAAAACATTATATATCAATAATGTTCATAACGTAAAATGCGTTTCAATCTATACCAAACAATTTCTTCTTCTCAAAATTTTTCGGCTTATGAATTTCTTAAACTTGGCCCCTACCAGAATCATTCTCGCGGGTACCTTCGTCAAGGTATCCCACTGAGACCGCCAAGGCTGTTTAATGACCCATACCCATAAATATGTTTTCACATCTAACACACAACCGTTCCTTGGCGTTGGCTGAGTCTCACACTCACGTGGTGGCCCAAACGTGAGGTGCACTCAAATCATACCTCAGGAGATACTTCACCTAACATCTCCCCCCGGAGGTAAATATATAATTGAGTTACCGTGCCCCTCTCATAGGCAGTCCACGAAAACCCCCACCACTGTAGTGACCGTTTAATATACCACCAGACCCATAAAATTTCCAGTAGCATAATATGGCGAATAAAATTTAATCCAGTCTACCAAGACCAATCCAAAACTGTTCATATATTTCATGCCAACCTCAAAAATTTAGCCATCATGCTACCATAGTGTCATAAGCCACAATTTCAATAACATATAAAATCATAAATTTCAACACAATCTCCATATACTCAATTTTTTCAAAACAATATTAGTTTTCAAAATTAGTATAAATCTCATTTTTATTAAAAAAAAAACATTTGAATTGGAAAACATAATATTTTATAATTTAAGCTTACCATTCAATAAAAGCATCAAACAAGTATAATAACTCTAGATATTTAAGATGATAAGTTGTCCACTCACAGTTTTAGGAGTCGATGTGTCACGACCCGGAACTCCCATCGAGCCCGTGACAACCGCCGCGACGTCTCAATTTACATTCATTACCCAGAATGTCAACCGAGACCCCGCAAGGCTTTAATATCAGCTTCTCATTTCCCCTGTGGGTAGCTGTTTCCAAATACCACATTTTAAAAGATTTTAAACTGTTTCCAACTTAAACAAATGAAATAATAATTTTCGTCTCACAGGGGTATTTTTGTCATTTATCCCAAAAATCTCAAAAATCATCTAAAAATATAGTATGTAAGTGGAAAACACATATTTCTTAATCAAAAATAATTTTGGATGTCTAAAACATTCGTTTAAAATGGAATTATGACTGTTATAATAAAATAAAAATATTCAATAAAATATTCAATTTTCACATAAAACGATATTTTAAGAACACTGCATAAATAATTTTTATAGCGTAAAAGCAAAATAAATTCTTACATACCGTAATACAGATAACCAAAGTATAGAATTTAATTTACAGTGACACGTGGGCCCACGAATGACCAAAAGTATCAAAAGAAATGAACCTACAGTCTTTGGATGTGGCAAGTTCAACTGTAATCCTTGCCGATATCAGTTATCTACAATCTATTCTGAACCTGAAATGGGTGGAAATGAGAGTGGTGAGATTATAAAATCCCAGTGAGTAAACAAACATCACTCAAAATATCTAAAGTCGAGTAAAAGGAGACTATTAAAACATTTCATCAAACTGTAATTTATCATCTTTCAACTTATTTCAACCAAATGAAATCAATTTATTTAAAGCAAGTAATCAGTATGGCTTATGAATTTCTTAAAAAACTTGGCTCATGCCAAAAATTATTATCATACTCAGTTATTTGGGATACCTTGGCCGAGGGCTATCCCAACTGAGTCCGCCAAGGCTATTAGAAAGTCATGTTTTTATTTTGAAAACATAGCCATTCCTTGACGTTGGCTGAGTTCCCCTTCACGTGGTGGTTTGGCGTGAAGTGAACTCTAAAAGTTATACCTCAGGAGTTACCCTACTCGCCTCTCCAACCGAGGTAAAAATATAACAGGATTTCGTGCCCCTCTAATAGGCTAGTCCACAGAATCCAGCCCACTGCAGCAGGTCAAACCCACCATACAATAAAATTTTGACAGCATGACAGGGCTAATATATTACTACCCAGCCTGCAAGGGTAAAATAAAGCAATTCATATAATTCATAAAAACATAGCCCAGCCAGTCATGCCAATACAATAACATAAGCCATTAATTCAATTTTAAATTTACAACATATCAGTGGTCTCCAATTACTCTATTTTCAAAATCGTTATTTCGTTTCAAGACAATTTATAAAATATTTTCATTTAAACTCATTTTGTTTACAAAACATAAAAATTTACCATTTGAACTCATTTTCATAAAATTCACCAAAACCGAATAAAAACATACTTTAGATAATTAAAATGATGGTAAGGTTACTCACCGTGTCTAGAGTGAGGATTTTCGAAATACTCAGACTATTGGTCCTCGGGTGCAATTCCCTTGCCTTTATCAGAGGACTCACCACCTTGACATAGTACAAAATCGAGAAATTCACCACATTGGTACTAAATTGAAATTAAACTAATTTAGACTACTAATGCTTGATATGGAATGCAAAAATGTCTAAATTTTTGCCTAAATGCGGTGTTAGCCTATTTCGATCTTTTACCCGATAAATTGATATACGCGTCCGTTTAAACTCCAAATTAATTTTTTTCAGTTTCTACACCTCAATTGCACCCAAATTGACTTAATGTCCCTCAGTGTGGTGCAAATTATCAGTCTCGATAACAAATTACGAAAATACCCCTAGTGGGTAAAAATTTGTATTTTTGCTCCGAAAATTTCCATTATTTTTCTAGGCTCATAATTCATCATTATTCATCATAATTCCTCAAATAACCATCAAGATCAGCAGCCAATATTCCCCTAGAAAATTCAGCATAATGGGTTTCAATGGGAGAAAATTATATTTCTAGCTTATTTTTGCTATATTTCAATATAACTTAACTAAAATCACTTAATTCAATTAAAATCAACCAAAAATCAAGCTCAAAACTCATCCATGGAGGTTTGGCCAGCATGGGTGTCCATACCCACTTTCTAATTTTGCATGGAAATGAGAAAAAAATGCATGGGTAGTGAAAATCACAAGGAAAATCAATGAAATTTACCTTTTTAATGCTTGATTTCTTGATTTCTCTCGATTTTCTCCAAATTTTTCAGGTAGGATTCTTGTTTTTTTTTTCCCTTTTCTCCCCTGGTTTGGACAGCTGAAGAAGATGAGAATTCCGGAATTTTTACCTTTTTAAAGGCTAAAATAATATAATATTATTTTATTCATTTTTTTTAATGTTTTATTAATTCCTTAAATTCTAGCCATCCATTTATTTCCAAATTTTCACCATACACTTGTCCCACATATCCATAGCTTAGGTAAAATTCTCAGACTTATCCAAAGTCTTGGTGGAGTAATTTTTGAAATTTACACTTTTACCCCCGTAAAAGTCAAAAATTACATTTTTGCCCCAAAAATTGAAAAATTACCCATAGACATATTTTTCATCCCTTATACTCATACCATTCTCCAATTTGTCAAATTTGATCTAAATTCTCTCAAAATCTCAAATTTTGTCCGCGGGTGGTAAAATTACAATTTTGCCCCTACACTCTAGAAATCACTGGAATTAAACTTTTTCACTGCCAAACCCTCAAATTATACTCCAATACTCAAATGGGGCTAAAAAAATTCTTTTCTAAAAATTCCCATTGTGTCCTTGGGTGGCAAATGACCATTTTGCCCCTGGACAGTAAAAATTCTAGTTTGACTTCAAATTGATCCTCGAACTCCAAATCACCATATTAAACTATTTTGGGACTTTAATATTCTTAATTTCATTTTAAATTCTCTATTTGATCTAGTTCGAGACTTAAATTAACTTAATTGTACCATTTGGTACATTGTCGTCTTTTAACGATTTTTCTTTCAGGGCTTTCCAAGTATGCAAGCATATTGTCAATCATATGAATGACATGGAAAGTATTTTATAAGATCGGGTTTGACACGATGTACTCCTAATCCCAATCTTCAAGCACAATCTCTGTACTTTTACCAGTGTAATTTGCTCACCACCTATCCACAATGTACAATACATAATTCACCACATCAATTCTTAACCATTATAAAATCAATTCAGGCTCGGTATATATGCATGATATGACATGCAACTTATCCGACTACCGCTTAAATGCAGTGCTGACCTAATTCGGCCTATTACCCGATTAAATTACTAACGCGTCCAATTTAATCTCAAATTAATTTTTTTCAGTTTCTATACCTCAATTGCACCCAAATTGACTTAATGTTCCTCAGTGTGGTGCAAATTATCAGTCCCGGTAGCAAATTACGAAAATACCCCTAATGGGTAAAAATTCTTATTTTTGCTCCGAAAATTCCCATTATTTTTCTAGACTCATAATTAATCATTATTCATCATAATTCCTCACATAAACATCAAGATCATCAGCCAATATTCCCCTAAAAAATCCGGCCAATAATGGTAATGGAGGAAAATAAATTATTTTCTTGTTGTTTTGTTTCTAAATATGTTAAACTAACTTAAAACACTAACATAACTTAGAATCAAATTAATCTAACAAGTTTCTCTCTCCTAACCCATTTTTGTCAGAATTGAATTCATCCTCAAATCACATGATTCAACCATGGAAAATGATGGGAAATGCATGGAAATGATAAATCTTAAGCTAAGCTTGAAAAATCATACCTTTTTCACTTAATTTCCTTGAAAATTCACACTTTTTCTTTGATTTTCTCTCTCTAGGGTTTTGTTTTTATTTTCTCTCTCTTCTTGCTGGTTTGGCCGGCCATGGGGTGGAAGATGAGCTGATTTTTGTACCTTTTAAAAAGAAAAATAATAAATTAATAAAGGCATGACACGTGGCATCATGTCATTGGCCTGTTTTTAAAACTTTAAAATTTTAATCCTTTTTATCTCCACCACACAATTAGTCAATGGTCAAAATGAGGATAAGAGATGACCATGTGCTGAAAAAATGTCCTGGTGGTGGAAAATTACTGTTTTGCCCCTGGGATGGTAAAATTACCATTTTACCCTTATACTCTAAATTATACCGAAATTAAAATTTTTCACTTCTAAACCTCAAATCTTACTCCAATAAGTCAAATTATACTCCAATAAGTCAAATGGGGCCAAAGGAATCTTTTCTAAAATTCCCATTTTGTCCCAAGTGGCAAATGACCATTTTACCCCTAGATAGCGAAAATTTCGGTTTGGCTCCAAATTGATCTTCGAACTCTGAATTACCATATTAAACCATTCTGGGACTTTAAAATTCTTAATTTCATCGTAAATTCTCTATTTGATCTAGTTCGAGGCTTAAATCAACTTTGTTGTACCTCTAGGTACAATACTGACTTTTGTAAATTCTTCGAGACTCTCCTAGCATGCAAACATGCTATCCATCACATGTATGTCATGACAAATATTTTTATAGAGTCGGGTTTGTCATCTTCTCCCCCACTTGGATCAACCATATGATCCTTCTTGATGACTGATTTCGACATCCGACTAAATATTAATATTTTAATACTATTTTATTAATAAAATATTATTTTATTCTAAAAATTTTATCTTGTCTTCTTGATACCCAAAATACCTTATTATGCCTCACTTGACTTCCGAATCGCCTTTTATCTAGCAAATTCTCCTCCGATAAAATTATTATTATTTTATTATTATTTTTTCACTTTCGGAATATTTTATCTTAAACTACTCCTTTCGTCTTTTATCACTTTTAAACATTTTAATTGACCTCAATTTGCATTCGATCAACTTTATTTATCACTATATCAAAGTATGGGGTATTTCAGTAACCTTATCATCATTTTAATTATCTAAAGTATGTTTTAACTCGGTTTTGGTGAAATTTTATGAAAATGAGTTAAATGGAAAATTTTAGGTTTTATAAACAAAAATGTGTTTAAATGAAAAGATTTTATAAATTGTCTTGAAACGAAATAATGATTGTAAAAATAGAGTAATTGGAGACCACCGGTATGTTGTAAATTTATGATTGGAAATTGATGGCTTATGTTATATTGTTATTGTGTTGGCATGACTGGCTGGGCTATGTTTTATGAATTGTATAAATTGTTTTATTTTACCCTTGCAGGTTGGGTAGTAAAATATTAGCCCTATCATACTGTCAAAAATTTTATTATATGGTGGGTTTAGCTTGCTGCAGTAGGCGGATTCTGTGGACCAACCTATTAGAGGGGCACGAAATCCAAATATATATATATATGTATCTCGGTCGAAGAGGCGCGTAGGGTATCTCCTGAGGTATAGACAAAGTTCACGTCACGCCGAACCAGCTCGTGATGATGAACTCCGCTAACGCTAAAGAATGGCTGTGTTTTTCAAACTAAAAATATGTTTACGTGTATACAAACTTTTTAACAACCTTGGTGGACTCGGTTAGATGCCTCGACCAAGGTATCCCCGAGAATGATTTTGGCAAGAGCTAAGTTTTTAAGATACTCATAAGCCATGTTTGAATATTTAAATGAAATGAATATTTATGTTATGAAATAAATATTGAGATGAAATATTTTAATTGTCTCCTTTTACTCGACTTTAGATATTTCGGATGATGTTTGTTTACTCACTAGGATTATAAAAATCTCACCACTCTCCTTTCCACCCATTTCAGGTTCAGATTAGGCTGTAGATAGCTGAGTTCATCGAGGACTACCCTTGGATTTGCATTCCTTCAAACTGTAGGTTCACAGTCCTCTTTACTTTTGGTTATTCGGGGCCCCACTTATTATTGTAAATTAAATTAAATACGCTGACTTACTGTATTACAGTATGTATGAATTTATTTAGCTTTTACGCTACAAAAGTTATTTACGTATAACTCTATAAATATTGTTTTATAAGAAAATAAAATATTTTACTTAATATTTCTTTTATTTTCTTATTATATCCAAATAATCGTAATTTTATTTTAAATGAAGATTTTAGACTTTAAAACTCATTTTTGATTATGAATTATGTGTTTTGTACTCGCTTACTACATTTTTAGCGGATTTCGAGATTTTTGAGGAAAAATGACCAAAATGCCCCTGTGAGGAAAATTTTATTTTTTTCTATTATTTTGAATTGAAAATAGTTTATAATCTCTCGAAACATGATTTTAGCAACTAATGCTCACGGGGGAAGCGAGAAAAATTGATGTTAAGCCTTGCGAGATTTCGATAAACATTTCGGGTAATGAATGTCTATCGGGACGTCGCGGCGGTTGTCACGGGCTCGATGGGAGTTTCGGGTCGTGACAAAGTAGGTTGATGAACATCTTTCTAAACCCATTGGGTATGATTGGAATCACCTCTACTTTGAAGCACTTCCTCATAAAACACTTTGTATTCTAAAACGATCAATTTTGAAGTTCAGGTTTGAGCTTAGTGAGTTTCCTCTTTCCATTACTAAATTTGACTTTAATTCTCAATTTTTTCATGATTAGGATGAGTGGGTAAACAAAGTGTTCAAGAATCCTACTTCTGTTAGAATTCTCTCAACTAAAGGAGTGCTCGATGCTATATGGATCACCCTCAAGTTCAACATCCGTAAAGAGAAAAAGATGAATGTATGGTGTGCTATTCTTGCAAGGTGAAACACTTTTTCTCGTACTGTGATTATAGTTTAGGGGAGTGTACCTTCACTTTAAAGGACATTCATATTCTCTTAAAAATTCCTTATATGGAAAAGAATGATTTTCACTCTACTAAGCTTTTTGAGGAAAAGAAGTATGTTTGAGGTTTTTTTCTTGATCTACTCAAAAGTTTAAGTGAATTTTCAAAAGTTGCACGATTTTCCAATTGGAGAACATTTGCAAACTTATAAAATAGCCCTAATTAATTGGAGAATAGTGTAACCTTTGAAATTTTACTTAGACTATTATGTAGATAAAGAAAAATAATTCTCGAACACATTCTTCTTTTTCAAAAACCTTGATAGAGTGAAAATCATTTTTCCCTATATCAAAAATTTCTAGAAGAATACTCACCCTCCAAAGTGAAGCTAAATTGCCATATGTTGTACTCATAGTATGAGAAAAAGTGCTTCACCATGCAAGAATAATATTTCATATATCCATTTATTTCTTTTTACAGATGTTGAACTTAGAGGTGGCCCATACAACATCGAGCACTCTCGTAGTTGACAGCATTTTAACATAAATAAGATTCCTTAATACTTTATTTACCCACTCATCCAAGCCATTAATAAATTGAGAATTAGAGTCAAATTTAGTAATGGAAAGTGGCTCACCATGCTTAAACTTGAACTTCAAAATTGATCGTTCTAAAATACAAAGTCTTTATAAGACTTGTGCTACACGCAACAAACTTGTAAAAATAAAAAAAAAATGGAGCTACGATCAAACATAAAAAAACTATTTAAGCATGAAAAAACAATTCTCTTTCAATAAGAAAATTTCATATTATACATGAAAATTTTTTCATCTTTCAATATAAAAATTTTCATGCAAAGGCCAACAAACAAGAAATTTTTTAAAAAAAAGGAAAGAGAAAAAGAGTTTAGGTCATAACGATTTTGGATCAAAAGAAAATAATTAAAAAATTTTCTTATAATCTTGTTATCACTTAAAAAAAAAAGAGAGAGAATAAGAAGAAAAACTTACATACTTAGAAGATTCACAAAAGAAAACCAATTATTTGCTTTAAATTTTTCTTTGTTTTTAATTCCAGAAAAAAATCTACTGCTTTACTTTGAATTTTGCTTTGCTTAGAATACTACTTTAATGTGAATGAAAAAGAATTTCCATAACAAGTTTGTATTTATATGGCATAGAGATTCAAGGCTTTTATGAATAAGATTTAACTTTCCTTTTACAATTAATTAACTTTTATCTTGAAAATCTTATTCTATCTTATGCATGAAAAATATATTATTACTTAATCAATTAATTATTACACTAGATATTAACATTACACATTACACAAGACATTCAAATGTTATTGCCTAAGGTCTGATACCACACTAGTATGCTATCACACACAAGGTGCTAAAGTACAAAATATAAATTTTTCCTAAATTAATACATAAGAACTTCTTAAGAAAGAATTATTATTCAGGAGGGAAAATATAGATACTTGATTTTAGTTACTAACTTATTATTTTGATAAATCTATTATATAGAGTTATTGAGTCACTTTTTAGGGTGAAAATGCAGCTAAGTCCTTGTGTTTTAAATGGTTTTTAGACAATTTTTATGTTTTTAGTTGATTAGTTTAAAGTGTGTTAACTTAGTTTAATTCAGGTAATTCTAGTTTATTTTCATGTTGAAAGTCTTATTTTTAGCCAATACTGATTTAGTTGTTTGTTTGTAGGTTTTCAAATGCATAAAGTTCAATGGTGATGAAATATGCAACTGAGACTAAGTGTAGATTTTCATTGAACATGTTACGGTAATTCAAACATAACTCAAGCTACAGAGATTCAATTAGTGTGATTCTTGAACCATTGAAAAGTTGAGAGGTAGTCCTACAACATTCATGTTTACTATTTCTCCTAGATCAGCCTTGAGGTAGGAGAATATCATATTGCAAAATGAGATACTATAGAAGTTTATACCAAGGCAGCATAAGGAATAGAGCCGCAGCCTTGCAAGACTCAAGGCCACAACACCTAAGGGAGCATCACTACTCCCATACAAAATCTCAAGAGCTCAGCGCCACGACACCCATGGGGGAAGGCTATGGCACTGGTTGGAAAACATTGAAAAAAAATATGCAAATGTGGAATGCCGTGAGTCCCAAGAAGTAAGGCTGTGGCACTCTTACGTGTTTTACTAGGACTCAACTATTTGGGATTTCATTTCTTAGGGCTTTTTGGTGGCTATAAATATGTGATTTTCAACAGATGAAAAGGGGAGTCTAAGAGAGGGAAGAAACAAAAGTTAGAGAAAAAAAGAAAAAGGTGTTAAATATATTCACATGCACATGTATGTACACATACATGAATAATGAATAATAGCGGAAACAGAAATAAATAAATATAAGCAAATATCAACTATTATTTGATAATAATAGTGCACCTTTCTTAATTACCCTAACAAATAAATAATTTCAATAGGAATGACAATACTAACCTCTAGCCATAGCAAATGTTAAGCTTCTTTCTTCACAAGCTCACCTTTAGAGATTTTCAACCTTTTCCTGATGAGTTCTTCCAACCCAAATGGCAATTTTACAATGATGGTAATATGGTATTTGTTTTCCTAATATTGCCTTGGGTTGGGGACCCATACGTTTATTTTATAAGCAGAATCACTCCCACCAAGAAGATACTACTATATCAAAATTAGGGAATTTCAAAGAAAATGGGTAATTATCATAATCCCATTAAGATAATGGGTAGTTATCACAATCCCATTAAAACCATATCACTTATCATGGAAACTAAAATTTAGGACCATTTAAGATAATGTAATTTTTTTTTGAATTTCAAAATTAAAAATTTCAACACTCTTTCACTTAGTCCAAATGTTTATTACACAATTATTTTCGCAACATAAAAGGCTTATTCCCTTTATGCATGAACAAAAAAATGGAATTACATAAATCATGGCAGTAAGTCCTTTTATAAATAAGTATTACCTTCCATGTATTACAATGCAATTTTTCCTTTTTTGAATAAACTTCATAATATCACTTTATGAATAAACCTCAAATGTTTATTCTGGATCCTTAAATATTTGTTGTTCACAAACATAAATGTATACAATGTTGGTCCTAATAATATGTGTTAGAGGGGGGGAAAATAGCACAATTTGGCTCTTTAAAAAATTGTCTCTAAGTCTAAACAAATGCAAGATAAATGAAAGAAAGAAAATAAAACAAAAATAGAGTAAACAAGACAACAGAATTTAGAGTGGTTCGATCCAAGACCTATATCCACTACCTTGATTATCCAACCAAGGATGTTTCAAACAATCCACTAAGAACTGGTGAAATTCACAAGCTTTCACCAAGCTTTACAATGGCTTTTACTAGGCTCAACCAAAACCTTTTTCACTAGTTTTTCACGGGTTAAACTAAAACCTAACACCTAACTTTTAAAGGCTAAGTTAGAACCTTAACACTTTCAAGCAAACCTAGCTTGAAACAACCACTTAGAGTGACTCCCTCACTCTAAGAATACAAGATGAGAAGTAAAAGAAAGCACCTATGATCACAAGTTGATCTAAATGGTACAAGGTCGAGTGCAGAGTACAAATACAAAGGATGAGTGTTTAAGTGCAGTGATGTGAAGAGACAATTTTTTGATTTTTCAGCTCTTAATGACTCAAATCTCTTCAAAAACTTCCAAGAACTTGTTTCTAATTGTTGGAAGACCCTTTTATACTTGGAGAAACATCTATGATGGGAGTTTGACAGTTTTCTAGCCGTTGGAGACAGTTGGGAGTCGGCTCTAGCAGTTACTCTGTCTTTTAGTGCATATTTCAAAGTTGCAGGCAGAATGCTCTTAGTCGACTAACAGATATCTTAATCGACTAATTTGTCTCTGTTTTTCTGCTCCTTGTATTTGGCAGTTCTGGCAGTGTGTACTTAGTCGACTAACCCATTTCTTGGTCGACTAAGTTAGTTCTGTCTTGAAGTCTAAATTTTTGCAGTAGCTTCTTAGTCGACTAACTCTCATCTTGGTCGACTAAGTTGGTTCTGTTTCTCAATATTCTTCAGCTTGCCATTTTTCCAATTTAAATTTTAGTCAACCAACATTCTTCATTATCTAACCAAAGACTTTCTTCTTAGTTAACCAATCATTTTTCTTCATTTTCATGATTCTTGATATATACATTTGAAAGGTTGATTTATTATTTCCATGTGACTTTTTGTCCTGCACACTTAGATAGAAATGTTAGACACAAATGAAATGGGAAACTTTTATTATCATTAAAAACTAATGGAGCCAACAATCTCTCCATTTTTTATGATGACAAAACATTCCTTGATTAACAACACAATGTCCTTTAATTTCTTTTTAATTTTTGCAAAAGATGAGGATTGCTCCCCCTAAGAGAGTGCTCCCTCTTGGTGTGTGCATATTTTGCTTATTTATTCCAGCAAAGTTTATTTACATTGTGTATATACATCCAGGGTATATATGTGCAAAAATATAAGGTGATTTACAGCAAATGGATGTTGACAGATTTTCATCAAAAATTTGCAGTGTCTATCAACAGCTATCAGATTTTGTCTATGTCATTCATCATTAAATTGATATATTATTCATAGCATCCATATCCATTCATAATCATAATTTATAATCAAGATCAGTACACAAATCCTATTATCAGTGCAGTAGCAGACTTTTATCAACAGCAGTTAAAATATCAGAAATAGCAGGATATCAGCAAGTATTCAATTATCAGTAGCAAAATACCATGAATCATATCAACAAAGTACCATAAATATATCAGCATCCATTTTTCCCATAAAAATATAAACAACAAGATCAAAGTTAAGTGTTCAATTGCCATCATGGCACAAATAGCAAGAAAACAAAAAACAGCAACTGATATTTCCTAAATTGCCCCTAGTTCATTTCTACTTCCTTTCTTTCCTAAATTCTTGGTACCTCCACTCTAACATTTTTTTTAATTAGTTTCTTGGTTCCTTCTCCCCCTAAGGTTCTGCCATACTTCTCTTCTTTTTTGTCATCATCAAATCTTAAGCATCTTTTGAGGAAGATCAGGAAGATGACTCATCAGTGCCATATTGGACATCTAAGGGTTGAGGAGAGGATAGTAGAGGTAATTCCTAGGAAAGGGGATCAGGTAAGGGTGTGTTAGACACTTCAAGTGGTTTTTGTGGAGAAGAAGTTGTTATTGGCTTGGACTTGTCTCCCAATCTAGAGGACTTTCTTCTTTTGAGAAATGTTGTTTTTGTTGCCATTGCTTTCTTCCCGGTTGGTAGGTGGTTTTGTCTTTTGTTGTGGTGCTGCAGGGACTTTTTGTTTCCCTTTTCCAGATTTTGCTTTCATTCTAGGGACTGGTGCAGATGCTGTTTGCTGAGCTTTTCCCTTAACTGCTTCTTTCTCAACTTGTTCCTCCTGAACCATTTGATGGAACAATCCCATGATCGAAACCTCTTCAGAATGTGGAGGAGATGGTTAAAGTTCTGGTTGAGGCTAGGGTTTAGTGGGGGTGTTTTCTTAATCAAATTCAAGTACCTCGGTACCTTGATCAAATCCATCATTATCTTGTAGCTCAAGAGAGAGTGATTTTCTTGGCTGTTCCTTTTCTGGCTCATGACCTTCAGTTTGAACACCATAATTTGTACCATGAGAATCAGACCCTTCTGCTTGCAAAGCTGAATCTTCAACACCTTGCTGTGTTGGTGAAACACTTAGTGTTTCAGAGGAATCTACAATAGCAGGTTCTGATGGCTTTTCTTTCCCCTTCAGTTCATTTTCCAGTGCAGTAACTTTCTCTTCAATCTTTTGCAATCTAGCTCCTTGATCAGTGAGCTTTCCATCTATCTTCATCAATAGATTAGGGATCATTTCACTGAAAAATTATGAGGATGCTGCCTCTGATTGAGCTGGGAGTGAAGGTTCTCCTCTAGGAGTTACTTTAGGAGTTTTAACATATTTTTCTCCTTCAAGTTTGTATCCCATCTTAGATAAACTCCCGAGGTAGATAAATTGATCTCTACTCTTTACCTGATCCATTGCATATCTTGAACTCTAAATCCCATTTTTTTGGACCAGTGTAGTAATGATATTCCCCTATGAAAGATTAATCTTTTCCAATCTACAGGCTCATTTCATTCTCTCAATCATAAATCTTCCTAGATTCAGTGGACTCCCATTGAAGGCATGTTCCATTAGCCAAAGGTCCTGTAAACTAATATAACTAAAGCTTTCACCTCTTCCATGAACATTAGTAGCGATGAAATAATGCAATATTCGAATTTGTGGACTAGTGATCAAACCAACATTACTTTTAGAGGAATATTTCTCTTTTTTTCCACTAATCACTTCCCACAAGGATGAGGAATCATAGTTTTCTGGAAATTCAAACTCACCCTTTTCACACTCGATTTTAAGTAAACTGCTCAAATCAGTAGCAGTCACAGTAAATTCTTTCCCATTTAAAAATACATTCAGGCCATCCTCAAGATAATCATCCGGCTTCTCTAATTCATCCTTCTTAACTGCTATACTAGAATAAAATTCTTTAACCAAACTTGTGTTATAAGCTCGATTCTTAAAAGTACTGAAATATTTCAGTTTCATATTCTCAAAATAGTCTGATAAAATGCTTTAAATCTAGGCACTTCATTAAAATTGTTACAGTCGATAAATTTCCTGCAAGTGATTGGTGCATTTTCAATTTTTTGGAAGCTATCCTCATGAATTCTGTTTCTAAATTTGGAGGACAGAGATTTACCTTTCTTTAATGTTTTTTCCTTTTCTTTCTTCTCTGTTTTTTGTTCTTTTTCATTTTGCAACTTTCCAGATTTTTCACTCTTTGATGCAAACTCGATTTTCTACTTTTTCTTCAGCATTTCTGCTTCTGACCCTTCTACCAGTGGCCTTTTTCCTTTCTTCTTTTCAATGATTTCCCTACTCTGAGAGGTCTTTGCCATTTCGATTTTGAAGATTTCTGACTGAGGCTCGAGGGTTTTGGTTTTGTGTGAGTTGATTTTAAAGGCAAGAATGTAGAGAGAATGGGTTTCAGTTTTAGATGACCGAGTTTCAGGGGAGAAAAAATGTAGAAAAAGAAGTTGTCAACAGTATTAATTTCCCTTAGAAAATCATCCGCCTCCACCTTAAAAATTGCCTCACTTTATTTGCTTAAAAAATTTTAAAATTCCCTCTAAATTTTGGTTATTCTCTTAGGCGATTTTTCTTATTTTCTTTATTGCTTGGTACACATTATTTTATTCTTTCTTCATTTACTTGATTGAGTCTTATTATTTAAGACTAACAGAGTATTTTTAGTTGACTAAGATTCACCTTAGTCTACTAAATACATTCTGTTTTATGTGCATAAACTAAGATTTTTCTCACAATTCTTGCAGACTAATCATACCTAAATTCCTTCTAATTTCACAAAATCTATCTTCATTTAGGGGTTTTGTAAAAATATCTACTAATTGATGCAAAGTATTCACAAATTCAATCTTGATATCACTTTTCACTACATGATCTCTAACAAAATGGTGCCTAATCTCAATGTGCTTTGTCCTAGGATGCTGCACAGGATTTTTAGATATATTGATTGGACTTGTGTTATCACAGAAGATTGGTACATTATGAACTTTAATTCCAAAATCTCTTAGTTGTTGTTTGATCCACAAAATCTGAGCACAACAACTACCTAGGGAAATATATTCTGCTTCAGTTGTAGAAAGTGCTATTGAGTTTTGTTTCTTACTTAACTAGGATATTAGCATACTTCCTAGAAATTGGCATGTTCCATTAGTACTTTTTCTATCAGTTTTGCTTCCTTCAAAGTCTGCATCCGAATAACCTACAAGATCAAATGATGATTCTCTAGAATACCATAATCCTAAGGTTTGTGTTTCTAAGAGGTATCTAAAAATTCTCTTAACAGTAGTTAGGTGTGATTCTTTAGGCTGTAATTGAAATCTAGCACACAAACACACACTAAACTGGATATCTGGTCTGCTTGTTGTTAAGTAGAGAAGTGATTCAATCATACCTCTATAGAGCTTTTGATCAATACTTTTTCCTTTCTCATCAGCATTAAGTTTAGTGGATGGACTCATTGGTGTGAAAATTGGTTTCAGCTTCAGCATATCAAACTTTTTGAGCATATCTTGAGTGTATCTTTCTTGGTTGATGAAGATTCCTTCCTCACCTTGCTTAATTTGAAGACCAAGAAAGTATTTCAACTCTCCCATCATGCTCATCTCAAATTCACCCTGCATTTCTTTAGCAAAGTTCTTGCATAAAGCCTCATTAGTTGCACCAAATACAATGTCATCCACATATATTTGAACAATAATTAAATCATTTAATTATCTTTTAATGAACAATGTCTTTTTCAACTAGAAATTTTGAAAGCCTCTCATACCAAGCTCTAGGAGCTTGTTTCAATCCATACAAGGCCTTATGAAGTTTGAAAACATGATCAGGTTTTTCAAAATCTTCAAAACCTGGTGGTTGTTCAACATATACTTCCTCTTGAATGAATCCATTTAAAAATGCATTTTTTACATCCATTTGGTACAATTTAAAATTCATGAAACATGCAAAAGCTAGCAACAACCTTATGGCTTCAATCCTAGCAACGGGTACAAAGGTTTCATCATAGTCTATTCCTTCTTCTTGGTTGTATCCTTGGGCTACTAAACTAGCTTTATTTCTAACTACATTTCCTTGCTCATCTACCTTATTTCTAAATACCAATTTTGTGCCAACACTAGGGTGATTTGAAAGTCTAGGTACTAGTGACCATACATGATTTCTTTTGAATTGGTCAAGTTCCTCTTGCATGGCCATTATCCAACTTTCCTCATTTTCAGCGTCTTAAAAGTTTTTAGGTTCAATTTGTGATATAAAGGTTGAAAACTCACAAGTTTCTCTTGTTGTTTTCCTAGTTCTAACTCTTTGAGAAATGTCACTTATGATTTGAACTTGTGGATGGTCTCTTACAAATCTCCTACTCTTTGGAAGGTCAATATGCTCATTTTCTGATCTTTGCAAGTTTCCTAGAGATGGAGTTTCATTTTCTCTTCTAGGTGAGCTTTCTTCATTATTTTTATTGTTCTCTATGCTCATTTCTTCCATTTGTTTTTCTAGGATTTCTACATCATCATCATCAACATGAATTTCATTTTGTAAAGCATTTGACTCATCAAAAACTACATGGATTGATTCTTCAACGGTTAAAGTCCTTTTGTTAAAAATCCTATAAACCTTTGAGTTTAATGCATATCCTAAAAATATTGCTTCATCACTTTTTGCATCAAACTTTCCTAAGGGCTGTTTTCCATTATTCAATACAAAACATTTACAGCCAAAACTCCTAAGATGAGAAATATTTGGTTTCCTACCCTTGTAAATGTGAGACCTTGACCCTTATAGACTCGTAGATAGAAGTACAAGCGATATCCATAATCAGGGGTAATTTCCTCATTTCCTCAGTGAGCCCATAAAAGTAAGATTTTAAACAATATTATGGCCTAAGTAGGCCTAAGGCATAAATGAATGATGAAAATATGAGTAAAATGACAAAGAAAAATTTTTTTTGATGATTTTCACTATAGGGGCAAAATGGTCATTTTTCACCTTGGGTTAAAATTTTAAGTTTTCATGAACCCAAACATTTCTAGACCATTATGGACCTTGTCCTAGTGTTAAAAGAGTAAAAAGATTGCATAAAAGATTAGAGAAGAATAAGCTAATTTGTGGAGGGGCATTTTGGTAATTTAAGTGGAGTGGATAAGTTTGGACTATAAATATATCTTTCTTCTAGCAGCTTTTACATTCTCCAGCAACTTTTCTTCTTTTTCTTCTTCTCTTTCACGTTGCTTCCCAACCTCCATGAAAGCTTGATAAGAAAGCTCCACAACCTTCCTCAATTAGCTCTAAATTTCATGTTTTTGGTGCACCCTTTCCATAAACCCTTGTGGTCTTCAATTCTCTCACTTTAAAACCCTTGAAAAATCTTGTTTCCATACTCTCTCTCACTAGTTAGGTGTTTTAGAGAGAGAAAGAAGAAGCTTTACAATAGTTTGGAGAATTGTTGGAAAGAATTTCAAAGTTTTAAAGCTATTAAGGTGAGTAGTAAATTTGAGTTGAAATTTTAGTGTTGAGAATGACTAGAGATTTGATTTGTGAATATTTTGTAGTTGAGATTGTTAATTCACATTGGAATGATAGGATAGTGAAAATGGATAGCCATTTAATGGCCATTTGAAGTAAGCTAAGAGAAAGCTTTTGGACTCTATAAGTATGTGAATTAACATAATTGTGATATTAATGTGATGATAAGTTCCAACGAAGCCACACCGTCCCAATTGGACCATTAGGAAAGTTAGAGTCGGTTAAAGGCTCAATAAACACTGGTGAGTGGACTTGCATTTCAAACTTGTTTTGGGGAATGTGAATGATTTTATCCAACTTGTCTTGAAAATGTACCTTGGGAACAAGCCTTTGGTGAAGTGATTTTATATTGTGAAAATGTGCTATACAATGGATTATGTGTTATCACAATATGATAATATGCATGATATGCATTGGGTGCTTCTTTGTATGTTGATGTGGACCCGGCTATATGCGAGTAGGAGTGCACATAAGCCATTGCTGACTCGACTATGTGCGAGTGGGAGTGCACATAAGCCGTTGCTGACCCGGCTATGTGCGAGTGGGAATGCGCATAAGCTGTTGCATATGAGATGATGATGATGGAAGGGTGTACATGATGATTGATATATATATATACATATATGGTATATGGTTGTAATGCAAAAAATGTGAGCATTTGATTTGTTGAAATTTGGGAGTTTGTATGTGTTACATGTTGCTTTTGTTATTTTAGCAAGATGGCTTTGTTTTAAGAGAAAAGGAAACTTTTTTCTTGATGTTCTGATTCTCGCTACAGCGAGATTCATTCTCGCTGTAGCTAGAAATCTCGAGTTTGGAGAGGTGGTGCTGGCCGAGAATCTTGCTGCAGCGAGAATGAATCTTGCTGTAGCGAAAAACTTTCTGTTTTGAAACCTAAAATTTTGCTGAATCTCGCTGCAGCGAAAAACTTTCTGTTTTTCTCATTTGGTTCGGTTGCTACCCTATTTTCCATTTCTTTGGTACCATGGTTGAGTATGAACTTCCAACATTAAGGAATAAATGAATTAAGTTTAAAATAAGGAGGTTTGGTGAGAAACCCTCAGCCAGTTAAGAAACCCTCGATTAGTTGATAATTTAAATCAAGTGTCGTTGTAGCAAGAATGCATTTCCACCACAGCGAGGACCCGTCATTTATTTGACTTGATTTGCATGAATGCTATTAAATTTTTCACTCTCCAAATCCTTTGTTGAGCATGGACTCTTTTCATAAAGTGATTTACTCATGTGGGGTTTACATGAGGGGTTTAATAAGAACTAAAACAAATTGCATTGTTTGAAAAATGGATGCATTATGATTTCGTTAAACATTCCTTATGGTATGCTTGTTCCCTTCTTGTTCACCCACTGGGTTTATACTCACCGTTTTTCAACTTCATATTTTCAGATCAAGAGGCAGCTGATAACTAGGATGAGGTGTCCTCATAGACTTGTATCCATTTTTTGGCAGGTGTCTCGACATTCAGTAACTGTACATTCGTCCGAGTCTCTCTGCTGAAAGTCGAGTATTCTTTTGTTGTGTATAGACAAACCTAATGTAAATTATTAAGATACACGTTGTAAACAATGTATATACACTTGTTTGATATGCTAGTATGAGGTGGCAATGTTTAATATTATTTTGATTCAAAGTTATGAAATGAGACTTAGCAGCTTTTGATGGAATGATGAACATGTCATATTAATAAGCTTGCTTGGGCTTAGTGGACTACGTCCAGTGGGCCCATCTGTCGATCATGGCCCGAAATTTGGATCGTGACAGTAAAGTTCATATGGTGTTTTAGATATCATGGGTCTTATTGAGACTCTATTAAGTATATAAGCTACTGTGTTCATTGCCCCAGCCCAACAATATTTTGGTAGGTTATTCTCACATAGCATAGTCCTATCCATTTCCTTTAAGGTTCGGTTTTTCCTCTTTACAACTCCATTTTACTAGGGAGTTCTAGGTGTAGAGAAATTGTGATCTAACCCCTTTTCATTGCTAAATTTATCAAATTCATCACTTTCAAATTCTCCTCCATGATCACTCTTTATACTAACTATGGCTAGTCCTTTTTCATTCTCTACTTTGCTACAATGACTTATAAATGTTGATAAAGCATGATTCTTATGAGCAAGAAAATAAACCCAAGTATACCTAGAATAGTCATCAACTATTACAAAGCCATAAGATTTTACTCTTAAATTAGTTATGCTTATTGGACCAAATAGATCAATGTGTAACAATTCAAGAGGTTAGATGTTGATACAACTTTCTTAGCTTTAAAGGATGTTCTAACTTGTTTTCCTAATTGGCATGCATCACATATTTGATCATTTTCAAATTTTAAATCCGACAACCCAACAACTAAGTTCTTCCTAATCAGTTTTGATATGGTATGCAAGCTTATATGTGCTAATCTCCTATGCCATAACCAATTGTCATTTTCAGCATTTGCAATAAGACATATTTCACTATTTATTTCAAGATCCTCAAGAAAAACAACATACATATTCTTCAATCTCTTTCCTATAAATGAGACTTTGTTTGTACCTATGTCTATTACTTCACACTTATTTGAATCAAAACATACTTTAAATCCTTTGTCACATAATTGACTAATACTCAATAAATTATGCTTTAAACCCTTCACTAACAACACATGACTAATTTGAGTTTGGGAGTTCTTACTAATCGTACCTATCCCATGAATTCTAGCTTTTAAATCATCACCAAAGGATATGGTACCTCTCTTTCTTTTGTCTAACTGAGCAAATAACATTTCATCTCCTGTCATGTGTCATGAGCAGCCACTGTCCATGTACCAAGGCTACTTCTTCTTGAGTTAAGCTCTTGAACATGTCTCCTTTAAGTGCAGCTTAACCTACAAAATAAAATTTTAGTTTTTCTTTATTGGTACCCATACTTTGATGGGTCCTTGAGAGTTAGTTGCAATATAGGATCTTTTAGGGACCCAAATTTTTCTAACTTTCTGCAGGTTACTTCTCTTAAAGTAGTCATATGATATATGTCCACGTTTTCTACAACTATAACATTTAAGTGCAGCATTATGGGGATTTCTCCTAAAATATGTGCTCCTACTTAATGTTTTTCTTCTTGAACATTTGAGAGCTGTGTTTTCATCAAGTGTTTTTTGCAAAGCTTTTGATTTATTTTCCAGCACTAGTTTTAAAACTTCAAAATCTGTTTTTGAGTGTTCTAACTCAACTTGCAAAAAATTTCTTTGCTCAAAAACAAAGTTGAACTCTTGTCTCACTTTTTCCAAATCATTTCAAGAGATGTAGCCTTTTTCTTTAGAGTCTTATATTTTGAAAAAAAATTTTCAAATTCATCATAAAGACTGTCATACTCATCTTGTGAATCATCAATGGAAATATCACAGAGGGATGAGGATACCTCGATTTCATCATCTTGTGCCATCAAGCAGAGGTTTTCTCTTTCCTTAGATTTTTCATTTTCAATTTCAGAGCTTGATGTGTCACTGTCCGACCATGCAACAACCACCATTGCTTTCTTAGATTTCTTATTTTTCTTTGGAGTTTTATCTTTCAGCAATGGACATTCGGACTTGAAGTGGCCAGGTTTCTTGCACTCGTAGTAGATCAGCTCCTCTTTTTTGTAGGAGTCATTTTTGTTTCTGAATTTCCATGAAGCACCTTGATCTTTTCTGAATCCTTTTCTAGCTAGTCTCTAGTTTCTTCTGCCCATAACCTTTCTGAATTTTCTTGCAACCAGAGCTAACTCTTCATCATCATCACATGACAATTCTTCTAGCTCTTCTTCAAGGGTGTTGGCTTTAAGTGTAATGCTCTTTTTCATTTCCTTTGCTTCCCTCTTATCTTCTTCTTCTTCCTCTTTAAGCTCTAGCTCATGAGTAAGAAGAGAGCCACAAATCTCATCTAAGGTAATAACATTTAGGTCCTTGGCCTCTCAAATTGCAGTCACTTTAGGCTTCTAATTTTTTGGTAGGCTTCTAAAAAGTCTTTTAACTATTTCATGCTCGGGTATTGGTTTGCCTAGCTGACTCAATTTATTTGTAATGTTTGTAAATCTACCTAACATGTTGGTGATGTCTTCACCAGGCTCCATTTTGAACATTTCATAGTTGTGTGTCAAGAGAACTATTTTGGACTCCTTGACTTGAGAAGTCCTTTCATGGATTATTCTAAGTTTGTCCCATACTTGCTTAATTGTTGTACAACTTGAGACTTTGTTGAATTCAGTAGGGGTCAAGGCATAATGCAATGTATTGATGGCCTTAAAATTTGTTTGAACTTTCTTTGTATCAGCTTTGATCCATTCAGACCTTGGCTTACGCATCATCTCATTGGTAACTACATTTAAGGTTGAAGGAATAAAGGGTCCATCAATTATGATGTCCCACATTTCATAATCTATAGCTCTAATGTAAATTGACATCCTAGTACTCCAATAAGGATAGTTAAAGCCATCAAACAGAGGTGGTCTGTTTATTGATTGTCCCTCAGTAACTATGAATTTTTAGAGAGCCATTTGGATCCTCCTAAAGGTTGTTAGACCTTAAGAACAGGGAACTAGCTCTGATGCCACTTATTGGTCCCAATAATATGTACTAGAGGGGGGTGAATAGCACAATTTGGCTCTTTCAAAAATTATCTCTAAGTCTAGACAAATGCAAGATAAATGAAAGAAAGAAAATAAAACAAAAATAGAGTAAACAAGACAGCAGAATTTAGAGTGGTTCGGTCCAAGACCTACATCCACTATCTTGATTATCCAACCAAAGATTTTTCAAACAATGCACTAAGAACTGGTGAAATTCACAAGCTTTCACCAAGCTTTACAATGGCTTTTATCAGGCTCAGCCAAAACCTTGTTCACTAGTTTTTACGGGCTAAACTAAAACCCAACAGCTAACTTTTAAAGGCTAACTTAGAACCTTAACACTCTCAAGCAAACCTAGCTTGAAACAACCACTTAGAGTGACTCCCTCACTCTAAGAATACAAGAAGAGAAGTAAAAGAAAGTACCTATAATCACAAGTTGATCTAAATGGTACAAGGTCGAGTGCAGAGTACATTTAACAAAGGATGGGCGTTTAAGTGCAGTGAGGTGAAGAGAAAATTTTCTGGTTTTTCAACTCTTAAAGACTCAAATCTCTTCAAAAACTTCCAAGAACTTGTTTCTAACTATTGGAAGACCCTTTTATACTTGGAGAAACATCTCTGATGGCAGTTTGACAGTTTTCTAGCCGTTAGAGATAGTTGGGAATCGGTTCTAGCCATTACTTTGTCTTTTAGTGCAAATTTCAAACTTGCAGGTAGAATGCTCTTAGTCGACTAACCGATATCTTAGTCAACTAAGTCGTCTCTATTTTCTGCTCCTTGTATCTAGCAGTTCTGGTAGTGTGCACTTAATCGACTAACCCATTTCTTGGTCGACTAAGTTGGTTGTGTCTTGAAGTCTAGATTTTGGCAGTACCTTCTTAGTCGACTAACTTTCATCTTGGTCTACTAAGTTGGTTTTATTTCTCAATATTCTTCAGCCTGCCATTTCTCCAATTTAAATTTTAGTCAACCAACATTCTTCATTATCTAACCAAAGACTTTCCCCTTAGTTGATCAATCATTTTTCTTCATTTTCATGATTCTTGATATATACATTTGAAAGGTTGATTTATTATTTCCATATGACTTTTTGTCTTGCAAACTTAGATAGAAATGTTAAACATAAATGAAATGGGAATGTTTTATTATCATCAAAAACTAATGGAGCCAACAAACAATCGTAAATGAGAAAACAAATAAAAATTAAAGTTTCATTACAAAAAAAATGTGCTAGCATCATAACTCAAATAGTAAGTGACAAATCGAAAATTAATCCCATTTTCGCTATATGATCCTTGAACATCTTTGGTGGCATGCCTTTCTTCAAAGGTTTGCAATCATTAACTCAGTATGAATGTGTTAAAAAAGCATTTCATTTGCTTTAAGGTGCTTTTTGATCGCTAAGTATTTAATGTCAATTTGTTTACTTCAACTACCATTCTTATTATTCTTAGCAAAGAACATAGAATCAGAATTGTCACAATACGACTTCAATGGCTTAGAAATTGATTCAACAACTCGAAACCCAAAGATGAAACTTCTCAACCAAATACCTTGTGATGTGGCCTTAAAACAAGAAACAAACTCAGCTTCCATGGAAGAAGTAGCAACCAAAGGTTGCTTTGCACTTCTACAAGATATAGCTCCTCCAGCAAGCATGAAGATATATCCAGATGTTGACTTTCAAGAATCACCACAACCAGCAAAGTCTAAATTCGAATATCCAACAACTTCCAAGATGTCGGATCATCTATATGTAAACATGAAATCTTTAGTTCCTTGAAATTACCTCATGACCTTTTTCGCAGCCCTCTAATGATCTAAGCCTGGATTACTTTGATATCTTCCCAACATTCCAATTGCAAATGTAATGTCTGGTCTAGTACATAATTGAGCATACATTAAGCTTCCAACAGCTAAAGCATATGGAATGTTTTTCATTTGTTCCTTCTCAAGTTCATTCTTAGGGCATTGGTTCAAATTGAACTTGTCACCCTTCACAATAGGTGTAACACTAGGTGAACAATCTTTCATTTGAAATCTCTTTAAAACCTTATTGATATAGGCTTTCTGAGACAAACCCATAATACCTTGAGATTTATCTCTATGAATCTTGATGTTGATGACATAAGATGCTTCGCCCTTATCTTTCATGTCAAAATGTCGAGAGAGAAATTGTTTTACCTCATGTAGCAATCCCATATCATTGGTTGCAAGCAAAATATCATCTACATATAGAACCGAAAAGATGATCTTACTCCCACTAACTTTATGGTATATACATTGATCTATAACATTCTTTACAAAACCAAATGAAGAAATAACATTGTGGAACTTTAAATACCACTAACGAGAGGCCTGTTTTAGTCCATGTATGGACTTTTTAAGCTTGCAAACAAAGTGCTCACCTTTATTCGAAATGAACCTTTTAGGTTGTTTCATATAAACCTTTTCCTCTAAATCTCCATTGAGGAATGCCGTTTTCACATCCATCTAATGTAAATCTAAATCAAAATGAGCAACTAATGCCATGATTGTACTGAAAGAATCCTGTTTCGAAACAAGAGAGAATGTCTCTTGATAATCAATTCTTTCTTTTTGTGAGAATCCTTCGGCATCAAGTCTAGCCTTGTATCTCTCAATGTTGCCTATTAAATTTTTCTTTGTTTTAAATACCCATTTACAACCAATGGGCTTCACCCTATTAGGCAACTCAACAAGATACCAACCTTGATTATTTGCCATAGAACCCATCTCATCCTTCATGGCATCATACCAAAATTTAGATTTATCACTTTCCATTGCTCGTGAAAATGTTTCTGGGTCATTTTTGACACTAACATTATAGTCAGATTCCCGTAGAAAAACAACATAATTAGTAGAAATTGTTGATTTTCTTGCTCTAGTTGATATTCTTAATGTTGTATCAACAACCTCTTATGGAAATTGTTTTTCAACAAGTTGTTCCACTTATGGTGGTTGCTCAATAAGATTTTCTAAAGCATTTTCAATAGGACATGGAGCTTGAATAATTGGTTCGTCAATGTGCATCCCATTTGAATGAACAACCAATGTGTTACTTGATGCAGGAGTAGTATTAAGAGCATGATCTTCCTCAAAAACTAAGGTTTTAAGTTTATCACTCCTACAAACCACCTCTATTTCAAGAAACTTAGCATTTATTGATTCAACGAATCTACTTGTATGATTTGGACAATAAAACTTGTAACCCTTGGACAATAAAATATCCACTCATAGTCCTTAGGTCCAACTTCTTTTCTTGTGGATTGTAAACCTTAACTTCAGCTGGACAACCCCAAATGCTTACATGTCTTAAACTCGGTTTCCAACTTTTACATAATTCAAACGACGTTTTAGGAATTACCTTAATTGGCTGTTTAATATTTTTTTTGTTGTTTTAAGGGCTTCACTCCACAAGGATAAAGGAAGTTTGGAGTAACTAACTAAGCATACTCCTTACCATATCCATTAACGTTCGATTTCTTCTTTCTGCTACACCATTTTGAGATGGTGAGCCAGGCAAGGTGTATTGAGCTACAATACCTTGCTTTTGAAGAAACTCAACAAATGGACCAAGTGCTTGTCTAGTTTCTGTGTACCTACCATAGTATTCACCACCTTTATCTGACCTTACAATTTTAATTTGTTTTCCACATTGTTTCTCTACCTCTGCTTTAAATATTTTAAAAGCATATTACGCTTTGTTCTTGCTATGAAGCAAGTAGAGATACATAAATCGTGAGTAATCATCTATAAAAGTGATAAAATATTTCTGACCACTCGAGCACATATCAGGGCAACAAATATCAGTGTGTATGATTTTTAAAATTTCAGAACTCTTCTTGGCACCTTTCTTAGTCTTGTTAGTCTGCTTTCCTTTAATGCAGTCTACACAAGTATCAAAATCAGTAAAGTCAAGAGTTTCTAAAATTCCATTGTTTACTAATCTTTTGATTCTCTCAATGGAGATATGCCTCAATCTTTGATGCCATAACATGGAAGTTTTCTCATTCATAACCCAACGTTTAATACCAGCATTATCATGTGAAGCCATCAAACTATAAGGAACACTATCATTTAAATGAATTTTGAAGAAACCATCGTCCATTGTACCATGTCCAACAATAGTTGCATTTTTAAATAAATTAAAGGATATTCCAAAAAAGTTGAAGGAAAAACCCAAACGTACAAGTCTTGAAACAGAAATTAAATTTCTAAAAAAACTTGAAATATAAAACGTTCGTTCTAAATCCAAAACAAAACCAGTTGATATAACTAGTCTGTACGTTCCAACAGCCTCCACACATGAAGGCATCCGGTTTCCAAAATAGATGTTGCATTCACTCTTTATTGGTTTCCCTAGTTTTAGAGAACCCTGCATGGTATTAGAAACATAGATTGTAGAACTAGAATTTATCCACCAAGTGTTATGGAAAACATAAACCATATTAGATTCATAACACACACAAGATATGAGATTACCTTTTTTTTCTAGCCAAACCTTCCTTTTAGGACAATCTTTCCTCATGTGTACTTTCTTTCTGCAGAAGAAACACCTAGATTTGTCTTTCATTCCAATATGGTTAGGTCTATTCGACTTGCCAATTGCATTTGATTGTCCCTTTTCTTTCTTGTTAAAGGCTTGCTTATTATTTCCTGTTACTAGATATGCATTTTCACCCATTTCTTGAATCAATCTTACTTCCTCTTGAACATACATGGTCAAAAGTTCATTAATTGACCATTTATCCTTATGAGTGTTATAAAAGATTTTGAAAGCATTATATTGAGATGGAAGAGAATTTAGGATAAAGTGCACCAAGAAATCATAAAAAATCTCCATCTTTAAGGACTTTAATTGAGCAACAATATCCTTCATTTGCATATTGTGCTCGCGGACGCCTTTAACACTAGTGATCTTTATTGATGTCAACTTGCTCATTAGAGTGCTAGGAAATACTTTATCAGAAGACTTAAACTGCTGATCAATAGCCTTCATTAGATCATTGACATTCTTACAATCAGGTATCGAGCCACGAATACTAGTCATAATGTGAGATTTGATAAACATCATACTTAAACGATATAACTGTTCCCATCGTTCATACAATGCTGTCTCAGCTTGAGTACTAGTACTCGTAGGTACGGTAGGCTTATCCTTACGAAGAGCATAATCAAGGTCTAAGCATCCTAAATGGAGAAGAACACTCTTCTTCCACCCTTTATAATTGTCACCACTTAAGTAGATAACTTTATCATTAAAAACCATCAAAGTTTGATCAACTGCAGATAAATAAATAAGTAAATAAACATGCTTACTTAATAATAAATGAGGCACAATCCATCAATCATAAAGATAAGCTTACCAATGTAAGACAAATTAAAATATACATGAATGGATATGTCATTAAAATCTACCTGTGGACAAAGATTCTAACAGATAATGATTCATTAACTTTTATGATGAAACTAAAAATTATTAATGTTTCCTAATACCTATGGGCTAATTAAGAAATAAAAATAATTTATATTTCATCTTAATTAATCATGAAAATATAATAATTTCTCTGTGGGGTAAATAATTATACAAACATGTTGATTAGAATATGATGTCATTTAAACTTGATGTGATCTAAATAAATAATTTTTTTATTTAATGTATATCTTATCATATTTAAGATGCTATGGCTAATCTTAATTATTTATATATATACAATCACATGACATCACAATAATAATCAAGACAAACACAAAATAAGTATAACATAAATTAAATATCAATTATTTTATTATACTAATAATGTCTTGACCAAATAAAAATAAATAAATGAGCTTAATTTTGACTAAGTTAACTCCTTCCATAATTAATATAGTTAAACAAATTAGATCTAAAAAACAAAATTAGATCTAAAATTAGCTTCATTTAAATGAGTTTACTTTTTCTAGGTTTATTGGCCCATTAATTTTAGACACATAATAATTTATTCAAATTAACAACTAAAAAGCCCAAACAAAACATAAATAGACTAAGCCCAATAACCATTTATTCTGATACAAACAAATTGCATAAAAGTAAACTCAATATTTATTTATTTTGAACCCAAACCAATAACATAAATATGGTCAGCCCAATATTGTGTACTCTAGCTAGACTGATAGCATAAAAAGACAAAACCCGACATTCTTTATTTTGGTCCAAACTAATTGTATAAAAAATAAAACTTAATATTTTTTATTATGGTCCAGACTAATTGTATAAAAGACAAAACCCAATATTCTTTATTTTGGTCTAGACAACAAACCAAAAATTTTAGTCCAGACTATCTAATCAAACAAGCCTAGTAAAGTGCATTAAGTTGCATAACAAACATGGAAATGGACCTATTTGGTGAAGTGGTCCAAGACATAAAAGGGGAGAATTTATGGACCTTTTTTTAATTTAAAAAAGACACTCACTTTGAGGCTCAAGCATATAAACAAAGCAAAAAATATTTATTTCAGCAAACCAAATATATATGTCATATAAGATTCAAATAATTTTGAAACATGACAAAGATATATCATAAATGCATTTGGCTTATTATTTCTTTAAATAATTTTTTAAAATACTATTTTAGAAAAAAATTGTAAATATACAAATAGAATTACATCTCAAATATGCTAGACAGAGATTATCATGGCTCTGAAACCACATGTTAAATATATTCACATGCACATGTATGTATACATACATGAATAATGAATAATAGCGGAAGCACAAATAAATAAATATAAGCAAATATCAACTATTATTTGATAATAATAGTGCACATTTCTTAAATAACCCACCAAATAAATAATTTTAATAAGAATCACAATACTAACCTCCAGCCATAGCAAATATCTAGCTTCTTTTTTCATAAGCTCACCTTTAGAGTTCTTCAACCTTTTCTTAATGAGTTCTTCCAACACAAATGGCAATTTTACAGTGATGGTAATACGGTATTTGTTTTCCAAAAATTACCTTGGATTGGGAACCCATACGCTTATTTTATAAGCAAATCTCACCCATCAAGGAGATACTATTATATCAAAATTAGGGAATTTCAAAGATAATGGGTAATTATCATAATCCCATTCAGATAATGAGTAGTTATCACAATCCCATTAAAACCATATCCCTTATCATGGAAACTAAAAGTTAAGACCATTTAAGATAATGTGATTTTTTTTTAATTTCAAAATTAAAAATTCCAACAAAGGTTTCTACAAAGGGAGGAATCGAGAAGAAAACAAGGAGGATTAAAGATCAAGAGTCAACTGCAGCCTTGTTCTTCATCCTAGTTTTTCATTTCTTCCCATTCTTCTACTGTATAAACGATTTATTCTTCTAAAACTATGATGTTTGCTGAAGAAATGATGATGAACTAATTTCTTTTTCTAGGATTATGGCTTATTTCAATATGTAGTTTGAATATATAATTTTTCTTTGCTTAGTATTAATGGGTATTGTATGGTTTATTCAATTCTATATTTAATGCCTTTCTCTACTTGATCACTAGTTGAAATGACTAGGATCTCTAAATGCAACTTGTTGTCGATTTTGCACACGTAAGTATACATATCGAACAAGTAATATAGTGATGAAGAAGAGTATCATTCCCATGGAGATTTGTTCCTAAAGTTTCACTAATTACTAAAATTATAAAACAAATTAATCTTATTTAAGTAATCCAAAAATTAAAGAAAAACTAATTAAAAATAATTAAAAATCAACACTAAATAAACTAACAAACTAAATAAGTTGAGACAAGCAGCATAGTAAAGACCTAGGGTTATGGGTTCATTCAACATTTCATCTGATATTAGCTTTTCTTGTTATTTATCTTTCTTGGGTGATTTTGCTAACCTAGAATCTAAAGCTATGGACAAGTCTCCTTCGAGTTGCTTGTACAAATACCTAACTTAATTAGTTCACTATATGTCTATAGGAATCAATTAAATTAAGTTCCTTAAGCAAGTGTCTTAATGTGGATATGTATGGCAATCGACGTATGTCTACCTGAATCGCGAATTAGATCACCTAAGTGACATGAATATACACTATTCAAACCTTAATCCAATCTAAAATCTCTCTGTCGAGTCTCAATTAGATTCACAAATCAATTAATTGTTAGCCAGACACGTAAAAGCATTAAGAATAGATTTGTATAAGCAAAACTACACTCATTCATGATAAATAAATGAGAAACTAATATTCAAACTGCATGTTGAAATCCACCATAACACTAGAAAGATAATTTAGCTCATAATAACAAATAAAAACAACATCCAAAGAAATTTAGCCATGAATCTAAGTCAAAGAAAATAAAAGAAGCACAAAAATAGAGAAAGAAACTAATTATTGAAGCCTTATGATCTCAATTCTCTCTCCAATCCTCTTGTTTTCTTACTTTGTTTCTGGCTTCAAATCTCCAAAATAATTGCTTGTTGCATTCCCTTTTAAACCTTTGAAAAAGGCCCTTTAAATAGGCTCCAAGTAACCTAATTTCCAAAATTCCATCAATTTTTTATTTTTGAAAAATTGTCCAACGCGCGGCCTTGATTTCTTGGCTCTACGGCATTGGATTTTTGCTACGGTGGTGCTGCGGTGCTACTTCTCTAGTGCTGCGATGATGAGCTCTCAGGAAAATGTATGGTGCACTTCCTTTAACCAGCGTTGTAGCCTTGTTCTCCTAGTGCTGTAGTAGTCTATCAACTTCGAACATGATTTTCGCCCTGATTTGTTCTGAATTGGGCAAAGTAGGAAACATCAAAGTCTTATTACTATCTCTTAAATTCCCAATGGATCAAGAATCACATCAATTGAAGTTTTGGATTGAAAGATATGCTCCAAATACTACATCATATTCAGTCCATGCATGCTACTATAGTGCTCCAAGTTAGACAAATATTTTGACCATGATCTGATTAGAAGTGGCCAAAGTGATAAACATAAAAGTTGTATCCCTTCCTCTTAGCGTTCTACTGGTTCAAGAATCACTTCATTTGGAGTTCTATAGTGAGGGATATGTTTAAAATATTGTAGCATATACTAATAAAGTCGTCACTATAATTGCATGAATTTTCATCAAATGAGCCTTTTTCATCAAATTTCCTACAAAAGCAATAAAAGAAACCATCAACAACTACTCTTAAAGTAATTTAAAATAAAATAATATAAAATTTAACTAAAATAACCTATATTAACAACTCAACATATAATCAAACTTAAACTAGAAAAACACCTAAAATGCTACGATCCGAACCTAAAATCTCAAAGATGTAACTATTTAAACCCCCAAAATGTATCAAAATAACTCTATATAATAGAGTTATCACAAATCGATAGAGGGTGTTTAGAATAGACTATTGATTTGAATAACCTATGTTCAATTCACTTAAAGGTTAAGTGATAGATTAGAATTTAGGATAGATATATACCTAAATACCTTAGACAGCCAAATTAAAAACATAAACTTAATGAGTTTTTCTAAACTAATTTGCATAGACATATGGAATTAATTTTGAAAAGTATGTGTGCAAGAATCTCGATAGAGACTTAAGCATAAAATCAGTTTCTAGGTTAGCCATATACCCCATTAATCTAAGTTTAAAGGAAAAAGATTATGTTCAAATGAAATATTGAAAGACACCATGATCCTAGGTCTTTACAATAACAATTTCTTTTGTAAAAAAAAATTACATTCATATCTTTAGTTTAGTTTAAGTGGAAAATTTCATATTAATTTACTGTTAAAAATCGAGTGGTTGAATAAGAAAAATTTTGTTACAAATTTAATACTTAGTATAAGTTTAAGAGCAAATCTCTGTGCAAAATGATACGCGACTTAATGCTATATTACTTGAGTGATACGTAGACTTGCGTGTACAAAATCGACAACATATTTCTTTGAAAATTCTTTATAGAAAATATAATGTTGTATGGAGAATAATGGGAGCAACTAAAACAAGTGGAACAACTGTTTCACTCATGTGTTTCTCCTTTTCTCCTTTTCCCTTTTATCATGTTGTTTTATAGCTTTTTATGTATAAATTTTCCCTTACTTCAATAACTACATTATTAATGGTCAAAAAATGTCCATTACTTGAATAACTACATAATGGGTTTCTAACAGTTACTCATCATGTACGATAAAACTATTACTTCAACGACCACATAATTGGTTTCAATAACTCTTACTCATTATATACATTAAAACTCTTCTTAATGCTGTTACTTGGTAAGTGCATTAAAGCCTATTTTTGAATAATTGCTTATTTTGACTTTATATATATAGAGATTTGACAATTTATTTTAAGAGAACAAGATTTCAAAATCTAATGCAAACATATTTTTACTTTGAGCTTTTTTCTCTGATTATTATATTTCTAATTCGCTTCTACTTAGTCCTTCTCCACCTTATTCTCAATCTGACTATATTGCTTTGGCAATACTGTTACTTTACTACTCACTTATTCTCTACCTATTCTGAACCTTGCTTTACTACTCACTTATTCTCTTCCACTTGCCACAACACTCAATATTTCAAAGACTACTCCAACCTTTCTCTCTGCTACCTTCAGTACATCATTTTACTTATTTGTAACACTTCTTCTCTCCCTATTATAAGAAACCTTTTACTCGTATTATAGATACGTTGTTTTACAATAACGTAATACTCTTCAGAGAGCAATGAGAACAACTAGAATGAGTGGAATAATCATATCACATGAACAATAGTTAACCTAGAACAAGTGAGAGGGTTCTTAAGTTAGTTTCACCTTAAGATGTTCTAGAGAGCTTGACTCAGTGGCTCAGATATGAAGGTAGTGAAGAGGTTTTCTTCTTAATCTTTTCTTGAAGTATAAGTGTTTTGCTCCTTTACCTTTTCCTTTTAACCTTATTCTCTCATACCTTTTCCCTTTTATCATGTTGTCTCATCTTTTACCTTATTAATAACCATAAAACCCATTACTTCAATAATCACATAATGGGTTTCTAATCGTTAATCATTATATATAATAAAATCATTACGATAATATTCACATAATGAGTTTCAATTAGTGTTACCCATTATATACATTAAAGCTCTTCTTAATACCATTACTTAGTAAGTGCTTTAAAGTCTATTCTTGAGTTGTTTTTTCTAGCTTTATATATTGACAATTCATTTTGGGCAGAACAAGATTTCTTGAGCTAATGCAAACATATTTTACTCTTCTATTTAGTCTTTCTCTACCCTATTCTTAATCTTACTCTATTGTTTTGACAATATTGTTACTCTAATGCTTGTCTATTCTCCACCTAATCTCAACCTCACTCTATTATTTACATAATCTCTTCCACTTGCCACAACACTCAATATTTAAGAAATTGCTCTTATTTTTATCTTCGCCACCTCCAGCGTTTATATTGTTTCAATCTATTTTCTTTGCAATAAGATTAATTATGTAAAACCTTTTAAGCTTGAATTTTAGGGGGGAACCTTTTCAAGTTTGACCCCCACCCTACTTGAAGTTAGTCTAAGAGAATTATGTTATTTTTGTTGATGATACTTGCATAGCCTAAATATCCCTCCTGTCTAATTGTTTATACTTATTATGCTAGAATAAATCAATGACAATTATAAATTTTATACAAATCAATCACAATTATGAATTACAGATAAATTATATAACATCTATCAAAATATTATATGAAACTCACACTTAGGTATAATGAATCTCTATTCAATTTTTTGTTGTGATTAAATAATTATATGATTATAGTAGAAAAAAATCAAATGCTCCATCTTGTCTTGTCTTATGTAAGAATGGTAACATCCCTGCTATTTTGGAGATAAGATATCCATACTTGAACTTTATTATTTATAAAAGTATCTAAATTCAATTAATCTCCAACAAAACTTTCAATTTTAGGTCCTAAATCTTATTTGAACTTAATAAATAATACTCCTTAAATACTTAAACCTAAATTTATAAAATAGAAAGAAAGTGATTGAGAATAAAAATACTCCATGACTATAATGTACATCAGAAAAAGAAACACTGAGAATAAAAAATGTTTCAACTTTCATTAGTTAAATTCAAGTAAAAAGAAATCAAAGAAAGTTTTCAACATCTCCTCTCGTAAATCCAAAAACTGATTAACCCGAAAACAATCAAACAATATAAAACATAGGTGACCCCCTTTTTTATTAAAAAAAAAACACAAAAACAAAAGAAGAAACGAGTGATTTATTGAACAAAAATGGAAAAGAGCTTTTGTGAATGGTTAAACCAAAATGAGAACGGGTTGCGAAGAGGAACAGAAGATATAGGATTGGGTGGAGACTAGAAGGAATTGGTGAAGGATAGAGAATTCTCTTTCTCTCTCCACACCAGATCTTCACCCCTCGAAGCTTTACCACCCAAATTACTTTCAATCAACCATCTTGTCCTGTATGATTTTCTTCGACTCCAACAACATCCCATCCCATTTGCATATTTCCCCCTTTTTCCTGTGTACATGGCAACCGACCTCTACATGTACAACATCAATGAAAATATGAAATGAAAGGAAAACAAAGTGAGAATAACTTAACAACACAGTTGCTTAAAGTGGAGAAAAAAAATTACGTACAACTATGAGCTCATTTAAAAATGTTGAATTTTGAATTTGGTAGTACTATTATCTCAACTGGGCAATTTTACTCCCTCTATTTGAATTTGATAAATTAAGTTCATGCACTTTTATTAAAAATCTAGTTAAAGACAATTGATAACAATATTAAGAGTCTAAGTTTAACTTGACAATCGATAATGATATTAAGATTTTGTCTTTAATTTTGATCATATGGCATTCTAGTGATAATTGAGGTGGATTTTTTGTTTGTTAGGTGACACATAAAAAACATCATATATATATATATATATATATATATATATATATATATATATATATATATATATATTTTTACTCTCTATATTTGAATCACTACAGCAAAGACCAAGGTTTAACCTCTGACAATGGTAGAACAAATATGTAAAACAGGTGGCCAAGTGGATGATTCAAATATTTTTCAGATTTGCTTTTGAGTTTTGGGTACCAATTGTAAACTGCAATTTGCAATGAGGGTTCCAAGTTGCATGTGTGGAGCAGCCCAGGTGGTTATTAATTTTATTCGGGTCAAGAGTTGCAGTGGGCCGTCCATGGAATATAATAGTTAAAAAATGACAATGACCAGGTATTTTACGAACTAGTTTATAATATCATATTTTCGTGGCAGGGCACTATGGTCTATTAGGAAGTTTTCAACGTGAATCGGGCGATAACAACCAAAAACCGAGCGATAGCCAGCCATGGCGCCCCCATTCTCGGACGACAGATGCCATTGCTGATCAGTGTATATGTGCTCATTTCCTTGCGCCTTCGTTCTATTTTCCTCCTTTCTTCGGTTTTCATATTATTGATTGACCTTCTCAGACGCGGTTTAAGAACTTGTGCTATATAGAATCCCAGTATTAATGGCATAATTCGATCAATATACCTTCAAAAGGTTTTAGTTGAGCAGTATTTCATCTACAAATTTATAATTTGAAAACATATGGCACCAAGCAGGAGGATGAGGCAGCAGGCCCTGAAACCAAAAATGAACAACAATGTGAGAGTGAGGCTCCAAGTCAAACGAGTGAAAGCGGAGATGGGAAAGATACGAGAAGATCAACAACGCATAAGAGAGGAGCAAAGCAAAATAAGAAGAAGGTCTGGAGAGATTGAAAGTCAATTGGATCTACTAAAAAAGGAAACTGAAATGATTATAAAGCAAACAGCAAGCACTCAAATTAAGCTCCTTCTCATGTTCAGGATCTTGAAAGCCAGGGCAGGCGGATATTTCACTGAAGCTGCGAGGCTCACTTACTTCCTTCGGTTTGTTTCTCCAAGGCCAAGCCCATGATTCTCATGTTACACAGTACTAATTAACTTGGTAGCTTACTTTGTTTTCAACCTTGTAACTTGCAGTGAGTATGTTGTCAAGGAAAGAGCAAATGCAAGCTCGGTTGCAGTGAAGAAGAAACATCCATAGAAAACTCCCCAACCCGAAGCGGGCAAAATATATGCAAGAGACATATTACTTGTGGAGGAAATCATTAAAACCAGTACGCTTTTGTTAAGTTGTATTAATAACATGTTTTCCTGCCCCCCTCCCCAAGTGAATTTCCTACTGTAAACGTTTTAATCTGCTTTCTCCACAATAAGTTGCCTGTGCGTTCAACTTGAAACTAGTTATAAATATTATGGAACGAGAAGGCCTCACTCGGGCCCTCGTACCTCGTGTTTAAAGTGTTTAAAATATTAAAAGTATTGTTATGGGATTCCGTATCTCACATTACATAGAAAGATCACTTATACATGATACACGTAGGGGTGGAGTTAATCAACTTTTATTGGAAGGTTAAACATAAAGAAAAATAATACATAAAATATAAATAATTAAATACGATATATAAGATTAATAATTTTTTCTTGTATAATCAATATTGTTTAAAAACTAAATACTCAAAAGATAATTTCTTTTCAACTAAATATAAAGCATAAAACACATAAAAAATATCTTATATAATCAAGATTAATAAAAAAAACTGATATATTGATGAAATTTTAAGCAACAATCAATAATACAACGCTAATTTTAAGCAACAAACAATAACACAATGCTACAATACATATTTAAGAATTACATAATAAGTTTTTAATTTTTAAAGACTAAGATCATTGAAAGCACATAAAAAAAAATATGACAAGTAGAAGATAGAACTACGTAACAAAAGAGAAAAAAAGGAAGAATATAGTAGATGATTCATAAAAATTTGAAGAAGAAAATTTATAGAAACTTAAAACGTATGATCGAATAGAATATAATTAAAAAAATAAATAAATATAAATAATAACAATATAAATAGAAAATGAAAGATAAAAAAAACTTTACCTCTTTATGATTTTACAATTAAAGGACAAAAGAGAACAAGAAAAGAAAAGGAAAGAGATGGAAAGAAGTGTAAAGAAACTTAAAAGGGAAAAATTTAATAATTAGGGTAAAATTAAATAGATTTATAGGGTCATTTATTATTTTTTATTTGCATTAATAATTTACTAAAAGTTATATTAGGGACCCATTAAAAAAATATATAACATATTGTTCCAATAATTTATTAAAAAATTATTTTGAGGCTCATTAAAAAATATATGTAATATATAAAAATTTTTAAAATTTTTGGAGTAAAAGGAACGCTTCGCCCCTGGGTGCATATGTTGGGCGCAACAAATATCAACTCAAGTTCAAAATACACACAAAGATTAAATAGTAAATTCTTGCAGAATCACCACAATATAATCTATCTAAGCCAAATAAAAATAATATAAATCAGTAGATAGAGTAGGCAACAACCAAAAATAAAGAACACCAAATTTACATGTCCTCCAATTCAAAATACGCACAAATATCAAATAGCAAACTTATGCCAACAATCACAACAATATAATCTATCTAAAGTCAAATAAAAAAAATCAACAAATATAGCAAGTAATTATCAAAATTAAAGGACACCAAGTATACATAGAAAATTGTCTAGTATAGATGAAAAAATCACAAGGCAAAATTCAGATAAAATCCACCATAAAAACAAAGAAAATTACAAAATTTAATATCTTAAGTCTTTTGCCTAAACTGAAGATTCATAATTATTGAAAGAATACATCAAAATTACTTTTTTAAGAAAATATCACAAATTCTCATTAAATTTGATGAAGTGTGGCGATTCTCCTTAACGAAGACATTGTACAGCAACCTAAAGCAGACCAATAATTCTTTTTTTTTTTAAAAAAAAAAAGAAAAACACCCAATAACTAACCATGCCTATTTCTCTCTTACTTTCTCCTTGAAGCACAAATTCTTACCATTCTTTCTTGCTTGGCACAACCGCCATTTCTTTTTCCTCTAGCTACTGCTGTGTTTTTCTTTTGTTAAAACCTTTATCAATCAAATGACTTTAATGACCAATAGGTAAGCAGAAAGGCGCTGGAGCCCATTCTAGGCCACTGAACCCTCATACATATAATAATCTCTCCCTCCAACCCCATTAGGAGGAGATTAATTGCTCAATTCCTCAATTGGAGTCCATATTAGCTTGCTTGTCGCGGGGCTCAAGCTTTTTCCTAAGAATCACCTTGATCAACATATCAACAGTGCTATTATCTTTGTAAATCTTTTTCCAAAGCATCATCTGTTCCTCAATCATCGGACATAATCAATGGCACCTTAGCTCGATGTGCTTTGTACAATTGGGGTACGCAATATTCTTGCTTAAATCATTAACATTTTGGCTGTCATAATACACCACGTGCGCATCTTGATTCAACTTCAATTCCTGAATAAATTTTTTCACTCAAAGCATCTTCTTCCCAACTTCATTTATGGTAATATATTCTGCCCGGTGGTTGATAAGGCAATTCACATTTTTGCAGTTTGAAGTGCTATATACAACTCTCTTTACAAAAGTAAACAAACACCTGAAGTAGATTTCTTACCATTAAGGTCACTTACCATATCAACATTTGTGAAACCCTTAAGAATAGGTTTTAAATTCCTTAAACTCAAGCACAAAATTAAGTACCTCTCAAGTATTTGAAAATCCACTTAATAGCATCCTAGTGAACCTTTCCAAGGTTAGAAAGAAATCTAGTCACTACACCAACTATATGAGCAATGTCAAGTTGTGTGTAAACCATAAGATACATCGATGAACTAACTACAAAAGCGTAAGGAATTCCTATAATATGTTTCTCTTATTCTTTATTAATTGGACAAGAAGTTTTGCTTAACTTGAAGTGGGTGGCAAGATGAGTACTAACTGGTTTAGCATTATTAAAGTTGAACTTTTCAAGCACCTATTCAACATACCTTTCTTGTGATAGCCACAACTTTCCAACTCTCCTATCTTGAATGATATCAATTATAAGAATTCGTCTAATCAATCTTAAGTCTTTCATATCAAATAACTTAGATAACTCTTTCTTCAACCTGCTAATTATCATCACATCTTGTCTAACAACTAACACAACATCAACATATAACAAAAGTATAAGGAATTTACAATTAGGGAATGTCTTAATGTAAGCACAAGAATATGAACATTTCCTCATGTACTCTTAATTCATCATGAATGAATCAAACTTCTTCTTCCACTATCTCTGAGCCTGCTTCAAACAGTGCAGACTTTTTATCAATTTACACACTAAGCGCTCTTTTCCTTTCATTTTAAAACCTTTTGGTTGTTCCATACAGATCTCTACATGCAAGTCACTATGCAAAAATGCAGTCTTTATATTACGTGACCAATCTTAAGGTTTAAACTAGTTGTTAATTCCAATACAACTTGAATGGAACTCATATTCAAAATTGGAAAGAAAATCTCATCAAAATCAATGTTTTTTTTCTTATCGAAGCCTTTCAAAACCAAACGAGCTTTGTACCTCACTTGCTTTTCACCATAATTTTTCAATGGTCTTTTACCTTTTGGACGCTCAACTAACTCATAAGTACCATTTTTAGCAAAGAATTCATTTCTTCTTGCTTTGCTTCTATCCAAAAATTCTTGTTTTTATGAGATTGCATTTCTTGAAAACTCTATGGCTTCCCTTTATTAGGAATTAAAATATAATTAGAACTATGATTCTTAAAGGATGGTCGATGCACTCTAATAGATCTCCAACTTTAGATTTTGTGCAAGGTTACTCTTGTTGCTTAACTCTCACTATATTTGGCTGTACAATGTCATTACAAGAATTTGACTCATCACTAACTATAGATGGCTCATTTGTACCCCTAAACTCTGTTTCTCATGAATTTCCACCACTTGTGGCTTTACGACACATGTAGTTTTGTCACGACCCGGTACTTCCCTCGAGCTCGTAACAACCGCTGCGACGTCCCATAGACATTCATTGCCCAAAATGCCAATCGGAACCTTGCAAGGCTTTAATATCAGTTTTCGCACCTCCCCTGTGAGCAACAGTTGTTAAGTATCATGTTTTGAGAGATTATAAACTATTTCCAAATCAAAACAATAGAACAATAATTTTTTTCTCACAGGGCATTTTGGTCATTTTTCCTCAAAAATCTCGAAACCAGCTAAAAATGTAGTATACGAGGTGAAAACACATATTTCATAATAAAAAATAAGTTTAGATATCTAAATCATTCATTTAAAGTGAAACTATACCTATTTGAATATAATAAAAATATTCAATAAAATATTCTATTTTCTTATAAAATAATCTTTATAAAGTTACTGGTAAATAATTTTGTAGCGTAAAAGCTAAATAAATTCATACATATTACAATACAGATAACCAAAGCATAAGATTTAATTTACAGTGACATGTGGGCCCACGAATGACCAAAAGTATAAAAAGCGGTAAACCTACAGTTTTTGAAGATGCAAGTCCAACTGTAGCCCTCAACGAAATGAGCTATCTATCGACTATCTTGAGCCTGAAAGGGGTGGAAAGGAGGGTGGTGAGATTATATAATCCCAGTAAGTAAACAAATATCATCTAAAATATCTAAAGTCGAGTAAATGGAGACAAATAAAATAGATTAGCATAAAAATGATTAACAGCATTTCGAACTCATTTTAATAAGATAAAATAGATTCATTTCACAAAAATAAACAACGAGGCTTATGATTTCTTGAAAGCTTGGCTCGTGCCAAAATCATTCTCATACTCAGTTATCAGGGATACCTTGGCCTAGGGCTATCCCAACCGAGTTCGTCAAGGCTGTTAAAAAGTCATGTACACATAAATCATGTTTTTATTTTGAAAATATAGTCGTTCCTTGGCGTTGGCTGAGTTCACCCTCACGTGGTGGTTTAGCGTGAAGTGAACTCTAAAGTTTTAACCTCAAGAGTTATCCAACCGCGCCTCTCATACTGAGGTATGAATATAATAGGGCTACCGTGCCCCTCTAATAGGCTGATCCACGGAACCCGCCCTGATCGATCAATTTATAACCCACCAATTCAGTAAAATTCAATAGCATGACATGGCAATTATTTTGTTTTACAGCTTCTCAAGGCGAATCAACAGTTCATACATTTTCAGCACATTTACCAATTCAACCATTCATGCCAATATTATTATAAGCCATTCAATTCAAACCATGATTTATAACACAACAATTAGTCTCCAATTAGTCCATTTTCAAAACCATCATTCAATTTCAAGACAATTTTATAAAATCATTTCATTTAAACACATTTTGTTTATAAAACCTAAACATTTACCATTTAAACTCATTTTCCATAAAATCATAAAAACGAATTAAAATTCACTTCAGATAATCAAGATGATGATAACGTTACTCACAGTATCAGGAGTTTGAAATACTCCTATTCTCAATCTTCTGACACAACGTCTTTACCCTTGTTAGAGGGCTCACCACTTATATACAATAGACGACACATAATTCAATATACTGTGTCATACCATTACAAATCTATTTCAGGCTTTTTACTAATGTATGAAATGGGATGTGAAACGCTTGGGTAACCATCTAAATACAGTATTCAATATAAGTTCAATTTTGTACCTAAATAAATGGTATTGGCTTAATTCTATCTATCACTCGATCAATGGGCCAATATGTCCAATTCAACTCCAAATAATTCCATTTTTCTCCCAATACTCTAAATCATCAAACACAAATTAAATAACTTGAAATATGGCAAAATCATCCTCACATTTTCTCTTGAAAAATTCGGCCATGGAGGGTTCACTAATAATATAATTTTTCAAGCTTGATTCTCACACCATAAATCACTAATTACTAACCAAATCACTTGAAATAAAATCAAAATCATCATCAAGATTCCACATGGAGAATTCGGCTAATGATGGGTGATGGGAGGAATTGAATTTTTCTTGTTGGCTTTTCATGCTACACATCACTAACTAACTAAAAACACTAAAATACATTGAAATCTAACCAAATCAAGCATCAAAACCTCCCTCTAAGTGTTCGGCCAGCAAGGGATTCATCATGATTTCATGTGATTCAACCATGAAAAATAAGAAAAAAATGCTTAAGAAAGAGAGATCTTAAGCTTAATTGAAAAATCTTACATTTTTTTCACTTGTTTCCTTGAATTTTTCCACCTAGGGTTTTGTTCTTTCTTTTCTTCCTTTGTTCTTACTTTGGCCGGCCATAAGAATGAATGTGGAAGAGTTCAAATTGGCTTTATAAAGGAAAATATTAAATGGACGAAAATTTGCCATGTGTCACCATTCCATTGGTCCAAGTGTCATACTTGCCCGTTAAGCAATCTCTCTCCACCACTTAAATTTTCTCAATTATCCATTATAATACTGGGTAAAATCCATGTGCTGGACAAGTGTTGGGTGGTGTAAAATTCTAATTTTGCCCTTGGGTGGCAAAATGTCTATTTTGCCCTTATCCTTGAAAAAAAGTCGAAATTAAAATTTTTCACTTCTCAAACTCAAATTATACTCCAAATGATCAATCTTAGTCAAAAATTTCATCCAACACTCACATCTTAACCTCGGGTAGCAAAAATGACCATTTTACCCCTAGATCATGAAAATTCCAATTTGACTCCAAATCAGTCCTCAAACTCCGAATCACCATTTTAAGTCATTCTGGGGTTTTAAAATCCTCAATTTCATCTTAAAATTTATATTTAGACTAGTTCGAGGCTTAATTCAACTTAATTGTACCATTTGGTACATTGTCGTCCTTTAACAATTTTTGAGGTACCCAAGTAAGCAACATGCATTCTTATGTAAAAATGGCATAATAAACATATTGTAGAGCTGGGCTTGACAAGTTTTCTCATCTTTTTCAAAATCATTAAGTTCAACAACAACTCGTGTAGTTTTCTCATTTTTCTCAAAGTATTTTATGATATCTAATTCATGAAAAACTACATATTTGCTTTTAACCATTTTTTTCTTATTTGGACTCCATAACTTGTTCTTTATCTCCTTAATCAACAAACACACATAGAGAGGCTTTACTTTCAAGCTTTGACCTTTACTCTTTAAGCAAATGCGTAAATGCTTTACAATCAAAGACCTTCAAATGTGAGTGTGAAGCATCTTTTTCCTTTTCATGCCTTTTCTTGAAAGTCAAAGCCTAAAGGAATATATGGTAATATGTTGATTAAGTAGTAGGCTATGTTAACCCCTTTACCCTATAATGACTTCAACAATTTAGGCATCTTCAACATGCATCTAACTTTCTCCAAAATGGCGTGTTGGGTCATTTTAGCTACACCATTGTGTTGTGGTGTTCTGGGTTCTATCTTATTATGCATCATCCCATGCTTTAAACAGTAATCTACAAAGTCATTAATGATAGTGTAATTGAATGTCGTGCAAGCCAATTGTAAATGTTGTATTTAAGCATTTACTATTTACAAAAGACATTTTTTATTTCCAAAGAGATTGTAAATGTTAATTGGTTGAAATAAAGTCCATGGAATAGTGTATGCTTTGCAAAAGGTATTATAAATGTGTATAATTATGCGAACCTTATTGTATCAATGTTTAATTCTTAAATTGTTCTTAATCAAGGTTTTATTAAGAAAAATAGATATTGATAAAACATAGAGATCAACACATGGTTATGTTCCCCATTTATGAAGTGAGCAATCAATCTCATAAATTGAAGTATGGGTATACTTGAACTAACATGTGGGTTCTTGTTACAAGATCAAGTTTACTAAACATGACTCATCATGAGAATTGAATTTAGTATATCATTCAAGTGTCTATGAACAAATTCTCATGTGATAGTTGTGTAAGTAATATTTAGATTATGCTTTGATACTGTTTAAAGTGGTTATAGCCTAGGATACTCAAAATGGAATGGATATTGAATATAGCATGAAACACATGAAGGTAAATCAATGATCAATAGAGGATTCATCACAGTAAGTAAATCTAAAGGGAACATCACATTGTAGCTTGAATAGAAAAAACTCGTGGAAGTCTTTAGTTAAGGAAACTCAAGAAGTCAGCAAAGGGTTTATGCTCTCTTTAAAGATGAGTTTGATAATCACTAGATTTAAATGCTAAATGGAAAAGACAAAATTATAGTAGACACTACACCATACTCTAAGTCTTGTTGAGATATAAGATGATGAAGGGATAATAGTTACACTACAAGATTGTTAATTAAAAGGTTGAGTCAAATCACTATGACTCTTCTTAATATTTGGGTAATCATGATGCATTGTTAGATACCAACCTTGACTTATAAATATGAACTAATCAATTGATAATTGGTGATGAATGCAAAGGAATTTGATTCATCTAATCCCAATTGAACTTGGATTATAGTTTATATTTATTGTCAATATGTTAAAAACCTAATGGGTCATGCACATTAAGAATGTCAATGGAGAATTTAAAAAGGGATTAAAAGTTCAATTAGTCTTTAGGTAATTATGCAATTAGCATAAATGTTATGAAAAGTACTATTGGGATTAGAATTAATGTTAGCTTTAAAATTATTATAGTTTTGATTATGACAAAGTGATCAAATTTGCTTGAACATTATTTGAGTGATCCTTGACAAGTTCTTGAAATGATTTTACTCTCATAGAGCTGTTCTTATATAGCTACAAGCTTGACTCTTGAAGTTATTGAACTATATCTATAAGCTTGTATGACTTAGTTGTATGAGTGCTTATGATTCCTATTCATTAAAGTATAATTTAAAGATTAAAGGAAAATCTAGATGCACTCATAAAAGGGGAGTTTTGAGTATCTTTTTTAATGATGACAAAAAGAGAGAGGAAGATGATTAAGTTAAATAGAGTTTGATAGGTCTTTACGTTTAATTTATGTGTGTGGTGCTTAGTTATGATTTTGTTGAATATTATGTGCTAGTTATTATGGATATTCAATATATCTTATTTAGCTACTATGAATATTATAAATATTTTATTGTAAATCTTTAAGAAAACTAGATGCATTAACTAAGAGAGAGCAATCCCCATGAATTATTTGGAGTTAAATTGGACAAATTGGCCAATACCATTTAATTTAGGTACACAATTGAATTTGTGTAGAACACCATGTTTAGACAATAATCCGAACAATTTACATCCTATTTCATGCATTAGTAAAGAGCTTGAAATATATTTATAATGGTATGACACAGTATATTGAATTATGTGTCGTGCATGTCTAGGTGGTGACCATTCTGGCAAAAGTAAAGAGATAGTACCCGAGAATCAAGAATCAGAGTACTCGAAATTCGACTCCCGAAATAGTGAGTAACCTTACTATCGTCTTAACTTACCTGGACGGGGTCAATGGGTGATCACTAAGGCCCATGGCCTAGGTAAGCGGCCTCCATTGCACTTAGGAGGGGCGCTGGCCTAAGGTCTCCCCAAGTGGGAGAGCCTACGTCATAATTTGTGGTAGTGGGGGCCTGCGTTCGCGCGGCCCCTGTTAAAAAAAAAAAAAAAAAACCTTACTATCGTCTTAATTATCTAAAGTGGTTTTTATCCGATTTATGATTTTATAGAAAATGAGTTTAAACGGTAAATTTTTAGGTTTTATAAACAAAATGTGTTTAAATGAAATGATTTTATAAATTGTCTTGAAATTGAAAGATGGTTTTGAAAATGGAGTAATTGGAGACTAATTGTTGTGTTATAAATCATGGTTTGAATTGAATGGCTTATGATAATATTTGCACGAATGGTTGAATTGGTATTTGTGTTGAAAATGTATGAACTGTTAATTTGCCTTGAGAGGCTATTAAATAAAATAATTGCCATGTCATGCTATTGCAAATTTTATTATATGGTGGGTTATAAATTAGTCGTTGCAGTGGACGTGTTCCGTGGACCAGCCTATTAGAGAGGCACGGTAACCTTATTATATTCATAACTTAGTATGAGAGGCGCGGATGGATAACTCCTGAGGTTAACACTTTAGAGTTCACTTCACACTAAATCACCACGTGAGGGTGAACTCAGCCAACGTCAAGAAACGGCTATGTTTTCAAAATGAAAACATGATTTATGTGTACATAATTTTTTTAACAGCCTTGGCGAACTCGGCTGGAATAGCCCTCGGTCAAGGTATCCCTGATAACTGAGTATAAGAATGATTTTGGCACGAGCCAAAGTTTTAAGAAATTCATAAGCCATGTTGATTACTCGATTTATATGAATTGATTTTATTTGGTTGAAACAAGTTGAAAGGTGATGAATTACAGTATGTTAAACTATTTTATCTGTCTCCATTTACTTGACTTTAGATATTTTAGATGATATTTGTTTACTCACTGGGATTATATAATCTCACCATCCTCCTTTCCACCTTTTTCAGGCTCAGGATAGTCGGTAGATAGCTCACTTTGTTGAGGGCTACAATTGGACTTGCATCCTCAAAAATTGTAGGTTTACAACTTTTGATATTTTTTGTCGTTCGCGAGCCCACGTGTCACTGTAAATTAAATCTTATGCTTTGGTTATCTGTATTACAGTATGTATGAATTTATTTAGCTTTTACGCTATAAAAATTATTTACCGATAACTCTATAAATATTGTTTTATAAGAAAATTGAATATTTCTTTTTTTTTTATTATATCTAAATAATCATAATTTCATTTTAAATGAAGGTTTTAGATGTTTAAACTTATTTTGATTATGAATAATGTGTTTTGTACTTACATACTACATTTTTAGCGGATTTTGAGATTTTTGAGGAAAAATGACCAAAATGCCCCTGTGAGAAAAAAAATGTTTTTCTATTGTTTTGATTTGGAAATAGTTTATAATCTCTCAAAACATGATTTTAGTAACTAATACTCACAAGGGAAGCGAGAAAAACTAATGTTAAACCTTGCAAGGTTTCGATTGACATTTTAGGTAATGAATGTCTATCGGGACGTCGCGACTGTTGTCACGGGCTCGATGAGAGTTTCGGGTCATGACAAAGGTCCCTTAAATAGGCTCCAAGTAACCCAATTTCCAAAATCCCGTCAAATTTTTATTTTTGAAAAATCGTCCAGCTCTGCGGTGGTTTATCAACTTCGAACGTGATTTGCACCCTGATTTGTTCCAAACTCGACAAAGTGGTAAACATGAAAGTTTTATCCCTATCTCTTAACTTTCTAATGGCTCAAGAATCATGTCAATTGGACTTTGGGAGTGAAATATATGCTCCAAATACCGCATCGTATTTAGTCCATGCATACTATTGCAATGCTCCAACTTAGACAAAGATTTTGACCACGGTCTGTCGGAAATAGACAAAATGGTAAACATAAAAGTTGTGGCCCTTCCTCTTATTATTTTAGTGGTTTAGACATCATTTGAAGTTTTGTATAGAGAGATATGGTTAAAATACCAAAACATATACCAATGAAGTCATCATCATACTTGCACGGATTTTCATCAAATAAGCCTTTTTTTATCAAATTTTCTACTAAAGTAATAAAAGAAATTACCAATACTATTCTTAAAGTAATTTAAAACAAAATAACATAAAATTTACCTAAAATAACTTAAATTAACTACTCAACATGTAATCAAACTTAAACTAGAAAAACACCTAAAATACTAAAATCTGAACGTAAAATCTCAAAGATTTAGCTACTTAAGCCCCCAAAATGTGTTAAAATAATTCTATATAATAGAGTTATCACGAACCACTATTAATACTTGTGTTTTATCCACTTCTCTTTACCCTCTCTTTACTTGGTGATTTTCTACCTTTATAAGTTTTTGTCACACCCCGTTTTGTGATGGAATATGACCAGTGTCGGAACCTAAACGGGTATAGCCCACTAGGCCAAAGCAAGTCTTTTTTTTTTTCATTTATTCATCATAACTTGGCCATTAACCATAATCATCATACATAAAGATTACAATACAAAGTCATACATGCATCCATAAGCAACTATACACAGTTATGGAACTTCTCCACATAAGCTGTGCAAATGCATTCATTCATAATAAAGTCAAAGTTAACGACTCATACATCATGCCTTAGTCATTGCTCAACACCTTAGGGTTTCCATATAGGTTCTTGAGCCACATTCATACATTCATCCATAAGATTCATAAGTATATACCAAGCATTGGCTATATCATCATAAACATGTTCAATATCTATAAATATAAACATAACATAAAACTGACTCATCAACAGAACATGTCCCGACTCTTTAAGCATCAAGTGGGCTGCTAGAAACCTACCAGAGGAAGATGAATGTATCATGCCTTCATGACTCAAGAGTTGAATGCTATCACTTATCTGCATACAAATTATTTGGGAAAATAATGTGTGAGTCACAAAGACTTTGTGAGTGAATACGAGAAGGGGACAAGCCAAGGGGGAGAGTTTTTACACAAATTACATTGCTAATGTAAACATGAATTTTGAGATAAACATACTTCATTTGAAATTTCTTATGAAATAAAATTGTCATACACAACTCTCATCTTCATAGTGAAATTGACATTTCATAAGCATATTGTTCAATAGCAAAGCAAAACATTTACAAAAAATCTATAGGAAAAACAAGGAAATTGAACCTTACTTGTGGTACCAAATCCTCTCTAAGGGAAACGATACTCAACCATATAACCTAAGCTAAGGGTGGTTTACTCCAATCTTTTCATAAATCATATGAGTTGCTCATTTACTCCAGATTCACTAAAAGAAACCCATCATAATATTTAGTAATCAGTGTCCAACCCATACAACTTAAGTAATTATTTTTCAATTCATATAACTCAGTGATCAATAATCCATCCATGGAACTTAAGTGACCATTCTTTCTTTAGAATCCATAAACTCAACCAATGCATTGGGATTTATTCTATCTATTAACCCATGTTGGCTATCGTATAGCTTAGGGTTTAATTTACAAATCAATCAAACATCACAAACACAAGAAAGGTTCACAAAAAGCATCACAATAACAATAGTAATATGCAATAATCATGAATGTAAGATGCCTACTGGGTCTTAGCCCACATCTAGGCTCATGAGTGGCACATTGGACTTACTCACATGGAGCGTTCCCACCATTTAGTGAAAATTTTGCCTCACCATGTGTGGGGATCGCTATTCTAATATCACTATTCGTTGGCCCTACATGTGGAACGTTACCTCACACCTTGTGCAAAATCTTAGAAATTATTAGAGCATTGTAGGTGGGAATCACAGGCGGGACTCTTACCACCATCCTTGCTTACCACCATCCCTACAGCCTTAACTCAATGTCCTCATCATAATATAACATTGTGCATATTCTTAGATACATCATCAACATATCAAGCACATCTTTTTCTTTAACTCATATTCATGAAAAATCTCATTTCAAAGGGTATGTGGTACTACATCACATATTATCCTATAAAATCATGTCTCACATGTTCTAGTATTCCTCAAATGAAAACATATCATAAGCTTAAGGATGGGAACGTCTACCTCCACCTAAGCATTCATTTCTTACGCTTTTCCATAGCAACAATGTCAGTATTAATTTATTATGAATGGTATTTCTCCAAAAATACTCAATCATCATGATCATCATCAAGTATAAAGGTGGGAACTTGTATCCACTTGTCATCCATAAATCCATATACATTTCTCATTTCTTATTCATAACTGAATTGAAGTTTTTGTAGTAAAACATTTGAAAGGGCTTGTCCCCCCTTGTTGAAAACTAATACATAGTAGTAATATTTACACACATAATTAGATTCTAAAACTTTTTGAAAACATTTGGATAAAAAATCATTTGATTTACTTTTGTAAATGTAATATTCAAATCATACAAGTTAAACAACTCAATAAAACATGCTTAGCTTTACCGTATTAAAATACTTAAAAGGGTATATCCACTCACCTTCGAAATGTTAACCTCTAAGACTTCACTCCAGCTAATTCCTTGGAGCTTTGACCATTCCTAAAACGTTAAACAATCATTACAATGATTACTCAAACTACAAACCATGTAATAATCCTTCTAAGCCTTGTCGAAAGTAATCAAGTTCATCTAAAGCTAATTTTCTAGACTTAGCCCACTATTGTTCACTAACTAAAGCTAGAAATTTATAAACCCATTTCTTCCTTACCTTAGGTTAGCTCTAATCCATGAGGAAAATCACCAAATCCTTTAGCTTGAAGGACTAATAAAAGTCTGGACACAAAATAGTATTTTTCAGAGCTAGAAAACCATAGATTTAAAGACGAAAAATATCACCGTTGTTGAAAAACCTAAAGTCCAAGCTTCAATCTTCCCAAAATGGTGATTTTGGTTTAAAATTTTGTTGAAAGCGCTTAGAGTTAAGAGAAAACTGATGGAAAACGGTTGGAAATGAAAAACCCTAAAAAAATGGGTCATATTTATACTTTGAAATGTGAAAATACCCATTTGCCCTTTTTTATTTTTTAAAAATTGATGTCATTTATCGATAGATTTGGCCATCTATTGATAAATAGGCTTCAAAGTCCTTTTAAAAAGCTTTTGGGTTGCTATCTATAGATATATAGGTTCGATTTATCGATAGATGTTGAACATCTATCGATAAATGTTCTTAAAACCTCTTAAAAAGACTTTCTGGGTTCAATGTATCGATAGATATTGATCATCTATCGATTTTTGTCTAGAATGCACTCTGGGTGTCCTTAACAAGCCCTAAGCTTATTTACATTAAATACCATTTAAGTAAATGTTCTCATTTTTATTTCTTTCCTCTTTACTCTCCATTTACTTAAGATATTTAATGTAAATAAGCAAACATCCTTCGGTGTGGATTTAATAAAAATATCAAAAAAATCAAAATCTAAATTTTGGTTTCAAGAACCAAATAAAAAAAGTTCGATTGAAATTAAATTTGCAACTCCCATTTACCATAATAAATGTAATCCAAAAATTATGAAAAAATCATTTTTGGTTATCTAAAAATCAAGGGTATCATTGTCGTCATTTTTTATTTTCAAAAGATTGTTTTATAAAAATCACATATTTTGAACCTTTTTAAATTTAGAAAAATTTATGCTTCAACAATGATAACCAACCAAGGTGGTAGCCACAAAGGATACAAGAATACGTGGAATGGACTATAACCAATAAATGAAATAAGTATTGTAGATGTCCAAGCTTATCTAAGGATTTATCCAACTACCCTCTTATAAAAGTTAGGGTTCATAATTTTAAACTCTCTTTTTCAAAATCCTTCAAAAGTTTTTCAACCTAAAAAATTTTCTTCAAGTTTTTTAAAGTGCTATTCACCCCTCTTTAACACTCCATTGGGACCAACAAGTGGTATCAGAGCTTAACCTTTAAATTTAAGGCTTAACATCCTTAGGGGAGATCCAATGGATACACAAAACTCAAATGTCATAGATAAGCAATACATAAATAGGCCTCATTTATTTGATGGATCAAATTACCAATATTGGAGCACTAGAATATCTATCTACATAAGAGCCTTAGACTATGAGATATGGGATGTGATTATAAATGGTACTTTCATCCCCACTAGCATAAATTTGATCACGAGTGAGAAAATGCCTAAATCTCGAGAAAAGTGGACTAAAGCTTAAATGGGAAAGGTCCATATAAATTTCAAAGCCATCAACACTTTTCATTATGCATAAACTACTATAGAATTCAACAAAACTTTTGGTTGTACCGTAGTTGAAGAAATTTGGGAAAACCTTAGGATCATTCCCGAGGGGACTTCTCAAGTTAAGGAGTCCAAGATCACCTTTCTCACCCACAATTATGAAATGTTCAAAATGGAACTTGGTGAGGATATAACCACAATGTATGACTGATTCACCAACATAGTCAATAAGCTCAATCAACTTAAGAAGACTATACTTGAACATGAGTTAGTGAAAAGGCTACTTAAAAGCTTACCAAAATGTTGGAAACCAAAAGTGAATGCCATCTGAGAAGTTAAAGACCTCAACGTAACCACTCTTTATGAAATATATGGTTCACTTCTCACATATGAGTTGGAAATGAAAGAAAAGGAAAAGAAAGAAATGATGGAAGAAAAAGCCAATTTTTGCTTGACGGCTAAAGATAAAGAACTTGAGGTAACATCTAGTTTATGCGAAATTTCATTTGACAATTTTCAAGATGAGTATGATTGTATATATGCTGAATTTGAAAAGCTAGCTTTAAAGTATAAAGTTTTGAGGAATAAAGCCATATTATTAGATGATGAATTAGAGAAAGTCAAGCATGATTTCAAAATTATTTTTTATCAAAGAAACATACTTTAAATTAAGCTTGAGCATTCCATAACAGATTTTGAATCTTTAAAGTTGGAATTAGAGAGCAAAAATGAAGCCTTGCAAAAAGTAGTAGATGAGAATGCTGCTCTCAAAGCTTTAATTGAAAAGAGTTCAAAACTGAAATTGAATAAAGAAGAGAAACCAAAAGGAAATGTTGTTTTTATGAGGAAAAATGATGCATCTTCATTCTATTATTATGCTTGTGGCAAGAGAGATCATCTCTCTTATGATTGTTATCATAGAGGTAATAACCTCCCCAAAACCAAAATTATTTGGGTGCTTAAAGGCTCTCATGTGCTTACTAACCCTAAGGACCAATCCAAGTATGGATACTTTTGAAAAAGAAATGAAAAATTATTTTGTAGGTTGAGTAAGAGTAAAAGAAATAATGTTAGAAAGTTCAACCAAAGAAGATGCGGCCTTGGTACTTGGATAGTGGTTGCTCAAGCCACGTGAATGTAAATGAAAATTTGTTTGTCAAGTTTGATAGAAAGAAAAGTGGTAGTAGCAATTTTTGTGAGAACCTCAAAGGTATCATCCAAGGAATTGGCCAAAAACTTGTCAGTTAAAATTCTACTACGCAAGTATACATATTAACTAGATAGTATATAAGCAAGCAGAGTATCGATCAATAGAGAATTAATCTAAAATTTTACTAATTACTAAAATTATAACAATTTAATCTTATCCAAACAATCAAAATTAATTAATTAACTGAAACTAATTAACTAAAATTTAAACTAAAAAGAAAAATCAAAGTAATAATAACTTGAATAAAAATCAAATCAAACAAGCCTAGGATTATAATGTCCCTCACACATTATCTAAATCTTACCTCTCTTCCTTAACTTAGTTTAATGGGTTAAATTGCTAACCTAGAGTCCTCAATTATTTATAAGGGTCTCCCGACTCATCTTATAAAAATATCTATTTTAACTATAACACTATATACCTATGTGAGTTGAAATTAAAATAGACTCATTAAGTTGAGGCTCTAATCTGGCTACATTAGGCCTATAGGTATATCCCTATCCTATATGCCAATCAATTAATATGATCATATGCTAGCCCAATTTTAGTTTACACTAAACTCCCTTTCCCAAGTTTGTTTAGGTTCCTAAATCAACTTAAGTGGTGATCAAGCAATTAAAAGCATTAAGAACAAATTAGAATAAACAATTCAAATCCCATTAAAGATAAGCAAGAAAGAGATTAAAAGTTTAGATTACATGTGAGTTCAATTGCAATCTTAGAAAAATAAATTTAACTCATAATATCTAATAAAAACTTCATCCAAAGAAAATTAGCCATTAATCCAAGTCAAAGAAAAAAAAAACACAAAAGTAAAGAGAGAAAACTAATAGTTGGAGCTTTGTGATCTTGATTCTCCCTCCAATTCTCTTATTTTCTTGCTTTGTTCTTGTCTCCAAATCTCCAGAATAGTTGCTTGTTGCCTCTTCCTTAAAATCTCTGAAAAGGGTCCCTTAAATAGGCTTCAAATAAACTAATTTTCAAAATCTCGTCAACTTTTTTTATTTTTCAAAAATTGTCCAGTGCTGCGGCACTGAGCTCTCTACAAAATTGTATGTGTGCTTCCTTTCATCAAAGCTGTAGCCTTGTTCTGCCAGCACCATGGCTGTCTATCAAATTCAAACGTGAGTTTCACCCTGATAGTCTCTGAACTGGGAAAAGTGGTAAAGATAAAAGTTTTAGCCCTGTCTCTTAGCTTTCCAATGGATTAAGAATCACGTCAATTGGACTTTTGGATTGAAAGATATACTCCAAATACCGCATCATATTCAGTCCATGCATACTGTTGTAGTTCTCTGACTTAGACAAACATTTTGACTATGATCCGATCAGAACTGGGCAAATTGGTAAACATAAACGTTGTATAGCTTCTTCTTAGAATTCTATTGGTCTAAGAATCACCTCATTTGGAATTTTGTAGAGAGAGATATGATCAAAATACCAAAACATATACGAATGAAGCCATCACCATACTCGCACTAATTTTCATCAAATGAGCCTTTTTCATCAAATTTCCTATAAAAGCAATAAGAGAAATTAGCAATAACTACTCTTAAAGTAATTTAAAACAAAATAACAAAAAATTTAACTAAAATAACTTAAATTAACCACTTAACAAGTAATCAAACTTAAACTAGGAAAACACCCAAAAGGCTAAAATCTGCACCTAAAATCTCAAAGATCTAACTACTTAAGCCCCTAAAATATGTCAAAATAACTCTATATAATAGAGTTAACAGAACCATTGGTAACATTTCTTAAACTCAAATCAAGCATGTTTACTTGTTAAAGGCCTAAAGCATGACTAATTGAGCATTATTCAACTTTGTGATAGAGGATTTATAGTTTGCTTTAATTCTCATGTATGCCATGTGAATATTAAATGTATAATTCCTTGAGCTTTATTGATAAATCTTGGCTATGCAACTTGATTTGATATAATACATGCTATAAGTTGTATAATTAGGAAGGAAGTATGAATCTAAAGAGTGAGTATGTACTTATATTTGATCTTGAATATATCATTATGCTTATTATGAAAAAACTATTTTATTAAGACTGCTTGATTATGGAAAATTGTTTCTATAAGCTTTCCTCATGTTTTGTGAACATGTTTCCGTACTATTTCTTTGAGGAAAAATTATTTTTGAGCATAATTTTGAAACATAAAAAGTTTGATAATGTGATAGAAATGCGAGCAAATTTGATGACTTACACTCTCACTTTTTCAAGTAGTCTAAAATAAGGAAAATTGAGTTTAAAAAATTGTCTTTGATTTCATTGTGTCTAAGATAAGTTGGCCATTTGAACAATCTTGATTTACACTCTAGAACTTGCTTGAATAGTTCAAGATGATTGATAATGAGCTTGAAAGTTTTGACTACTTTAATTGGTACTTTTACAGCAAAATGAGCTTATATGAGAAAAATGTTGTCATCTTTTAAGTTGGAATGATTTATGAATTGGACAAGTTTGTTTCATGATGAAAATACTTATTGACTTGTGCTTAGTGGATGTGCATGGTTGCTAGTAAGCTTGAATGGTCATAAAGGTATTTTTGGCACATGATTGTGAGATATTTGGAAATGACCCTTGACATGTATAAACATGATTCATTATGCTCATTACACATTTCATAAATCATTTAAAGCATAATTGAACAAAAAGTGATATTGAGCTCATGACTTTTCACAAAGCATGTCTAATCTTGAATGTTTCGAGTTGAAAAGTTTGCAAAGAAAGTTTAAATCTTTATCAATTGATTTTCTTGCAAAATCTTTTTATTTAAATTGATTTATTGTTTTTGATGATATAACATGGTTGAACAAAATTGATTTGATACATGAATTGTATAAATCCCATTTTACTTGATATTTCTTCATGATTTATAAAATAAATTGAAAGGGTTTTCTTAAGCATAATCATAAGTATGATAATTTAACATTGATCATATCTTAAGTAAATGAACAAATCTTCTTGTAATTATTGAGGCCACTGTCACGACCCAATTTTTGGGCCATGACCGGCGCATGGGCCCAATGGACATAGCCACTAAGCCCAAGCAAGCCTATTTATATAATCATACTCATTATCCCGTCAACTATTCTTACATTTACATCTCATAATCTCAACCCTTTAAGTACTTTAATAGTAAATGATAACAATCAAAACTGCATTTATATTATCCCAAAATAACATTAACTATTGCCACTCATGGTAGCTTTACCAATGAAAATGTACATATATGGTCTAAGGTATACATCTTAGTACTTTACATCACAAGTACGTATTTACAACAAAAATGACTTTGGGCTTCTAGCGGGGAGACCAAGGTGAAGGTGCGACTACGAAATGCTAAGATACCTACCAAGGATACGAATCTACAAGAACACCTTGACCTAGTTACTAGCTGCCTCTTGATCTAAAAACATGAATTTGAAAAAAGTGAGTATAAACTCAGTGAGTGAACATAAGAAGGGAACAAGCAATCGATAAGAAGAATTTGGAAATCATGATGCACTTGTTTCGAAAACAATGCAATTGATTTAATTTCTTACTAAAAACCCCTCCTTTCAAACTTTGATTAATAACCTCATAGTATTTCAAAAACCCATGATCAATTCATGAAGTTAAATGAGTGAAAAATATGTCAAAATCAAGCAAGGTAGCAAGCATGGCAACAAGTTTCTCGCTGTAGTGAGAAATAGTGTCAGCTTGCATGTGTTTCAATTTTTCTAGTATGTCTCCAACTACAAAGATCCAATTGACCTGATTTTAGACCATTAGAAAGATAAGAGGCAAGGATACAACTTTTATGTTTATCACTTTTCCTCGTTCGGACGATAAGGTGGTCAAAATCTTCATCAAAGTGAAAACACTGCATCAGAACCTGAAAGTTTCTCGTTGCAGCGAGAATCAGGCTAGTGTGACCCCCAAAACCAGAGAGTTTCTCACAGCAGTGAAAATGAATCTCGCTGTAGCGAGAAATATAACATTTTAAGTGAAATGGGTCTTGTTACATCAAAAGCCATTTTCTTGTTGAAATGAAAAACAATTTGGGAGCAATTAACAATGCCAACACACAACACACAATCACAATTATTTTCATAAACTTTCTATAACATATATATATTTGTATATACATATATCATCATGCATACCATCCCACCACACTCAACTCAAAGCAATATCATCATCATGTGTGCATTCCCTACTCGTGTTGGTCCTTATAATATCTACTAAGAAGGGGTGAATAGCACAATTTGGCTCTTAACAATATTGAAAACTAATTTCCAGAACTTAAGAAAATAAAAACAGAGTATAAGATGCACAGCAATTTAGAGTGGTTTGGTCCAAGACCTACATCCATTACCTTGATTATCCAACCAAGGATTTTCCCACAAATCCACTATGGACCGGTGAAATTCACAAGCTTTCACCAAGCTTTACAATGGCTTTTACCAAGCTCAGCCAAAAACCTTTTACACTAGTTTTTCACGGGCTCAACTAAAACCCAATGTGGTTTTCCAAGGCTCAACCACAACCTACAACAATCAAGCTATCTTAAGCTTGAACAACCCCTTAAAGTGACTCCCTCACTCTAAGAATACAAGAGAAGTAGTAAAAAAAAGTACCTATGATCATTGGTCGATCTTATTGATACAAGATTGAGTGCTAAATACAAATGCAAAGAGTAGGCGTTTAAGTGCAAACAAGTGCAGTGAAGCTTTTCTGGTTTTTCAACTCTCTATAGCTCAAATCTCATTCAAGGCTTCAAAAAACTTGTTTCTCATTGTTGAAAGACCCTTTTATACTTGGAGATGCAACTTTGATGGCAGTTTGACAGTTTATGGCCGTTGGAAACAGTTAAGGATGAGTTCTAGCCGTTAATCTGTCTTGTAGTGCTCTAGTTGAAATTGCAGATAGAGAGCTCTTAGTCGATTGACTTGGTCGACTAAGTTGATTCTGTTTCTAGTTTGTAAATCTTGGTAGAGAGTAGTGTGTCGACTGTCTTGGTCGACTAAGTTGATTCTGTTTTTCAAACTCTTTAGCCCGTTATTTCTCCAATTTGAAACTTATTCAACCAATGTTCTTCCTTATTTCACCAATAAGCTTCCTCCTTGTTTTTCAATTACATCTTGTTGATTTTATCCTTATTTTTCTTTCAAAAATACTCTTTGAAGAGTCAATAAATTAATTTTATATATTACTTTCCTGCATACTCAAGTACGGGTATTAGACACACATAAATGGGAATGTTTCATTGTCATCAAAAACTAATGGAGCCAACAATCTCCCCCTTTTTGATGATGACAAAACATTCATTGATTAACAGCATAACATCATTTTAATTCTTTTTAGTTTTCTATAGAAAATAAGGATTATTCCCCCTAAATATAAGCTCCCCTTAGTGTGTGCATATTTTGCTTATTTTATTTTTGCCAATTTTATTCTCGTCATGTAGAAAATGATATTGTACATTTAAAGTATACATATGTTTAGCAACATAGAGTGATTTGCAGCAAGTAAGTATTAGCAGATCATCATTAAACTTTCAGCTTTAAGTGTTGACAGATTTTCATTAATGTTCCAGTAGTTGTCAACAGTTTATTGATTTCAGATTTTGTTCACATCATTCATGTTTCAATTGATATACTATTCACACCATCTATATTATTTTCAAACAGATATTATTCACAATGCCATAACAAAATCATTTATCAGCATGTAAATCAATATCAGTATAGCATCAGCAAATTTTGTTCATGATAGTCAAATACCAAAAAGCAAAATATTAGTAGACTTCAATTTTTAGCAATTAAGCAACATAGTTATATCAACATTCATTTTTCACATACAACCACATAAATAACAAAATTAAAATTGAGTGTTTAAGTGCCACTATGGCACAAATAACAGTTAATCAATAAGTATTTCGAAACTGCCCCTGGACTATTTTTGCTTCCTATCTCCTATTTTTCTAAGTTCATTCACCCCTGATTCTGCCTTTTTTCCTTTCCTAGGTTCCTTCCTGGTTCCTCTACCCTAATATTTTTTTTTTAAAGTTTATTCTCTAGTTCCTACACCCATTCTACTCCATTTTTTTGTCAACGTCAACGGGAGGGGCTTCTATTGATCTGATGTGTCAGAGGATGAGGATTTAGTGTTGTAGAAAAGGTTGAGAGGAAAAGGAGAGGGTTCTCGGAAAGGTGATGACTATCTTGAGGAAGGTTCTAGTGAGGACTTGTTTGAGACAGGGATTGGAGAGAAGGCTGAAACTGGTTTAGATTTCTTTACCAACCTAGAAGACTTTCTTTCTTTGAGAAAAGCTGTCTTGGTTGCCATAGTCTTCTTGCCTTTGGTTGGTAGTTTTGCCTTAGTTGGTGGTGCTGCAGTGGCTTTGGCTTTCACTGCTTTTATCTTTACTCGTGTTGCTGTTGCAGATTTCTTTCCTTTTCTTACACCTTCACCATCCTTTTGAGATTTTGCCCTGGCAGTGTCTTTTTCAGCTTGTCCCTCATTAACCATTTGGTGGAAGACATCCATGATGGAAACTTCATTTGAATTTGGAGGAGAGGTCTGTTGTTTCTCTGTTTTTGAATCATTTTTGCTTTGGAGTTCATGAGAGGGTGTCTTGGCTGGCTGATCAACCCTTTGGGGAGAGTCCTCAGTCTGTAGAGCAGGACTGGCAGATTTGTAGGTGGAACCTTTAGCTTGAATGCCAGAATTTCCAACATGAGGAGTAAATTTTTCTACTGACTTAGCTGAACCTTCATCACCTTGTTGTGCAGGTGCAGTGCTAGATGTGGCAGAACTGTCTGCAGCCACAGGTTCAGATGGCATGTTTTTTTTCTCTTTCAGCTTGTTTTCCGACTCAGTGATTTTATCTTCCATTTTCTATAGCTTCACTCCTTGGTCAATCAACTTACCATCAATCCTCATGAGCAAATTAAAAATCACTTCATTTAAAAATCTGGAGGGAGTTTCTTCAGGTTGAGCGGGCAGACTGTGTTCTTTTCTTGGACTAGTTTTAGAGGTTTTAATGAACTTTTCTCCATCGAGCACATACCCCATTTTAACCAAGCTGCCATAATAAATGGCTTGATCTCTGGTTTTTACCAAGTCCATATCATACCTCTTTGCCTAAATTCCCTTCTTTTGCACAATGGATGTAATCACATTCCCATATGGCAGATTGACTTTATCAAGTCTGTAGGCATTTCTCATTTTCTCAATCATAAATCTTCCCAAATTCAGAGACACTCCATTGAAAGCATGCTCCACCAGCCAAAGGTCCTAGAGGCTGATGTAGCTAAGGCTTCCATTTTTGCCTTGTATATTTGTCGCAATGAAATAGTGTAGAATTTTGATATGAGGGCTAGTTATCAAATTAGAATTACTTTTTGAAGAATATATTTTTTTCCTTCCAGTGATGATCTCCCACAATGAGGACGGATCATATTTTTCAAGCAGTTCAAATTCACCTTCTTCATACTCTATTTTTAGTGGGTTCCTTAAATCCTCAGTAGTCACAATAAACTCTTTTCCATTTAGATAAACATTCAAACCATCTTCTACATAATCATCGGAATCTATTAATTCCTTTCCTTTCAAAGCAATTCCAGAATAGAACTCTTTGACCAGACTTGGACTATAAGACCTATTCTTAAAGGCACTGCAACCTTTTAGTTTCAGTTCATCAAAGTACTCAGATTGATTGGTTTGGATTTCTACATTTTCCTCAAAACTCTTCTAATTAATGAATTTTCCATAGGAGATTGGTGCATTCTTGATATTTTTGAATCTATACTCATGCAACTTATTCCTAAATTTCGAGGAAGAAGAATTGGTACCTTTGTGAAGTGAGGGCTCTGTTTCTTTCTTCTTGTTAGTTTTTTGCTTCTTTTCTCTTAGTTTCTTGGATATATCTTTCACTGAACTGGGCATGATTTTCAGTTTCTTCTTTAAACTTTCTGTTCTTGTATCTTCCTCCATTGGCCTTTTCCCTTTCTTCTTCTCTGATATCTCTTTACTCTGAGATGTTCTAGCCATATTGGTTGTAGAAATTTCTGAGGGTTTGAGTAAGTTTCAGAGGCAAACAGGAAGATTTTGGTTTTTGTTTTTAGAGCAACGGGTTTCAGGGGAGAGATGAGGAAAGGTAGTCAGTAGTTATTACTCAGAAAAACTGCTCACCTTCCTTTTAAGTGCTGCCCTATTTTATTTCTTTATAATTTCAAACTTCCCTATAAAATTTGGTTATTTACCTTTGACAATTTTTCTTCATTCTTTTTGCACTCGATAAACCCAAATTTTTACCACATTTTACTCTTCTTTCTCCAAATTCACTGAGTCTTATTATTTAAGGCTATCAGACCACTCTTAGTTGACTAAGAAATCCTTAGTCGACTAAAAGCATTCTGTTTTCTATGTGAGAGCCAAAGGTTTTCTTATAATTCTTTCACATTAATCATCCCTAAATTTCTTATAATCTCACAAAATCTATCTTCACTCAGGGGTTTGGTAAAAATGTTTGCTAATTGAGGTAAAGTATTCACAAATTCTATCTTAATATCATTTTTCACCACATGGTCTTTAATAAAATGGTGTCTAATTTCAATGTGCTTTGTCCTAGAGTGCTGCACAGGATTTTTTGATATATTGATTGTACTTGTGTTATCACAGTATATTGGTACATTATGCATAGTTATTCCATAGTCTTTTAATTGTTGCTTGATCCAAAGGATTTGTGCACAGCAGTTACCTAATGATACATATTCAGCCTCTGCTGTAGACAATGCCACTGAGTTTTGCTTTTTACTGGACTAAGACACAAGCATCCTTCCTAAAAATTGGCATGTTTCACTAATGCTTTTCTTATAAGCTTTGCTGCCAGCAAAGTCAGCATCTGAATATCCAACTAAACTAAGAGTTGAGTCTCTAGAGTACCATATTCCTAGTTCTTGAGTGTCTATAAGGTATCTAAAAATTCTCTTAACAGCTGTTAGGTGTGATTCTTTAGGCTGTAACTGAAATCTAGCACACAAGCACACACTAAACTGAATATCTAGTCTACTTGCTATTAAGTAGAGAAGAGAGCTGATCATACCTCTATAGAGCTTTTGATCTACATCCTTACCTTTTTCATCTAAGTCAAGTTTGGTGGATGGACTCATTGGTGTAGAAATTGATTTTAGCTTCAGCATATCAAGTTTCTTGAGCATATCATGAGTGTATCTTTCTTGGTTGATGAAGATTCCTTCCTCACTTTGTTTGATTTGGAGACCAATGAAGTATTTCAACTCTCCCATCATGCTCATTTCAAATTCACCCTGCATTTCCTTAGCAAAGTTCTTGCATAAAGCCTCATTTGTTGCACCAAATACAATGTCATTCACATATATTTGTATAATAATTAAATTATTTAGATATCTCCTAATGAACAATGTAGTATCAATGTTGCCTCTATCATACCCTTTTTCAACTAGAAATTTTGAAAGCCTTTCATACCAAGCTCTAGGAGCTTGTTTCAATCCATACAAGGCTTTATGAAGTTTGAAAACATGATCAGATTTTTCAAAGTTTTCAAAATTAGGTGGTTGTTCTACATATACTTCCTCTTGAATTAATCCATTTAAGAATGCACTTTTGACATCCATTTGGAACAATTTAAAATTCATGAAACATGCAAAAGCCAGCAACAACCTTATAGCTTCAATCCTAGCAACCGGAGCAAAAGTTTCATCATAATCTATTCCTTCTACTTGGTTGTATCCTTTTGCTACCAACCTAGCATTATTTCTAACTACATTTCCTTGCTCATCTACCTTATTTATAAATACCCATTTTGTACCAACAATAGGGTGATTGAAAGTCTAGGTACTAATGACCATACATGACTCATTGTGAATTGATCAAATTCTTCTTGCATGGCCATTATCCAACTTTTCTCTTTTTCATCTTTTTCAAAGTTTTTAGGTTCAATTTGAGATATAAAAGCTAAAAACTCACAAGTTTCTCTAGTTGCTTTCCTAGTTTTAACTCCTTGTGAAATCTCAACAATTATATGGTCTTGTGGGTGATCTCTTACAAATCTCTAATTCTTTGGTAGATCATCATGCTGATTTTCTGCTCTTTGCAAATTTTCTAGAGGTGGAGTTTTATTTTCTCTTTTAGGTGAGCTTTCTTCATTATTCTTGTTGTTTTCTAAGCTCATTTCCTCCATTTTTTTTTTTAGGACTTCTACATCATCATCATCATCATGAACTTCTTTTTGCAATGCATTTGACTCATCGAAAACTACATGAATTGATTCTTCAACGGTCAAGGTCCTTTTGTTAAAAACCTCTATAGGCCTTTGAGTTTAAAGCATATCTTAAAAATATGACTTCATCACTCTTTGCATTAAACTTCCATAGGGGCTGTTTTCCATTGTTCAATACAAAGCATTTACAGCCAAAACTCCTAAGGTAAGAAATATTTGGTTTCCTACCTTTATAAAGTTCATATGGAGTCTTTGAAATCAAGGGTCTTTTTGAGACTCTATTAAGAATATAAGCTGCTGTATTTACTGCCTCAGCCCAAAGATATTTAGGTAGGTTGTTCTCACATAGCATGGTCCTAGCCATTTCTTTCAAGGTTCGATTTTTCCTCTTTACAACTCCATTTTACTGGGGTGTTCTAGGTGCAGAAATATTGTGATCCAACCCTTTTTTATTGTAAAACTTTTCAAACTCATCATTTTCAAATTCTCCTCCATGATCACTCCTTATGCTAACTATGGCTAGTCCTTTTTCATTTTCTACTTTCTTACAATGACTTAAGAATGCTTGTAGAGCATCATTCTTATGAGCAAGAAAATACACCCAAGTATATCTAGAATAGTCATCAACTATTACAAAGCCATAAGATTTTCCTCCTAAGCTAGTTGTGCTTATTGGACCAAATAGATCAATATGAAGCAATTCAAGAGGTCTAGATGTTGACACAATTTTCTTAGACTTGAAGGATGTCCTAACTTGTTTTCCTAGATGGCAAGCATCACATATCCTATCATTTTCAAATTGTAACTCAGGCAGTCCAGCAACAAGATTTTTCTTAATTAATTTTGACATAGTATTCATGCTCACATGTCCTAATCTCCTATGCCATAGCCAACTATCATTTTCACTATTTATTTCAAGATCTTCAAGAAAAATTATATACATATTCTTCAATCTATTTCCTATAAATGAGATTCTATTTGTACTCATATCTATCACTTCACACTTAGTTGAATCAAAGCACACTTTAAATCCTTTATCACATAATTGACTAATACTTAGTAAATTATGCTTTAAGCCTTTAACCAACAACACATGACTAATTTGAGTTTAGGAATTCTTACTAACCGTACCTATACCATGAATTTTTCCTTTTGAATCATCTCCAAAGGATACGGTTCCTCCTCTTTTCTTATTCAGTTGAGCAAACAACATTTCATGTCCTGTCACGTGCCGTGAACAGCCACTGTCCAAGTACCAAGGTTGTTTCTTCTTGAGTTGAGCTTTTGAATATGTCTCCTTTAAGTCCAGCTCAACCTACAAAATAGAATTTTAGTTTTTTTTAATAGGTACCCATACTTTGATGGGTCCTTGAGTGTTAGTTGCAACAAAGGATCCCTTAGGAACCCACATTTTCTTAACTTTCTGCACTTTCCTTTTCTTAAAACAGTCATATGATAAATGACCATGTTTACCACAATTATAACATTTAGGTAATGCTTTAGCTGAATTTTTATTATGGTATGCATATCTTTTTGATGATTCATTTTTCAAACATTTAAGAGCTGTATTTTCATCAAGAGTTATTTGCAAGGCTTCAGACTTGTTTTCCAACTCTAGTTTTAAAACCTCAAAGTTTGTTTTTGAGTTTTCTAACTCAATTTGTAAAATATTTCTTTGCTCAAAAACAGAAGTAAATTCTTGTTTGATTTGTTCCAAATCATTTTCAAGAAAAGTAGCCTTTTTCTTTAATGATTTGTATTTTGAAAAAAGCTTTTCAAATTCATCATAAAGGCACTCATAGTCATCCTGTAAATCATCATAAGAATTAATGCAAGGGGATGAGGGTACCTCTGTTTCTTCCTCTTTTATCATTAAACAGATGTTTCTCTTTCCTTAGATTTTTCATCATCAGTTTCAAAGCTTGATGTGTCATTGTTCGACCATGCAACAGCCACCATTGCTTTCTTGGATTTCTTATTTTTCTTGGGGGTTTCATCTTTTAGCAATGGACACTCAGACTTGAAGTGACCAGGTTTCTTGCATTCGTAGCAGATTATCTCCTCCTTTTTGTTGGAGTCATTTTTGTTCCTTATTTTCCATGAAGCACCTTGGTCTTTCCTGAAACCTCTTCTAGTTAGCCTTTGATTTCTTCAACTTATTAGCTTTCTGAATTTTCTTGCAACTAGAGCTAATTCTTCATCATCATCATAGGAAAGCTCTTCTAGCTCTTCTTCAAGGATGCTGGCTTTAAGTGCAATGCTCTTTTTCTTTTCCTTTGCTTCCCTTCGGTTTTCTTCTTCTTCTTTCTTAAGCTCTAGCTCATGAGTAAGAAGAGAACCACAAATCTCATCGAAAGTGATGATGTTCAGATCTTTAGCCTTTCTAATGACAGTCACTTTTAGCTTCCATGATTTTTGGTAAGCATCTAAGTAGTCTCTTAACTAATTCATGTTCAGGGATAGGCTTGCCTAGCTGACTTAATTTATTTATGATGTTTGTAAACCTATCAAACATGCTGGTGATGTCTTCACCAGGCTCCATTTTGAACATTTCATAACTATGTGTTAAGAGAGCAATTTTGGACTCCTTTACTTGAGAAGTCCCTTTATGGATTATTCTAAGTTTTTCCCATACATGTTTAGATGTTGTATAGCTTGAGACTTTGTTAAATTCAGTGGGGGTTAACGCACAATGCAATGTGTTGATAGCCTTAAAGTTTATTTGAACTTTCTTAGTTTCAGCCTCAGTCCATTCAGACCTTGGCTTGGGCATCAACTCATTTGTCACTATATTCACGGTTGAGGGCATAAAGGGTCTATCAATTATGACGTCCCACATTTCATAATCTATAGCCCTAATATAAATTGACATTCTAATGCTCCAATAAGGGTAATTAGAGCCATCAAACAGAGGTGGTCTGTTTGTTGATTGTCCCTCAGCAACTATGGTTTTTTGTTGAGCCATTTGGATCTTCCCAAAGGATGTTAAGCCTTAAAAACAGGGAACTAGCTCTGATACCAATTGTTAGCCCCTATAATATGTGCTAGAGGAGGGTGAATAGCACAATTTGACTCTTAATAATATTGGAAACTAATTTCTAGAACTTAAGAAAATAAAAACAGAGTATAAGATGCACAACAATTTAGAGTGGTTCGGTCCAAGACTTATATCCACTACCTTGATTATCCAACCAAGGATTTTTCCCATAAATCCGCTATGGATCGGTGAAATTCACAAGCTTTCACCAAGCTTTACAATGGCTTTTACTAGGTTGAGTCAACAACCTTTTACACTAGTTTTTCACGGGCTCAACTAAAACCCAATGTGGTTTTCCAAGGCTCAACCATAACCTACAACAATCAAGCTATCCCAAGCTTGAACAATCCCTTAAAGTGACTCCCTCACTCTAAGAATACAAGAGAAGTAGTAAAAGAAAGTATCTATGATCACTGGTTGATTTGATTGGTACAAGATTGAGTGTTAAATACAAATTTAAAAAGTAGGCGTTTAAGTGCAGACAAGTGCAGTGAAGCTTTTCTGGTTTTTCAACTCTCTATAGCTCAAATCTCATTCAAGGCTTCAAAAAACTTGTTTCTCATTATTGGAAAACCCTTTTATACTTGGAGATGCAACTCTGATGGCAGTTTGACAGTTTATGGCCGTTGGAAAGAGTTGAGGATGAGTTCTAGCCGTTAATCTGTCTTGTAGTGCTTTGGTTCAAATTATAGATAGAGAGCTCTTAATCGACTGACTTGGTCGACTAAGTTAATTCTATTTCTGGTTTGTAGATCTTGGCAGAGAGCAGTTAGTTGACTGTTTTGGCTGACTAAGTTGATTTTGTTTCTTAAACTCTTCAACCTGTCATTTCTCCAATTTGAAACTTGATCAACCAATGTTCTTCTTTGTTTCACCAATAAGCTTCCTCCTTATTATTTAGTTACATTTTGTTGATTTTATCCCTCTTTTTCTTTCAAAAATACTCTTTGAAGAGTTAATAAATTAATTTTATATATTACTTTCTTGCACACTCAAGTAAGGGTATTAGACACACATAAATGGGAATGTTTCATTATCATCAAAAACTAATGGAGCTAACAACTCGCACACTTTAACATCATCATGTGTGCACTCCCTACTCGCACACTCTATCATCATCATGTGTGCACTCCCCACTCGCACACTCTATCATCACACAACATTATTCATCAATACAAAACATATATTCATATATATACCTACCAACATAATATAAAAGCACATGGATTTATCCTTTTACACATTTCACATTTTTCACAGTAAGAAAACATTTTATCAAGGGCTTGTTCCCTAGCACACATTTTTAAAGAAAAGTTGGATAAAATCATTCAAATGTTCATTCAAATACATTACATTTCCCAAAGAAATTTTGAAATGTAAGTTCACTCACCAGTCTTTATTGATGTTTTGGTGGGCTCTAGCTTCGACTAATGTTTCGAATAGAGGTGTAAGGTTTCGTTGGAACCTATCACACACAACAACATCACCATCAACCCAACTTGGCATTATTACTATTCCAAAGCTATTTTCTAAATTGGGTTCTACTAGTCATTCCTAACTAGTTTCCAACTACTATTAAATGGCTATTATTTGCACCATCCTAATCACTTTAAAATGAATAAACAACCTCAACTACAAAACATTCCCAAGTCTCATCACTAGCTATTCTCAACACTTAAATATCAAATTTTAATTCCCTACTCACCTTGGTAGCTTCGTAGTTGAATCTCTTTCTAAAAATTTTAAGCTATTATGGAAGCTCCCTCTTTCTCTCTCTAAACACCTAGCTAGTGAGAGAAAGTATGGAAGTAAGATTTTTTTTTTCAAGGGCTTTAAAGTGAGAAAGTGAAAGAGCACAAAGGTTCTATAAAAGGGTGCACAAAAGCATGAAAAGTAGAGCTAGCTTGAGAGAGTTGTGGAAGCTTAAAGAGAACTCCCATGGAGGATGAAGAAATGTGAGAGCGAAAAAGGAAGAAGAAGAAGAAGCTACTCGAAAATGTGAGAAGAAGTTGTTGGAAGATGATATTTATAGCTCAAGCTTATCTAACTCCACTTAAATTACGAAAATGCCCTTCGCAAGTTAGCTTATTCTTCTCCAATCTTTTGTGCAAACTTTTTACTCTTTTAACACTGAGGCCAAGTCCACAATGGTCTAAAAATACTCGAGTTTACAAAAAATTAAAATTTTGACTCGAGATGAAAAATGACCATTTTACCCTTACTTTTGAAATCATCATTATTTTTATTTCCTTCGTCATTTAATCCTTATTTTCATCATTCATTTATGCTTTAGGCCTACTTAGGCCTTAAAAATATTTGAAAGCATACTTCTAGGGGCTCACTAAAGAAATGACAAAATTACCCCTAGCTTGGGTTATCGTGTCTACACCTAGTTATGAGGCTATAGAGGTTGAGGTCTCATAGCCACAATGATTTCAACAATATAAAACTAGAACGAGTGTGCCTTATGTTGAAAATATTATTATAACTTGTCCTTGTTGCAAATGAATGCTTGAATGACTTTAAGGGCATGTTTGTTTATATGTTGGAAAAATGTTGAAAATGTTAAATTTGATGCTTATTATGCTTAAACATTGTTTAAAACTCTTGTTGTACATTTTATAAATCATATACATGCATCATGATGAAAATTGAGCATGATTGAGCATATAGAGACATAATTCTTTAAATGAGCATTTCAACTTTTTAGCACTTGTGAAATGAGCAATAAAAGCACAAATTTGAGTTCACATGTTTTTCTCGAAGCATCTTTGATCATACATGTCCAACATCATGTTCTAAACATGGTTGAAATGAAATTCTAAATTGTTTTCACATAAATCCATGTTTTGAAATCATAGTACCTTGGAGCATTTCATGTTTTTTCATTCTTTTTTTTTGGCTTTTCAATGTGCAAGGATCAAGCATAGTGGACTCCTAAGCATAGCTAGTTGACTATTAGAGAACATAATGCAAACAATGTTACTAGAATGACAAAAAGTTGACCCGCATGGAGATATAGTTGACTCTTGAGTGCTCTAAAGCCAAAATGGACAAGTTTTGAGTTTTAATGTGTCTTCTTACTTCACTTCTTGTCCATGGCAATATTTTCATCCATGTATTTCCTTTTTCAAAGAAGATTCTTGGCTTTTAAAACAATGCATTATGAATATTCTCATGATCATTTGGTGCAAATACATGTTTTTGAAATTGCAATACTTGTTACAAAATGAGAAAACTTTCTTGATTACTTAAATCTATCTATTCCCAAACATGAAACTCATACTGATTTTATAAATTTTCATGTATTTATAATGGTAAAATAGAGATATGAGAAATTGGTCATCAATGCTTGAATTTGTTAATCTTATTGGATCTTCATGTGCATATACAGATATATCTTCTCATGAAAATGGAAATGTTCAAATGCTAATCTAAGAGCTATTCTTGAAATATCTTTTACGTTTATGTTTAAATGATTGTTTCAAAAATGATTTCTTGATTATGCATATGAATTTGATTAGGATAAACTCATTGAACTTAATGAAAATATTTTGGGTCATCAATTATATTGGTCAAGTCACATTCTTACATGACATTTAATCTTGCTTGACCTTAATGATTGAAGACTATAACTTGACTTAAGTGATAGAATTGCTTATAGTGCTTAATTGCATAACTCAAGTTAAGTTTGATCATGACATATATTGTGAGTTGACATAGTTGAAATTTATTTTGACTATGCATTTGAATGTTGACTACGTCTTCATTAAGCCTTAAATGTTCACATGATCTAAAAAATTGGGTGTACATCCAACTTTAGCTTATAGGCTACTATAAATAACTTAACATGTCAAATAAAATATGGCTTATAGCTATAGTTAGCAATGAATGCCTAATGTGATTTGATTGAATATTTCTTTCTTGAATCTTGACAATTGGTATTCATTGATGATTGAACGTTCACTTTTAACATATTCATGAGTTGAGTACTTTATTTTTAATATTCCATAATAATTAAAATCACTCATAATTCATGAATTATTTAGAAATAGCATGTACCTTGAACTTCAAGGGTTGCATATTTTTGAATGGGTATATGTCTATATCGAACTCATGCTTGCATTTCGATAAACAAAATTGGAATCATGATTAATAAAGATAGCCATTTTATTTTTTTGTAATCATGCTTGTGCTTACTTGATCATAATACTCTCATAAATGATTGCAACAAGTGTAAAATGTTTTGGTAATGCTTAATTGATAATGATATCCTCTCGATGAGAAAATTCTTCTTGAATTGCTAACTTCATACATAATGTGGAGAATATTTCTTGAAATGCTTGCTTCTTAATGATTTAGAAAAATGATTGGTTAATATTGCTTGGTAATTGTGAGACCCTGTCAAGCTCGATTAAAAGACGGTATTGTACCGAGTGGTACAACTAAGTTAAATCGAGCCTTGAACTAGTTCAAATAGAAATTCTAAGAGGAATTTGAAAATTTTAAAACCAACAGAATGGCTTAGAATAGTGATTTGGAGTTCAAGGTCCAGTTTGGAGTCCATCAGAAAATTGACCAATTAGGGACAAAACGGTCATTTTACCATTTGATGATAAAATTGAGATTTTTAGCCAAGATTTGATCACATTTGACCAAGAATAATTATATGAAATATAATAATGATTATTGGAGTATAAAATGATGTTTAGCAGTGAAAAATTGTGATTCTCGGTATTTATGGAGCACAAGGGCAAAATGGTAATTTTGCCACTAAAAGACTAAACGAAAATTTTTTTAAAAACAATTTTTCCCCATTTGGTTAATATTGATCAATATTAGTGTTATTTTAGGTTGAAAAGTAGAAATAATGAGATTCCGGTACATTTCGGAGTAAAAGGGCAAAATAGTAATTTTTTCGCCCCAGGGGCAAATCGGTAAATTTTTCACCCCAGCACTTGTCAAGACCAAGGGATTTTAATTGTGGTAGGATTGGATAAATACCAGAATATTTGTGGTGGAAAATTAAGAAGAAAAAGTCAAAAAGTTAAAAATTGGGCCAATAAGCATGTGACACATGGCATGCTTGATTATTTTATTATTTTCTATAGAAATCAGCCCATTAAATCCCCAATTCCCTCACCATATTCGGCCTAGGCATCCAGCAACAAGAAAAAAGGAAGAACAAAAGGAAAAACAAGAAAACCTAGGTGGAAATTCAAAGAAAAAGTGAAGAAATCAAGGAAACAAGCTAGGTAAGTTAAAATTTCTTTAATTCTCCTTGATACCTAGCTTACCCATGCTTTTGTTCTTGTTTTCCATGGTTGAATATTGAGTTATCATGATGAATTCAATTCTGAAAAATGGGTATGGAAGAGGAATTGTTGTTGGAATAATTTGATTTTAGACTATGTTAGTGTTTAGGGATAGTTAAGCATGGTTATGAACAAAAACACAAAAGAAATATTCAATTTCTCTAGGGTTCCTTGTTGGCCAAACCATGAGGGCTGAATATCAATGGGGGATTGTTTTTATTTCAAGGAAAATGGCATGAAAAATGATGAATTAAGGTGAAACGGTTATGTAGAGAAAAAATTTGATGCTAGTGCACCAAATGACCAAATTTTTCTATAAGGAACTGTGAGGGTTCTAATGCTGAATTTGGCTTTATTTAAATGTATGTGGTAAATTAAGGTATTAGAGGAGAAATGAATTAATTTGGAGGTGATTTGGACACAATCTCGATTAATCGGGTGATCGGTCGAATTTAATTGATACCGTGATTAAGCGGTAATCAGACATATTTTTGCATTTACATATCAAGCATTAGTAATTTAAATTAATTTATATCAATTTAGGGACAATATAGTAAATTCCTTGACTTTGTTATTTGTCAAGGTGGTGAGACGTCCGGAAAAGGCAAAGGAATTGCGCTTGAGGGCTATTAGTCCGAGTGCACCCGGAATCTGGATTTTCGATACCGGTGAGTGGACTTGCATTTCAAACTTGTTTTGGGAAATATGAAAGATTCTATCCAACTTGTCTTAGAAAATGTACCTTGGGAACAAGCTTTTAGTAAAATGATTTTATATTGTGAAAATGTGCTATACAATGGTTTATGTGTTATCACAATATGATAATATGCATTGGATGCTTATTTACCTGTTGATTTGAACCCGGCTATGTGCGAGTAGGAGTGCACATAAGCCGTTGCTGACCCGGCTATGTGCGAGTAAGAGTGCACATAAGCCATTGCTGACCCGACTATGTGCGAGTAGAAGTGCATATAAGCCGTTGCTGACCCGGCTATGTGTGAGTGGGAGTGCACATAAGCCGTTGTTGCCCCCATAGCTTATAGGGCTGGATGCTTCGTGATCTTCCACCCTATGAGTGCTTTGATAGGTATGATCTGTGGCGAAGTATGACTCTCCACCCAAGAGCTTGGAGGAGGAGGGAAGGGACTGCTCCGTTGCTTCGTGATCCGGAGTGAAGTGCACCTCTTGCCGAGTGAAGGGGGGGATGCTTCGTGATCTCCCACCCCCTAGTGACAATAGCATAAGCCGTTGCATATGAGATGATGATAATGGGATGATGTGCATGATGATGATGATGGGATGGTTTGCATGATGCTGATGGGTATATGGTTGTAAATGCAAATATGTAAGTATTTGTTTTGTGGAAATTTGGAAGTTTACATGTGTTACATGTTGCTATTGTTATTTTAGTAGGATGACTTGTTTTAAGGGAAAAAGGAGACTTTTTTTTTTCCTTGATGTTCTGGTTCTCGTTGCAGCGAGAATGAAGTTCGCTACAGCGAGAAACTTTCTGTCCATTTTGCTAACTTGTGGGTTTTTGCCATATTTCCCATTTCTTTGGTACCATAGTTGAGCATGGATTTTTGTAAAGTGATTTACTCATGTGGGATTTACATGAGGGGTTTAAAGAGCTAAAACAATTGCATGGTTTTGAGAAAATGAATGCATCATGATTTCAATAAACATTCCTTATGGTATGCTTGTTCCCTTCCTTGTTCACTCACTGAGTATTGTACTCACGTTTTATAAAAATTCATGTTTTCAAATCAGGTGACTGTTGGACCCTAGATCGAGGAGTCCCCGTAGTGCATAACCTGGGTATGTGTCTGGCATTCAATAGTAATCCCTTTTATTGTAAATGTCTCCGCTGGAAGTCATGGGTCCTTTTGTATTGTGAAAACAATCTAACAATATGAATATGTGTATGCAATGTAAATTGCTAAATACATGACTGGTATAGTGCATGTATATTATTATCGATAATGCCATTGTGTTTTGGCTATGTTCACACCCGAGAAAAGGTGTGTGTGTATGCATGATATGATAAATTTGTTAAGCAAAGGTAAATGGATAGGCTTGCTTGGGCTTAGTGAGCTATGCTCATTGAGCTCATGCGTCGGTCATTGCCCGGGAAATTGGGTCGTGACAGTAATGCTAGATGATGCTTAATAATATTTGAGAATGATGCTTAATGATTAATGATACCCTAGACATGCAAGGGAACTACTAGGCAAATATCTTGAAAAACATGAGTATTTGATACATATGTTGAACGTCTATTCACATGCTCATACTCTTTTAGTTCCATGAAAAGTTAAGTATTAAAGAAATAAATTGAATATCCATTTGAATGCTTATTTATTCTAGGCTCATGATTTTTCTCTTAATATGTGATCTATTAAGGATCTCTAACAATTTGTGTTAAGCTTATGATTTCTTAAGAGGGAGTTAATCATTGTCATTGATACCATGAGGAATTAAGATCTTCAACAACAAGGTTTGGTGAGAATTCAACAGTTGGTCTTGTTTACTACCGATAACATCTTTTTAAAAACCAAAATTGATATTGTGCCTTATATTGCTTCTCACTTAAACTTGAATATTGAAATGCATAATTGGTATCAAGCTTTAAGTTTTCTCAATTAGTATCTAGCTTTAAAATTAACATCAAGCTTTAGAGTTGTTTTTTCTCGCTTGAGCTATAAATTGATCATATCCTTGTTAAATGTGTTTAAGCCTTGAAGTTGATAAGCTTGGAATGCTTAATGATAAAGGAAGTCTTTGCTACTGCTTTACCAATTGCTATAATGAGCTTTAAAATGATTCTATCTCTCATAATTGGTATTGTGCTTTTACAAAGGGGAAAATTTAACTTAGATCTATCAATTGGTATTTTGAGTTTTAACACTTGGTATTGGAGCTAAAATATGGCTTATGTGCTAATCGAACATCTTTATGCTTATCTTTCTTGAACTTCATAAATGTTATGTCCACATTTTGCTTATTGATATGTACAAGTGGCAATCTTATTGATCATTCTCTTGATGAATTAATACTTGAATCTGTTTAATGGCTATATTTTTTAATGACTTGGTTGAGGATATTAAGTGCATATATATGATGACTTGGTGGCTTTATGGTTACATATTCATGGTTTTAATGCTTATATTCTTGATGATTTTACTAACCATTATTTCTTGATCTTAAGTGTTTAAGGCTCTCTCTTCATAACCTTTTTTATAACAAAAATGGGGAAAAGGTTTATGAGCAAATTTAATTTTATGCATATGTTGAAAGGGAGATTTTAAAATCATTTCCAATGCAAATTACGCTCACAGTTTTGTCATATAAAAAAGAAGGAGATTATTAGCTTTAAAATTATTATAGTTTTGATTATGACAAAATGATCAGATTTGCTTGAACATTATTTGAGTGATCCTTAACAAGTTCTTGAAATGATTTAACTCTCATACATTTGTTCTTGCATAGTTACAAGCTTGAGTCTTGAAGTTATTGAACTATAACTATAAGCTTGAGTGCTTATGATTCCAATTCATTAAAGTTTAATTTAAAGATTCAAGGAAAATCTAGATGAACTCATTAAGGGGGAGTGTTGAATTTTTTTTAATGATGACAAAAATGGAGAGAAGGAAGACTAAGTTAAATAGAGTTTGATAGGTCTTTATGTTTAATTTGTGCTAGTTATTATGGATATTCAATATAACTTGTTTAACTACTATGGATATTATAAATATTTTCGGGGAGCAATCCTCATTACGCATAAAGATTTAAAGCATTCATACTGAACATAGACATTGCACTCTTAATCTAAGAATGTTTTATCATCAACAAAAATAAGAGAAAGAGAATGTTGACTCTATGTGTTTTTGATGATAATAAAATATTCCTATTCATTGGTGTCTAATTATATAATTTAAGTGAGCAGAAGAAAGCTTAAATTCTTTAATATATTTGTTGTTTGTAAGAAAGTCAAGAAGCTTCTTGTTTTACAAAAATGGTTAATCAGTTAAAAAAGCAAAGAACAAAGGGTTAAGTAAAAGCAGAAAAATGTTAACTAATTAACATGGAGCCTTAACTAGTTAAGGAAAAATTGGGTGTTATATAAAAGCAAGGCAACAAAGTCTTAATTAGTTAGCACCAGGTGTAACTAATTAAGAAGGTGCTAGAAGTCAAAGACAGAGGTGTGCTAATCGGTTAAGCAAAAAGGTTAATCGGTTAGAGCTCAAGACTTGAAGTACCTAGAAATGCCAAAATGTAAATTCAAAGTGAAGTTGACCGTTGAAAGAGAGCCAAATGAGGGATTTCAAATTTGAAGATATTTTAATCAGTTAATGTTTATTTCAATAAGCTAAAGTTGAAGGAATAGAAGCCTCAATAGTGAAAGGGAGGACTAACCAATTAAAGGAAGATTACTAGTTAGAGTAGTTTGAAAACAGAATGTTTTTAATTGGTTAGAGCTTCCTTTAATAGGTTAACACAATGACAAAAGCTACGAGATAATGCGAGTCAGAGAAGGCTTAATCGGTTAAAGCCACCTTTAATCAGTTAACACAATGAAACAAACTACCAAACAAAAAAGCTTTCACCAATTAAAGTTCACCTTTAACCGGTTAACAAGGCACTGTCAACAAATTTGAAAAGACTCGTTAGAAGATAATATAATGGCTATTTCTACTCCAAAACTGTTTCCAACTGCTGAAAACTATCCTCCAAGTATAAATAGAGGTTTAAACAGTCATAAATCAAAGAAAGAAGCCATACAAAGTGATTTTGATCTTAGAAGACCAAAAACTTTCTCTTTACACATGTATTTCACTCTCATCCTTTGAAAAAATGTTTGAGCTTAACTTTATACATCTTACATCAGCTAAGTGATCAATTGTACTTCTTCTTCTCTTTATTTATTTTTACTTAAGGTGGAGAGACACTCTAAGGGGGGTAGACTAAGCTTAGGAAATCTTAGGAAATCTCATAAGGGTTTTGAGCTTGGGTTAGAAGCTTACCTTGTAAAAGTTTAGTGGAAGCTGTTAATTCAACTAGTTTAGTAAAGTTGGGTTGAAAATCCTTGATTGAGAGATCAAGGTAATGGATGTAGGTCAAGAGGACCAAACTACTATAAATACTTGTGTTTTGTCCACTTCTCTTTACCTTCTCTTTATTTGGTGATTTTTGACCTTTACAAGTTTTAAACTCTCCTTTTCAAAATCCTTCAAAAGTGTTTCAACCTTCAAAGTTTTCTTCAAATATTTTAAAGTGCTTTCAACCTTAAAAGTTTTCTTCAAATTTTTTAAAGTGCTATTCACCCCCCTCTAGCACTCCATTGAGACCTATAATTAATTGTCAATAAATATGAGGCTTATGCTACATATTCGAAAAGGTGTAAGAGGCACAATTAACACTATAAAACTGCTAAACAAAATGCACACAATCTTGAGAGGCAAGTGAGAAAAATTAGAAAGAGTTTCAAACTTGTGATTAGACATTCACCATCTTAACCTTATGAGCAACCGATTCACTCTTTTCTTTAATTTGGCCTACATTTTCTTCCTCTTGTGAGTGTCGACTTTTACTATTCCTTATTTTAATTAAGGGTTTAAAAATCGTTGTTTTGATTAATGTTTTGACAATTTTTATTTCAATCATTGAGAATTAGAAAGGACGAAAAAACCTTACAAATTGCATCTAGCTCATAAGAGTTGTCTCCTTATCTTGATTAAAGTTCTTTTTTATTTTTGGTTGTGTTTTTCTATTTCTCTTGGGGAAACTAAAAGGCTTGATTACTTTTCGCTAACAAGTACTAGGCTTTGTAAGTATTAGCAACTCCAGTCTCCTTTGGCATTATTCATAATTGTCATTCTTGTGGATCACTTTTAGAGGCTGTATACTTGGACAACTTATGGTTTGTTACAACCCAACGTGGTGAAGAGGATTGAAATTGTGTTGAATCCTTGTGATTTGGACTCCAAGAACATTAGGTTAATGATCTTAATTCTTTAGTTAGAGTTTATTTATGTTATGGTTCTACTTAAGGAAAAAAATTAAATTTCTATTACGTATTGTAATATGATTGTATGCCTTGCTCTTAAACAATTAGAAGTGTATTCACCACCATTGTTAGCATAAAGACTTGTCAAGGATAGTCTTGTCATATTTTCCGCCATGCATGAAATTTTAGAAAATACTATTGTGAAACCCTAATTTTGCATTAAGTGAAACTTGGTAAATTTTGAGTATGGATGAAATATATTTTGACTTGATTATTGGACTAGTTTTCCTAATCATTTGGTTATAAATTTGTTCATAATATGGTGTTATATTTTTGGATGATTGATGGTTGAAAGAATATAAGAGAAAGGAAAGCAAAATAATAGATTTTTGCATGTTAAGGCATGAAAGGTCAATCCTGGGGTAAGATCTACCCATTTTTTAGTTCAAAACCCATAGGTATAACCTAACTTTCATTTTTTTTATGAATTTCAACATATAACCCTCCTTTAAGTTGAGGATTTTTAGAGGTTTTTCTCTCTAAAGAAGTTGTTGAGGTGAAGACATTTAAGGTTGCATAATAAATGATTTGGGTTTGAAGTTTTATAGCTTATTGGATTAAATCAAAGAATATTAGTTTACTCGACTAGTTTTGAATAAATAAATTTGTTAGAAAATTTTGAAACTTATGATAAAAGTTATTGTGTTAGGATTTGTGGAGCTCAAGCATTGTAGAACGAGCAAGGTTTAACGAAGTGAGGTTTAGGAACACGTTTTTGTCACAATGAATGGATATACCTTTTTAAGTATGTTATATATGCAAAAAAAAGCATGATTTATTGAGGTGTTTTAATCTTGCATGATTAAATACCATTTTTATGATGATGGATTAAATGTTTTGAATGCAAATGATTTTAAAGATGTTTTCGAATCTACTATTTATGTAAATATCTCTACTATATATTAGTTTTCAACAAGGGAGGTCAAGCCCTTTCAATAGTTTTCTTCAAAATGATTCCAATGACATGATGAGTATGAATGGCATGTATATTAGAGGAATGTATGGTGGATGTGAATAATCCCACCCATAAGTTTATGAATGAATATGAAATGTATGTTATGTTAATGATTTGTTTTGGTGGACTTAGACATTCCCACTTATTGTAAGGATGATGAACTATGTACAATGGTACGAAATGTGTGCTTATGAATTCGTATGTGATGTAGTTTCCACGTACATGACGTGCTAAGTATAAAAATGATTTAATAAGGATGACTACGAAGTCATGAAATAAGTTAAGGATATGATAAATCCTGTACATAAAGAATCCAAGATAATGGGGATTTATCCACTATTTGCTTGAGTTGGGGCGAGCACCACTCGAAAGTGAGTGAGGCTAAATGCCACTCACAAAAGTTCAAGGAATCCAAGATAGTGGGGATTATCCACAATCTGCTTGAGTTGGGGTGGGCACAACTATAATATGGGTGAGGCTGAATGTCACTCAAAATAGTTCAAGGAATCCAAGATAATGGGGATTTTTTCCATTATTCGCTTTGAGTTGGGGTTGGCACCACTCACATTTAGTAAGTTTTAATGATTCCTAGAAAATATTCTAGATACTAAAGGTTAGCATGGTTAAGTACATGTTATAGATAAGACTGATGTTGTTGTTCTAGTTTAAGATGTTAATATGATTGGATTTATAAATTACATATTAATGTATGGAATGATTATTTAGAGAACTAGCAAGTATGATGAGTGAAAAGAAAGTAAAGGTTTATATGTGATGCATGATACCCACCATTTGAGTTTATATACAATAATGGTACCATTACCAAAGGCTAAGGTGCGAGTACCCAAGATATGGAAATTCTCTTGTTTTCTCCTCATAAATGTTTTGTATTGGAGCTACAAACTTGTTTATCCAATCATTTACATAACTTGGATTTAAACTATATTTTATGATAAATGATTTGAAATGATGTACTAAGCATTTGAAGGGGATTCTAAAAAGGTTATGAAATTCTTGTTTTTTTTGCAAATTATGTGTTAAGTAATAACTCTTCCCATTGGTTTATCCCTTCCAGTATTCACTCATGGAGTCCTTGTGACTCACACATTAGTTTCTCATGTTTTTTTATTTTGCAGATTAGTAAGTAGGTATGCAACAACTTGTGTCATGGAGACATGATTCGTTCTTTCTTGGTAGGTTATCTAGTAGCCACTTGCAACCTAAAGGGTCGAGTCATATTTTGTTGCTGAGTTGGTCTTTACATTCTTGTTTATAAACTCTTGAATATTTTTTTGATTATGATGCCAATGTTTGGCATTATATGTCATGACCCGGTACTCCCATCGAGCCTATGACAACCGTCGCGATATCCCGATAGATATTCATTGCCCGAAATGCCAACTAGAACCTCGCAAGGCTTTAATATTAGTTTTCGCACCTCCCCTATGAGCAACAGTTGTTAAGTATCATGTTTTGAGAGATTATAAACTATTTTCAAATTAAAACAATAGAAAAATAATTTTTTCTCACAAGGGCATTTTGGTCATTTTTCCTCAAAAATCTCAAAACCAGCTAAAACTATAGTATGCGAGTATAAAACACATAATTCATAATCAAAAATAAGTTTAAATGACTAAAACCTTCATTTAAAATGAAATTATGACTATTTGAATATAATAAAAATATTTAATAAAATATTCTATTTTCTAATAAAACAATATTTATAGAGTTACCGGTAAATAATTTTTGTAGCGTAAAAGCTAAATAAATTCATACATACTATAATACAGATAACCAAAGTATAAAATTTAATTTACAGTGACACGTGGGGCCACGAACGATCAAAAGTATCAAAAACGGTAAACCTACAGTTTTTGAGGATGCAAGTCCAACTGTAGCCCTCAACAAAGTGAGCTATCTACCGACTATCCTGAGCCTGAAATGGGTGGAAAGGAGGGTGGTGAGATTATATAATCCCAATGAGCAAACAAATACCATCTAAAATATTTAAAGCTGAGTAAATGGAGACAGATAAAATAGATTAGCATAAAAATGATTCTCAGCATTTCGAACTCATTTTAATAAGATAAAATAGATTCATTTCACCAAAATAAACAACGAGGCTTATGATTTCCTGAAAAGTTTAGCTCGTGCCAAAATCATTCTCATACTCAGTTATCAGGGATACCTTGGCCGAGCGCTATCCCAACTGAGTTCGTCAAGGCTGTTAAAAAGTCATGTACGCATAAATCATGTTTTTATTTTGAAAACATAGCCGATCCTTGGCGTTGGCTGAGTTCACCCTCACGTGGTGGTTTAGCGTGAAGTGAACTCTAAAGTGTTAACCTCAAGAGTTATCCATTCGTGCCTCTCATACTGAGGTAAGAATATAATAGGGTTACCTTGCCCCTCTAATAGGCTGGTCCACGGAACCTGTCCACTACAGCGACCAATTTATAACCCACCAATTCAATAAAATTCAACAGCATGACATGGCAATTATTTTATTTACAGGCTTTTAAGGCAAATTAACAGTTCATAGATTTTCAGCACAAATACCAATTCAGCCATTCATGCAAATATTATCATAACCCATTCAATTCAAACCATGATTTATAACACAGCAATTAGTCTCCAATTACTCCATTTTCAAAACCATCTTTCAATTTCAAGACAATTTTTAAAATCATTTAATTTAATCACATTTTGTTTATAAAACATAAAGATTTACCATTTAAACTCATTTTCCATAAAATCACAAAAATGAATTAAAATTCACTTCAGATAATCAAGATGATGATAAGGTTACTCACTATTTCGGGAGTCGAATTTCGAGTACTCCGATTCTTGATCCTCGGGTACTATCTCTTTACTTTTACCAGAATGCTCACCACCTAAACATAATGCACAATAAGTCATTTACTACATTTGTGCTAAATTGTTATAAAACCAATTCAGGCTCTATACCAATGCATGAAATAGGATGTAAATTGTTCGGATTATCGTTCAAACACGATGTTCTACACAAATTCAATTGTGTACCTAAATAAAACGGTATTGGCCTAATTCGATCTATCACTCGATTAATTGGCCAATATGTCCAATTCAACTCCAATAATTCCATTTTTCTCCCAATACTTCGAATCACCAAACACAAGTCAAATAACATAAAATTTAGAAAAACCATCCTCACATTTCTTCTTGAGAATTTCGGCCATGGTGAGTGCATCAACACTATGATTTTTCCTACTCGATTTTCTCACCATAATTCATCATTTCCTAACCAATTTACTTGAAATAAAATCAAATCCACCATCAACACTCTACAAGGAAGATTCAGCCAATGATGAACTCATGAGGAATATGTGAATTTCAAGCTTAATTCTTACACTTAACACCATAAAACAACTAAAAACATCCATATATCTTAAAAATCTATCAAAATCATCATCAAATTCTCTCTCCTAGGGTTTGATCAGCACATTATCCTTCATGATATCTTGTGATTCAACCATGAAAATTAAGAAAAAATGCTTAAGAAAGATAGATCACAAGCTTAATTGAAAAATCTTATCTTTTTTTTCACTTGTTTCCTTGAATTTTCACACTTTTCCCTTGAATTTTTCCACCTAGGGTTTTGTTCTTCCTTTTCTTCCTTTATTCTTGCTTTGGCCGGCCATAAGAATGAGAAATAGGCTGGTTTTGTGCTAATTTATAAGGAAAATAATAAAGAAATAAAGCTTGACACTTGTCACCTTACCATTGGTCCATTTTTAAATTCTTAACTATTAAGCTTTCTTTCTCCATCACATAAAATCCTTCAATTATCCATAATAATATTGGGTAAAATCCATGTGTTGGACAAGTGTTGGGTGGTGTAAAATTACAATTTTGCCCTTACGGTGACAAAATGACTATTTTGCCCTTATGCTCGAAAAAATGTTGGAATTAAAATTTTTCACTTCTCAAACTCAAATTATGTTCTAAATAGTCAATCTTGATCAAAAACTTCTTCCAACATTCCAATTTAAACCTCGGGTGGCAAAATGACCATTTTACCCTTAGGTCATGAAAATTCCAATTGGACTCCAAATTGGTCCTCGAACTCTGAATCACCATTTTAAGTCATTATGGGGTTTTAAAATTCTTAATTTCATCTTAAAATCTCTATTTGGACTAGTTCGAGGCTTAATTCAACGTAATTGTACCATTTGGTACAAAATTATCCTTTAACGATTTTCGAGGTACCCAAGTAAGCAAACATGCATTCTTATGTAGGAATGGCATAATAAACATTTTGTAGAGCTGGGCTTGACATTATACTTATAAAAAATTATACAAATGTGTGGATGATGGCTTTAAAGCCCATGACAATGCCATGGAATGCATGTGAATGTTGATATGAAATATGTGTTATACAAATGTTATTAATGAAAGAAAACATTTCCACACTTTATGTAGAGAAGTTCCATACGTGTGTGATGGCACCTATGTATTTATGAGTTTATTTATATTGTATGCTTGTATAAATGGTTGTGGTGGATGACTAGCCCACACATGGTGATTAAGAGGCTTGTTTGGGTCTAGTGGGTCATACCCATGTAGGTTCTTTCGCCAGTCACAGACCACAAAAAACGAGTCGTGATAATTATAGTACATGACTTTTTTGTTTCAACAAAAACATCCAAGTTTTTCATGAAGTATCATAAGTAAAAGTAACAATATTTATTACTACCAAGAAACTCAACCTCAATGGAACCACATATATCAAAATAAATCAATTCCAATTTATTTTCTTTCCTTCTAAAAGATGTACGAAAAATAACTTTACGATTCTTACCATTTAAATAATGATCACAAGGGTTTAGAGGTATACCTTTGGCCGAAAGAATGAAGGACTACTTTGCCAAAAGTTGCAACCTTTTTCTCACTCATGTGTGACAACCTCCTATGCTATTAGTTCAGTGAAGCATCATCCTCGACTATATTTATCTATCCACTAAACAATTTCAATCAAGTCTTGCACATTGTACAACATAAATTTTCCTTTGTAACTAGCAAAGACCCCTTGAGAAGTTTCCACTATCCACTTTTTTGTTGACTTTTTTATTCTTTCTTGTCAAGGACATTCACTACAAGTAAGTTCACTGTTAAATTCGTAATATGTCACACATCCTTCAGAGTCAAGGTATAGCTAATACAAATATCACTAATTCTTACAACCTACAATAATCTTCTTTCCCATTTTAGTATGCCTAAAGTCTTTTACTTTGTAAATCGTTAACTGTTCCCTCTAGGAAACAAAATGATATGTTGTGTCACTACTAATTATCCATTCAATGCCTTGATCACCAATAGGATGCAATCACCATGAGTACATGCCAAAGTAACTATATCATCATAAGAATTTACTGTTGCAACCATAGTTATCAAATCGTATGATACGTATATACTATACAATACACATAAAAAATTACATGTATTAGTATATATATCGTATTTGATCTATTATAAAAAATGTATCATCCAATACACTAGTGTATCATGCTTATCACACGATACATACAATACACACAATACACTTAATCTTGATGAATCTGGGCTGGGTCCGATTTCCAATTTATTAGATGCTTTGATTCAATTTTGACTTTTGTCTTTTAATTAAATCTAAGCAAAACATAATGTTTTGCTTTATATTATACCATCCACAGAAAAAGTCTAAAAGATTATATTTGACTTTAGGTAACTCAAATTGAGTTAACATACAAGAAAAGTTTTGAAGTCTAAATTCTTTTCTAGAGACAATATGTCTCAAGTGCACTTTTTAATATTTTTCAAGAATTGAAGTTAACTAAAGACTAAAGTGTGAGACCTCGACCTCTATAGGCTCATTACTAGGTGTAGACACGATAACACAAGCCAGGGGTAATTTCGTCATTTCCTTAGTGAGCCCCTAGAAGTAAGTTTTCAAACAATATTAAGGCCTAAGTAGGCCTAAGGTATAAATGAATGATGAAAATAAGGGTAAAATGATGAAGGAAATAAAAATAATGATGATTTCCAAGGTAAGGGTAAAATGGTCATTTTTTATATCGATTCAAAATTTTTAAGTTTTCATAAACCCGAGTATTTTTATACTATTATGGACTTTGTCTCAGTGTCAAAAGAGTAAAAAGATTGCACAAAGGATTGGAGGAAGACAAAGCCAACTTGTTAAGGGCATTTTCGTAATATAAGAAAAGATTGGATAAGCTTTGGCTATAAATATCATGTGTTCCAGCAGCTTCTTCATTTCTCCAGCAGCTTCTTCTTTTTCTTCCTCCCATCTCACATTTGTTTCACTCTCCATGGAAGCTTGTTATGAAATCTCCATAACCTTTCTCAAGTTAGCTCCAATTTTCATGCTTTTGTGCACTTTTGCATAGAACCTTCGTGCTCTTTCACTCTCTCACTTTAAAACCCTTGGAAAGTCTTACTTTCATACTTTCTCTCACTAGTTAGGTGTTCTAGAGAGAGAAAGAGGGAGCTTTTATAATAGCTTGAAAATTTATGGAAAGAATTTCAAATTTACAAAGCTACCAAGGTGAGTAGTGAATTGGAGTTGATTTTTAAGTGTTGAAAATGTCTAGTAATTTGATTTGTGAGTGTTTTATTGTTGAGATAGTTTATTCATTTTTAGTGTGATTAGAGTAGTGCAAATAATAGCCATTTAATGGTAGTTGGAAGCTAGTTAGGAGTGACTAGTAAAACTTAATTTAGAAAATAGCTTTGGAATAGTATTAATGCCAAGTTGGGTTGATGGTGATGTTGTTGTGTGTGATAGGTTCCAACGAAACCCCACACCTCCATTCGAAACATTAGTCGAAGCTAGAGCCCACCAAAACATCCAAAAAGACTGGTAAGTGAACTTGCATTTCAAAATTTATTTGGGAAATGTAAATGTATTTGGATGAAACATTTGAATGATTTTATCCAACCTTTCTTTAAAAATGTGTGCCGGGGAGCAAGCCCTTAATAAAATATTTTGATGTTGTTAAAATGTGAAATGTGTAAAAGAATGAATCCATGTGCTCCTATATTATAGTGGTATGTATATATATATGAATATATGTTGTGCATTGATGAATAATGTTATGTGATGATATTTAAGTGTGCGAGTAGGGAGTGCACACATGATGATGATATTGCATTGAGTTGAGTGTGGCGGGATGATATACATGATGATGTATGTATATACAAATATATATATATATATATATGTTATAGAAAGTTTATGAAAATAATTATGATTGTGTTGTGTGTTGGCATTGTTAATTGCTCCCAAATTGCTTTTCATTTCAACAGGAAAATGGCTTTTGATGTAACAAGACCCATTTCAATTAAAATGCTCTATTTCTCGCTACAGCGAGATTCATTTTCACTGCAGCAAGAAACTCTCGGGTTTTGGGGGTCACACTAGCCTGGTTCTCACTGCAGTGAGAAACTCTCGGGTTTTGGTGTAGTGCTTTCACTTCGACAAAGATTTTGACCACCTTCCGGTCAGAACTGGGCAAAGTGGTAAACATAAAATTGTAGCCCAGCCTTTTAGCTTGCTAATGGTCCAAAAATCATGTCAATTGGACTTCTGTAGTGAGAGATATGTTTGAAAAACCAAAACATATGTAAACCGAGACTGCTTCTCATTGCAGCGAGAAACTTGCTATCATGCTTGCTACCTTGCTTGATTTTGACATATTTTTCACCCCTTTAACTTCATGGATTAATCATGGGTTTTTGCAACACTATGAGGTTATTAATCAAAGTTTGAACTGAGGGGTTTTTAGAAAAAAAAATTTAATTAAATCAATTGCATTGTTTTTGAAACAAGTGCATTATGATTTCCAAGTTTACCTTATTGATTTATTGTTCCCTTCTTATGTTCACTCACTTAGTTTGTACTCACTGTTTTCAACTTCATGTTTTCAAATCAGGAGGCAGTTGGAACCTAGGTCGAGGTGTCCATGTAGTTTCATCTCCTTGGTCGGTATGTTGGCATTCCGTAGCCGCACTTTCACCTTGGTCACTCCGCTGGAAGTCTAGAGTCATTTTTGTTTGTAAATACGTACATGTGATGTCAAGTACTAAGATGTATGCCTTCGACCATATATGTATATTTTAATTGGTAAAGCCACCATGTGTGGCAATGGTTAAAGTTATTTTAGGCTAATATAAATGCAGTTTTTTATTGTTATAACTTACTATTAAAGTACTTAAAGGTTGAGATTATGAGATGTGAATGTAAGAATAGTTGACGGGATGATGAGCAAGATTATATAAATAGGCTTGCTTAGGCTTAGTGTACTATGTCCATTGAGTCCATGTGCCGGTCATGGTCCGAAAATCGGGTCATGACATAAAGCTTCTAGAAGATTGCAATTCAGCTTTGGCCTTTAAGGGGAAAAAAATCAAAGACAGTCAAAAGGCCTTTTGTGATTTTGTCTTCATCAATCTCTAGTTCTCCAATGGTTAGCAAAACTTTCTTCTCATCAGTTAACCCATAAATTTGCACTTTGCAACTTTCAAGTTTCTTTCAAGGTGAGTTTTTAACTTATTATTCTAAAATATATATATATATATATATATATATATATATATATACTATTTGTATTTTAGCTAGACTAAATGAACGGGTAACAATTTAGAAGTTTTTAACTTCAATGGCTGTTATTGGTTTTAGTTTTAGACTAGTAAATATTAATTTAGTTTCAATTCTTTTTTTGCAATTGTATAATTGTTGCTAGAATTCATCAACATGGAAATTGTTTAGAAGTTAGAAAAAAGGAACAATTTAAAGCACACAATATTTCATTAACTAATTTTTTCAAAATGATTTTAAGGAAATGCCTCCTAAGAAAAGAGGGACAAGTGAAGCAAAGAGTGATAATCCAATATGGGAGCATTGCTCTCGTATTGTTGAAACTAGATTGCATTGGAGATGAAATTTTTGTGGGCTTTAAAGATAGAGTGGCATAAGTATAATGAAGCACCTTTTTGTAGTGATCATGATAATATGGCTCCTTGTATGCAATGTCCTGATAATATGAGGGAAAAGTTTAGTAAAATTATACAAGAAAGGAATTGGGTTAATGAAAAAGAATGTTTTCCAACTGAAGAAGTAGAAAAACGAGAATATCATACCATAAAAGAAATGAAAAAAAAAAGTAGCATGGATACATTTAGAAAAAAGAAAGGGATATATGAGAAGGGACCTAAACAACAAATATTAAATGCAATGGTAAAAGATAGTGAACCAGTAGTTCATAGCATATGCAAATTTTTATATGGGCATGCATTGCCTTTTAATTTAATAAAGAGTCCATTGTTTGTTTCAAAGATGAAAATGGTAGGTGAGTATGGTAGAGGCTTAAAACTTCCAAGTTACCATGAGGCTAGAGTCGTTTTCTTAAAGAAAGGAGTTGACAATGTTAAGTCAATTTTAGACAAATAAAAAAAAATGGGCAAAGATTGGATGCACTTTGATGTCAGATTGGCGGACAGACACAAAGTATATATCTTTTACAACTTTCTTATTAATAATCCTAGTGGAACAGTATTTCTTAAGTCTATAGATACTTAAGGAGTTATAAAAGATGCATACAAGTTGTTTGAGTTACTTGACTCACTTATGTAGGAAATTGAAGAAGAGAATGTAGTTCAAATGGTGACCAATAGTGCATCAGCTTATGTTTCTGCTAGATAATTATTAATAAAGAAGAGGAAAAAATTGTTTTGGTCTCCTTGTGCAGCTCATTGCATTGACTTAATCATATATGATATTGGTGATTTGCCCATTTTCAAGAAAACAATACAAAAGGCCAAGCAAGTGTGTGTTTTCATTTATAAATATATGTGAGACCTTGACCTTTATAGACTCGTAAAGGGAAGCATACGCGATATCCTTGATCAGGGGTAATTTCGTCATTTCCTTAGTAAGCCCATTAAAGTAAGATTTTTAAATAATATTATGGCCTAAGTAGGCCTAAGGCATAAATGGATGGCGAAATTAGGGGTAAAATGGAAAGGAAACCAAAATTTTGATGATTTTCACAACAAGGCAAAATGGTCATTTTTCACCTCAAGTTAGAATTTTAAGTTTTCATGAACCCGAGCATGTCTAGACCATTATGGACCTTGTCCCAGTATCAAAAGAGCAAAAAGATTGTATAAAAGATTGAAGGAGAATAAGCTAATTTGTGGAAGGGCAATTTGGTAATTTCAAGGGAATGGATTAGCTTAGGCTATAAATATCTTCTCTTTTCAGTAACTTCTAGAAATTTCCAGTAGCTTGTCTTCTTCTTCTTCTTCCATCTCACATTGCTTCCAACCTCCATGGAAGCTTGATATGGAGCTTGCATAATTTTCTCTCTCTAGCTCTAATTTGCATACCTTTATGGCCTTTTGACTAGAACCCTTGTATTCTTCCACTCTCTTTTCTTAAAACACTTGAAAAATCTTATTTCCATATTTTCTCTCACTAGTTGGGCATTCTAGAGAGAGAAAGAGAGAATTACCCCATTTGTTTAGAAGCTATTGGAAGAGAATTCAACTACAAAAATACCCTAGGGTGAGTGATGAACTAATCTTGGTTTTTAGCTGTGGATAATGGCTAGTAATTGAGATTATAAGCTGTTTTATTGTTGAGGATGTTCATTCATTTTATAGTGATTAAGATAGTGAACATAGATAGCCATTTAATGTGGCAATTGAAAGCTAGCTAAGAGATAGCTTTTAGGGTTTATAGTATGTGAATTGACCTATTGTTGATGCTAATGTGATTTTAGGTTCTAACGAAGCCCCATCACCCTAATTGGATCATTAAGGGAATTAGAGTCAGCTAAAGGCTCAACAATATATCGGTGAGTGAACTGCATTCAAAACTTGTTTTGGGGATATAATGTATTTGCCAAACATTTGAATGGATTATCTAGCTTTTCATAAAAACAAGTGCCTTGGGAACAAGCTTTTGATAAATTGTCTCCATGTTGTGCATGCGACTATTATTGATTCATGCACTACCACATTGTGTTGATATATATATATGAATACATTATTGTGTAATGACATTGACTCGACTATGTGCGAGTAGGGAGTGCGCATACGTCAATGATGATCCAGTTATGTACGAGTAGGGAGTACGCATAACCCGGTGATGACCTAGCCATGTGCGAGTTAGGGAGTGCGCATGAGTTGGGGATGATGGGATGATGTGCATGATGATGATAGAATGGTGTGCATGATGATTGATATATATATATATATACATATATGGTATATGGTTGAAATGCAAAAGTGTGAGCATTTGATTTGTTGAAATTTGGGAGTTTGCATGTGTTACATGTTGATTTTTGTTGTTTAGCAAGATGGCTCTGTTTTAAGGGAAAAGGATATTTTTTTTTTATGTTCTGATTCTCGTTGCAGTGAGATTCATTCTCGGTGCAACGAGAAACTCTCGAGTTTTTGAGAGCCTCACTAGTTTGGTTATCGCTGCAGCGAAAATGCATTCTTGCTGCAGTGAGAAAGGTACTGTAGCTTCTCGCTGCAGCAAGATTCATTTTCGCTGCAGCGAGAAACATTCTATTTTGGGACCAAAATTTTGCTGCACCGAGATTATTTCTCGCTGCAGTGAAAAACTTTATGTTTTGTTTCCTCTTTGGTTCGGTTGCTGCTCCATTTTCCATTTCTTTAGTACCATAGTTGAGCTTGGACTTCTAACATTAAGGAATAAGTGAATTAAGTTTAAAATGAGTAGGTTTGGTGAGAAACCTTCGGTCAATTGAGGAACCCTCGTTCAGCTAATAACTTAATCCCAACGTCGCTGCAGCGAAAATTCATTCTCGTTGCAGCAAAAATTCATTCTCGCTGCAACGAAGATTCATTGTCGCATTTGACTTGCTTGTGTATCACTGAAGCCTTCATTTATCAAATTATTTGATATGTATGGGTTCATCATTACCAAGTGATTAATTATTTAAGGGTTTAATTAGGGTTTTCCATATGAATGAAAATTTAATTGCATTGTTTTAAAATAAGTGCATCATGATTTTAAATTCTCCCTTATGGTTGCTTGTTCCCTTCCTTGTTCACTCACTGGGTTTATACTCACCGTTTTCAACTTCATGTTTTCATATCACGAGGTAGTCGGTAACTAGGACGAGGTATCCTTGTAGACTTGTATCCATCTTTTAGTAGGTGCATCGGTATTCAGTAGCTGTACATTCGTCCGAGTCCTTCTGCTGGAAGTCGAGTATTCTTTTGTTGTGTATAGACAAACCTAATGTAAATTATTAAGATACATGTTGTAGATAATGTATATACACTTGTTTAGTATGCTAGTATGAGGTGGCAAATGTTTAATATTATTTTGATCCTAAGTTATGAAATGTGACTTAGCAGTTTATGATGGAATGATGAACATGTCAGATTAATAGGCTTGCTTGGGCACAGTGGACTTCGTCCACTGGGCCCATGCGCCAGTCATGATCCGAAATTTGGGTCGTGACAATATACTAGGGATCTTAACATGTTTAAAAAGTATTCCAAGAAGAAAGAACTACAAAGAACTAGAGTGTAATACCCCGTACTTTGATATGCTGACTAATAAAGCTTATCGGATGTCAATTGAGGTTAATTATAATGTTTAAAAGTGATGAAAGATGAAAGAAATAGTTTGGGATAAAATATTTCACACGCGAGGAAATAATAAAATAATAATATTTTTGTCGGGGAAGAATTTACGAGATAAAAAATGATTCAGAAGTGAAGCATAATAAGGTATTTTGGGCACCAAGGAGACAAGAGGAGTGTGAGACCTCGACCCTTATAGAACCGTAACTAGTAGTAGACGCGATAACAAAGATCAGGGTAATTTTGTCATTTCTCATGGTGAGCTTCTGGAAGTAGCTCTCAAATGTTATTAAGGTCTAAATAGACCTAAGGAATAAATGAATGATGGTAAAATAAATGAAGAAGATAGAAATACTGATAATTTCCATAGAAGGGGCAAAATGGTCATTTTGCATCTTGAATCTAAACTTTTACGCTTTCGTGAACTCGAGTATTTTTACACTATTATGGACTTTATCTCAGTGTCAAAAGAGTAAAAAGGTTGCACAAATGATGGAAGGAAGACAAAATCATAATGTTAAGGGCATTTTGGTAATTTACATGAGAAATTGAATAAACTTTATATATAAATATCTAATCTTCAGCAGTTTCCTCATTTTTCCAGCAACTTCTTCTTCTTCTTCCTCCCATCTCACGTTTCTTTCATCCTCCATGAAAGCTTCTCTCAAAGCTTCCATTACTCGATCAAACTAACCTTAAATTTCATGCTTTTACACACCTTGTTATAGGGTTTTTTATAATACTCCATACTTTGATATGGTGACTAATAAAGCTTATTGGATATCAATTGAGGTTAATTATAATGTTTAGAAATGATGAAAGATTAAAGGAATAGTTTGCGATAAAGTATTCCGCACACGAGAAAAATATAATAAAATAATAATATTTTTATCAGGAAAGAATTTGTGAGATAAAAAGTAATTCGGAAGTCAATTAAGGCATAATAAGGTATCTTCGGTGCCAAAGAGACAAGAGGAGACAAGAGAAAATTTTTGAAATAAAATAATATTTTATTAATAAATTAATATTAAAATATTAATAATTTTATTCAGTGTCAAAATTTTTCATGAAGAAGGAATATATGGTCAATCTAAGTGGGGGAGAAGAAGAATGAGTGAATTTTGGAGAAAAATGACGTTAATGGGGCCGCGTGTCTTTATTAAGTAAAGATAACGTGAGCAAATAAATATTTTAAATATTATGGGGACACCGCGTTGGAGTACAAAATTCATACTTTGTTTGTACATGTGTAGAAGAAGGTAATAGAAGGAAATTAGAGTTAAATGAGTGTTGAGAGGACTAAATTAAAATTGAAGGAAACAAAAAAGGTAAAATAATCATTTTGCATCTCGAGTTAAAATTTTTAAGTTTTCATGAACCTGAGTATTTCTAGACCCTTATGGACTTTGTCTTAGTGTCAAAGAAGTAAAAAGATTGTATAAAGGCAATGGAAAGACAAAATGACCTTGTTAAGGGAATTTTGGTAATTTCATGAGAAAATGGATAAACATAAAGCATAAATATCTAAGTTCTAGGAGGTTCTTCAAATTTCCAACAGCTTATTCTTCTTCTTCCTTCCATCTCACGTTTGTTTCCCCCTCCATGGAAGCTTGATATGAAACTTATGTAACCTTTCATTCTCTAGCTCTAATTTTCATACCTTTGTGCACTTTGGCATAAAACCCTTGTGCTCTTTCACTTTCTCACTTTAAAACCCTTGAAAAATCCCACTTTCATACTTTCTCTCACTAGTTAGGTGTTTCGAGAGAGAAAGAAAGAGCTTCCATAATAGCTTGGGAATTGTTGGAAGGAATTTCAATTTACAAAGCCATTAAGGTGAGTAGTAAATTAAAGTTAATTCTAAGTGTTGAGGATGGCTGATGATTAAGCTTGTGAATGTTTTGTAGTAGAGTGTTCATTCATTTCAGAGTGCTTAAAATAGTGAATATAGATAGCCACTTAAATGGCAAGTGGAAGCTAGCTAAGAGAAAGCTTTTAGACTTTATAAGTATGTGAATTGACATATTGGTGATGCTAATGTGATGATAGGTTCTAACGAAGTCCCATAGCTCCAATTGGACCATTAGGGAAGTTAAAGTCAGCTAAAGGCTCAACAAAATACCGGTGAGTGAACTTGCATTTCAAAATAGTTTTGGGAGGCATAATTGTATTGGTATGAAACATTGAATGATTTATTCCAACTTGTCTTTAAAAACATGTGCCTTGGGAACAAACCTTTGATAAAATATTTTGATGTTGTGAAAATGTGAAATGTGTAATAGGACAGACCTATGTGCTCTATACTGTGTTGATATATATATATATATATATATATATATATATATATATATATATATATATGTATACGAATAATGTTGTGATAGTTACAACCGTGCATGTGCGGAGAAGGCAGTGCACATGCCAGTAATGATGCTTGTTCCCTTCCTATGTTCACTCACTGAGTTTGTACTCACATTTTTAAAATTCATGTTTTAGATTTTTCTGAGTCAAAGGTGATTGGATCCTAGGACGAGGTGTTCCTCCCTATCCATTGCTCGGTAGGTTTACCGTGACATTAAATGTTAGCAATCGTGCCCAGAGTCACTCTGCTGACGGTTAAGTTCTAATTACATGTTTATGACTACTTGTTGTGAAATGTTGAGATTTACTTGTCGAATTATATGTATGTATATAATGGTTGATGATGCCATTATGAATGTATGATTAGGTTTTTATGAATCGTTTTCAAAGAAACGGTATTTGAACATTCAAGCTTTAGATTCTAAAGGACTATGGATTAATGTATAATATCAATTAAGTAGGCTTGCTTGAGCTTAGTGGGCTGAGCCCATTGGGCCCTTGCGTCGATCATGGCCCGAAAATTGGGCTGTGAAATTTTTCATGCTTTTCACTCTCTCACCTTACAACCCTTAAAAAGTCTTATTCCCATACTTTCTCTCACTAGCTAGGTGTTTTAGAGAGAGAAAGAGACAGAGCTTTCATAATAGCTTGAAAATTCTTGGAAAGGAATTCACTTACAAAGCTACCAAGGTGAGTAATGAAGTAAAGTTGATTTTTAAGTGTTTTGTAGTTGAGGTTGTTTATTCATTTTAGAATGATTAAGATAGTAAAAATAGATAGCCACTTAATGGCAATTGGAAGCTAGTTAGGAGATAGCTTTTAGAAATTATAGTTATGTGAATTGAGTTAATTGTGATGCTATTGTGTTGATAGGTTCCAACAAAGCCCCACCGCCCCATTTGGACCATTAGAGGAAGTTTGAGTTGGGTAAAAATTTAACAAATACCAGTGAGTGAACTTGCATTTCAAGATGTTTTGGGAAGTGCCTACATGTTTAAATAAATCATTTGAAAGTTTCATTTGTTTTTACTTTAAAAATATACTTGGGGAACAAGCGCTTGATGAAATGTTTCTATCTTGTGAAATGTGCAATATGAATAGTTCATGCGTTATCACATTATATTGATATGTATATTATGCTTTGGATGCTCCTTTTGTGTGATAATGATGACCTAGCTATGTGCGGTGTGGGAGTGCACATGAGCTGATAATGACCCAGGTATGTGCAGTGTGGGAGTGCACATGAGCTGATGATGACCTAGCTATGTGTGGTGTCGGAGTGCACATGAGCTAATGATGACCCGACTATGTGCGAGTAGAGAATGCACATGATGATGATATTGCATTGTGCGTGTAGGGAGTGCACATGAGCTGAGTGTGGCGGGATGGTATGCATGATGATGTATGTATATATATATATATATATATGTTATTGAAAGTTTATGAAAATATTTGTGATTGTGTTGTATATTGGCATTGTTAATTGCTCCCAAATTGCTTTTCATTTCAGCAAGAAAATGGCTTTTTGATGTAACAAGACCCCTTTCAACTAAATTGCTTTGTTTCTCGCTACAGCGAGATTCATTTTCACTGCAGCGAGAAACTCTCAAGTAGGCAGCCTTAACCCATGCTTTGAATTTCACTGTAGCGAGAATGGATTCTTGCTGCAGCGAAAATGAATCTCGCTACAGCAAGAAACTCTTGGGTGGTTCCAAAATTCTCGTGCAGTGCTTTCAATTTGACAAAGATTTTGACCACCTTTCGATTAGAACTGGGTAAAGTGGTAAACATCAAAGTTGTAGCTCAGCCTCTTATCTTTCTAATGACTAAAATATCATGTCAATTTGACTTCTGTAGTGGGAGATATTCTTGAAAAACTGAAACATATGAAAGCCAAGAATGCCTTTTCACTGCAACAAGAAAACTTTTTGTTTGCTTGTCTTGCTTGGTCATTGCTGAAATTCTCATTCTACTCAACTTCATGGTTTATCATGGATCTTGTAACATTCAGGGATTAAACATTCAAGGTTTGAAATGAGGGGTTTTAACCAAAAATTAGACTAAATTGCATGGTTTTATCGTAAGTGCATCATGTTTTCTAAAACATTCCTTATCGTTGCTTATTCCCTTCTTATGTTCACTCACTAAGTTTAATACTCACTCTTTTAAACTTCATGTTTTTAGATTCAAAGGCAGTTGAGACTTAGATTGAGTTGTCCACATATGCTCACCTTCTTGATAGGTGCTATGGCATCTTAGTAGCTGTACCTTCACCCATGATCACTCTGCTGACGGTCAAGAGTCTTATGCTTGTGTATACATATAAGTAATGTAAACCACTAAGATTCATGTTAAAAATCAAATATGTATATTTAATTACTGATGCCATTATAGGTTGGCAAACGGGTGACATTATTTTAACATAATACAAATGTGAATATTGGGTTGCTATAAAATGTTATTGAAATATTTATAGTTGAGAATTACAATATGTGGTTTTAGAAATGATGGCTGGGAATGATGATCGGGATTGCATAAAAAGGCTTGCTTGGGCTTAGTGGGCTATACCCATTGGGCCCATGCGTCGGTCATGACCCGAGATTTGGGTTGTGACATAGAGTTACTAGATTTGCTACATCTTTTCTTACTTTGAAGAGTTTTGAGCATAACAAGATTCTACTTCAAGCCATGTTTGCTTCACAAGAGTCATTTTTTTTCTAAAGGGGAAACTAAGAAAGTAAAGATTGTTCTCTTGAGTGACGATAAATTTTGGAAGTCAATTAAATATTTCTTGAAATGTGTAAGTCCTTAAGACTTGTGAATGGTGATGCCAAACCTACCGTGGGTTATATAGTTGAAGCAATAGATAAAGTTAAAAAACAAATTGCTTAAAATTTTAATCATCAAAGGACAAGATATGATCACATTTGGGAAATCATTGACACAAGATGGGATTTGCAATTTCATAGACCATTCCATATAGCTGGTTATTTTCTTAATCCTAACTAAGCAATGCTAATTCTTTTCAACTTTTAAGTGAAAATTTTATGTAATTCTTTATATTGAATTATTGATTAATCCCATTAATTCTTTGTAGGTTTCAATATGGAGAAGGCTTTCGTTTAGACATTGAAGTTTAAATTGGTCTTTATAGGCCAATAGAAAGAAGGTATCCAGATATTGAATCAAGGACCAAAATTGATCAACAATTAGAAAGGTTCAAGAAAGCCCAAAGGATGTTTGGCATGAGTATGGCCATTTTGACAATAGGCAAAAAGCAACTTAGTACTGTTTTTAATCTTTTTCTAATCCTTTTCAGATTTTTAAGTTTTTACCCTAATTAATGCATGAATGATGAATGTAAAAAGTTTTTCATTTTCTATAATCATGGCTTGTTGGGAAAGTTATGGAAAGTATTGGAAAGAGCTTTGAAGACTTATTATGGGAGTTTTAAGTCTCACTTGTGGTGCTGTCACGACCCAAACCCAGGGGTACGTGATAGGTGCATGAGTCTGGCAAGCAGAGACCGCAAGACCTTAGCAAGCCTCAAAATATTCAGACAAAAATCATATATTATTAGCTAAGGGAATCCAATTCCATAATTTCATATAACATTTAAATTCCATTACATAAGCATTACCCCTTGGTACATAATTGTATACAATATTTTATACATTTCCCACAAGGCCATACATTGGCCATCAAGCGGGTTTGAATCTTACAACCTTTATTCAAATACAAATGGCACACCGTGCCTCGCATGCTTTACAAACTAACCCAAATCCAAAGGTGGAAGGCCTAAAAAGACTTAGCGGAGTGACACTTCAAAACGAAAACCTACTGGATGCCAATTATGTGTCCATCCAAACAACAACCTTGCCACTTAATCTCATAATTTCACTTATCTACACAAGGTACAACAAAGGGGTGAGTCATCTAAGACTCAGTGAGAGGGAATGCTAACATAGCATAATAACTCACACACACACACATATATATAGACATATCTAGCCATCTGTCAAATATAATCAAACATTTCCAAAATATGAAAGTGTGAGGATCATCCTAATATCCTACGTACACATCTCATTATATTATACCTTGCCGGATCACAACTCAATGACTCATCACATTCATACTTTTCTAAACTCCATGTCACCATATCGAAGCATATCAAATTAAGGCTTAACTTTAAAGCCATCATCAAATTAGGCTTCATAAGCTCACTTTAGTAGCCGAGCATAATCACTATATTCAATATCTATAATTCATTTACCTCGAAGTGTTCCATCAAACATCAACCAAATTTCAATCATACGTCTCCCATTTTAAGGGTGCATCAATCATCCTTAGGGAGTCTTGATACATACACTATTACGCTTATCCTTGAAGCCGTATCCACACAAACATACATAGGCACAAACTAGTTTTCGAGATATTATAACAGTTCAAATCATTTTCATATGAGCCTATCCAAGGCTATGTCACATCATTCACAAATTAGATCACAATATTTGAGTGGTCCTCTTTGGACATAGTCAAATCACACATTGTTGGTATGAGCCCTGCAACCAATTGGGATTGGTTGAGGCTTAATTCCGATCATGCAACAGTATCATTCATGTTGAATGATTAGAGGTTTTCCTTCATCAATAAGACATTAATTATAATGAGTTATAAGTCTAATTGGATGAAATCCATAAGATTAATATGCATTGCAAGAAAACTGTAATGGGTTGCAATCACGAGATTCTTATGCATCAAAGCATAATCTCAAAATGTTCCTAGTCAATGTATCATTGAGACTGGATATCAATGATACTTAGAGACTAGTATATTCTATGTTCCTTACTTTGGAAGTAAGCAATTGATCTCATAGATTGAAGTATAACGATACTTGGAACTAGAATATAGGTGCTTGCCTAGGAGAGCAAGTTCACTTAACATGACCCACCATGAGAAGTGCATTTGGTAATACACTCTACTGTCTATGCAACACTTCTCATGTGTCAGTTGTGTAAATACTCCCTAAACTTGAGACACCAGGTTGTCTTATGTATAGAGTGTTATGCTTTGATTTCATCCCTATAGGTGCCTAATCAAGGATGCCAAAACAGGATGCTTTTAGGTATAGTATGAAGCATGTGAAGGCAAATGAGTGGTCAAGATAGGAATCATCACCTCAAGTGTTTTAGAGGACATATCCTATCAGTTCTTGGTTAACATTAGCTTATTGAAGTCCTTGGCCAAGGCAACATGGAGATTATGAAAAAGGTTTTTATAACTCTCTATAAAGCTAATGTTATAATTACATGAACAAATATGGAGGTCAATAAGAGTAGACACTGTACCAAGCTCTTATCATCTCCGAGATATATGATGAGGGAATGAATTACACTGATAGACTGTATAATAAAAGGTTGTCAAAGAACCTTTTGACTTTCCCAACAATTGGGTGGCCATGATGCATTGCTAGATGCCAATCTTGGTCTAATCAAGGTTGTCTTATGTATAGAGTGTTATGCTTTGATTTCATCCCTATGGGTGCCTAATCAAGGATGCCAAAACAGGATGCTTTTAGGTATAGTATGAAGCATGTGACGGCAAATGAGTGGTCAAGATAGGAATCATCACCTCAAGTGTTTTAGAGGACATATCCTATCAGTTCTTGGTTAACATTAGCTTATTGAAGTCCTTGGCCAAGGCAACATGGAGATTATGAAAAAGGTTTTTATAACTCTCTATAAAGCTAATGCTATAATTACATGAACAAATATGGAGGTCAATAAGAGTAGACACTGTACCAAGCTCTTATCATCTCCGAGATATATGATGAGGGAATGAATTACACTGATAGACTGTACATTAAAAGGTTGTCAAAGAACCTTTTGACTTTCCCAACAATTGGGTGGCCATGATGCATTGCTAGATACCAATCTTGGTCTATGGAATTGATTATAAACTAATTGATTGAAATTTATATTAATCAATTAAGTCATTAATCAACTCCATTGCCAACATGTTAGAAACCTAATGGGTAGCACATAATGATTGCATTTGAATTAAATTGGGAGAGTGACGATTTAAGTTAGACTTAAATCACACGTTAGGTAATTAACTTCTATGAACTTAATTAAAAGAGTTTAATTAAGTTTTTGGCATAATTATAAATAGTTATAACTATAAGGCCTTGATTGCAAAATATAAAGAAAATTAATTTTGATTTTAATTTCCAAGGACTTAATTAAAAGAGTTTAATTAAGTAATAGGCCCAATATTATAGTGTTTTATAATATTGAGGGCTTAATTGCAAAATTGAAGTTATTTTAACCTAACTATATAAGTCACATTTTAACTATTTTTCCTTATGAGAGTTTTTCACAATTGAAGAAAACGTAGTTTTTGTCAGAGAAAGAGAAACGTTTTCTTTCTTTGCCACCACTCCCTTTGTGTGAAAGAGAAAATTGCTTATGAAGCAATTTTCGACAAAGGTTTGGCTAAGATTGTGAAAAAAAAAAGAAAAGGAAAATTGTTGTCCTCTTTGCTAGCATAAAGTATAGTTAAAAACTCCTTCTTTTGTTGAAGGTTCAAGTGCAATCGTGTGTACTACCATTGGAGGCCAAGCACTTGATTGGCTAGGGTTTTTGCTCCTTGTGGTGTTCGTGAGATTGCTTCGAAAAGTGCCATCATGATTACGAAACTACATGGCAAGGTAACTTTCTAAACAATAATTTATTTTGTGCTTTTATGTGTTATATATCACCAAGGTGATCCATGGGTGGAGGCATGTTTTGTTGTTTAGTTATAAAGTTTTTAATTTTCTTTCCACTGCGTATTTTGAGCATGCCATCCATAGCCAAACCCATCAGTGGTATCAAAGCCTTCCTTGGTTCGATTTTAACACATGTTGATGTCTATTGTTGTTAATACCTTGTTGAAAAGGAATATTAGGTGTTCGGGTTTTATTCTACACAAATTAGTAAGTTTTAAAATTTTACAATTTGTTCTAGTTATTTTGATTTCTTGATAGATTTTAATTGTAAATTTTAAAATTTATTTGTCATAATATTAATCTCATTTTAATGTTAAAATATTGCAGATTAACAAGTGCATGAGATGCACAAATTAATTTAGCAAATAAAGATTCGATCTCATAATATTATGGTGTGATTTAAATGGTAGAATTCGATTCTGTCCAGCCATGGTATTGGTCCATTTTCAGCCATAAAAGTGAGGCTTAAGTGCTTCATAAAATGCCGGAAAATTAAGAGATCAATACACATTGGAAATGTTCCAAGATGGGTGATTATGTGTGGCTAATGGTGGAGGTAAAGTTACCAAAACATGGCTAAAACAGTTGCTGTTTGCAACAGAGATAGTCATAGTTTTGTTTGGCTTGGCAACCAATAAAGGCCTAAATTTGTGCAATTAGTTGCACCAATTGGCTGAGGATCTTTTTTATGAAAAGGTTCCATAAATTATCCAAATTGTTGCCAAGAATTTTAAGGATTTAAATCCCTAGAATTAAGCCTTCATAAAACTGAGTTGGTAGAGTCAAAACTGTTGCTGCCTCTGCAGCAGCAAGCCACGGTTTTGAATTTTTTTTGACAGCCAAAAACGCCTCCTAAAATCCTGAAAATTTATTCTGGAATATTTTCATGAGTTATATATCAGGATAAATTTTATTAGGAATTAAATTCCTAATTTTTAGTCACAAAGAATTTCAAAATGTCTCAAAAACCAATTCTGCCTCCTGCAGATAAAGGTCACGGTTTTTGAATTTTTTGAATAGCCAACCTCCTAAAATCCTGAAAATTTATTCTGGAATAGTTCCATGAGTTATCTATCAAGATAAATTTTATTGGAATTAAATTCATAAACACACAGCACCATAATGCCACGTAATTAGGACATGTCTGCTGCTGTCTGCAGCAGGACACTGTCTTGGTTAAGACAGAATTTGTCAAAATTTTACACCAGTAAATGATCAATTAAATTATTTAATTGGCTGAGGATAAGTTATGGAATTGGTTCCATAATTATGCTGATTTTTTGAAACATTTAATTTAAGGAATATGATTCCTAAAATTAAGCATGTCAAAGATGATACATTAACTTCCACAAATAAAGAAATGTGATTTCTAAAATTATGGAAGTTAAAATATCTTCATTAGCCAATTAAATATTTATGGAATATGTTCTGTAAAGATTGATAATTTATTTCATAAATTATGGAATGTGATTCCTTAATTTAAGGGTTTCAAAATTTAAATAATTTAAGACTACATTAATTTAGGAATTAGATTCCTAGGAGTAATGGGAGTCTTAATATTTATAGACAAATTTTATTTTGAATTGACTTCTTACAAGAAGATAATTCTAATTTGACATTAAATTTAAAGATTAAATTGTCTAAGTTATTTCCTAATAAGATTAGGTAATAATAGACATTCAATCTTTAATTAAATGAGATTAATAATAGGTTGTGTAAAATGTTTAGGAGCACAAATTAAAAATGTTTTAATTTGTAATTTGTAATAAAAATTTAATTCTAATCCTAAGAAGATTAGGAATGGATAAATTACTAATTTTGATTAGTAATACTTACCATATATGAAAGAAGTTTCCATATATATAGAATTAAATGGTTACCCAAAAATTTGAAATTGGCAAAATTCAAATGTTGAAAATTACTAATCTCAAATACCTCATATGATTAACAATTTGAATGAGACATATCTTTAAATTTTATTCATATTGATGAATATATGTGGATGATTATGGACTTAGGCCTAATATGATTATGCTATGGTTGAATGTATATTCTTGGTATTTTTGAAATAGGACTTGCGTGTCCTGCCTTATCTCTTTATCTCGGTTTGTAAAATTCTTTCCTTATCTTACTCCCCTCGAATGTAACTCGAGGTTTCTACATTCAAATGTAATTAGAATTAAGATAGATTAGGAATTAAATTTTGGAAAAATTGACGATGGAGATCCAAGGTGCCAAGAAAGACAAGGAGATTACAAAAAAATTTTGAAGATTCTTTTATGTAATCCCTTAGGTTTGACCAAGCTAGTTTCCTTTGATGGCTCAAGGAAATTAGTATAGTTAAAGTCCATAATCATCCAAAGTAGTTTGCATGTGATAGATTTATTTTATACAATTTAATAAATGCTATGCAATGCAAAGTAGTATGCATGTGATAGATTTATTTTATGCGATTTAATAAATGCCATGCATGAAAAGATGAGACCCTAAGAAAGGCGAAAACAAAATCCTTCATTATATATTGAGCCACATGCCACGCATGAGCAAGTTGCCTTTCACCATATAGCAAGATAACCTAGCTGCTCTTTTAATCGAAGACTTGTTGAGCACACTCAAGGTCACACTTTTACACAAGTATGTTTGAGCTATTGGTGGGTCTTCCTCAACTAGTTTCATAAAATCCGAATGCTTGGAAACTTGATTATTATGAAACTAGAGGCAAAGGCTAGGCGAAATATATATGATATGTTTAGGCAATGTGTTGTAACCTAGCTGATCTAGGAGTTGTATAAAGATACAATTGGTAAGCTCAGTTACCTACCTAATCCACCGATCATGATTTGTTAAGCACACTCAAGGTCATGACTTGATGGATGGGATCCTAGCCCACTAAGAGAATCCTAGTGGAGATATCTCGAGGTGATATGGAAGGTTATCATCTTGTAAAAAATAGTGGGAGAACTATTTAAAATTTTAAAACCTTGTTTTAAATAGTTTATGCATGATATTTACGTATTGCTTTATTTTATCTATTTAGACATAATTTATATACATGGCTAATAATATGTCACTATGGTGCATCTTGGATGCAAATCAAACTCACTAAACCAAACCCTTTTTAAAGGTACCAGGACTTGAGAAACTGTCTCAAGCCAAAGGTTGTTCGTTCCACAATCTCTACCAAATACAATTCATAATTAGGAGTGTGCTTCCATGAGATGGAATTTATACTGCCTTAATTATGAATTGGAAAGACAACCACGATAATGGCACTAATTGGGAAATGTTCTCAAACATCTTTACGGTAAAGATGGACAAAAGAGGGACTAAAAAAAAAATGTTTCCTTGACAGAGTTAAAGAAGAGGAAGCTTATAAAAGCCTCTACTTTGCTAAAGTTTATGATTGAGTTAGACGTTACTACTGTTGTTGTCAAGCCCAGCCCTAAATTATCTACCATGTTACACATGAGACTGATAGAGTGATTGTATATTTGAACAGCCCCGGAAGAATATTTAAAAGTCGGTATTGTGCTTAGAAGTACAAGTAAGTCGATTTATGCCTCGAACAAATTAAAATAGAGATTTTAAGGTGAAATTAAGAGTTTCAAAATCCAGGGATGACTCAAAATGGTAATTCGGAGATCGAGGATCAATTTGGAGTCAAACCAAAATTTTCACTATCTAGGGGTAAAATGGTCATTTGTCACCTGGGGACAAAATGAAAATTTTGGAAAAGATTTTTTTGGCCCCATTTGACTTATTGGAGTATGATTTGAGTATTGAAGTATGATTTGAGGTTTAGAAGTGAAAAATTTTAATTTCGATATAATTTAGAGTATAAGGGTGAAATGATAATTTTGTCACCCCGGGGGCAAATCGGTAAATTTTCACCCCCGACACTTGTCCAGACCAAGGGATTTTATTCATAATGGAAATGGATAAACATGAGAAATGTGTGGTGGAGAATTAAGGAATTAAAAGTCAAATATTTAAAATTTGAACCAATAAGGAAATGCCATGTGTCATGCTTTTATTATTTTATTGTTTCTTTATAAAAAAAAGGTATAAAAATTAGCCCATTTCTTTCATATGGCCGGCCAAACCAAGAGCAAAGAAGAACAAAGGGAGAAAAGAAAAACAAAAACCCTAGGTGGAGAAATTCAAGGGAAATTTAGTGAAAATTCAAGGAAACAAGTGACAAAAGGTAAAATTTCTTGATTTTGACTTGTGATCTACCTTTCCCATGCATTTCTCCTCATTTTCCATGGTTAAATTACATGTTTTCATGATGAATTCATGGCTGGTTGGAATGGGTATGGAGAGAGAAAGATGTTAGATTCATTTGATTCTAAGTTATGTTAGTGTTTTTAGTTAGTTATGCATGTTTAGAAACAAAACAACAAGAAAAGAATCCATTTTTCCCATGAACCTTCAATGGCCGAACCCTATGTGAAGTGTAGAAGTAATGAATTGATTTTGTGATCAAGTGAATTGGTTGAAAAATTGATGAAATGATGATTTATGGTGAGAAAATGGAATGGGAAAATTTTAAGTGATAGTGCACCACAATGGCCGAAATTTTCAAGAAGAATTGTGAAGGTTGTTAGGCTGAATTTTAGATTATTGGAATTGTATTTAGTGAATTGAAATATTAGAAATGAAATGGAGCAATTTGGAGCCAAATCGGACACAATTGTCATTTAATCGGGTAATAGGCCGAATTAGGTCAGCACCGCATTTAAGCAGTAGTTGGATAAATTGCATATCATATCATGCATATACACCGAGCCTGAATTGATTTTATAATGGTCAAGCATTGATGTGGTGTATTGTACATTGTGGATAGGTGGTGAGTAAGTTACACAGGTAAAAGTACAGAGATTGTGCTTGGAGACTGGGATTAAGAGTACATCGACTCTTAGAACTGTGAGTAAACTTATTATCGTCTTAATTATCTAGAGTAGTTTTATACAATTGTGTGATTTTATGAAAAATGGGTTTAAATGGTAAATTGCTATGTTTTAGGAGAAATTGTGATTTTATAAAATGATTTTATAAATTTTCTGGAAAATTGAATACTGATTTTGAAAATAGAGTAATTGGAGACTACCTGCTTGTATTGTAAATTTATGGTTTTAAATTGAATGACTTATGACAATATATGAGCATGAATGGCTAAACTGATTTTTGGTGTTAGAATTATTTGTACTGTGTATTCAGCCTTGAGAGGCTAGGTTGCGATAAATTGTCATGTCATGCAGAAAAAGATTTTATAAATCAGGTGGTAGATAAAATAATCCATAGTCACTGCAGTGGTGAGAATTTTCGTGGACTGCCTATGAGAGGGGCACGGTAACCCAATTATATATTTAACTCCTGGGGGAGATGTTGGATGAAGTATCTTCTGAGGCAAAGATTTGAGTGCACTTCACGTGGACCACCGCGTGAGAGTGAGACTCAGTCAACGCCAAGACATGGCTAAAATTTCGGATGTAAAGATATTTAACAGCCTTGGCGGACTTGGTTGGGATAACCCTCTATCAAGGTATCCCTGATAACTGAGTATGAGAATGATTTTTGGCACGAGCCAAGCTTTTCAGGAAATCATAAGCCTAGTTGTTTATTTGGTTGAAATGAGTTGAAAGGTAATGAAATTACAGTATGATGACTTATTTTAATTCGTCTCCATTTACTCGCCTTTAGATAGTTTAGATGGTGTCTGTTTACTCACTGAGATTTTATAATCTCACCACCCTCATTTCCTCACATTTCAAGCTCAGGGAATTCCATAGTTAGCTGACTTTGACAAGGACCTTCATTTGGACTTGAATCGGCAAAAGTTGTAGGTTTTCAGCTTCCGATGCATTTTGGTTAGATGTTGGCCCACGTGTCACTGTAAAAGTAATTTTATGCTTTGGTTATTTGCTTTATAGTATATATGAATATAATTAACTTTTACACTATAAGAATTATTTACCGATAGCTTTATAAAAAATTATTTTACGAGAAAATAGTTTATTTTATTAAATATTTTTATTATATTCAAATGGTCAAATTTTCACTTCAAATGAACGTTTTAGATACTTAATTTGTTGTAAATCACTAAATATATATTTTCTACTTACCTACTACATTTTTAGCAAATTTTAAGATTTTTGACGAAAAATGACGAAAATGCCCTTGCGAGCCAGAAAACAATATGTTATGTTCTGATTTGGAAATGACTCGTAATACTTCGAATTACAATATTTGATAACTATTGCTTTTCGGGGAAGTGCGAAAGCTAATACGAGAGCCTTGTGAGGTTTCGATTGGCATTCGGGGTGAAGAATGTCTGTCAAGGCTTCGATACTAGATTTTGAATGCATTTAAGTAATGACATAAAGCGCAAAACAATAGTAGTAAGTCAATGCTCAATATAAATGTCAAGAAAACTGATTGCATATGATCTCAATTATGGCATTTTTGTCTTGGTCATTAAAGTAAGAATTAAAGTATGAAGATACTTAGATCTTTTTGATTGGGAATCATAAAGGAGCTAGTAATTCTTATATGACCAAATCAATTTTCATGCAAAAGTGAATGACTTCGTATGCTCAAAAGGTCTTATACATATAGATGTATACGAACCATTGAACATAAATTGTTATGAAAAATGTTCCTAATTCATTAAGTTTACACAAGACCAACTTGAGATTTTGTCTTGTATACTTAAAGAAATAAAATTTGAAACCTCGAAATGTTTAAAGAATTCAAATATAAGATCATATGAGCTATATAGTATGAAGTACTCTTATTAAGATATGATTTTAGTGAAGATTGCTCTTACTTATTAATTAATTATTCAAAAGATGAATGTAGATTCATGTGTAATGGAACTTTCTTATGAATAGAACATAGAGATGTTTGTTCAAAGAAGAAAGCAAACACATATAGTGATATGATTTGGTCCATATCTCTCCAAGTTATATGTAGCCAATTATATTATTCCAAACCAATATGATTCCAAGCATACATTGAGATGTATGTATGTAACATCACGAAAAATTCAAAAGAGTTTGATTATTATTCTCACAAAGGATCTTGGATTTAGTGGGAGTATGACGACACTAAAAAAAAGGAGTTTTTTTAATTATTACATGTTACATTGGAATCTAACTCTTAAGAATTTGCATAGAGATGCATAATCATATGTATGAGAACTCCATGGATTTAGTAAGATACATTGAAGATGTATTATTCATATGAGATGAACTACTAAATATGTTTTTTGTTGGAGTTATACACTTTGTTCTATTATATGGGATATAAAGGGTTGGATTTAATAATATGTACAAGTGTATTTATCTCATACACAAAAGAAAGTTAGTGGGAGTGAATACAATTCTTTGGTGATACAATTACATGGGATGCAATGTGTATAAAAAAAAAGAAAGTGCCAAAATTTAAAAAAGGGCAGATGGTACAATGAAAAGTGACAAATGCATATGATGCATACAACATAGTTTAGTTGGAATGGTTCCAAAGAAAGAAAGAGGACTATGTACATGTATATAATTAAAGTCATATACATCCTATTAAAAGGGCTCTAATAGGAAGATACTTAGATCGTTAGTCCATGGAACTAATAAAAGGTTTTGAACATTGTTAATGTAACAATGGAGCCATACAAGCAAAACCTGAGTCTCATAGGATCTAGACATAGTAATATGTCATGATGTGATGCATGGACATTATGAAGATAGATAAAAGTAATTAACCACATTGAAGGGCACAAGCGAGTCTACATGCAGACACGATTGCTAGATGGATTGAATCCACATACGATGAGGTAGCAATTGGCTTTGTGTTAATGGGAGATATTAGGATGAGCCCTGTAGCCAATTGCGATTGGTTGAGGCTTGATTCCGATCATGCAACAGTATCATTCATGTTGAATGATTAGAGGTGTTCCTTCATCAATAAGACATTAATTATAATGAGTTATAAGTCTAATTGGATGAAGTCCATGAGATTAATATGCCTTGCAAGGAAACTGTAATGGGTTGCAGTTACGAGATTCCTATGCATCAAAGCATAATCTCAAAATGTTCCTGCTTAATGTATCATTGAGACTGGATATCAATGATACTTAGAGACTGGTATATTCTATGTTCCTTACTTTGGAAGTAAGCAATCGATATCATAGATTGAAGTATAACGATACTTGGAACTAGAATATAGGTGCTTGCCTAGGAGAGCAAGTTCACTGAACATGACCCGCCATGAGAAGTGCATTTGGTAATACACTCTAATGTCTATGCAACACTTCTCATGTGTCAGCTGTGTAAATACTCCCTAAACTTGAGACACTAGGTTGTCTTATGTGTGGAGTGCTATGCTTTGATTTCATCCCTATGGGTGCCTAATCAAGGATGCCAAAATAGGATGCTTTTGGGTATAGTATGAAGCATGTGAAGGCATATGAGTGGACAAGATAGGAATCATCACCTCAAGTGGTTTAGAGGACATATCCTATCAGTTCTTGGTTAACATTAGCTTATTGAAGTCCTTGGCCAAGGCAACATGGAGATTATGAAAAAGGTTTCATAACTCTCTATAAAGCTAATGCTATAATTGCAGGAACAAATATGGAGGTCAATAAGAGTAGACACTGTACCAAGCTCTTATCATCTCCGAGATATATGATGAGAGAATGAATTACACTGATAGACTGTACAATGAAAGGTTGTCAAAGAACCCTTTGACTCTCCCAACAATTGGGTGGCCATGATGCATTGCTAGAACTAATTGATTGAAATTTATATTAATCAATTAAGTCATTAATCAACTCCATTGCCAACATGTTGGGAACCCAATGGGTCACACACAATGATTGCATTTGAATTAAATTGGGAGAGTGACAATTTAAGTTAGACTTAAATCACATGCTAGGTAATTAACTTCTATAAACTTAATTAAAAAAGTTTAATTAAGTTTTTGGCATGATTATAAATAGTTATAACTATAAGGCCTTGATTGCAAAATATAAAGAAAATTAATTTTGATTTTAATTTCCAATGACTTAATTAAAAGAGTTTAATTAAGTAATAGGCCCAATATTATAATGTGTTATAATATTGAGCGCTTAATTGCAAAATTGAAGTTATTTTAACCTAACTATATAAGTCACATTTTAACTATTTTTCCTTATGAGAGTTTTTCACAATTGAAGAAAACGTAGTTTTTGTCAGAAACAAAGAAACGTTTTCTTTCTTTGTCACCACTCCTTTTGTGGGAAAGAGAAAATTGCTTATGAAGCAATTTTCGACAAAGGTTTGGCTAAGATTGTGAAAAAGAAGAAAAGGACAATTGTTGTCCTCTTTGCTAGCACAAAGTATAGTTAAAAACTCCTTCCTTTGTTGAAGGTTCAAGTGCAATCGTGTGTACTACCATTGGAGGCCAAGTATTTGATTGGCTAGGGTTTTTGCTCCTTGTGGTGTTCGCGGGATTGCTTCAGAAAGTGCCATCATGATTACGAAATTACATGGCAATGTAACTTTCTAAACAATAATTTATTTTGTGCTTTTATGTGTTAAATATCACCAAGGTGATCCATAGGTGGAGGCATGTTTTGTTGTTTAGTTATAAAGTTTTTAATTTTCTTTTCGCTGCGCATTTTGAGCATGTCATCCATAGCCAAACCCATCACGCATGGTGGCCAATTGACGAAGTCAAATCACGCTCAAGGAAAAGTTACTGGCAAAGAATCAAATCATGCTCGTGCTGAAGCAACGGGCAGAGAATCAAATCATCCTTTCGAGTAATCTCCCAATAGATGGGTGGGATCATACACATAATCATTATTTGGAGTAGTCTCCCACTGGATGACATGATCTAGGGTAATCTTAACGGGTCGCATCAAAGCACTATAGACAAGAATCACAGGCAAGACTAACACTACCATCCCTACTTACCACCATCCCTACAAGCACATACATAGTCACAGGGGTTGGACTTCACTCAACCTCAAATCAAATCAACGTCCAAAATTCATGCATTAAACAGAACATTCATCAAATTCATGGGCCATCATTACCCTTATATTTCCTGAGTCATAATTTACATCTCTAATCAGGCTCCCTAGCCTCATATATGTAAATAACTTATGGTAAAGATTCATGGCTCGGTAACCTCACATACTTAGGCAATTTTGCCTCATAATTCTCAAACAAGGCCATCATGCCTTCCACAATTCCATAAGTCCACATAAAACCACATATCATATTTGACAAGCTTCAATCACTTCTAAGCTCAATACGATTCTAAGTGCCCTTAATCTCTAAGGCATCAAATGTTCATACTCCATCAAAAGGTCAATTGCCTAGGGTAATCTCATCCTAGACATTCGCCATAATCACTAGACTTCTTTGTCCAAGCTCACACAACACAGGCCACCGTGTGGCTTGCATTAAGGCACATAACACAACATATGCAATTCACACATACATATCTTTAACCTAGGCACATTCATCTAGGTAATTATATATACCTATATATATTCATCATTCTCTAGCCTAGGCATTCATATTCACACACACACACACACACACACACACACACACACATATATATTCAGTTCTCTAGGCTAGGCATACTGATCTAGGCATGTACATAATAATTCGACGTACCATGGCAACGCATATCATCATGCATAATGCATCAAATGCATTTTCAAAGATAAAACCCAATCACAGTGACAAATTGGAGGTGCATCATAGCCAACCTTCGATCCTTAGCCTCCAACCGTATTTCATCTCACAAATGTGCCTAAATGCTCAATCTTCCCTTAAGCACATCAAATCATCACAAAACTAATTAAATCTTGTCTCTCGAAAATATCAACTTTTCTAAAAATAACTAAATTTTTAGCAATCCAACATATAAGCTCAAATCCTTCAATAACAAGCTAAACCCATGCCTTAGAAGTTGGATTGCAAGAATCTTAGCTCTAAATTCTAGCCAAATCAGGGGAGATTTACCTATGTTGGAGAAATTGCATTTCTTAGAATCTAACAGATTAAATTGAAAAATAATCAGTACAAATATTTAATCTTACCTCGACAACATTTTCCCAAGCTCGGATTAGCTTCAAACCACTCCAAAAATCTGTTTGAGGCTTAGTATTTTAAAAGGTTAAAGAGAGAAAACAAAATCATCAAAACTAAGTCTTTTTCTCTTTCTTTTTTTCTTTGGGGGGGGGGGGCAGTAAAAATCCTTATCATTGGCATTTAAAATCCAAGATTTGTTGATGGAGTTTGAAGGTTTTGGAAGGCGTGAAGTTTGAGAGAAAAGGATGGAAGAACAAAGGAATAGGAGAGAAATGAAGAAATTTTTGGGGTTTTAACACTTTTAAACCTATTTTAGGCTGACTAGGTAGCCTAGGATCGACTATGGAAAATCTATAGTCGATCTTGGACTAGAAATTTTATGATTCACCCATTTTCCTTTCACAGGATCGACTATGGAAGGTCTATAGTTGATCCTAGACCAGAACATTTACATTTCTCCCATTTTTCCTTCCTATGATCGACTATAAAAAGCCTACAGTCGATCTTGGACCAGAATCCAAGACTTTCCCTGTTTTTTATTCACAAGATCGACCCTCTATGCTTTAAGATCTACTTCTTAGGTCTATATTCGTAAAAACCGTTCTTTTTAAAGTCTAAACCCATTCTAAATCTCATCCACAACCTTAAACCATTCATATATGACTCAAATCTTTTACTCAAACACTCAAACATAAGATCAAAACTCCATTCTAAGCATCAACCTTTGGATTCCTTAAATATGTTCATAAAATTTTTGCCTAAATATCATAAGCATGCTTCCTACACTTAACACGTCCACATATCATCAAAGAAGTCTCCTAATATACAACAAATTTCAATATCATTCTCTCTACACATAATAGTTCATATACATACTCCATAAGCATACACATCGAGGTTCAAATTTACTCTTCAATAACTTAGCCTCTATTGCGTATAGGCCATGTCAAAATCAAGGGTGTTGCATTCTCCCCTCTTCATAAATATTTGTCCTCAAATTTTGTTCAATCTGAGTAATGACTTTTTACTTATCTACAAGCATTTCCAATGCCAAATAGTTCAAGAATCATACAAAGCCAAGCTTAACCCGAGCTTACTGCATCATTTTATGAATGAGCATTACCAACAGGAAACTTAAACTCCAATTCATGTTCATTGATATACATCGAACCATATCAAATGGTCTACAAGTATACATAACAAATGTAGCCGTAATTCGAAATCAACTCATTATGCCTAAGCGTCTCCCCATCAAATAAAAATTGATTCAAGGGCCAAGTCATCACTTTTTTTACTTTCACTGAGCATGTTCATGTATCAAACACGTCTCGCCTTGCGATTGCAAAGCATTAATCACCATCTTCAAAATTTTGCATCTCAAAATATATTAATGCTCCATTAAACTTCTAGACTTAAAATCATCAGTCTAGTCAAATTTTATCATATCCACATAATAATCTCTAAGAGATTTAACAAATTAGCACATCAGCTCTTAACATGTTTTCGAGCGTTCACATCGTGAGCTTGTACCGGCTATCCACTTATGGATGTTATGTCGTACTTTAAATCTCGATCTGACACTTAAAGCGCCTCTTGTAGCCTTTCTCAAGACCAATCAATAATGATGTCCCCTTTTGCATCAGCACATAGATAAGGGATACATCTAAGTGCAATTTTAAACAAAAAATCAGAATAGTTGACCAGCCTTTCAAATAATTCATATGTCTGGCTTACTAGCCTGGCCATGGCCATTTCTCCATTATTTCCATTTACTAAGGTTTACTTGTACCCCTTTTAAACATCACATATTTTTCAAAAGCCAATATTGCTTTATTAGAATTCGAACGAAGGACTTGTCATATAAATGGGTGCCCTTTAAGTATATGAAACACCATTCTTGCGTATTTCACATTTTCTTTCCAAACTCATCAACACAGAACATTGGCCATAATCACGACTACCAATTTGGCTGATTGTCCCTTTCAATGCACAAATCTTAGCACCATACACAATGGATCACAATTCAATATTTGCCCTATCTTTATCAGGTATCCTTCACATTTGTGTCTTCTACCTCCACAAGCATATTAAGACCAGAATATCGTTAGATCTACATGTTGGGCAAGAGATCATTGCTACAAATCAACATTCTCAAACTACCTCATCAAAGATGTTCAGAGAATGCATACAAATCCATAACTTGTGGTCTAGTACCTAAAATAGTGATCATGCTCTCGTCATTAAATGCTATGTTATATCACATTACCTCAAACGTAACCTAACAGCGACAACATCACAATTCTAGGGTTCTACCCTTTGTTATAAATCGTAGCTCTCTTTACGAGAATATACTCATGTACTACCTAATAGCTCATAAGCCACTCATGGTCATTCAAATTTGGCCTCTTTATTAGGCTCATATATGATATTTTAATCAGAATCATTAATTAAACAAATCTTAGGAAACTTATTCAAACAGCGTTGCCCATCAAACACATGCAAACAAACGATCCTCCCTAGATAGTATCAAATATTTACGTCGTCATGACAAACACATCCAATGATAAAACCACTGACAACTTACCACAATCATCATCCAATGCCGAAGCCACTAACAAAATATCAAAGTCAACGTTCAGTGCCGAAGCCATTAGCAGAATATCAAAATCTTAGGGTAAGAGTCTCTGCTATACTAGACTCGCATCAGACACGCAATCATTCTTCCCACAAAGCCAGCACTTTACTTGCTACAATGAGGTCCAAACTTTGAGCATAAAGTTACGCTTATAGCCATAACTACCAATACTCTATCCCAAGATAAACCCATTAAACCAAGGGATTCCTAAACATACTTCAAATTCGAGACATACTCATTCAAATTCAAAGTCAGTCTTAAGTATGCCAATTGTGATCAATGGCAACATCACTTAGGTGTTAAATTTATTCACTCATTTTGAGTGCAAAAAACAATCAAAGTCACCTTTCTGTTGGCTCATACTCTCATCAAAATCCCTTATGGATTAAATCATTCAGAAACCTAAGTCATGCTTAATAGCAATCTAACTTATTTATCCCAATCGTTTGTATCATCAAATCTACCAAAATGTCCTGGTCTTCCATTCAGACTGTATAAAACTTATGTACATATTATACCAATCAACACAAATTCATCTATGGGATATTTTCTCCCATACAATGCACATAAGTTCATAAATTATACAATTCCAAAAATATGCTTGCATACTTAGTAAGCTTCCAATAGTTCATGATCATGTACCCCGTAATTTATGAAACTTGCTTTTCCTTGCAAATACATACTCCAAAACACCAACTCAGGTGTATCTATTCCACATTTATATAGTATGCCAAAATCATCTCTTAGGCATATTTTTTTACTAAGCGATCTTGCACCACCATCATCATAATATTCAATACTAGCCTTGTTAAGCAATGGTCTCCAAATATCTATCATCCACAAAACATCAGATTGTACATCTTTTAGTACTAAGCTTCACAATCACATATCAATCTTCATCTATTCACTATCCCTAGTAATTTGAAAAGGTATTCGGTGATAGGCTTTCTTATTGCCTACACTGTAACCTCTTTCTTACATTGTCTTTATGCATTATCTAATGTAGTTAATCATGCCAATAAGGTAGATATTTCACGTTTTTACTATAATGCCCGCCTTCGTGGTTGCAAGGTCAAATAAGAGGTTCCATTTAGGTAACTCACCATATTACCATTAATGATCAAGTCCAACATCTAGAAAATCATGCATTATCAACTAGCGTACCAACTAAATTATTGCCTTCTGTACATTAGGCATGTTTACTTGTGTCATTTTGGCACTCCAACAAGCCAAAATTATTTTAGGTGTAACATCAACACAAAACAGCCTTAATAACATAACTCCATAAATCCAATTCACTACCAAAGGTCAAAGCCACAACGTACCCAACCATCTGGTTCTAATGGACGTAATAGTTTTACCTCATTTACTACAAACTCCAGTTGTAAGAATACATCCATACTTTAACTTCTCGTTGGGAACATCTTGCTCTAATTTCCTCTTAATGGTGACTAATCCCTCAAGGTGGCGTCCTCACCCAGAACAAAGCAACACCAATCAAATTCTTAACTCAAAGTTTGAAGGTAGGTTGCTTTTCTAAGAATTTGGGTGTCATTGTAGCCTCCTATTCATAATTCATGTTGCAGTCAGAAACCATAAACAAGACTCTACACTAATCCCAACATTTCGCTGACAAATATAAATCTAGCTAGGACTCTTTAACCTAGATGCTCTGATACTATCTTTGTCACTACCCAAACTCGAGGGTCCATGATCGGCGCACAAGTCTGGCAAGCAAAGCCCTCGAGACCCTGAGCAAGCATAGAATATTTATGCTAAAATCATATATTATTAGCTAAAGGAATCCAATTCCACAATTTCATATAACATTTAAATTCCATTACATAAGCATTGCCCCTTGGCACATAATTGAATACAATTTTTATACATTTCTCACAAGTATACCTGTCAAAATGGACTTGGCCCATTGGGTCGGCCCATTTTTATCAAATATGGGGTGGGTTGGCCTAAAAATTTAGGCCCATATTTGAGCCAGGCCTAAATGGGCCAGCCCAACTAATTAGTGGGTTGGGGTGAGCTAGGGTTGGCCAGCCTTGTGGGTCAAAAAAATAATTTTAATTAATTTAATAATTTTATATATTTAATTATATAAGATTAATAATTTAATTACCAATAATATTGTTTATTTTATGTATTTTAATAGTGTTTAACCTATACTTATCAAATTAATAATTTTAATTTATAAATTAAATCATAAAATAATTTTATTATAAAATCATAAAAATGATTTTTTTAAAAAAAATAAAAAATAGGTTGACTAAACCCAGCCCATGGGCTAACAAGGGGTGGACTGGGTTGAGGTTTTCATGGCCCATATACAAAATGGGCTAGCCCGGCTTGGCCCATATTTTCTTAGCCCATAAGGGCTTGGGTTGGGCTAGGCCGGGCCAACCCTTATTGACAACTCTACTCACAAGGCCATACATTGGCCATCAAGCAGCTTCGAATCTTACAAATACAAATGGCACATCGTGCCTAGCATGCTTTGCAAACTAACCCAAATCCAAAGGTGGAGGGCCTAGATAGACTCAGTGAAATGACACATTAGAACGGAAACCTATTGGATGCCCATTATGTGTCCATCCAAACAACGACACTAGCCACATAATCTTGCAACTTCACTTATTTGCACATGGTACAATAAAAGGGTGAATCATCTAATACTCAATAAAGGGGAATGCTAACATAACATAATAACTCACACACACACACGCACATATATATAGATATATCTAGCCGTCTGTCAATTATAATCAAACATCACCAAAATATGAAAGTGTGAGGATCATCCTAATATCCTACGTACACATCTCATCGTATTATACCTTGTCGGATCACAACTCAACAGCATATCACATTTATAATTTTCTAAACTCTATGTCACCATATCGAAGCATATCAAATTAAGGCTTAACTTTAAAGTCGTCATCAAATTAGGCTCCATAGGCTCACTCTAATAGCCGAGCATAATCACAATATTCAATATTTATAATTTGCTTACCTCAAAGCATTCCATCAAATATCAATCAAATTTCAATCATACATCTTTGATTTTAGGGGCACACAATCATCCTTATGGAGTCTTCATATTGATACATATGTTATTAAGCTTATCCTTAAAGCCGTATCCATATAAATATACATAGGCACACATTAGTTGCCAAGATATTATAACTGCTCAAATCATTTTCATCTAAGCTTATTCGAGGCTATGTCACATCATTCATAAATCATATCACAATCTTTGAGTGGTCCTCCTTGGACGTAGTCAAATCACACTCAGGACAAAGCTGCTAATGGAGAAATAAATCACACGTGAGCCAAAGCAACGAGGGGATAATCAAATTATGCACATACCGAAGCAACAATCAAAGAATAAAATCATCGTCCCGAGTAATCTCTCAACGGACGGCAGCACTTAGAGTATTCTCAAATGAGTGACATCATACACATAATCATCATCCGAAATAGTCTCTTAACAGATGGCATCACCCGAAGTAATCTCAATGGATGGCATCAAAGCACAACAGGTGAGAATCACCGGCGAGACTAACACCATTGTCCTTACTTACTACCATCTTTGTAGGCACATACATAGTCACAAGGGATAAACTCCACTTAACCTCAAATTAAATGAATGTCCAAAATTCACACATCAGATGAAACATCATCAAATTCCTAGGCCATCATTGCCCTTATAATTCATGAGTCATAATTCACATCTCTAATCAGGATCCCTAGCCTCATAGATGTAAATAACTTACATCAAAGATTCATGGCTTAGTTGCCTCACATATTTAGGCAGTTTCGCCTCATAATTCTCAAACAAAGCCATCATGCCTTCCACAATTCCATAAATCCACATAAAACCACATATCATATTTGATGAGCTTCAATCACTTCTAAGCTCGGTATGATTTTAAGTGCCCTTAATCTCTATTGTATAAATGTTCATAATCCATTAAGGGGTCAATTGTTTAGGGTAATCTCCCCTTAAACATTCACCATAGTCACTAGACTTCATAGTCCAAGCTCACATAGCATAGGCCACCATGTGGCTTGTGTTAAGGCACATAACACAACACATGCAATTCACACATACATATCTTTAGCCTAAGCACATTCATCTAGGCAATTATATATACCTATATATATTCATTATTCTCTGGCCTAGGCATACTCATATAGGCATTCACACACACAAGCATATATATTTAGTTCTCTAGCTTAGGCATACTCATCTATGCATGAACATAACAACTCAATGTACCATGGCAGCACATATCATCATGCATAATGCATAACATGCATTTTCAAAGAGAAACCCCACTCACAATGACAAATTGAAGATGCCCCACAACCAAGCTTCAGTCTTTAGCCTCCAACCATATTTCAACTCACAAATGTGCCCAAATTGCTCAATCTTCCTTAAAACATCAAAACATCACAAAACTAATTAAATCCTAGCTTTCAAAAAATGCTAACTTTTCTAAAAATGACTAAATCCTTAGCAATCCAACATATAATGTCAAGCCCAGCTATCATGTTACACATGAGACTGATAGAGTGATTGTATATTTGAACAGCCCTGGAAGAATATTTAAAAGTCGGTATTGTGCTTAGAAGTACAAGTAAGTCGATTTACACCTCGAACTAATTAAAATAGGGATTTTAAGGTGAAATTGAGAGTTTCATAGTCCAGGGATGACTCAAAATGGTAATTCGGAGTTCGAGGATCAATTTGGAGTCAAACCGGAATTTTCACTATCTATGGGCAAAATTGTCATTTGCCACTTGGGAACAAAATGAAAATTTTAGAAAAAAAATTTTTGGCCTCATTTGACTTATTGGAGTATTATTTGAGGTTTAAAAGTAAAAAAAATTTAATTTCGGTATAATTTGGAGTATAGGGACGAAATGGTAATTTTACCACCCTAGGGGCAAATCGGCAAATTTCAACCCTGACACTTGTCAAGACCAAGGGATTTTATTCATCATGGAAATGGATAAACATGAGAAATGTGTGGTGGAGAATTAAAGAATTAAAAGTCAAATATTTAAAATTTGAACCAATAAGGAAATGTCATGTGTCCTGTTTTTATTATTTTATTGTTTCTTTATAAAAAGGCATAAAAATCAGCCCATTTCTTTCATATGGCCGGCCAAACCAAGAGCAAAGAAGAACAAAGGGAGAAAAGAAAAACAAAAACCCTAGGTAGAGAAATTCAAGGGAAAATTAGTGAAAATTCAAGGAAACAAGTGACAAAAGGTAAAATTTCTTGATTTTGACTTGTGATCTACCTTTTCCACGCATTTCTCCTCATTTTCCATGGTTAAATTACATGTTTTCATGATGAATTCATGGCTGGTTGGAATGGGTATGGAGAGAGAATGATGTTAGATTCATTTGATTCTAAGTTATGTTAGTGTTTTTAGTTAGTTAAGCATGTTTAGAAACAAAACAACAAGAAAAGAATCCATTTTTCCCATGAACGTTCAATGGTCGAACCCTATGTGAAGTGTAGAAGTAATGAATTGATTTTGTGATCAAGTGAATTGGTTGAAAAATTGATGAAATGATGATTTATGGTGAGAAAATGGAATGGGAAAATTTTTAGTGATAGTGCACCACAATGGCCAAAATTTTCAAGAAGAATTGTGAGGGTTGTTTGGCTGAATTTTAAATTATTGGAATTGTATTTAGTGAATTGAAATATTAGAAATGAAATGGAGTAATTTGGAGCCAAATCGGACACAATTGTCATTTAATCGGGTAATAGGCCGAATTAGGTCAGCACCGTAGTTAAGCGGTAGTCGGATAAGTTGCATATCATATCATGCATATACACCGAGTTTAAATTGATTTTATAATGGTCAAGCATTGATGAGGTGAATTATGTATTGTACATTGTGGATAGGTGGTGAGTAAATACACTGGTAAAACTACAGAGATTGTACTTGGAGACTGAGATTAGGAGTACATAGACTCTTAGAACTGTGAGTAAACTTATTATCGTCTTAATTATCTAGAGTAGTTTTTGTGTGATTTTATGGAAAATGGGTTTAAATAGTAAATTGTTATGTTTTAGGAGAAATTGTGATATTATAAAATGATTTTATAAATTTTCTGGAAACTTGAATACTAGTTTTGAAAATAGAGTAATTGGAGACTGTCTGCTTGTGTTGTAAATTTATGATTTTAAATTGAATGGCTTATGACAATTTATGAGCATGAATGGCTAAACTGATTTTTGGTGTTAGAATTATTTGTATTGTGTATTCACCCTTGAAAGGCTAGGTTGCGATAAATTGCCATGTCATGCAGAAAAAGATTTTAAAAATCAAGCGGTAGATAAAATAATCCATAGTCACTGCAGTGGTGGGGGTTTTTGTGGACTGCCTATGAGAGGGGCAGGGTAACCCAATTATATATTTACCTCCGGGGGGAGATGTTGGATGAAGTATCTCCTAAGGTAAAGATTTGAGTACACTTCACGTGGACCACCACGTGAGAGTGAGACTCAGCCAACACCAAGGCATGGCTAAAATTTCAGATGTAAAGACATGTAACAGCCTTGCCGGACTCAGTTGGGATAACCCTCGATCAAGGTTTCCCTGATAACTGAGTATGAGAATGATTTTTGGCACGAGCCAAGCTTTCCAGGAAATCATAAGCCTATTTGTTTATTTGGTTGAAATGAGTTGAAAGGTAATGAAATTACAGTACGAAGACTTATTTTAATTTGTCTTTATTTACTCGCCTTTAGATAATTTAGATGGTGTCTGTTTACTCATTGGGATTTTATAATCTCACCACCCTCATTTCCTCACATTTCAGGCTCGGGGAATTCCATAGTTAGTTGACTTTGACAAGGATCTTCATTTGGACTTGAATCGGCAAAAGTTGTAGGTTTTCAGCTTTCGATACTTTTTGGTTAGATGTGGGCCCACGTGTCACTGTAAAAGTAATTTTATGCTTTGGTTATTTGCTTTATAGTATATATGAATATAATTAACTTTTACACTATAAGAATTATTTACCGATAGCTTTATAAAAAATTATTTTACAAGAAAATAGTTTATTTCATTGAATATTTTTATTATATTCAAATGGTCAAATTTTCACTTCAAATGAACGTTTTAGATACTTAATTTGTTTTTAAATCACTAAATATATATTTTATGCTTACTTACTACATTTTTAGCAAGTTTTGAGATTTTCGACGAAAAATGATGAAAATGCCCCTGTGTGCCAGAGAACATTATGTTATGTTCTGATTTGAAAATGACTCGTAATCCTTCGAATTACGATATTTGATAACTATTGCTCACCGGGGAAGTGCCAAAGCTGATTCGAGAGCCTTGCGAGATTTCGATCGGCATTCGGGGTGAAGAATGTCTGTCGAGGCTTCGCAGCGGTTGTCACAAGCCCGATAGGGAGTTTCGGGTCGTGACATATAAGCTCAAATCCTTCAATAACAAGCTAAACCCATACCTTAGAAGTTGGATTGCACAAATCTTAACTCCAAATTCTAGCCAAATTGGGAGAGATTTACGTAAGCTGGAGAAATTGGATTTCTTATAATCTAACTAATTAAATTGAAAAATAATCAATAAAATCATTTAATATTACCTCAATAACATTTCCCCAAGCTCGAATTAGCTCAAAATCGCTCCAAAAATCCATCTGGGGCTTAGGGTTTTAAGAGGTTAGAGAAAGAAAACCAAATCATCAAAACCAAGTCTTTTTCTCTTTTTCTTTTTTTTGGAAGTGAAAATCTTTACCTTTGGCATTTTGAATCCAAGAATTGTTGATGGAGTTTGAAGGTTTTTGAGGGTGTGAAGTTTGAGAGAAATTGGTGGGAAAACAAAGGAATAGGTGAGAAATGAAGGATTTTTCGGGTTTTAGTGATTTTAAGCTCGTTTAAGGCTAACTGAGCAACTTAAGATCAACTATAAAGAGTCTGTAATCGATCCTAGACTAGAAAGTTTTATGATACACCCATTTTCCCTTCATAGGATTGACTATGGAGGGTCTATAGTCGATCTTAGACCAGAATGTCTATTTTTTACTCAATTTCCCTTCACAAGATTGACTATGAAGGGTCTATAGTTGATCTTAGACCAAAAGGTTTGCATTTCTCCCATTTTTCCTTCATAAGATCAACTATGGAGGGCCTATAGTCTATCTTAGACCAAAATGCATGACTTCCCCTGCTTTTTACTTCACAGGATCGACCCTCTATGCATTAAGATGGACTTCTTAGGTCCAGATTTGTAAAAATCGTTGTTTTTAAAGTCTGAACCCATTCTAAATCTCTTCCACAACCTCCAACAATTCATATATGACTCAAATCTTTTACTTAAATACTTAAACATAAGATTAAAACTCCAATCTAAGCATCAACCTTTGGATTCCTCAAATATGTTCATAAAATTTTTGCTTAAGTATCATAAAGCATGCTTCCTACACTTAACACATCCACATATCATCAAAGAAGTCTCCCAATATACAACAAATTTTAAGATTATTCTCTTTGCACATAATAATTCATATACATACTCCACAAGCATACACATTGGGGTTCAAATTTACTCTTCAATAACTTAGCCTCTATCACGTATAGGCTATGTCAAAATTAAGGGTGTTACAAGTGCCATGGGTTGTGAAAGAAATTGGAGCACTTTTGATTATGTACATTCCAAGAAAAGGAATCGTTTGGAGCAACAAAGACTAAATGTTCTTATCTTTGTCAAGTATAATATTCAACTTGAACTAAGACAATCCAAGAGAATAAAAAAATGTGAAACATATAATCCAATTTGTTTTTCTAACATGGAATCGAATAATGAATGGATAACTGAAATGGAGGATCCTTGTTTGCCCCAAGAAAATTCATGGATGGAATGTTTTGAGGATGAAGGATTAAGTCTAGCAAAAAAAGAAAGCATGGTATGTATTCCAAAATCCATTAATATATATATATATACAACTTTAATTTTTTTATTACATTTTAGATTAAAAGTGGATAGTTTTATATTTTTATTCAATTTTAAATGTAGGTTCAAGGAACTTGCAATTTGATGCCAAGAGAAAAAGCAAAATTATTTTGCAAAATGAAGATATTCAATCAATTGGTGAAGAGGAAGAAAACTTGCAAGATAAAAAGGAAGAAGATATGGTTGTGCTAAAAGAATATGAAGGCAGTCATGATGATAATGACTTGGAGCTTGAAGATGATGATAATGACTTGGAGCTTGAAGATGTTGATAATGATCTAGCGTTTGGTGATGAATGATGATAATCAATAGTATTGATGAGTCAAGAGTGTCATGGAGCCTTTTGATTATTAATGTTTGAAACTTTTGATATTTTTTAGAACTAAAGAAATAAAGAGTAAATTGGTGGTACAATTTCAAGTTTAGAGTTGTACTTGTCAAAAGCAAAAATCGTCATACACCATGTTTTTGTATATTGGTACAAATACAATGCAAGATTTGAAAATGTCAAATTTTGATTGACTTTTTGTTAGTAAATTAACATGAAAAATGTATGTCTTATTGAAAAGTATATATTATTGAGGAGTATGTCGAAAGTTTGTAATTATATTTTCAATTTATGCAATATAATATTTTATCTTATTAATAAATATACCATTTTTATTTTTTTCTTTATTTTATATGTATACATATTATTTATAATTAATTTTAAAATTGTGTACTGCATCTTATGATACAATACGATAGTCAGTACTCAGTACTTAAAAATAGAATTTCGATACACAATATGTATCTCGATTTAAAAACTATGGCGCAACGTTATTATCATCTGAACTTTTTGTGCCTTTTTCATCTTTTCTCTCTGGCTACAAGATTTTACAAATCTGCTTTATGTGACCATCTTTGCCACAATGGTAGCAGTTCACTATATTCTTGGACTCTGATTTGTTCTTGGACTTACTACGACTTCTAAAGTATTTGCCCCTATTCTTTGTGATCAATGCTTAACTAGTTCCAGAGTCCATATCTTTTCGCTTTCTTCTTCATTAAACATATTATACTTTGTAATCCCTAAAGTCAACTCACCAGTTGAAGTCTAATTATTAACAATCACAACCATTGTTGATTCACTCCCGACTATCTGTCAAAGAACTTAAAATAAACAATGCTTGCAATTCATCATCTAAGATTCACCAAAACTTGAAAAATCTCTTAAATGTCAGCTACTAATTATCCCTCCATGTATTTCAAATTAACAAGCTTTTTAATCACAAAAACTTTCTTTTGGGCAATTTTCCTCTCATACAATGTAGCTAACTTTATTCAAACACTATGGGCATTTATTTCCTTTGCTACATAACACTAATATCAACCTATTCTCTATGTTGCCAACGTCTTTCTACTTAAAATTTTCCAATCATCATCAAGCATATCCTTTGGCTTAGCGAAATTACCCAATACCATATCAAATAATTGTTGCAATGTAAATGATCATCCATCATTGGTTTCCAAATTGAGTAATTTGAGGTTGTTAATTTTATCATGGAACCCAAATCACCTTCCATGATTTAAAGCACTAACTTGCTCTGATACTAATTATTGACCTTCAACAACAAATATAAACTCAACTTCACTATACAGAAAAAGATCAAATAGCAAAATTAAGCCAACAAGCATTACAATATGATATATACATATATATATAGAAAAAATAGAAAAAAAAAGGTAAAATACTCTTACACCCTTAAGTTTTAATCAAAATTTCAAGCAAGTTCATTAGTTTTCAAATAGACATTCTGCACAAAAGGTGTAAACACCGTTAACAGAGATTATGAAAAAATTAAAATACCTTTTTTTCTTTATTAATTTAAAAAATTATTATATTTTTTAAAAAAAAATTAAGGGAACACCAATTAGTACTCCCCATCTCCCTAAGAAAGAAGAGCATCGACCGATGCTCCAAAGCGATGGAAGCATCAATCGATGCTCCCCAAAGGAAGGGAGCACTGATTAGGGAGGGAAGCATCAACAACATTTTTGGAAGTTTTGCTGGTTCTAGGTCCGATGATTTCCACCAATATTGACAAATGAGAAGGAAAGAGCAACACAAGCTTGATAAAATGGATGTTGACTGCTAGAAAAAGAAGGAAATAACTAAGTTTAACATGAGGAAAGAAGAAAAAATGAAAGTTGTTAAGGAACAGACAACAAAGAAGTGCGTGAAATGCCAAAAGAAAAAGCAAAAGGAAAAAAAAAAGATGAAATTGAGTCTTGAGGGAAAAAGAATAAGAAAAAAGAATCTTCCGATGATGTAGGGGACTTTGACAATGATGAAGAAGCAACACGATGAACAAAAATTTACTAGAATTTAATGCTCTGACCTTGGTTCATGTTGGTCTTGTGAACTTGGCTTCAATTAAAAAGAACTAGATATAACTGTAATGAGATATTGTGGTTCAGTTATTCTTATTTTTACTAAGTTAATCTTCCTTGTTTACATACTTGTGAGTACTAAAAGCATGAGGCTTGGGGGAAATGGAAATGGTAGTCCAAAAAAAAAGGTTTGAAATATTTGATTTCTTATGAAATAAATTTTGCTTATCCTGACTAACAGATTGAATGCCTTCACCATTCCCAGATGTTGTTTACCACAAAAAACATATTAAATGAGTTCATTGAAAGCATGTTGTAGACTTTGAAATCTTTGTTGGCTTACGATTGTATTTACTAACAATATGTATTGCATTTCTAGATTTGTTTAAAAAAAAAAAAGAATAAAGCTTGTGGATGATCAAAGTAGAAGTAGAAGTGCTTTTCATAGCCGAGTTTATGGTCAGAGCCAAAGTCCTATTTGGTTTGCAATACCAGTAGAGTGGGAGGGCATGCCATTTTATATGCAGTTATCAATTTAATGTTGCTTTTCGGCATTATTGCTGTATCAGAAATAATCAACACCACATCTGTCATGACCCGGAACTCCCCATCGGGCCCGTGACAACCGCCGCGAGGCCTCGACAAACATTCTTCACCCCGAATGTCGATCGAAACCTCACAAGGCTCTCGTATCAGCTTTCGTACTTCCCCGGTGAGCAATAGTTATCAAATATCAAAATTCGAAGGATTACAAATCATTTCCAAATCAGAACATAACATATTGTTTTTTGGCTCACATGGGCATTTTCGTCATTTTTGTCAAAAATCTCGAAACTTGCTAAAAATGTAGTAGGTAAGCATAAAATATATATTTAATGATTTAAAAAACAAATTAAGTATCTAAAACGTTCATTTGAAGTGAAAATTTGACCATTTGAATATAATAAAAATATTCAATAAAATAAACTATTTTCTTGTAAAATAATTTTCATAAAACTATCTGTACATAATTCTTATAGCGTAAAAGTTAATTATATTCATATATACTATAAAGCAAATAACCAAAGTATAAAATTTCTTTTAAAGTGACATGTGGGCCTACATCTAACCAAAATGCATCGAAAGCTAGAAACCTACAGCTTTTATCGATTCGAGTCCAAATGAAGGTCCTTGTCAAAGTCAACTAACTATGGAATTCCCCGAGCCTGAAATGTGAGGAAATGAGGGTGGTAAGATTATAAAATCCTAGTGAGTAAACAGATACCATCTAAACTATCTAAAGTCGAGTAAATGGAGACAATTGAAATAAGTCATCATACTGTAATTTCATTACCTTTCCACTCATTTCAACCAAATAAAATCAATCCATATAAATCGAGTAATCAACTTGGCTTATGAATTTCTTAAAATTTTGGCTCGTGCCAAAACTCATACTCGGTGATACCTTGCGCAGGGCATCCAACTGAATCCACCAAGGCTGTTAAAATTTTTGTATATACTTAAAATATATTTTTAGCTTGAGAAAAATACAGTCGTTTCTTGGCGTTAGCTGAGTTCCCCTTCATGTGATGGTTTGGCGTGAAGTGAACCCTAAGCTTTACCCCAAGAGATACCCTACGCGCCTCTCCGTTCGAGGTAAGAATATAATGGAGTTTACAGTGCCCCTCTAATAGGCTAGTCCACGGAACCCCCTCTGCAATGAATAATTAATATATACTCCACCAATCAATAAAATTCATTCTAGCATGACATGGCAATTTATCGCAACCTAGCCTTTCAAGGCTGAATACTCAGTACAAATAATTCTAACACCAAAATCAGTTTAGTCATTCATGCTCAAATATTGTCATAAGCCATTCAATTTAAAACCATAAATTTACAACACAAGCAGGCAGTCTCCAATTACTCTATTTTCAAAATCAGTATTCGATTTTTCAAAAAATTTATAAAATCACAATTTCTCTTAAAACATAGCAATTTAGCATTTAAACCCATTTTCCATAAAAACTACACAGTTGTATAAAAACTACTATAGATAATCAAGACGATAATAAGTTCACTCACAGTTTTAGGAGTCGATGTACTCCTAATCCCAGTCTCCAAGCACAATCTCTGTACTTTTACTAGTGTAATTTGCTCACCACCTATCCACAATGTACAATACATAATTCACCACATTAATGCTTGACCATTATAAAATCAATTCAGGCTCGGTAAATATGCATGATATGATATACAACTTATCCGACTATCGCTTAAATGCGATGCTGACCTAATTCGACCTATTATCTCTAATTTAACTCCAAATCAATTCTTCTCACTTTCTACACTCCAATTATACTTAAATTAACTTAGTGATTGTGAATGAGATTCAATTTATCAATCCTGATAGCAAATTACGAAAATACCCCTAATGGGTAAAAATTCATATTTTTGCTCCAAAAATTCTCATTATTTTTCTAGGCTCATAATTCATCATTATTCATCATAATTCCTCAAATAAACATCAAGATCATCAGCCAATATTCCCCTAGAAAATTCAGCCAATAATGGTAATGGAGGAAAATAAATTCTTTTCTTATTGTTTTATTCCTAAATATGCTAAACTAACTAAAAACACTAACATAACTTAAAATCAAATTAATCTAACAACTTTCTCTCTCCTAACCCATTTTGATCAGCCATCAATTCATCATGAAAACATGTAATTTAATCATGGAAAATAAGGAGCAATGCTTGGCAATAAGAAAACTCAAGCTTAATAGAAAAATCTCACCTTTTTCACTTAATTTCCTTGAAAATTCACACTTTTTCTTTGATTTTCTCTCTCTAGGGTTTTGTTTTTGTTTTCTCTCTCTTCTTGCTGGTTTGGCCGGCCATGGGGTGGAAGATGGGCTGATTTTTGTGCCTTTTAAAAAGGAAAATAATAAATTAATAAAGGCATGACACATGGCATCATGTCATTGGCTCTTTTTTAAAACTTTAAAAATTTTAATCCTTTTTATCTCCACCACACAATTAGTCAACGGTCAAAATGAGGATAAGGGATGACCATGTGCTGGAAAAATGTCCTGGTGATGAAAAATTACTGTTTTGCCCCTATGGTGGTAAAATTACCATTTTACCCCTATACTCCAAATTATACAGAAATTAAAATTTTTTTCACTTCTAAACCTCAAATCATACTCCAATAAGTCAAATGGGGCCAAAAAATCTTTTCTAAAAATTTCCATTTCGTCCCCAGGTACAAATGACCATTTTACCCCTAGATAGTGAAAATTTCGATTTGACTCCAAATTGATCCTCGAACTCCGAATCACCATATTAAACCATTCTGGGACTTTAAAATTCTTAATTTCATCCTAAATTCTCTATTTGATCTAGTTCGAGGCTTAAATCAACTTTGTTATACCTCTAAGTACAATACTGACTTTTGTAAATTTTTTCGAGACTCTCCTAGCATGCAAACATACTATCCTTCACATGTATGTCATGACAAATATTTTTATAGAGTCGGGCTTGTCATCTTCTCCCCCACTTGGATCAACCATATGATCCTTCTTCATGACTGATTTCGACATCCGACTAAATATTAATATTTTAATATTATTTTATTCTAAAAATTTTATCTTGTCTCCTTGGTACTCAAAATACCTTATTATGCCTCACTTGACTTTCGAATCGCTTTTTCTCACTTTTAAACATTTTAATTGACCTCAATTTGCATCCGATCAACTTTATTTATCATCATATCAAAGTATAGAGTATTTCAACATCAAATAGTCAACAGCACATCACCTTAATTAATGCCACGTCAACTTGGTCAAAATGTCATGTCAACACATTTAACAGTGAAATTTAACAATATTAAAGTTAGAAATTGAAATTGACAAAATAATAAAGTACAAGGATCCAATTTATACAAATTATTGTACAAAGACTAAATTCATATTTTTTATATAGTGCATGAACTAATTGCATAATTTAACTAATTTTTAATTACCCAATAAATCAAAAACAATCTGCTACAAATAATAATACAAAAACTACTGTTGAAACTCCTTGAATAGGATGATGTGGCAAAAAAGATGAAAAGAAATTGTCCTAATATCAAAAGGGTGACTATCATTTACCTCCAAGGCTAGACTCGAGTTTCGCTTTTAACAAGTTTTTTTTATTAAAATGTTAAGGGTTCATATTTATTGTCACTAGAAAAAGGCCAGTGCAATGCTGCAAGGCCCAACTAACTTAAAGTGAAGGAAAGATCAAAGATACAAAGACAGCTAAAAAACAATGAAGGGTCAAGTATTAAGGAACATAAATCTAAAAAGTCCAAAATCAACCCAGAACTCCCTATAAACCTCAATTCAACCCAAATTAAGTCACCATGTGTCAAATAATTAGGTTATATAGGTGTCAACCAATTAACCTATTTGGAGACAACTTTTAATATATATAGATAGGCAAAAAACAAAATCTATCCTGTCATCATGATTTGATCATGGATAATTAGTGATTTTTGAGTAAGGGTGAGTAAAATCATTTCAAGCCAAAAAAATTGATTGAATTGAATTAAATTGATTTAGATCAACTCGATTCGATTACAACAGTTATCAGTGAGTTTGATTTCTAAAGTTTGATTATTTTGGTCAATTTGGTTCGATTTTAGATAGATAAATTTTTTAATCAAACTGATCGAAAAATCGAATTTGAATTAATATAAATTTAAATTATTATATGTATATATATATTAACATATTATATTCTTTAAATATAAATCTATTAAAAATGTTATTAAAATTTGTTTGAGTTAGATCTTTCAAAATCAATTGAAATAATTTGATATTTGATCGATTCAATTAGCTATAAAAGTTCATTGGATTTGATTTTTGAAAAAAATTAAATTAAATTCTTTTATTTTCAAAATTGTTAACATAGAACTGACCGAACTATTTACACATTTTATTTTTAAGTAAAGATAGTCGTCATAGTCATACAAAAAAAGTATGCAATTGCAACTCCTGAACAGAATTTGGTCTAAGCACGAAATTACTCCCCAATCTCAAGGAATGGGGTATTCCTCATCTAGAGTCCAAGGCAAGACCCAAAACCGGCTTCCGCGAAGATTGACAAGTGAAAACCCAAAGTCTCAACCATTGATTTCCGGTTCTACCCTTGAATCCGTTGCCGCGCGAGCTCGCGCAACTGGACGTGCCCGTCGGGCGCATGCGCCAGCCCCATCTCTCACAGCTTAAAATTCCACTTTTACCCCTGACCTTTTTTTTTTGCTTAAGGGAATACACAACTGCCCAGTTTCCTTTGTTTCTCCGATTGCTTTCTCTTTTTCTAGTTTTTCATCTGAGTTCACTTCACTGCTTCGTTTTCCTCAATTTCTACCCAAAGACAAACCCTTAAAAACCCTGACGTTCCCACATGATACTTTCTATGAATTTCGTTCCTAAACCCTGAAATTCTCCTTTCTTCTTCTCACTTATAGAAAGAAACCCCAAATCCCCATATTCTTCTCAATTCTTCATGAGTTCGAACTCTTATTTTCCTTTTGATTTCTCCTGTTTTTTTTTCTTTTCAAATCAGAAAATCTTCACAGTTCCATCAAATGAAAAAATTAGTATAATTTATTTCATTTAAGGACAGAAACCCTAAACTTTTTTTTTTTATGGAGTCGAATCCGTTGATTTTCGACATCAGCTCCGACGACGATGAGGCGACGTCGGCTTGGGAGGATCCGAAAGCGGACGACTACGATTGGCTATCGGAAGTTCTGGAAGCTGTTGATAAGGGATTCGACGAATCTGATGAGGTCGTGGTTGTCGGGGAGGTCAACCCTAAGAAGTCAAAGTCGTGTAACTCGACGGTCAGGAAGGTCGTCGATGACGATGATGATGATTGCGTCGTTTTGGAAGGTGACCCGGATAAGGCGTTGTCCGATATTAACGATCCCCAAGAGGATTCCGATGAATTGCTTATTGTCGGCCAAAAAGGACAGGTAATTATTATTTTTTTATCACTTTTTTTGGTAATCTTTTTAACTTCTTTTGTTGTAATTTTTTTTGTCTTTTTTGTCATTGAATCAGTTGATGTGTTTTATTTATTTATTTTTTTAATGTTTTTAGCTCCAGCATTCTTGAATGTTCACGTAGTTTAGAGTTATCATATGCATTTACTCGCTCTTTCAACCTGCTAAAGGACTTTCGTCATGAGTTCATTGTTGTGCCGTAAGTGCCAACATGAATGGCAAAGTGAGGACTGGGCCTTTGCAAAACTATTATCATCTGGTGCAGTGAGAAAATGTGCCTTAGTCCTTCCCTCTTGCAAGAACTAGATCACTAGTTTTTGGAGAAAGAGGAGATATGAAGATAGCTCGTTTTTCCTAATAGCAAATATTACAGGGCTGAAGTTGCCGCAAGAGAATAACTGCTTTGAGAACCAAAAAGAAACACTGTCTTTGTGCTCAGGTGATCTTAGGTGCATGGTATATCTGTTTTATTGATATCAACATAGAGCAAATGGTTTATCTTGCTGCTGAAATCTCAAAAAATTGGAAGGATTAATGAGGCTCAGAATTTTCTATCGTGGGATATCTGGGCTGAGTGATCTTAGGGTCATTTACGTGCTGGCTGCATAACTTTTGATGGTGAACTTACTTTTTTTTCTTCTTGCTTTACATATTCAAGTCTGTTATCTCATGAGCACCAATTTCTGATAGCTCTTATTTTTCCATTTGATCTGGTTGCAGATTGCTTGCAGAGATTTCCCCCATCCACGGCATGATTGTGCTAAATTTCCTTTCAGTTCAACCTCACATGAACAGCACTGTGAACTGGTAAATTTTTCTTTTTTAGAGAACTTTTGAGATGGTTGATTGCTGCTCTATTGCAGAGTTGGGTGCTCTTAAATTTAGTGTGTCCTCTTGAAATGCAGTGCCATTGCTTTGTTTGCGACATGCGTGCGCCATGTAGTTATTGGTACTCAGGTATTTCTAAAAGTGATCATTGTCATGCCACTGATAAAGAGGAGATGTGGAAGACTCTGCGGAAGAATTTCAGGCTTGGTAGAAATGTTCCCGTGCCAGTTTCAGTTTCAAAGGCTGCTGTCACATCTCACCCCACAGCAGTGCCCCAGCTTAACCAAGCTTCGCGTCATGACATTATTAGGTTGACATCGCAAAGTCAAGTTTCTAGGCTGACTTCAACTCGAGCTGCTGGGAACTGCATACCACAAAATCATGTCCCAAGGCCATCTATAATTCGCTCTTGTTCTTCCTCCACCAGATATGGGAACCCATATAACCCAAGTGTGGGTAGCCGACATGCTTTAAATAAAAACACAATGCAGTCACGTTCAGTTTCACAGCAGTTGCTAGGTGTGCATAATACTGTTATTCGAAGGGATCGAGGTATTAAGCTTAGTAACTTGGGTTCCCAATTTGTCTCTTCCAACACAATGTCCAAAAGACTTGACACTGGAATCACCTCAGCAATGAACCGAACTGCGTATGTTCCATCAGAAAACATTACTTCTGCTCATGGATCACATTATCAACAAAACCCTGCTTCAGTTACAACATCAAATGATGGGAATCCCATTGGCTGGTCTAATGTTTGTTCTGGCTCAAATTTGGGAGCATATACACATCAGAGCTCCTCGCAGCCTAGCATGGATAGTGTCTTTACAAACTCAGCACCCTCCCAATCCTCACTATATAGTCAGTTTGTTCCCCAGTCAAATGAACACCACGATGCCAATCAGCTTCAGAATCTAAATCAACCTGCCACAAATTATGGTTTTTCAGATTTTGACTTCAATTGGGTCAACAACATCAGCCAGAGCAATCAAAAATCTTCTGTTGATCACTTGCAGCTTCAAACAACAGGGCCCACAAATGAGGAAGAAATATTCAAGGAGGTAAATGAGAGAGATAAATCATATTACGAGCTTGATAGCTTATTTTTTGATAACCAGTCCATTCCTGAAGGTTCTGTAACTGCAGAACTTAATGCACCGTCCCCTGAACATATATCTTTTGATACTGGTATGCTCTTCTTTGATATTGACACCTCTTGGGATCAGCTAACTCGTGCATAGCCAATTAGGCACCGATTGTGCAGTCTAAAGAATTAAATCTGGTCCTTGAAAGAGAAGTGAAAGATAGGTTTATGTTACTAAGGTTAGGTTTTCGGAACTGTATCATAGAAGCTATGACAGTGTACAATTGTATAAAAAGCGGCAGGGGTTGAATGATGATGTACAGAAGCGGGTTGTTGTTCCCCAGTTTCGATATTTATGAATCAAGATAGTATCAAATTATTGCAGATGGTTGGCGTTCGAAGATTTCCTATATATTTGATAAAAAAAATGTATTGGATCTCAAAAGATTTCCATGCCCTTCATGTTGTTTTTTCGACATGAGGCTGTTTTGATCTTATAATATTTTTCAGAAACTTGCAGCTCTGGCAATTCAATTGATGCTTTGTGCAGTCCAGGTCAACATCCTAGAGAATTCTACTGCATGCAAGTTACAACGTCCATGCTAAGGACAGTCATTATATTATTTTTATTTTTTTGAATTTGGAGAAGGGGATTCTATCTTATCTTTTAAGTATGGATTAGGTGATGTTATATTTTTTCATGCTTTCATAATTTAAAATACATAATTGTTTATAAATTACAAAATTTATATCTCAAGATGTAATTAATATATTTTTTAACTTTTTAAATATTTATATTTTATTATATAACTTCAAGCATATTATTATTTGTGTTATAAAACATATATATTAATGTTTGCCAAATTCTTTGAACAATAACATCGTGATTATGAAATAAAAGTGTCATGAAAAATATTATACTAATAATGAAATTATTTCATCATTAAATTTTGTTTCAATAAATATTCAAACATTTGATTCATTGACGGAAGTATAATCTCTTGTTTAAAAAGTAGAATTTGAATCCCCTTTCCTCTAAATAAAAAAAAAAAATTGTTTCAATAATTAATAACAAATATCATCATTTGTAACATTCTTTATTTATATTTATTTAGAAGATTATGTATAAACCTTTGTAGATTAGTAATTAACAGTAACAGATATTATTTTTTTTATAAATTTTAATGTATTCATTAATTTTTTGCCCATGATATTTTATTTATTCAATTACATAATAATTTTTTTAAGTTAATTACATAATCATTTTTACTATCTCTTGCCTTTCTCTTTTCTTCTTTTTTATATATATTATAAATAATGAAAAATATTTAAAATATAATAGTAATAATATGACGTTTTTCAATTAACATATATTAGATATAAATTATAGATTATGAAAATCTATAATATATATAAAAGTAAGATAATTGATTGGTTCAATTGATTGACACCTGTCATTCTCAATTGAATGATTTTTTTTATATACCTTATGTCAAAATTATGTTGTTTTTAACATTGAAGGGTTTTTTGTTTTTACTTTTATTTATTTCAACAAAAAATTCTTAAAAACAATAATTTCTAACTTTTAATATTTAGAGGATAGATTCATTTAATATTTATCAATTGTAATTTAATATTATTTTTTGTCTATATCTTTTTATTCGGCATGAATCTAAAGCCATAGTATTTAGATATTTCTTTTATACATGAATGTTTAAATTCTAATAAATATCCATCAAATTCATTGAACAAAATAAAAAAGTCAAGAAGGTTTACTCATTTCTCAATATACATAGCACACAGTCATCATTAAATAAACAAATCAATTGAATTTGACAACTTTTAACCAATCATTTTATATATAAAAGATAGATACTAGTAGAAATTAATAACTATTTTATATTGATTTCTCAATATAAATAGCACACAGTCATCATTGAATAAACAAATCAATTAAATTTGACAACCTTTAACCATTCATTTTATATATAAAAGACAGATACTACTATAAATTCGTAATTATTTTATATTGATAGGAACTTTACATTATATTGTTACTTTATATTTTACAACTATATATCTTAATCTATAAATAGTATAAGTTATATACTCTCTCATTTTTTTAATATTTTATTATACATCTAACAATTTTTTAGAGGATTATTATAACTATATATGTAGGTGCAAGTTTTCAGTAATTGAAACTAGAGCAAATAACTATCTTCAATTAATACCAGTTTATTTTTTTCTCTACCAACAAGAACCATACATTCATGCAATTCAAAGAAATGGAATCAAATGTATACGGCAAAAAGAAGAGCAAACTATCACTATAGTCAGACATATCTAACAGTTGTATAATAGTTTATATTCCATTAACATTTAGTTAAGTACAAGTCATGCATCTAAAAGGTTGATATACATCATCTAACAAAAATGGAAACCTCCAAATCACAAATGTTATTCATTTTGTTTAAAAAATATATTTTTAATGAAAAAAAATCACTGGATGTTTAACAAGATTATTAACTTTTTTGGTTAAGTACTGTTTCAAAATCATATATTTAGGAACAACTTTTAGTGATTGAAACCAAAGCAAATAACTATCTTCAATTAATACAAATTTATTTTTTCCTTTACCAACAAAAATCATACATTTATCTAGTTGACTAATATAATATAACTCTTCCTACAAACCCTTTTGAAGGTATCAAATTGAAGTCCACTCTAACATAATCTATATTTCCTGTGATTTTTTCCGTAGCGTAGTTACGGAAACCATCCTAATGTATATAAAAGTAAGATAACTGATTAAGTTATTTGGTTGACACTTGTCATTTTCAATTGAATTAATTCTTTTTTTGGTATACCTTATGTCAAAACGGCTTTGTTTTTTGCATTTGAAGGGTTTTCTTTTCCTTCTTTATTTTCCAAACTTAATCGATTCGTCTTTAGCCTTTGTTTTTGCTATCTCCATTTTCTTCTTCTCATTCATTTTCTTCTAAAAGCATGGCATCTTTGCTCCTAACCATCATCTAATCCTTCGATTTCTGTAAAGCTTCCCCACGTAGGTTCTAGGTTTTACTTAAAACCTCAAAAAACCTCCACTTTGAGTCGTTTCGTTACAAAGCACCATTCCTCGACCACCACCACACTGTTGTTCAACCTCCCAACTGCGTCTACCACTGCTACTACAACACCGAGCAAGGATTTCGATTTTTCCTCCAATATCCCACCCCATAACTGCATTCCCGCCACCATAATTACTAGGTTTTTTGCACTGTCAAGGTATTAATTGATTTTTTCTTCTTAATAGATGATCTTCTTTCCGTTGCCTTTTTGACTTGGATTTAGGCACTAATATTAGACCATACGTACTATATCATATGTAGGATACAAACTTACAAAGTAATTAATACATTTGGCACCAATGGTTTCGATATTTGATTTGTTCTCTAGTAAAGATATATAATTTAGCAATCAATACCATCACGTGAATAAAATGGAATCAAGGTAAGGCTTTAGAACTAGACAAGATTTTCAGTTGGCCATATTGGCGGTGCTTTATAATCTTCAAAATACGACAAAAAGCCGTTAAAGTAGAAAGGGAAGCTGAGAAAGAAGTTAAACCTTAAGGTTAAAACCTTTTTGATTAATGAGATTAAACCTTTTTGATTGATGGGATTAAGAGCTAATAAAGAAATATATAGTAGACAATAATCTCAAGAACAATGGGTAGATTTTTTTTTTTTTTGAATGGCAGAACAATGGCTAAATTACTAAGATCAAAGTGTCATAATGATCAGTTAATAATTAGGTGATTTAAACAATGCAAGACTGAGTTTGCTGTCTCTTAGGCTTCTAAAGGCTGATTTAAAACTCCTCCAAATTGGTATCTATTATCCATAAGGCAAATAATAGAGAAATCTAGCCTTGATTACCTTTTGTGTAGAAAGGGATATAGCTTAAATAGTAGGGGCGCTTGCTTTTCTAGCAAAAAGTGCAGGGTTCGATATGTTGCATCTCCAATTCCCCGTGTAGATTCTAGGTTTTACTTAAAACCTCGAAAAAACCTCCACTTTGAGCCATTTCATTACGAAGCACCATTCCTTAACCAATACCACACTATCATTTAGCCTCCCAACTGCGTCTGCCATTACTATTGCGACACTACCGAGTGAGGATTTTGATTTTTTCTCCACCATCCTACCTCATAACGGCATTCCCGCCACCATAATTATTGGGTTTTTCTGCAATGTCAAGGTATTAATTGATTTTTTCTGCTTATTTTTAATATAGCCACAGGATGAACTGTCTCTGATATATATGCATTCTCTTGCATTTCACCGATGGTCTGAGATTCGTCTTACTTGTGATTTTTGCTCCAATGAATAAGCTTTATAATCAGGACATATTTTTTGATCATCGGATTCAAATCATAAATGAAATAAAAGGATTTTTTATTATGTCGATATTGACTTAATCGATTTTTTTTTGGATTTTTTCTTGATCTATTGCTTTCTGTTTTATTTGATCTCATTGTTTATGCACCTTATCATTTTGTTGAAGGTTTTATTAATGACATGTAGGTAGGGTTCAGTTTGCCATTTTTCTCTTATTCTTTTCCTTTGTAGTTGTAAAATTTTTTTACAAGAAACATTTAAGTTGTTATTCAGGGAGATTAGTTGTTTTCTCCTTATTTGTTTATTCATTTTTACTTATTAGAAGTAAATAAAAATCAACTTTGAAATTCTATAGTTAATATAATCATGAATTGAGCATCTAGGTGAACTTCATGCAAAGGAAAGGAATTTTATTTTATTTCTTTACCACTTTGTTTCGTCTTGATTAAGTTCATCTGATATATTTGTTCCCTATAAAATTAATGACCAAAATGTTGGTCTTGTAGCAATTCTATGGAGTAAAGGATGAACAAAGTCAAATGTTAAAGGTGATTTTTGATAATATCTTCTGTAATATTATTGGTCATTGCCTGCTCGTAGTCTTATTCCTACCCATATTTTCAGGAGAGATGTCAGTTTTTGGATTGACATGCAATGAAGTTAGATAAAAAATTAAACCAGAATAAATCAAATTTTTGTAATTTCACTTAGTGGGTATTTTGCTAATACATTGATTAATTAATTTTAGAATCCGATAGATTGTTTTTTACATGTCTTTCGATCTTCAGATTCAGATCATAAATGAAATTAAAGGATCTTTCATTACGTCAATATTGACTTAATTGAACTTTTTTTTGGATTTTTTTCTTGATCTATTACCTTATTTTTTATTTGATCTCATTGTTTATACACCCTATCATTTCGTTGAAGGTTTTGTTAATGAAATGTAGGTAGGGTTCAATTTGCCATTTTTCTCTTATTCTTTTCCTCTGTAGTTGTAAAATATTTTTACAAGAAACATTTAAGTTGTTATGTGGGGAAATCAGTTGTTTTTCCCTTATTTGTTTATTCATTTTTACTTATTAGAAGTTAATAAAAATCAGCTTTGAAAATGAATTGAGCATCTAGATGAACTTGATGCAAAGGAAAGGAATTTTATTTTATTTCTTTATTATTTTTTTCATCTTGATTAAGTCCATCTAATATATTTATTCCCCATAAAATTAATGACAAAAGTGTTGGTTCTGTAGGAATTTCATGGAGCAAAGGATGAACAAAGTCAAATGTTAAAGGTAATTTTTGATAATATCTTCTATAATATTATGGTTTATTGCCTGCTAGTAGTCCTATTCCTACCCACATTTTCTGGAGAGATGTCAATTTTTGGATTTACATGCAATGAAGCTAGATAGAAAAAGTTAAATAAGAATAAATCAAATTTTTGTAGTCTCAGTTACTGCGTATTTTGCTAATGCATTTGATAATTCTATTCTATAGAATTATTTTAGTTAAATTTTGTTATTAAATATTAGCTAAGTCCTTAATTTTTAATTTTAATTTAGTTATTTTTAGTTGTTTTTATAATTAGTTTATTTTTAAGTGAGTTATTTTAATTTTATGTTTATTTCCTTTAATTTGATTATTATTTATTAGATTTTATGTTTTTGTAGAAATAAAAAGAATTGGGCTTAATTTTGGAAAGTAAGGTGTTGAAAGACCCAAAAGTCTACTTGATTATAATTAGTTTTTATGTTTTGACTATATCTCTCGCTACAGAACTCTAAATGATGTGATTCTTAAACCATTAGAAAGTTAAGAGATAGAGCTACAACTTTCATAAAGTTCACTTTGCCCAGTTCTACTTCAAAAATAAAGAAAATCACGTCAGAAGATGACTAGGTGTATTATTGCGGGAATGGCAATTTTAAGGCTGACAATTGATATTTGGGCCTCTCATTACACTTTTAAGCCCAATTAAATCAATATGTTAACTTATAGAATTATAGGTTAAGTTTGTTAGTATAAATAGGATATTTTTAAGAGACATTAGGTTAGAAAACTTTTAGAGATTTAAGAGGCTGAAAGTTGAGGCAAAAACTTGGGAAACAAGATGCAATCAATCGTTTTGTTTTCTTTGTTAGCTTTTTTTTTTTTTTGTTACTATCAATGGTTGAATTTTATATAATGTTATTTGTCTTTGCAATTATGAGTAGCTAATTTTCTTTTTCTAGGATTACAATTGAACTCAAATGTAATCTAAATTTTTAATCTTTTTTTTATTTATCTTTAATGGGATTTGAATTGTTTATTCCAATTTGTTCTTAATGCTTTTAATTGCCTGATCATCAATTAAGTTGATTTAGGAACCTAAACAAATTGAGAAAGAGAGTTTAGTGTAGACTAAAATTAAGGTAGCATATAATCATATTAATTGATTTGCATATAGAATAGGGGTATACCTATAAGCCTTATATAGCCAGGTTAGAGCCTGAACTTAATGAGTTTATTTTAATTTCGATTCACATAGGGATATAGTGTTTTGATTAAAATTAATATTTTTATAAGACAAGTTGAGAGACCCTTATAAATAACTGAGGACTATAAGTTAACAATTCAACCCATTGAAATAAGTTTAGGAAAAGAGGTAAGATTTAGATGAAATGTAAGGAATATTGTAATCTAGACTTGTTTGATTTGCTTTTTACCCAATTATCTTCTTGCTTTAATTTTTAATTAAATTAGTTTTAGTTGAGTACTTATTAGTTTAATAAGAATTCAGATTTTAATTATTTGAATAAAACTAAATTGTTCTAATTATAGTACTTAATAAAATTTTAGATCAATTCTCTGTGAGATCGATACTCTGCTTGCTCATATACTATCTTTTCGATACGTATACTTGCGTATGTAGAAATTTAACTGATAGCATTGATTACTTAATTTTAGAATCCGATAAACTTTTTTTAAATTGATTGATTTTTTTCTTTTGTTGCAGAATTTTGATTCTTGGTATTATTTTTTTTATACTTGAGATATAAAGGTACAATTTTTGTCCTTTTTTTATGCTTCAATATGTAATTTGATATTATTACTATTTTTAGTTTGATACTGAATGATCTAATGAGCTGATTAAGTAATTATTTCAAAATTTAATTTTAGAGTTCATATTTATATTTTTGGTTGGGTTTGGTGAAATGAGTCATTGCATTAATGTTTCATTGTTAGTGGAAAACTCCTACAAGTTAGCAGAAGGATAAAAGAGATACAATTCATAGTAAAAAATTTCCCTTGAATATTAGGCATGAAAACTAACCCCAAATAATAACAATCATAGGAACATTTCTCTCCATCTCAAAATAAATAATAATTGTTATCCCTTTGCACAACATAATGCAATAAATGTTGTAGTTCAAAGAAAATTTTTAACCTTTTCCTTTCTGTAAAAGCATTAGTGCAACAAATCTGCACTTTAAGAAGTTATCCCTAGCTTGAAGTTCATAAATATAATTATTTTTTTTCAGCCATAGAAACTAACAAAGGCTTTGATGACTCTGGCAAGTAACCTTTAGGTATACAAGGATCTATATACATTTCCTTATTAAGAGTTAGCAGCTGTATTGAGATAGGAAACAATGAATGAGCAATATAAACAGAACAACTTAACTAAATCCATGCCATCTCTATCAAAAGTAAAAGAGATCTTATGAACAAGATTCCCACATTTGAAACACACTTACATAGTAACCATAACAAGAAAAAAAGGTAGAATCACTAATGCTGTCACGACCCGGAACCTCCCTCGGGCTTATGACAATTGCTGCGACGTCCCGATTGACACTCATTACCCGAAATGTCAATCGAAACCCCGCAAGGCTTACATATCGGTTTCTTGCCTTTCCTTTGGGCAATCGTTGTTAAACATTCCGTTTTAAACAATTACCAGTCGTTTTCGGCTCAAGTAAATCAAAAGACAAAAATATATTTTTATTTTTAAAAGGATTTATAGACAAATATTACTATTCAAAATATTGATTAAAATATAGCATTTTTATATAAAACAATATTTATAGAAACACGTGTAAGTAATCTTTTATAACGTGGAAGTAAAATGAATTCATACATACAATAATTTACAAAGTTATAATGTACAATAATAATTACAATGACAAGTGGCCCATAAATACACCAAGTGTTGGTGATAGTAACCTACTATCTGTGAGATAGAGGGGTCAACTGGAATCCTCGACAAAATCGGGTATCTACAAGCTACCACAGGCCTAAAATATTTGGCAAGGAGGTGGATGAGATTTTGCAATCCCAATGAGTAAACAGACATTATTATATATATCTAAAGACGAGTAACATGGAGGCAAGTTTAAACAACAAATCACAAACCATTTCATAAGATTTTCAATTTATTTCTTAAACCATAAAATATTTGTAATTTACCAAAATAGTTGTTAAGGCTTATGGCTTTTATTAAAAATAGGGCTCAAGCCAAAACTAGTCCTCGGGGATACCTTGGCCGAGGCATCTAACCGAGTCCGCCAAGGTTGTTAAGATATTTACATGTTAAACACATGTTAGTGTTGAAAACAAGCCGTTCCTTGACGTTGGCCGAGTTACACATTCACGTGGGGGTTCGACGTGAAGTGAGCTCTAACACTACCCCAGGAGTTACCCTCATCGCCTCTACAATCGGAGTAACTATGTAACCGGGTTTACCGTACCCATCTAATAGGCAGTCCACAGAAATCTGTCACTGCAGTGACTAAACCCACCAACTTTAATAAAATTTCGACAGTATAACGTGACTTTTATTTATTTACCCAGCCTGCATAGTAAAAAACAGCTTACATAAATTTCCAATGCAATTATAAAATATAGCCACATATACTCATATATCATAAGCCATTCATAGGAAAATATATTTTTCAAGACAATTGGTAGCCTTCAATTACTCAATTTCATAATCAAAAGTTTCTTATTTCAGATAATCAATACTATATATTTATTTGTCACATTTATTTCTAAAACATCAAAAGTTCCATTTTAATCTCATTTTCGTTTCATAAAATATATAAAGAGCATTTAAAAATAAACTCTAGATAATTTACAATAATAATAGGTTTACTTACAGTTTGTACAAATTAAATGCTTTCTAGGTGCCCCGATCACTGTTCATCGGGTACGACTTCCTTGCCTTTACCGGAACGCTCTCCTCCTAGACACATTACAAAAATTACACAATTCACCACATTGATGCTAAATCACTATATAATTGACTTAAATCCTATACTAATGCATGGTATGAAATGCAATAGCCTAAAACGGCTTAAACGCGGTATTAACCTTTTTTTGGCACTTTACTTGATAAATTGCTAACGCGTTCCATTTTAGCTCTAAATTGTCTCATTTTCTCTCCAACATTTCTAACCATTAAATATAAGCCAATAACCCTCTAAAATCACCAAAATCAGCTCACTTTCCTCCTTGAAAAATTCGGTCAAAAATGGGACATTAACTCTGTTAATTTTTCACTTTGTTTTTCTATCACATTTAACCATTTTTCATCATTTTCTCTTCATTTCTCTTAGAATAAAAATCAGTTCATCATCATTGAATATTCAGCCAAGGGTGGATATTGTGAGAATTCCATGCTTTCTTGCCAAATTTGATTTCTATACACATTTAACTAACTAAAACTACCAATTTAACTAAGAATCAAAACATAAAAATTTCAAAATCCTTTCCCTTGAAATTAGGCCAGCCCTTGGCATCACTTTTTGATCTCTCTCCTAAAGCATGCTAAATGGAAACAAAGGCATAGGAAAGTTAGAAATCAAGCTAAAGTCGAAAAGTCTTACCGTTAGACGCGTAAACGGACGAAAAACGTGAATTTTCCTTTGAATTTTCTAGTTTTCCTTTGGTTTTTCTCTTTTCTTCCTTTCCTCTCTATTTTCTCTTATTTTCTCCTTATGGCAGACCATCACCTGATGTGGGGTTTAAATGGGCTGATTTTCCTTTAAAATAATATTAAATCATTAAAAAGTGTCATGTGTCACTTTTCCATTGGCTCGTTTTTAAAATTTCGCCCTTTCAACTTCAATTTTTCACCACTTAAAATACCATAGTTATTCATACCAAAAATAAATAAATCCTATGATTTTGACAAGTTTTTTGTGGTGAAAATTACGATTTTACCTCGAGGTGACAAAATTACCGTTATGCCCCTATGTTCTGAAAATTACTGGAATTGAAAATGTTCACTTCCTATCATTAAATTATACTCCAAATAGTTAATCTTGGTAAAAAATTTCACTCCATGATCAAATTATTATCTTAGGTGGCAAAATGACGATTTTGCCCTTGAACATCAAAATTTTCAATTTTTTCCCAAATGAACCCTCGAACTCCGAACAATCATTTTTAGTCATTCCTTGACTGTAAAATATTAAATTTCATCCTACGATTCCTATTTGAACTAGTTCGAGGTTAAATCAACTCAAGTGTACTATTATGTACAATACCAGGTTTCGTCTATTTTAAGGGCTTTCTTAGCATAATAACATGCTACTCAGTGCATGTATGTCATGACATGTGTTTATAGGGTTGGGTTTTACAAATGCATAGTTATATCAAAGAGATATGGTTTATATTTTAAAAGCTTACCTCTATAGGTATATTAATCATAGAATTGAAGATTATTGTTGGTTCAATAAGCAATTTATTTTCTATTTAAAAATTACATTAAATAATTGTTTAACTTTTAGTTATGTATGGTACTTTCATAGGAATTAATGTATTACATCAGTACATATTACACAGATACAATGTCAAACCAAGATTCAAGAAAAAGAAGAAAACATAAACAGAATAATCATTGTTTAAATTGCAGAAGCAATTTTAACGATATACTTTATGATGTACCTATTGTTCACAATCAATCTTCGTTGTTTTTTATAGAACAAAGTCTTGTACTAATGAATGACAATGTCATTCAAATTGTGAACAATGTGACTATTAGGGGTAATTTTATTATTGAAAGAAACCTAATTGGTGTATCGTTATGGATTTTTGTTTTACATAGTTTGTTCCTTCAACTAGTAGTACAGAAGGAAGAATGAGTGTACAAAGCCTTTATGATGTACTCGTTATGAATTGTTGGTTTATACAATCTGTTCTTTCAACCAATAGTGCAAAAGGAAGAAATGACATACAAGGTATGGTCTCAATATTTGCAAATCTTTTACTTTTACTACATATTTATTCCATTATTATACAACTAATTTGCAGTTAAAATGTACATTTACCTATGCATTGTTTCTGTTATTTTCAAAAACATTCAACTATTCATGGAGTTGCAAATTTTGAGTTTGAAAGACATGAATAAAGCATTGATATATTAGTTCTATTAAGGAATAATGGCCATTGAAGTAAGTAACGTTCTATTTGCTACAATTTTTTTTATTGAAAGTGATAGTGTTACAATGCTTCTAACAATGACATTGTTTTATTTTTTTTACGTCATAAGAAGATGTAACACAATATTAAACTTTGGAGGACCAAACTTGCTTTGTCCATTCTGTAATGCTTTTATGTGGTATAAAGAAAGAGTTGAAACAAGTCAAAGTACAAGGTATTGTACATTTACATTATGCTGCCAACAAGGTACGGTTCGATTACCATCGTCTAGGCCTACACCTAAATTTTTACATTGTTTATTAGATTATGAAAAAGATAATAAGAGTACAAAATTTAGAGACAACATCAGCATTTACAATTTTATGTTTCCATGTACATCAATTGGAGGAAAAATAGATAATAGTGTAAACAATACAATAGGCTCATACATCTTTAAAATAAATGGTCAAAATCATCATCTAATTGGCTCTTTGATTCCTATGTTAAGACATAAACTTAAGTTTGCCCAGCTTTATATTTATGATACTAAGAATGAAACTTCAACTAGAATCTCAGTTTTTTCATGTCAAAGTACCAGTAATGTCATAGATAGATCTATAGTAGAACATCTAATTAAAATGCTTGATGAAAATAATGAAATAGTTAAAGTTTTTAGGACATCAAGAGATAAGTTCAAAGTCTCAGACCATATCCCAATTCAATTGAGATTGCTTGGAGTTAGGAACAGTAACAAGAAAACTTATGTTACTCCTACTAAATCAGAAGTTGCTGGATTGATTATTGGGGATTTAGGTGACTTTGATTAGAACCGTGACATTATTGTTGAACATAGAGCTAAAAGGCTAAAAGGAATAAACAAGCTTCACTCTTCTTTCATGGCTATGCAATATCCATTATTATTTCCTTATGGAGAGGACGAATACATGCTAGACATGAATTATGTTGACTTTCTTGTGAAACAGAGGCCAAAAAGAAAAAACATTTCAAAGAGAGAATATTACGCACTTGTTGTTCAACAGCGTAATCCTACACAGAGTACATTGTTAAATAATGGCAGATTATTCCGATAGTTTATTGTTGATTCATTCTCTGCAGTGGAAGAGATGAGATCATAGTACATAAGAGATAATCAAAAACTTTTGAGGTCGAAACTTTACAAAAGATTGAAAGACATTGTGTCAAAAGGTGATATACAAGGATAGACAATTGGAAAATTTGTAATCTTGCCTACAACATTTGCTGGAAGTCCTCGGTATCTATTTCACAATTATCAAAATGCATTACCAATCTATCAGTACTATAATTGTCTGAATTTGTTCATCGCATTCACCTATAATGAAAAATAGACAAAAATTGAGCAAGCTTTATCTATAATACCTTATCAGTGACCTAAAGATAGGCCTGATATAGTGTCATTAGGATTTAGACTCAAGCTTCATTATTTCATAGAGAACTTGATTAAGAAAAAACATTTTGGACAAGTGTTGGTAGGTAAACCTTTTTGAACCACATTCATTTGAATTTAATTGTTAATATTAATTTGAATTTATTAATATCTACTACTAACAATTATGTCTATTTTTTATTGTTACGTTAAATAAAAACATATACCATTGAATTCCAAAAACATGGCCTACCACATGTTCATGTACTGCTTTCGTTACACCCAACTGCAAGATGTACAAATTCTAATGATATGAATAAGATAATATTAGTTGAGATTCTAGATAAAATTCATGATCCCATGGGATATGATGCTATCACAAGTTTTATGATACATAGTCCATGCAGTGCTACCAATCCTTACGCATCATGTATGGTTAAAGGTAAATGTTCCAAGTTTTTCCCTAAACAATATCAATAAAAAACAGTAGCAAATGAGGATGGGTTCACAATTCACAAAAAAAGACAAGTAATGGACAAATCTTATGTTGCTGTTAAAAATGGTGTTGAGTTGGATAATAGGTTTGTCGTCCCTCATAATATAGATTTAGTTGTAAAATATCAAGCTCATGTGAAAGTCAAACTTTGCAGTCAATCAAGGGCTACCAAATATTTATTCAAGTATATTAACAAGGGACCAAATAGAGCTAAAGTTGTCATTGAAAATGTTAGCTTCAATGGTAATGCAAAAGAGTAGGAGATAAGGAACAACTTTAAAAAAGTTAAAATGTACTTGAATTGTAGATATTTGTCGATTTACGAATCATGTTGAAGGCTACTTGCATTTGACATACATCATCATGAGCTAGTAGTGAAATGATTGATTATTCATTTACCAAAAAAGTAGAATGTTTGCTTCAATGATACCGATGATTTATCTAGAGTAATTTGGAGGCCTGATGTGGGGAAAACAATGTTTACAAAATGAATGCAAACAAACTAGCTTTACGAAGAGGCAAAAGAATTGGTTGTATGCTACCTTCCCAACAAAATGGGTTTGGTCTAAATCTGAAACAACATGGAAGAAAAGGAAAAAAGGTAGAACCATTGGGAGAGTTACATATATACATCCAGTAGTAGGTGAACTTTATTTTATGATATTATTGTTAAATATTGTGAAATGTCCAAAAAACTTTGAAGAAAAAAAAAACAGTAGAAGGTGTAGTTTATACTACTTACATAGTAGCTTGTGAAGCTTCAAGTTTGCTTAGAGATGATTGAGAATGGACTGATGCAATTGGAAAGGCTTCAGAATGGGCAACAAGTGAACAATTACGACAATTGTTTATAAAAATGGTTATGTTCTGTGAAGTTGCTGACCCATTATCACTTTGGGAGAATAATTGGAAACTCTTTGCTTAAGACGTTGAGTATAAATTGAGGTAGGCTTTTGGAGCTACTTATTATCAAATTCCAAAAAAAGATCTCAAGAACTATACCTTAATGACTTTATAGCGAATTTCTAACAAGAATTGCAATTCTCTTCAAGAGTTTAATTTGCCTACACCGACAAAAGTTTCCATGTATGTGATGGAAAATAGATTGATCCATGAAGAGATAAATTATAATTTGTAGGAACTACAGGAGCAGCATTTACAATATTTGACAAACTTAAACCCAAAACAGTTAAAAATTTATGAAGCTTTAAACAATTTGTTAAGAATAATGAAGGACGAATCCTGTTTGTTTATAGACATGGTGGCACAAGGAAAACATATTTATGGAACACAGTTATCTCAAGAATTAGATTTACAAGTAAAATTGTTCTGGCCATAGCTTCATTTGGAATTGCATCCTTTCTGTTATCAGGAGGAAGGACAACACGTTCTAAATTCAAAATTCCTTTGAATGTTGATGAGTATTCCACATGTCAAATTAAAAGAGGTACACAACTTGCACCGTTGATAAAAAATACTAGTCTTATAGTTTGGGATGAAGCTCCTATGGAACACAAACATTGTTTTGAAGCTTTCGACAAAAGTTTATGAGATTTAATTAATCACAATCCATCTAAACCACTGAAAAAGCCTTTTGGTGGAAAAACGATCTTGCTAAGAGGTGATTTTAGGCAAATTTTACCTATCGTGGAATGCAGAACAAAATTTGAAATTATAGATGCATCAGTTAATCAATCTTTGTTATGAAATTATTGTCAGACATATAGATTGAAAACAAACATGAGGCTTTTACAATCGCATCTGAATGAATAGACCAGGTAGAAAATTTCAACATTTGCTCGATGGTTGTTAGATATAAGAGATGGAAAAATTGAAGCTTCTACTTATGAAAAGGAATAAGAACCATATTGGATTGAAATGCCAACTGATTTATTGCTTCTATTAATGAAAAATCCAATAGAAACAATTGTACTATTGATGGTAATCTTGAAGACAATTTTGCAAACTTATATTATTTGAGACAAAGATCAATTATCACTCCATACAATGACATTGTTGATTTGATAAACTCACATATTCTTGATTTGCTTTCAGGTACTGTACGGTTATTTTACTTATTAAGATTATTTAAAACAAAAAATAATTGTTATACAAAACAATGAGACTATTAATATAATAAACTTATATATCGTTCATTTGGTTGCAGGTTCATTAAAGACTTACTACAGCATTGATTAAATATAAAAAACGTTAGATTATTCTTTGGAACATGAATTGTTATATCTAGTAGGATTCTTGAACTCACTTAATTTTCCTAACATTCCTAATCACAAATTGGAACTGAAGGTAAGTACAATCATTATGTTATTAAGAAACATAAACCAAAGCTCTAGACTATGCAATAGGACTAAAATTTTGCTTACACAACTAGTTTTCAGTGTCATAAAAGGAAAAATAATTTCTGGATCATTTGTCAATACTGTAGTTTACATTCCAAGAATAATTATGACAGTCAAACTGTTGGTCCCTATAATATGTGCTAGAGGGGGGGTGAATAGCACAATTTGGCTCTTAACAATATTGGAAACTAATTTCCAGAACTTAAGAAAATAAAAATAGAGTATAAAATGCACAACAATTTAGAGTGGTTCGGTCCAAGACCTACATCCACTACCTTTATTATCCAACCAAGGATTTTCTCACAAATTCACTAAACACCGGTGAAATTCACAAGCTTTCACCAAGCTTTACAATGGCTTTTACCAGGCTCAGCCAAAACCTTTTACACTAGTTTTTCACGGGCTAAACTAAAACCCAAAGTGGTTTTCCAAGGCTCAACCATAACCTACAATAATCAAGCTATCCCAAGCTTGAATAACCCCTTAGAGTGACTTCCTCACTCTAAGAATACAAGAAAGATAGTAAAAAAAGGTACCTATGATCACTGGTTGATCTGATTGGTACAAGATTGAGAGCAAAATACAAATGCAAAGAGTAGGCGTTTAAGTGCAAACAACTGCAGTGAAGCTTTTCTGGTTTTTCTACTTTCTATAGCTCAAATCTCAGTCAAGGCTTCAAAAAACTTGTTTCTAATTGTTGGAAGACCTTTTTATACTTAGAGATGCAACTCTGATGGCAGTTTGGCAGTTTATATCTGTTGAAAATAGTTGAGGATGAGTTCTAGCCGTTAATCTATCTTGCAGTGCTCTGGTTCAAATTGCAAACAAAGAGCTCTTAGTCGACTGACTTGGTCGACTAAGTTGATTCTATTTCTAGGTTGCAGATCTTGGCAGATAGCACTTAGTCGACTAACTTGGTCGACTAAATTTGTTCTGTTTCTCAAACTCTTCACCCCGCCATTTTTCTAATTTGAAATTTAGTCAACCAATGTTCTTCTTTATTTCACTAACAAGCTTCCTCCTTGTTATTCAGTTACATCTTGTTGATTTTATCTCTCTTTTTCTTTCAAAAATATTCTTTGAAGAGTTAATAAATTAATTTCATATATTAATTTCTTGCACACTCAAATGAAGGTATTAGACACAAATAAATGAGAATGTTTTATTATCATCAAAAACTAATGGAGCCAACAATCTCCCCCTTTTGGATGATGACAAAACATTCATTGATTAATAGCATAGTGTCATTTTAATTCTTTTTAGTTTTCTGCAGAAAATGAGGATTGGTCCCCCTTAGTGTGTGCATATTTTGCTTATTTTATTCCAGCAAATTTTATTTTCGTCATATAGAAAATGATATTATGCATTTAGAGTATACATATGTGCAGCAATATCGAGTGATTTTCAGCCAAAAATTTTCAGATGCAAGTTTTGACAGATTTTCATCAATGTTTCAACAGCTGTCAACAGTTTATTGATTTCAGATTTAGTGTACATCATTCATGTTTCAATTGATATACTATACACACCATCTATATCTATTTACAAGCAGAAGTTATCCACAATGCCATAACAAAAATCATTTATCAGCATGTAAATCAATATCAGCATAGCATCAACAGATTTTATTCATGATAGTAAAAATACTAAAATATCAGCAGACTTCAATTTGTAATAGTTAAGCATCATAGTCATATCAGCATTCATATTTCACATATAACCACATAAACAACAGAATTAAAACTAAGTGTTTAAGTGCCACCATGGCACAAATAGCAGTTAATAAAAAAGTATTCCAAAATTGCCCTTAGACAATTTAGCTTCCTATCTCCTATTTTTCTAAGTTCCTGCTCTTGATTCTGCTTTCTTTTCTTTCCTAGGTTCTTGGTTCCTCCACCCTAACATTTTCTTTTAATTCTTGCACTCATTTTCTAGTTTCTGCACCCATTTTCCTGCTTCTGATTCTACTCCCCCTTTTTGTTAGCATTAAAGGAAGGGGCTTCTATTCATCTGATGTGTTAGAAGGTGAGGATTCAGTGTCATAGAAAGGGTTTAGGGAAAAAGAGAGGGCTTTCGGAGAGGTGAATGTTCTAGTGAGGACTTGTTTGAGACAAGGATTGGATTATGAGGAAAAGAGGCTAAAACTGGTCTGGATTTCTCTGCCAACCTAGAAAACTTTCTTCTTTTGAGAAAAGTTGTCTTGGTGGCCATCATCTTCCTGCCTTTGATTGGTGGTTTTGCCTCAGTTGGTGGTGCTACAGTGGCTTTGGCTTTTTTTACTTTTGCCTTTACCTTGGTAGTTGATGCAGGCTTCTTCCCTTTTCCTACATCTCCACCATCTTTTTGAGCTTTTGTCTTGATAGTGTCTTTTTCAGCTTGTCCCTCCTTAACCATTTGATGGTAGACATCCATAATGGAAACTTTCTCTGAATTTAGAGGAGAGGCCTGCTATTTCTCTGTCCTTTGTTCTGAGTCATTTTTGCTTTGTGATTTAGAAGAGGATGTCTTGGTTGTCTGATCAACCCCTTGAGGAGAGTTTTCAATTTGCAAAACAGGACTGGCAGACTTGTAGATGGAACCTTCAGTTTGAAAGCTAGAACTTTTAACATGAGGAGAAGAATTTTCCACTAGCTCAACTGAACCTTCAGCACCTTGCTGTGCTGGTGCAATGCTAGATGTTGCAGAGTTGTCTGCAGCCACAAGTTCAGATGGAAGGCTTTCTTTCTCCTTTAGCTTGTTTTCTAACTCAGTGATTTTCTCTTCAATTTTTTGTATCTTTTCTTCTTTGTCAGTCAACTTTCCATCAATCCTCATGAGTAAATTAAAAATTACTTCATTTGAGAATCTGGAAGGGGCTTCTTCAGGTTGAGCAGGTAGGCTGTGTTCTTTTCTTGGACCAGTCTTCGGGATTTAATGAATCTTTTCCCATCGAGTATATACCCCATTTTAACCAAGCTCCCATAATAAATAGCTTGATCTCTGATTTTTACCAAGTCCAAATCATACTTCTTTGCCCATACTCCCTTCTTCTGCACCAAGGATGTAAGTACATTCCCATATGGCAGATTAACCCTATCAAGTCTGCAGGCACTTCTCATTTTTTCAATCATAAATCTTCCCAGATTCAAAAGTACCTCGTTGAAGGCATGCTCCATCAGCTAGAGGTCTTTGAGGCTAATGTAGCTAAGGCTTCCACTTCTACCTTGAATGTTGGCTGTTGTAAACTAGTGTAAAATCCTAATCTAAGGACTGATTATCATAACTGAATTGTTTTTTGAAGAATATTTTTCTTTTCTTCCAGTGATGATTTCCCACAATGAGGATGCCTCATATTTTTCAGGGAGCTCATACTCTCCCTCTTTGCATTCTATTTCCAGTAGATTTCCTAAATCTTCAGCAATCATAACAAACTATTTTCCATTCAGATAAACATTCAAACCATCTTCTACATAATCATCAGAATCTATTAATTCATTTTCTTTCAAAGCAATTTCAGAATAAAGCTCTTTGACCAAACTTAGACTATAAGACCTATTCTTAAAGGTGCTGTAACCTTTTAGTTTCAGTTAATCAAAGTACTCAGATAGATTGGTCTGGATTTCTACATTTTCCTCAAAACTCTTCCAATCAATGAATTTTCCACAAGAGATTGGTGCATTCTCGATATTTTTCAATCTATACTCATGCAACTTATTCCTAAATTTCGAAAAGGAAGAACTGGTACTTTTATGGAGTGAGGGCTCTGTTTATTTCTTCTTGTCAGTTTTTTGTTTCTTTTCTTTTAGTTTCTCGGATATATCTTTCACTGAACTAGGCATGATTTTCAGTTTCTTCTTCAGACTTTTCGTTCCTGTTCCTTCCTCCATTGGTCTTTTTCCTTTCTTTTTCTCTGATATCTCTTTACTCTAAGCTGTTCTAGCCATATTGGTTACAAAAGTTTCTGAGGGTTTGAGTTGATTTCAGAGGCAAACAAGAAGATTTAGGTTTTTGTTTTTAGAGCAACGGGTTTCAGGGGAGAGAAAATGAGAGGTAGTCAGCAGTTATGACTCAGAAAAACTGCTCACCTTCCTTTTAAGTGCTGCCCTATTTTATTTCTTTATAATTTCAAACTTCCCTCTAAAATTTGGTTATTTACCTTTGATAGTTTTTCTTCATTCTTTTTGCACTCGGTAAACTCAAAATTTTACCACATTTTACTCTTCTTTCTCTAAACTCATTGAGTCTTATTATTTAAGGCTGTCAGACCACTCTTAGTTGACTAAGAAATCCTTAGTCGATTGAAAGCATTCTGTTTTCTATGTGAGAGCCAAAGGTTTTCTTATAATTCCTCCACACTAATCATCCCTAAATTTTTTCTAATCTCACTGAATCTATCTTCACTTAGAGGTTTGGTAAAAATATTTACTAATTGATGTAAAGTATTCACAAATTCTATCTTAATATCATTTTTCACCACATGGTCTCTAATAAAATAGTGTCTAATTTTAATGTGTTTTGTCCTAGAGTACTGCACAGGATTTTTTAATATATTGAGTGCACTTGTGTTATCACAGTATATTGGTACATTATGCATAGTTATTCCATAATCTTTTAATTGTTGCTTAATCCAAAGAATTTGTGCACAGCAACTTCCTAATGATACATATTCAGCCTCTACTGTAGATAGTGCCACTGAATTTTGTTTCTTGTTGGACCAAGATACAAGCATGCTTCCTAAAAATTGGCATGTTCCATTAGTTCTTTTCTTATCAGTTCTGCTACCAGCAAAGTCAGCATCTGAATAGCCAACTAAGTTAAGAGTTGAGTGTCTAGAGGTATCTAAAAATTCTCTTAACAGCTGTTAGGTGTGTTTCTTTAGGTTGTGACTGAAATCTAGCACACAAGCATACACTAAACTGAATATCTGGTCTACTTGCTGTGAAATAGAGAAGAGAACCGATCATACCTCTATAGAGCTTTTAATCTACATCCTTACCTTTTTCATCTAAGTCGAGTTTGGTGGTTGGACTCATTGGTGTGGAAATTGATTTCAGCTTTAGCATATCAAATTTTGTTGAGCATATCATGAGTGTATCTTTCTTGGTTGATGAAGATTCCTTCCTCACTTTGTTTGATTTGAAGATCAAGGAAGTACTTTAGCTCTCCCATCATTCTCATTTCAAATTCACCATACATTTTCTTAGCAAAATTCTTGCACAAAGCCTCATTAGTTGCACCAAATAAAATGTCATCCACATATATTTGTACAACAATTAAATCATTTAGATATCTCTTAATAAACATTGTAGTATCAATGTTGCCTCTATCATACCCTTTCTCAACTAGAAATTTTGAAAGCCTCTCATACCAAGCTCTAGGAGCTTGTTTCAATCCATACAAGGCTTTATGAAGTTTGAAAACATGATCAGATTTTTCAAAGTCTTCAAAACCAGGTGGTTATTCTACATATACTTCCTATTGAATTAATCCATTTAAGAATGCACTTTTTACATCCATTTGGAACAATTTAAAATTCATAAAACATGCAAAAGCTAGCAACAATCTTATGGCTTCAATCCTAGCAACCGGAGCAAAAGTTTCATCATCATCTATTCCTTCTTCTGGGTTGTACCCTTTTGCTACCAACCTAGCTTTATTTCTAACTACATTTCCTTGCCCATCTACCTTATTTCTAAATACCTATTTTGTACCAACAATAGGGTGATTTAAAGGTCTAGGTACCAATGACCATACACGACTCCTTGTGAATTGATCAAGTTCTTCTTACATGGCCATTATCCAACTTTCCTCTTTTTCAGTTTTTTCAAAGTTTTTAAGTTCAATTTGAGATATAAAAGTTGAAAACTCACAAGTTTCTCTAGTTGCTTTCCTAGTTTTAACTCCTTGTGAAATGTTACATATTATTTGGTCTTGTGGGTGATCTCTTACAAAATTCCAACTCCTTGGTAGATCATCATGCTAATTTTCTGCTCTTTGCAGATTTTCTAGAGGTGGAGTTTCATTTTCTCTTCTAGGTAAGCTTTCTTCATTATTTTTGTTGTTTTCTAAGCTCATTTCCTCTATTTTTTTTCTAGGACTTCTACATCATCATCATCATCATCATGAACTTCTTTTTGTAAAGCATTTGACTAATTAAAAACTACATGACCTGATTCTTCAACGGTTAAGGTCCTTTGGTTAAAAACTCTATAGGCCTTTGAGTTTAATGCATATTTTAAAAATATTGCTTCATCACTCTTTGCATCAAACTTCCTTAAGGGTTGTTTTTCATTGTTCAATACAAAGCATTTACAGCCAAAACTCCTAAGGTGAGAAATATTTGGTTTCCTACCTTTATGAAGTTCATATGGAGTCTTTGAAATCAAGGGTCTTATTGAGACTCTATAAAGAATATAAGCTGTTGTATTTATTGCCTCAGCCCAAAGATATTTAGGTAGGTTGTTCTCACATAGCATGGTTTTAACCATTTCTTTCAAGGTTTCGTTTTTCCTTTCTACAATTCTCTTTTGCTGAGCTGTTCTAGGTGCAGAAAAATTGTGATCCAACCCCTCTCATTGCAAAACTTTTCAAACTCATCATTTTCAAATTCTACTCCATGATCACTCTTTATGCTAACTATAGCTAGTCTTTTTTCATTTTCTACTTTCTTACAATGACTTAAGAATGCTTGTAGAGCATCATTCTTATGAGCAAGAAAATACACCCAAGTATGTTTAGAATAGTCATCAACTATTACAAAGCTATAAGATTTTCCTCTTAAGCTAGTTGTGCTTATTAGACTAAAAAGATCAATGTGTAACAATTCAAGAGGTCTATATGTTGACACAAACTTCTTAGACTTGAAGGATGTCCTAACTTATTTTTCTAGTTGGCAAGCATCACATATCTTATCATTTTCAAATTTTAACTCAGGCAGTCCAGCAACAAGATTTTTCTTAATTAATTTTGACATAGTATGCATGCTCACATGTCTTAATCTCCTAGGCCATAGCCAACTATCATTTTCAGCATTTGCAACAAGATATACTTCACTATTTGCTTCAAGATCTTCAAGAAAAATTACATACATATTTTTCAATCTATTTCCTATAAATGAGATTTTATTTGTACTCATATCTATCACTTCACACTTAGTTGAATCAAAGGACACTATAAATCCTTTATCACATAATTGACTAATACTTAGTAAATTATGCTTTAAGTCTTTAACCAACAACACATGACTAATTTGAGTTTGGGAATTCTTACCAACCGTACCTATACCATGGATTCTTCTTTTTGAATCATCTCCAAAGGATACGGTTCCTCCCCTTCTCTTATCTAGATAAGCAAACAGCATTTCATGTCTTGTCATGTGCCATGAACAGCCACTGTCCAAGTACCAAGGCTGTTTCTTCTTGAGTTGAGCTTTTGAACATGTCTCTTTTAAGTCCAGCTCAACCTACAAAATAGAATTTCAGTTTTTCTTTATAGGTACCCATACTTTGATGGGTCCTTGAGTGTTAGTTGCAATAAAAGATCCCTTAGGAACCCATATTTTCTTAACTTTCTGCACTTTTCTTTTCTTAAAACAGTCATATGATAAATAACCATGTTTACCACAATTATAACATTTAGGTAATACTTTAGCTGAATTTTTATTGTGGTATGCATCTCCTTTTAAAGATTCATTTTTTAAACATTTAAGAGCTGTATTTTCATCAAGAGTTATTTGCAAAGCTTCAGACTTGTTTTTCAGCTCTTGTTTTAAAACCTCAAAGTCTGTTTTTGAGTGTTCTAACTAAATTTGCAAAATATTTCTTTGCTCAAAAACAAAAGTGAATTCTTGTTTGATTTGTTCCAAATCATTTTCAAGTAATGCAGCCTTTTTCTTTAATGATTTGTATTTTGAAAAAAAAAAATTCAAATTCATCATACAGGCACTCATACTCATCTTGTAAATCATCATAAGAATTAATGTAGGGGGATGAGGATACCTCTGTTCCATCCTCTTGTGCCATTAAACAGATATTTACTTTTTCTTTAGATTTTTCACCATCAGTTTCAGAGCCTGAAGTGTCACTATCCGACCATGCAGCAGCCACCATTGCTTTCTTGGATTTCTTATTTTTCTTGTGAGTTTAAACTTTCAGTAATGGACATTCAGACTTGAAGTGACCAGGTTACTTGCACTCGTAGCAGATGAGCTCTTCCTTTTTGTTAGAGTCAAATTTGGTTCTGTTTTTCCATGAGGCACTTTGGTCTTTCCTGAAACCTCTTCTATTAGCCTTCGATTTCTTCTGCTCATTAGCTTTCTAAATTTTCTTGCAACTAGAGCTAATTCTTCATCATCATCACAAGAAAGCTCTTCTAACTCTTCTTCAATGATGCTGGCTTTGAGTGCAATACTCTTTTTCTTTCTTTTGCTTCCTTTCAATCTTCTTCTTCTTCTTCCTTAAGCTCCAGCTCATGAGTAAGAAGAGATCTACAAATCGCATCAAGTGTGATGATGTTCAGATCTTTAGCTTCTCTAATGGTAGTCAATTTTGGCTACCAAGATTTTGGTATGCTTCTAAGTAGTCTCTTTACTAATTCATGTTCAAGGATAGGCTTGCCTAGCTGACTCAATTTATATGTGATGTTTGTAAACCTATCAAACATGCTGGTTATGTCTTCACTAGGCTCCATTTTGAATATTTCATAACTATGTGTTAAGAGAGCAATTTTGGACTCCTTGATATTCTAAGTTTCTCCCACATTTGTTTAGCTGTTGTACAGCTTGAGACTTTGTTAAATTCAATGGGGGTCAAGGCACAATGTAATGTGTTGATGGCCTTAAAATTTATTTGAACTTTCTTAGTTTCAGCCTCAGTCTATTCAGACCTTGGCTTGGGCATCAACTCATTTGTCACTACATTCACGATTGAGGGCATAAAGGGTCCATCAATTATGACGTCCCACATTTCATAATCTATAGCCCTAATATAAATTGACATTCTAATGCTCCAGTAAAGGTAATTAGAGCCATCAAACATAGGTGGTCTGTTTGCTGATTGTCTCTCAGCCACTACTGATTTTTGTTAATCCATTTGGATCCTTCCAAAGAATGTTAAGCCTTAATAACAGGGAACTAGCTCTAATACCAATTGTTGGTCCTTATAATATATGCTAGAGGGGGGTGAATAACACAATTTGGCCCTTAACAATATTAGAAACTAATTTCCAAAACTTAAGAAAATAAAAACAGAGTATAAAATACACAGCAATTTAAAGTGGTTCAGTCCAAGACCTACATCCACTACCTTGATTATCCAACCAAGGATTTTCTCACAAATTCACTAAACACAAGTGAAATTCACAAGCTTTCACCAAGCTTTACAATGGCTTTTACCAAGCTAAGCCAAAACCTTTTATACTAGTTTTTCACGGGCTAAACTAAAACCCAAAGTGGTTTTCCAATGCTCAACCACAACCTACAACAATCAAGCTATCCCAAGCTTGCATAACCCCTTAGAGTGACTTTTTCACTCTAAATACAAGAAATGTAGTAAAAGAAGGTACCTATGATCACTGGTTGATCTGATTGGTACAAGATTGAGAGCAAAATACAAATGCAAAGAGTAGGCATTTAAGTGCAGACAAGTGCAGTGAAGTTTTTCTAGTTTTTCTACTTTCTATAGCTCAAATCTTAGTCAAGGCTTCAAAAAACTTCTTTCTAATTGTTGGAAGACCCTTTTATACTTGGAGATGCAACTCTGATGGCAGTTTGGCAGTTTATATCCATTGAAAACAGTTGAGGATGAGTTTTAGACGTTAATCTATCTTGTAGTGCTCTGGTTCAAATTATAGATAGAGAGCTCTTAGTCGACTGACTTGGTCAACTAAGTTGATTCTGTTTCTGATTTGTAAATCTTGGCAGAGAGCACTTAGTCGACTAACTTGGTCGACTAAATTTGTTTTGTTTCTCAAACTCTTCACCTCGCCATTTCTCCAATTTGAAATTTTGTCAACCAATGTTCTTCCTTGTTTCACCAACAAGCTTCTTCCTTGTTATTCAATTACATCTTGTTGATTTTATCCCTTTTTTTCTTTCAAAAATACTCTTTGAAGAGTTAATAAATTAATTTCATATATTAATTTCCTGCACACTCAAATGAAGGTATTAGACACAAATAAATGAAAATATTTTATTATCATCAAAAGCTAATGGAGCCAACACAAACAACAAAAACGGCCATTTGTTTTCCAAAGAAAACAATTTTCGGTCAAATTATCTTATAGTATGACAATAAATAAAAGTCAAGAATAAACTCTTGGTATTGTTGGTTTGTATTTACCAAAACTTGTCTTCACACATGGTCAATTGTACGTAGCTTTGTCTAAAGTTGAATCACGACAAAGTTTGAACATCTTAATTTTGAATTAAGACAAAGAACAATTAAATAAAACAAAAAATGTAGTGTATAAAGAAATCTTCCAAAATTTACATTAAGGTTGACTTTCTTTTCTCTTACTTAATAAAATTGTACATTCTCAATTAGTATCCATTTGCTTACAGATCCTTTTCTCTCTTGCTTACAGTTTTCTTTAGTGAATGTTAACTTATAAATTTTTTGTCTACATAATAAGTACATTCTGAGTTGAAGAAATGGCTTCAAGCAAATGTCAATCTTAAAGTTGCTGCATCAATCTAGATAAGTTATGGAGGTATATAACACATCATCCCTCTACTCTTGCCTCTTGATCTCATCTTTAAGTTACTTTTACAATCCAGAATCAAAGTTCAATAGGTTGTCCCTTAAAACCTTCATGTTCTAAAGGTATATGATAATATATGTTATTAGCATCTATAATGTAATTAGTTTGAATGAGTTGATCAAATTAAAATGAATACTAAAAGGAAAGAAATATACTTGTATAAAATTTATAAGTCAATGAACCTTCCAAAATTAGAAACGTTGTCTTATAGCTGACATTTCATGCAATAGTGTTCAGACACTAAAGAGAAGCTTCTACAATGTAAAATATACCCTTAATATTATTTAATCAATTATTGATTATTGATGTAATTGATCATTTCATTTGTTTTCTACCTACATTTGCTTTTCCATTGTAGTGTAAAGCTTTTTCTATATGTTGTAAAAGGGTCCTCATGTGCATCATGTTAAGCTTGATGGTATATCTTCCAAGTAATAATTGTATTTGTCAAAGGTATATTATTTCATTTCCATTTGATTTTTAGAATAATTTATATTTCTTTGGATTACAAAGGAAAGAATATTCCATGATCATCTTGTTGCCCTCTATAAAACTGATGCAAACATTATGGTTAAGTATATTGGAACACCTTCAAAAAGGAAAACTTTTAAAGTAGTAGCATTGCTTCTTCTTTATCACTTATTTGAACAAAACTGAAATTGTGTGATGTAAATGATGTTTAACATTTTGTAATATATTCTACAGCAGCAACTTGCAGGTATTACATTAATTTATAAACATGACTATAAGATCCAAACCCATGTGGTGGGCCACGTGTTAGCTTTGGTTAACTAAGGAATTAGGTTTTTGAACCTGGGCCAATTACACCTTGGTAATATATGATAGCTCTTTTGCTATTCCTCCTGACTATAGTCTCCGGTCTGGAGTTAGGTATTGAATCTCAGGTATTTCATTTTCGTAAAAACACTTAGACATTGTTGCATTGAACTATAGAAGATGGAGGAAGTTATATTTTTTACATTTTTCTGGCTATACCATCTTTCTCACTCTAATATCAAATATTAATAGTGTGTAATCTCCTTGAAAGATAAATTGACTTCTTCCAAAGATTGTGAAATACTTTACAGATCCAAATGCTATTAAACCACTATATATTGAACTCTTATACCCATTTGCGGTGTTAACATTGCCCCTACCATATGATGATAACAAACATGAGAAATTGGGTAATAAGCAATTTTTGACTTAACTTAGCAAATGGATTCTCCATAAAATAGGTCATCTTAAGGTAAATCATAATATGTAAGATGAAACTTCTTTTATTGTTCATTACCCTAAGATTTATTACAAATTGTGTGTAGAATTAAAAAATGAATACAATTCACAAAGTTTGGCAAGAAATGGATTGTAAGAAAAGATACCAACTAACAATGTTCAATAACTTCAGACAAATCAAATATATAAAAAAAAAACAACAAGATTGATAGTTGATTTGTATACCTAAGAAACAAAAATTATGAAATGTCATCATTAAATGTTTCAAAATTCTTTGGTTTACTTTTATTTATTTCAATAATAAATACTTGAAAACAAAAATTTTTAACTTTTAATACCTGTAGGATAGATTCATTTAATATTTATTAATTATAATTTAATATTATTTTTTTCTACATCTTTTTATTTTGCATGAACATGAATCTATAGTATTTTGACATCTCTTTTATACATGAATGTCTAAACTCCAATAAATATCCATCCAATTTATTGAACAAAATAAAAAAGTCGAGAATGTCTACTCATTTCTCAATATACATAACGCACAGTCATCATTAAATAAACAAATCCACTAAATTTGACAACCTTTAACCATTCATTTTATATATAAAAGACAAATACTACTAAATGTTGGTCCCGATAATATGTGCTAGAGGGGAGTTGAATAGCACAAATCGGCTCTTGACAAAATGAAGAACTCATTTTCAGAACAAAGAAAATAAAAATAGAGTATACAATGCACAACAATTTATAGTGGTTCGATCCAAGACCTACATCCACTACCTTCATTGTTCAATCAAGGATTTTTCAAACCAAATCACTAAAAACAACGGAATTCACAAGCTTTCACAAGCTTTCACTAAGCTTTTACAATGGCTTTTCGTAGGCTCAACCACAACCTTTAGCAATGGTTTTTCACGGGATTAACCAAAACTCAAAGTGGTTTTTCAAAGGCTCAACCACAACCTTTTATACTAGTTTTTCACTAGCTAAACTAAAACCCAAAGTGGTTTTTCCAAGGCTCAACCACAACCTACAACAATCAAGCTATCTCAAGCTTGAATAACCCCTTAGAGTGACTCTCTTACTCCACGAATACAAGATAAGTAGTAAAAGAAGGTACCTATAATCACTGGTTGATCTGAGTGGTACAAGATTGAGTGCTAAATACAAATGCAAAGAGTAGGAGTTTAGGTGCAAGCAAGTGCAGTGAAGCTTTTCTGGTTTTTTAACTTTCTATAGCTCAAATCTCATTCAAAGCTTCTAAAAAACTTGTTTCTAATTATTGGAAGACCCTTTTTATACTTGAAGATGCAACTCTGATGGCAGTTTGACAGTTTATGGTTGTTGGAAACAGTTGAGGATGAGTTCTAGCAGTTAATCTGTCTTGTACTGCTCTAGTTCAAATTGCAGATAGAGAGCTCTTAGTCAACTGACTTAGTCGACTAAGTTGGTTCTATTTCAGGTTTCAAATTCTGGCAGAGAGCAGTTAGTCGACTAACTTGGTCAACCAAGTTGGTTTTGTTTCTTAAACTCTTCAGCTTGCCATTCCTTCAATTTTGAAACTTGGTCAACCAACATTCTTTCTTGTTTCACTAATAAGCTTCCTCCTTGTTAGATAGTTGCATCTTGTTATTTTTATCCCTCTTTTTCTTTTGATATACTCTTTGAAGAGTAAATTAATTAATTTCATGTATTAATTTTCCTACACACTTAAGTAAAGGTATTAGACACAAATAAATGGGAATGTTTTATTATCATCAAAAACTAATGGAGCCAACAATTCACCCATTTTTTATGATGACAAAACATTCCTTAATTAACAGCATAGTGCCTTTTTACTCTTTTTAATTTTCTGCAAAAAATGAGGATTGTTCCCCCTACGTATATGCTCCCCCTTAATATGTGCATATTTTGCTTACTTTTATTCTAGAAAATTTTATTCTTGTCATATAGAGAGAATGACATTGTACACTTAGATTATATATGTGTATATACATGTGCAGAAATCTAGAATGATTTACAGTAATGAATGTTGATAGATTTTCATAAAGAATTCAGCAAAGTTCTGTCAACAGCATGCAGTCATTAGATTTTATCTATTCCCTTCATGATTCAAATGAAATTCTATGCACAACATCTATATCTGTTTATTTATAAACAGAAGTTATTCTCAATGTCATATTGAAAATCATTTATCAGCTTGTAAATCAATATCAGCATAGCATCAGCAGATTTTGTTCATGATAGTAAAAATATCAAGATAGCAAAATATCAACAAACTTCAATTTGTAGCAGTTAAATAACATAGACATTTTAGCATTCACTTTTCACACACAACCATATAAACAACAGAATTAAACTTAAGTGTTCAAGTGCCACCATGGCACAAATAGCAGTTAACTAAAAAGTATTTCGTAATTGCCCCTGGATAATTTTGCTTCCTATCTCCTATTTTTCTAAGTTCTTGCTCTTGATTTTGTTTTCTTTTCTTTCCTAGGTTCTTTGTTCCTCCACCCTAACATTTTGTTTTTAATTTTTACACCCATTCTCTGGTTCTTGCACCCATTCTACTCCCCCTTTTTGTCAACATCAAAGAAAGGGGCTTCTATTCATCTGATGTGTCAGAGGGTGAGGATTCAGTGTCATAGAAAGGGTTTAGAGGAAAATGAGAGGGCTCTCGAAAAAGTGATGACTTTCTAGGAGAAGGTTTTGGTGAGGACTTGTCAGAGACAGGGATTAAACTTTGAGGAGAAGAGGTTGAAACTAGTCTGAATCTCACTGCCAACCTAGAAGACTTTCTTCTTTTGAGAAAAACTATCTTGGTTGACATAGTCTTCTTGCCTTTGGTTGGTGGTTTTACCTCAATTGGTGGTACTGCAGTGGCTTTGGCTTTTCCTGCTTTTGCCTTTACTCTGGTAGCTGATGCAAGTTTCTTTCCTTTTCCTACATCTTCACCATCCTTTTGAGTTTCTATCCTAGCAGTGTCTTTTTCAGCTTGTCCCTTCTTAACCATTTGGTGGAAGATATCTATAATAGAAACTTTCTTTGAATTTGGAGGAGAGGTCTACTGTTTCTCTGTCTCTAGACCAACTACTTCTGTCCCTTGTTCTAAATCATTTTTGCTTTGAGGTTTAGGAGAGGATGTCTTGGCTGGCTGATCAACCCCTTGAAAAGAGTCCTTAGTTTGCAAAACAGGACTGGTAGACTTGTAGGTGGAACCTTCAGCTTGAAAGCCAAAACTTTCAACATAAGGGGTAGATATTTCTACTGGCTCAACTGAACCTTCAGCACCTTGCTGTGCTGGGCAGTGCTAGATGTTGCAGAGTTGTCTGTAGCCACAAGTTCAGGTGGAATGTTTTCCTTCTCCCTCAACTTGTTTTCCAACTCAGTGATTTTCTTTTCAATTTTTTGTATCTTTTCTCCTTGGTTAGTCAGTTTTCCATCAATTCTCATGAGCAAATTAAAAATTACTTCATTTGAGAATCTGGAAGGGGCTTCTTCAGGTTGAGCAGGTAGGCTGTGTGCTTTTCTTGTACCAGTCTTGGGGGTTTTATTGAATCTTTCCCCATCGAGTATATACCCCATTTTAACCCAGCTCCCATAATAAATAGCTTAATCTTTGGTTTTTACTAGGTCCATATCATACCTCTTTGCCCATATTCCCTTTTTCTGCATAAGGGATGTAATTACATTCCCATACGGTAGATTAACCTTATCAAGTCTGCAAGCACTTCTCATTTTTTCAATCATATATCTTCCCAGATTCAGAGGTACCTCGTTGAAGGCATGCTCCATCAGCTAGAGGTCCTTGAGGCTAATGTAGCTAAGGCTTCCACTTCTACCTTGAATGTTGGCTGTTGTAAAATAGTGTAAATCCTAATCTAAGGATTGATTATCAAACCTGAATTTCTTTTTGAAGAATATTTTTCTTTCCTTCTGGTAATGATCTCCCACAATGAGGATGGATCATATTTTTCAAGGAGCTCATACTCTCCTTTTTTGCATTCTATTTCCAGCAGGTTTCCTAAATCTTTAGCAGTCATAAAAAATTTTTTTCCATTCAGATAAACATTCAAACCATCTTCATCATAGTCATCAGAATCTATTAATTCCTTTTCTTTCAAAGCAATACCAGAATAGAATTCTTTAACCAAACTTCGACTATAAGACCTATTCTTAAAGGTGTTGTAACCTTTTAGTTTCAGTTCATCAAAGTACTTAGATAAACTACTCTGGATTTCTATATTTTCCTCAAAACTCTTCCAATCAATAAATTTTCCACAAGAGATTGGTGCATTCTCGATATTTTTGAACCTATATTCATGCAACTTATTCCTAAACTTTGAAGAAAAAGAACTGGTACCTTTGTAGAGTGAGGGTTCTGTTTCTTTCTTCTTATCAGTTTTCTGCTTCTTTTCTCTTGGTTTTTCAAATATTTCTTTGACTGAAGCAGGCATAATTTTCTGTTTCTTCTTCAGACTTTCTGTTACTGTTCCTTCCTCTATTGGCCTTTTCCATTCTTCTTTTCCGATATCTCTTTACTCTGAGATGTTTTAGCCATTTTGGTTCCAAAAATTTCTGAGGGTTTGAGTTGGTTTCAGAGGCAAACAGAAAGATTTAGGTTTTTGTTTTTAGAGCAAAGGGTTCTAAGGGAGAGAGAAGGAGAGGTAATCATCAGTTACTACTCAGAAAAACTACTCACCTTCCCTTTAGCACTGCCCTACTTTTATTTCTTCATAATTTTAAAATTCCCTCTAAATTTTGGTTATTTTCCTTTGGCAATTTTTCTTCATTCTTTTTACACCTGGTAAACCCAATTTTTACCACATTTTACTCCTCTTTCTCTAAACTCACTGAGTCTTATTATTTAATGCTGTCAGACCACTCTTAGTTGACTAAGATTTCCTTAGTCGACTGAATGCATTCTGTTTTCTATGTGAGAGCCAAAGGTTTTCCTATAATTCCTTCGCACTAATCATCCCTAAATTTCTTCTAATCTCACAAAATCTATCTTCACTCAGAGGTTTGGTAAAAATGTCTGCTAATTGATGTAAAGTATTAACAAATTCTATCTTAATATCATTTTTCACTACATGGTCTCTAATAAAATGGTGACTAATTTCAATGTGTTTTGTCCTAGAGTGCTGCACAAGGTTTTTTGATATATTGATTGCACTCGTGTTATCACAATATACTAGTACATTATGCATAATTATTCCATAGTCTTTTAATTATTGCTTGATCCAAAGGATTTATGCACAGCAACTACCTAATGATACATATTCAACCTCTGCCGCAGATAGTGCCATTGAGTTTTACTTTTTGTTGGACCAAGACACAAGCATCCTTCCTAAAAATTCGCATGTTCCACTAGTGCTTTTCCTATCTGTTCTGCTGCCAACAAAGTCAACATCTGAATAATCAACTAAGCTAAAGGCTGAGTCTCTAGAGTACCATATTCCTAACCTTTGAGTGTCTATTAGGTATCTAAAAATTCTCTTAACAACTGTTAGGTGTGATTCTTTAGGTTGTGATTGAAATCTTGCACACAAGCACACACTAAACTGAATATCTGGTCTACTTGCTATTAAGTAGAGAAGAGAGCCGATCATACCTCTATGGAGCTTTTGATCTACATCCTTACCTTTTTCATCTAAGTCAAGTTTGGTGGATGTACTCATTGGTGTGGAAATTGGTTTCAGCTTCAGCATATCGAATTTCTTGAGCATATCTTGAGTATATCTTTCTTGGTTGATGAAGATTCTTTCCTCACTTTGTTTAATTTGAAGACCAAGAAAGTACTTCAACTCTCCCATCATGCTCATCTCAAATTCACCCTGCATTTCCTTATCAAAGTTCTTGCATAAAGCCTCATTAGTTGCACCAAATACAATGTCATCCACATATATTTGCACAACAATTAAACCATTTAGATATCTTTTTATGAAGAATGCAGTATTGATGCTGCCTCTATCATACCTTTTTTTAACTAGAAATTTTGAAAGCCTTTCATACTAAGCTCTAGAAGCTTGTTTCAATCCATACAAGGCTTTATGAAGTTTGAAAACATGATCAGATTTTTCAAAGTCTTCAAAACCAAGTGGTTGTTCTACATATACTTCCTCTTGAATTAATCCATTTAAAAATGCACTTTTTACATCCATTTGGAACAGTTTAAAATTCATGAAACATGCAAAAGCTAGCAACAACCTTATGGCTTCAATCCCAGCAACGGGAGCAAAGGTTTCATCATAATTTATTGCTTCCTCTTGGTTGTATCCTTTTGCTACTAGCCTAACTTTATTTCTAACTACATTTCCTTGCTCATCTACCTTATTTCTAAATACCCATTTTGTACCAACAATAGGGTGATTTAAAAGTCTAAGTACTAATGACCATACACAATTCCTTGTGAATTGATCAAGTTCTTCTTACATGGCCATTGTCCAACTTTCCTCTTTTTCAGCTTCTTCAAAGTTTTTAGGTTCAATTTGAGATATAAAAGCTGAAAACTCACAAGTTTCTCTTGTTGCTTTTCTAGTTCTAACTCTTTGTGAAATGTCACCTATTATTTGGTCTTGTGGGTGGTCTCTTACAAATCTCCAACTCCTTGGAAGATCATCATGCTAATTTTTTGCTCTTTGCAGATTTTCTAAAGGTGGAGTTTCATTTTCTCTTCTAGGTGAGCTTTCTTCATTATGTTTGTTGTTTTCTAAACTCATTTCCTCCATTTGTGTTTCTAGGACTTCTACATCATCATCATCATCATGAACTTCTTTTTGTAAAGCATTTGACTCATCAAAAACTACATGAATTGATTCTTCAACGGTGAAGGTCCTTTTGTTAAAAACTCTATAGGCCTTTGAGTTTAATGCATATCCTAAAAAATTACTTCATCACTCTTTACATCAAACTTCCCTAGGGGCTGTTTTCCATTGTTCAATACAAAGCACTTGCAACCAAAACTCCTAAGGTGAGAAATATTTGGTTTCCTACCTTTATAAAGTTCATATGGAGTCTTTGAAATCAAGGGTCTTATTGAGACTCTATTAAGAATATAAGCCTATGTATTTACTGCCTCAACCCAAAGATATTTAGGTAGGTTGTTCTCACATAGCATGGTCCTAGCCATTTCTTTTAAGGTTCGATTTTTCCTTTCTACAACTCCATTTTGCTGGGGTGTTCTAGGTGTAGAAAAATTATGATCCAATCTCTTTTCATTGCAAAACTTTTCAACTCATCATTTTCAAATTCTCTTCCATGATCACTCCTTATACTAACTATAGCTAGTCCTTTTTCATTTTTTACTTTCTTACAACGACTTAAGAATGCTTGTAGAGCATCATTCTTATGAGCAAGAAAATACACCCAAGTATATCTAGAATAGTTATCAACTATTACAAAGCCATAAGATTTTTCTCATAAGCTAGTTGTGCTTATTGGACCAAATAGATCAATGTGTAGCAATTCAAGAGGTCTAGATGTTGACACTATCTTCTTGGTCTTAAAGGATGTTCTAACTTGTTTTCCTAGTTGACAAGCATCACATATTTTGTCATTTTCAAATTGTAAATCCGACAACCCAACTACTAAATTCTTTCTAATCAATTTTGACATAGTATGCAAACTTACATGTCCTAATCTTTTATGCCACAACCAGCTATCATTTTCAGCATTTGCAACAAGACATACCTCACTATTTACTTCAAGATATTCAAGAAAAACTACATACATATTTTTCAATCTTTTTCCTATAAATGAGATTTTATTTGTACTCATATCTATTACTCCACACTTAGTTGAATCAAAACATACTTTAAATCTTTTATCACATAATTGACTAATACTTAGTAAATTATGCTTTAAGCCTTTAACCAACAACACATGACTAATTTGAGTTTGGGCATTCTTACCAACCGTACCTATACCATGGATTCTTCCTTTTGAATCATCTCCAAAGGATACTGTTCCTCCATTTCTCTTATCCAGCTGAGCAAACCGTATTTCATGTCTTGTCATGTGCCATGAACAGCCACTGTCCATGTACCAAGGCTGTTTCTTCTTGAGTTGAGCTCTTGAACATGTCTCCTTTAAGTCCAGCTCAACCTACAAAACAAAATTTCAGTTTTTCTTTATAGGTACCCATACTTTGATGGGTCCTTGAGTGTTAGTTGCAACAAAAAATCCTTTAGGAATCCAGATTTTCTTAACTTTCTGCACTTTTCTTTTCTTAAAATAATCATATGATAAATGACCATGTTTACCACAATCATAACATCTAGGTAATGCCTTAGCTGAATTTTTATTATTGTATACATCTCTTTTTGAAGATTCATTTTTCAAACATTTAAGAGTTGTGTTTTCATCAAGAATTATTTGCAAAGCTTCAGACTTGTTTTCCAGCTCTTGTTTTAAAACCTCAAAGTCTATTTTTTAGTGTTCTAACTTAACTTGCAAAATATTTCTTTGCTCAAAAACAGAAGTAAATTCTTGTTTGATTTGTTCCAAATCATTTTCAAGTGATGAAGCCTTTTTCTTTAATGATTTGTATTTTGAAAAAAGTTTTTCAAATTCATCATAAAGGCACTCATACTCATCTTGTAAATCATCAGAAGAATTAATGCAGGGGGATGAGGATACCTCTGTTTCATCCTCTTGTGCCATTAAACAGATGTTTGCTCTTTCCTCAGATTTTTCATCATCAGTTTCAGAGCTTGATGTGTCACTGTCCAACCATGCAACTGCCACCATTGCTTTCTTAGATTTCTTATTTTTCTTGGGAGTTTCATCTTTCAGCAATGGACACTCGGACTTGAAGTGACTAGGTTTCGTGCACTCGTAGTAGATGAGCTCTTTCTTTTTGTTGGAGTTAATTTTGTTTCTATTTTTCCATGAGGCACCTTGGTCTTTCTTGAAACCTCTTCTAGCTAGCCTTCGATTTCTTCTACTCATTAGCTTTCTAAATTTTTTTGCAACCAAAGCTAATTCTTCATCATCATCAAAGGAAAGCTCTTCCAACTCTTCTTTAAAGATGCTGGCTTTAAGTGCAATACTCTTTTTCTTTTCCTTTACTTCCCTTCGGTCTTCTTCTTCTTCTTCCTTAAGCTCCAGCTCATGAGTAAGAAGAGAACCACAAATTTCATCAAGTGTGATGATGTTCAGATCTTTAGCCTATCTAATGGCAGTCACTTTAGGCTTCCAGTTTTTTAGTAGACTCCTAAGCAGTCTTTTTGCTAATTCATGTTCAGGAATAAGCTTGCCTAACTGACTTAATTTATTTGTGATGTTTGTAAATCTATCAAACATGTTGGTGATGTCTTCACCAGGCTCCATTTTGAACATTTCATAATTATGTGTTAAGAGGGCAATTTTGGACTCCTTGACTTGAGAAGTCCCTTCATGAATTATTCTAAGTTTCTCCCACACTTGTTTAGCTGTTGTACAGCTTGAGACTTTGTTAAATTCAGTGGGGGTCAAGGCACAATGTAATGTGTTGATGGCCTTAAAATTTATTTAAACTTTCTTAGTTTCAGCCTCAGTCCATTCAGACCTTGGCTTGGGCATCAACTCATTTGTCACTACATTCACGGTTGAGGGCACAAAGGGTCCATCAGTTATGACGTCCCAGATTTCATAGTCTATCGCTCTAATGTAAATTGACATTCTAGTGCTCCAATAAGGGTAATTAGAGCCATCAAATAGAGATGGTCTGTTTGTTGATAGTCCCTCAGCCACTACTGACTTTTGGAGAGCCATATGGATCCTCCCTAAGGATGGTAAGCCTTAATAACAAGAAATTAGCTCTTATACCAATTGTTGGTCCTGATAATATGTGTTGACGGGGGGTGAATAGCACATATTATTGGGACCAACACTAAAAATTAGTAACCATTTTATATTGATAGGATCTTTACATTATACTATTACCCTACGTTCTACAACTATTTATCTTAATTTGCCAATAATACAGGTTATATACTCTCTAATTTCTTAGTATTTTACTATACATCTAACAATCTTTGTATAATCAACTTATTGTAAAAATAATTTACATCATGCTTTCAAAATTTAACTTCTGTGCATTACATCATTTGTTCTGATTGTATTTATATTATGCACTAGTAGATTAATCTCATTAACGTCTATTACAATAAGTAGAAACAGACCAACAATATGACTTAGAATTGTACAAACCACCAAAACTAGTGAAAGTGAGGGTCATACGAATCTGGTAGAAAACAAAACTAGATAATCCACAAACACTTCTAAGCTTTGATTTCATAGTTACTGATATCAAGGTAACTTATTAAAAATCAAAACCTTTACTTAAATGTTTCTGACTAAATACTTTTTAAAAAATACTAAAATACAACTTTATTGTATTCATCTTTGATATGCAAACGTAATACAAGTAACGATTAAAAGTTTCAATGCACAACAATTCAAATCTATACTGGAAAAAGGCTCTCTATACTTGATTGACAAATTTCAAGTCTTAAAAAGAAAAAACAACTACAATGCTTTGCCTAGTGATTTGGTGATCGTATATTCAAAAGCAACAGAAGTGAAGCAAGTTCATGAAGATGGAATTGCATATCCTACGCATCATTTTAACTTTATAGAGTACACCATACTTCATAATAGGATACACCAGAAGAACGTCTTGACAAGTATTAAAAGAAAATATCCTACATAATCAAACTGCATTTAATCATTTAACTTCTAACTTTTATACTATATTGTTTCAATGCTAAAAATTGTAGATGTCATTTAAGTGTTAACAATAATAACTTATGTAAATAAAGTCCATTTAAATCACAGAAGCACTTTTGTTCTTAAAAGGGACATCTATCCACAAAATCTCAAGTAATTACTATGATGAATATATAGTTCATATTTACATCAATATTTTTACAGGTAGAGATAGATATTTTAATATAAATACATTGCTTAACATACCATATTTCTTTTGTTAAAAACTTTTCACAATAACAATACAATCAAAGTTGTGTTGTATAGAGAGTTGGCATTGGAAATAATGAAGACAAAATATGTCGAAACAGGCCAAATACTATTCTTGCTAGTGTTGGATTGATGATCAAGACCTACATGCGTAAGTTGATCATTGTAAGTGTTTTTAACAGTAACAACAACTATCTACCATAAAAAACCATAATTATTTAACTAATTACATTTTGTAGGATCATTGTACGCATCTTCCTATTTTGCAACCAAAGTTTATATTGATCTTGTTATTCCTCAAGTAAAAGAACTAAAGGCTAGGTAATGTCGTACAAACTAAACAATTACATTATCTAATTTAAAATAACCTTAAAAGCATCCTACTTATCGCTAACAAAAAAAAATTACAAGTACCAACATGAACCAATTGAAGCCCAACTACAAAAAATGGAAAAGAGAAATCTCCTACAAATTACTCAACCAACTTCAATCCAAAAAGCAACAGTTGAAGACCAACTGGCAATAAAACCAAGGGAAACAATGGTAAAAATCTAACTACCTATACTACTATATTTTTAGCAACAAAGATTACTTTACTTATAATCATTTATGAAAAAAATACAACTCTTAACTAGAAAAACATGAATTCCTAACTATGACATCAAATTAAATCAATTCATCATACTATCAAAATTAACAATAACATTTACATCCTCTTATAGAATAAAAAGTTTGAGGTCACAACAACGATAGTCAATATAGAAGCACCAAATGAATGGTACTACAATGCATGCAACAAATGTGCAAAAGGATTGAAATATTTATCTGAAAAATTTTGGTGCAAAACCCATGATGAAAAAGTACTAATACTGATGTAAGAAAACTAAAATTTCATCATCAAATTTACAACAAAATATTATTCTACAATATAGCAATAATGATATTTTTGTCCATTTCTAATAGGATGATTTTGGAGCTAATAATACAAGATACAAGTGGTGAAATTCAACTACTGGTTTTTGGTCAGCGAGTAGAAAATTTGATTAGAGCAACCATAGCAAAGCTTGCTGCCATCAAGGAAATTAACAAAATGGTTCTTCTAGCTTTTGTCAAAGCCTTGATAAACATAAAGAGAACATTCAAGGTAGGATTGACAGCAAAAACTATTGATCAAAAATTATTAAAATTCAAGGTTCTTGATTGCAACACTATCAAAGAAACTTTGCCTGACCATTGGGAAGTAGAAAAAGGTACAACCATAAATACTACTCTTGCCTTAACAACTAAAAACCCACAACTCGTAATTGAAAAGTTTGAAATTGAAGTGTTGCCATCACTAATATATTTACAATTCACAAAGGAATTAAGCCTAGAAGAATCATCAGCGAAAAAATAAAAAATCATATATGTTAATTAAATTACTTTACAAATCTTTTATTAATTCAATTTAAAAGCCTATAAAAAATTAGACGTTAAACAAATTTTATCTTTTTATGTGTACAACATGTCCAACGGAAGAAGCACAATAACAGAAACTAAAGAAATGGGAAGAAATGTGTATGGCAACATAAACAGAAAACTATCACTGCAGTTAGACATATCTAATAGTCGTGTAACAGTTTGATCATTTTGTTTGACCAAAATAAGAGCCTCTTTCTTGAGCATTCAATATGCTTATGGGGTTCTCTTTCGATTATTTTATTAGCTCTTTTACTGAAGGAAATGTTGCTGTTATATATACTTAGGGGTAGCTTAATAACCTCAAAGGCTTAAAGTTAAATATTTATTGAAATTAAGAAAAAGATTTTATTAAAAATTTTCACTAAATTTCTAGTTCAATAAATCAACTATTATATAAAATAGAGACAATATAATAATATAATATAAACTCTAAATTAAAGTAAAAAAGTTTGCAAAGATTAGGATAAAAGTACCTAATTGTTGAATGTTTATTGTAAATAGCAAATGAGGCTCACGACTTTATGACAATAATAGTATATCAGACTTCCTATGTATTGTTTAGAGGAAAATTAAAGTTAAAAGAAGAAAGAGCAAATGAGAAAAGAAAAATTCAAAAGTGGATATTATAAATTGAAAAAGAAAATAATTGATTTTATATGTAAATAATAACTATCGGAGAAAATTAAATACGTTAATTGATTGAAAATAGAAGAAATAGTTGAAAAAAAAAAAGCTGTTAGAGATCATTAAATATATATTAATGTTAGTTGATTGAAAATAACAAAAATAATTGAAAATTAATAGTATTGTAGGAATTGAGAAGTGATAAAAAATTTAGATATATTAAGCACATAATTAGAGAAGTGAGAGAATATGTTATTTTATTAATTATCTTGACTTTTATATAATAAATATATATTTATTAGGTCTAACAATGTCATGACCCGGTATTCCCCTAAAGCCCGTGACAACCGCCGCGGTGTCCCGATAGATACTCTTTACCCGGAATGCCAACCGGAACCTCGCAAGGCTTTAATATCAGTTTTCTCACCTCTCTTCCGAGCAACAATTGCTAATATCATATTTTAAAAGATTATAAGCTATTTCCAAGCCAAAACAATAAAAAAAAAATAATTTTTGTCTCCCGGGGGTATTTTGGTTATTTTTCCTCGAAAATTTTGAAACCAGAAAAAAATATAGTATGCGAGTACAAAAACACATAATTCATAATCAAAAATAAGTTTAAACGTCCAAAACCTTCATTTAAAATGAAATTATAATTATTTGGATATAATAATAAAGAATAAAAATATTTAATAAAATATTCTATTTTCTTATAAAACAATATTTTTAGAGTTATACGTAAATAATTTTTATAGCATAAAAACAAAATAAATTCATACATACTATAATACAGTAAGTTAGAGTATTTTATTTAATTTACAATAACCAGTGGGCCCCTGAATAACCAAAAGTAAGGAGGACTATGAACCTACAATTTGGAGGATGCAAATCCAATGGTAGCCTCGATGAAACCAGCTATCTACAGCCTATTCGGAGCCTGAAATGGGTGGAAAGGAGGGTGGTGAGATCATATAATCCCAGTGAGTAAACAAACATCATTCCAAATATCTAAAGTCGAGTAAAAGGAAACGATTAAAATATTCTATCTAAATATGTATTTCATAACATAAACATTCATTTCATTTAAATAGTCAACATGGCTTATGAGTATCTTAAAAGCTTGGCTCCTGCCAAAATAATTCTCGGGAATACCTTGGCCAAGGCATTTAACCGAGTCCGTCAAGGTTGTTAAAAATTTATGTACGCATAAATCATGTTTTTATTTTGAAAACAAAGCCGTTCCTTGGCGTTAGCGGAGTTCATCATCACGAGGTGGTTCGACGTGACATGAACTCTAACCATACCTCAAGAGATACCCTACGCGCCTCTCCGACCGAGGTACATATGTAATCGGATTCTGTGCCCCTCTAATAGGTTGGTCCACAGAACCCGCCCACTGCAGCAAGCTAAACCCACCATACAATAAAATTTTGACAGCATGACATGACTAATATTATACTACCCAGCTTGTAAATGTAAAACAAAACAATTCATACAGTTCACAAACCACAATTCCAGCCAGTCATGCCAACACATTATCATAAGCCATCAATTAGAACCATAAATTTACAACACATCAAGTGGTCTCCAGTTACTCTATTTTCAAAGCCATCATTCAATTTCAAGACAATTTATAAGATCTTTTCATTTAAACACATTTTGTTTATAAAACCTAAAAATTTACCATTTAAACTCATTTTCCATAAAATTCACAAAATCGAATAAAACGACCACTTTAGATAATTAAAATGATGATAAGGTTACTCACTATTTCGAGAGTCAAATTTCTAGAGTACTCTGACTACCGATCCTCAAGTACAATTTATTTGCCTTTAGCGGAGGATTCACCACCTAGACATGATGCAAAATCAAGCAATTTACCACATTGGTGCTAAACCGTTATAAAACTATATGGATGCATGAAATGGCATGCAAATTATTCGGATTATCGTCTAAACGCAGTGTTCTACACAAATTCAATTGTGTACCTAAATAAAAAGATATTGGCCCAATTCGATCTATCACCCGATTAATTGGCCAATATGTCCGATTCAACTCCAATTAACTCCATTTTTCTTTCAATTCTCCAAACCATCAAACACAAGTCAAATAGTATAAAATTTAGCAAAATTATCTTCACATTTTTTCTTGGCAATTTCGGCCATGGTAGGTGCATCAACACTATGATTTTTCCTACTCGATTTTCTCACCATAATTCATCATTTCCTCATCAATTCACTTGAAATAAAAATCAAAATCATCATCAATATTCCACATGGAGAATTCGGCCAATGATGGGTAATGGGAGAAAATGAATTTTTCTTGTTGGTTTTTCATGCTACACATCACTAACTAACTAAAAACACTAAAATACTTTGAAATCTAGCCAAATCAAGCATCAAAACTCCTCCCCCCATGTTCGGCCAACAAGAGACCCATCATGAAACCATGTGATTCAACCATGGAAAATGCTAAAGAATGCATGGGAAAGGTAGATCTCAAGCTTTATTGAAAAAATCTTACCTTTTTCACTTGTTTCCTTGAATTTTCACACTTTTCCTTTGAATTTTTCCATCTAGGGTTCTTGTTCTTTCTTTTCTTCCTTTGTTCTTCTTTGGCCGGCCTTAAGAATGAGAAATAGGCTGATTTTGTGCTGATTTTAAAGCTAAATAATAAATGGATATAAACTTGACACATGTCACCATTCCATTGGTCTATATGTTATACTTACCCATTAAGCAATCTCTCTCCACCACTTAAATTTCTTCAATTATCTATGATAATATTGGGTAAAATTCATGTGCTGGACAAGTGTTGGGTGGTGTAAAATTACAATTTTGCCCTTGGGGTGGCAAAATGACTATTTTACCCCTATGCTTGAAAAAATGTCAGAATTAAAATTTTTCACTTCTTAAACTCAAATTATATTCTAAATAGTCAATCTTAATCAAAAACTTCTTCCAACATTCACATCTTAACCTCAAGTGGCAAAATGACCATTTTGCCCTTGGATCATGAAAATTCCAATTTGACTCCAAATCGATCTTTGAACTCCGAATCACCATTTTAAGTCATTCTAGGACTTTAAAATTTTCAATTTCATCTTAAAATCTCTCTTTGATCTAAATCGAGACTTAATTCAACTTAGTTGCATATATAGGTACACTATCGACTTTTGTCGATTTTTCGAGGCTTTCAAAGTATGCAATCACTCTGTCAATCATATGAATGTCATGGCAAGTATTTTATAAGGTCAGGCTTGACAAAGAGAATATATAGATATTTTATTAAATATTTTAATTTTTTATATATTCTTAATATAATTAATTATATTAATATTATAAAATTAAAGGCCTATAAAACTTTGGGGCCTAAAGCCACCACTTTGGTGGCTTTACCCTTGAGCCAACACTATATACTATTGACATAAATATGGTAGTTTCTTTCCTCATATAAGTATAAACAAGAAATATGATTTTACTTAAAATTTGTGAGTCAAGGCATATCTTACAAGCAACATACAAACAATGAAAACTTGCAAATGACAAAAATTGATCATTTTGTTTGAATAATATAATTTTAATGGAAAAAGAAATTACTAGATGTTTGAGAAGGTTATTGTCTTCTTTGAATAAATATTGTTTTATAACCATATATGTAGGTGCAGGTTTTTTATGATTGAAACTAGAGCAAAAAATATCTTTAATTAATACTAGTTTATCTTTTCCTCTATCAGCAAAAACCAAGCATCCATGCAGTTGACTAATATAATATATTCATGCAATTGACTAACAAAATATAGCACAACAACAGAAATAAAAAAAAATGGGAACAAATGTATATGGCAAAAGGAAGAGCAAACTTCCAAATCACAAATGTTATTCATTTTGTCTGAACAATATATTTTTAATGGAAAAAGAATTACTACAGTACTGTTTTAAAATCATATATTTAGGAGTAGCTTTTTAGTGATTGAAATAAAACCAAATAACTATCTTCAATTAATATCAGTTTATCTTTTTCTCTATATAGCAAAAATCATACATTTATGCAGTTAAATAATACAATATAACTTTTCCTACAAACTCTTTTTAAGATATCAAATTGAAGTCCACTACAACATAATCTATATATTTCCCAGGTAAAAAGACCTATTCAGTCCTTGTACTCTTCAATTTTGTTCAATTTAGTCCTTATATTAAAAATCGAAGCAATTTAGTCCCTTGATTTTGGGAATTGCGTCAATTTAGTCCCTCCCCTTAATGGCATCCAATTTTATCGTTAAAAGATGACGTCAGCACTAATGTGTCACATTTTTATGACATGGTATCGAGTGATGACATGGTGATACCACATGACACTATACGATGACGTGACAGTGTTGACGTGGCACTAACATGTTGACATGTCAAAGCCACATAACAGATCAAAAAAATTAAAAAAAAAAGTTCTATTACATCATAGGGATTAAATTGAACAAAAATATATAGCATAGGGACTAAATTGATCAAAATTGAGATGTTGAGAGACTAAATTGAAAAAAAATTGAAAATACAAATCTTTAAGTAGATTATTAATATGCTTATTAATAAGCTAAATATTTAAGTGTAAAATATTTATGGTGTTAAAAATATATAAAAATATTTTCTTACTTGATTATTTGATTTTAGAATATGTAAATTAATTTATCTTTTTCACAAAAATTAAGTTTGAATTCTCCTTTTATAAAAAAAAATTATGAAAAAATTTCATACCTAAAGTCAAATTTAGATGAATAACTTGCATTACGTTAAAATAAAATAATATAAAGTAACTAAATATGTTGATTTAGTTACACCTTTTACAATTTACAAATACACATTTTTTTAAAATTATTCAACTCTTACCCAATTTACCTTTGATTTAAATTTACTCAAATTAGCAAAATATGTTTATTTAGTTACAACTTTCACAATTTACAAATACACATTGGTATGAAATTATTCAACTCTTACCCAATTTACCTTTTATTTAAATTTATGTAAAATTTCTTATAAAAGGATTTTATTTAAATTTAAATACCATAATTAAATTCTGCTAAATTTAAATTTAAATCATTAATTTGGATTTATAAAAATTTTATTAATAAAATAAAATGGTACAAATATTTACAATTATATTTAACTTCATCAACTATAAATACAGTCTTTAATCTAGGAAATTTCAACTTAAAAAATATAACTTAAAATATTAAACAAAATAAAAATATGAAAATAGATAAATAATTAGAATGGTGGAGCTCAGATTCTATGGTTGTAATAAGAGGTTAGTCATGTTTAAATTAATCAAGTCAGAACGAGAAATTATTTATATAATCATCGCTAACTCTATATATTAGTTCTTCATTTTTTTAAAAGGAAAAACTAAATTAACATATTTTGCTAATTTGACTTTAACTCAAGTTAAAAACTAAGTTAAATAAATTTTAAATTCTTATAATATTATAAATAGAAGAAAAAAGAATTTATTTAGTCATTTTATATTATTTTATTTTAACATAATACAAGTTATTCATCTAAATTTGACTTCAAGTATGAAATTTTTTTAAAATATTTTTTATAGAAGAAGAATGCAAACTTAATTTTTGTAAAAAAGATAAATTAATTTACATATTCTAGAATCAAATAATCAAGAAAATATTTATTTATATTTTTAACATCATAAATCTTTTACACTTAAATATTTAGCTTATTAATAAGCATACAACAACCTACTTAAAGATTTATATTTGTCAAATATTTTTTTCAATTTAGTCCTTTAACATCTCAATTTTGTTCAATTTAATCCCTGTATTATATATTTTTGTTCAATTTAATGCCTGTATTATATATTTTTGTTCAATTTAGTCCATATGACATAGCAAAGTTTAGTCTATGTACTCAAAATCGAAGCAATTTAGTCTCTTAATTTTGAAAATTACGTTAATTTAGTCCTTTTCCCTAACGACATCTAATTTTATCGTTAAAGAATGATGTCAATAATGACATCAGTACTGCCACATCATCGTATAGTACCACATGGTATTGTCACGTCATCATTTGATGCCACGTGACATGCCATGTCATTAAAAATGTGATAGATCAGCATTGACGTCATCTTTTAACAGTAAAATTAAATGTCATTAAGAGAAGAGATTAAATTAATGTAATTTTTAAAATTAAAAAATTAAATTGTTTCAATTTTGACTGTAAAGACTAAATCGAACAAAATTAAAAAAATATATGAACTAAATAAATCTTTTTACCATATTTCCTGTGATCTATACAGTAACGTAGCTCCGGGCACCACTCAGTAATTAAGAAGCTAGGGTAAGGGCAGGGTAGAGTTTGGAGAGGGTTTTAACGATTAAAATTGGAGGGAAGGGGCTTAGGGACATGAAAACTTTTTTAGAAGTGGTAATTTCTCTAGTTTTGTTCTTTCATCTTCTCTCGTCCGACTCGACGATAGTCTCTCCATTTATCTGTATATCTCCACTTCTCCCTGCCTTTCCTTCCAGCAAACATCGAATAAAATGGCGTTATGGATGGAAAGAGGCTCAGAACCCAAAACAGAAAGCGAGATCGCTGACCTAGAAGCCATTTCTGCCCTCAAAGAATCAGCTGCTCTTGAACTAAAGGTTTTTCTTTTTTGGTTCCTTCTCTTTATCCTTTTAAAATTCTTTATTTCAGAAAACTCTTTTAACTTTCACCTTATTCTTTTGTTGAAAATTCATTCTTTGAAAATTGGGTCTTTCAGGAGAAAGGAAACGAGTTTGTCAAAAAGGGGAAAAAGCATTACCAAGAAGCCATCGACTGTTACAGCAGAGCTATCAACCAGAAAGTTCTAAACGACCAAGACACCTCCGTTTTGTTCTCAAATAAAGCTCATGTAAATTTACTCCTTGGGAATTACCGCCGTGCCGTCACCGAGGCTCAGGATGCCATTAAGCTCTCCCCTGCAAACGTTAAGGTACTACATTCAGTTAATGCTGTTTCTTATGCTTCAGAAAATGGACTTTTTTTTTATAGATATATATATAAGGATTTGTTCATTCTTGGAATATCTTTGTTTAGGCGTATTATCGAGCTGCCAAAGCGTGTCTGTCGTTAAATTTGTTATCGGAGGCGAAATCTTATTGTGAAAGTGGAATAGGAAAAGACCCAAGTAATGAGGAGTTAAAGAAACTGGCAAAGCAGATTGATTTGAAGAAGATGGTACAGGAGCAGCGTGAAGCTCAAGTTTCTAAGGCCCTTGTACAGGCTAAGGTTTTATAATTGGACTCCCAACAGCTCCTTTTCTTAATTAAAATAAAAAAAAGGAAGTGCCTCGGGTCTTATTTGCTTTTTGCTTGATTAGGACCTTGTTTCTGCTATTGAAGGTAGAAGTTTGAAGATTGGGAAGGCAATGTACAGAGAACTTACTGGATTAAGGAAGCCGGAATTGGATAAAAATGGAATTCTTCATTGGCCTGTTTTGCTACTCTATGCAGAGGTTATGTCCAGTGATTTTATAGAGGATTTCTGTGAAACTGAAATGTTTTCAGCTCATCTTGATATCATATCCTTTTTGTTTTCTCTTTTAAATATCAAAATGCTTATTGGTTTCACCATATATTTTGTAATATTTTCAGTTTTCTGTGCCTTATCTAAAGTCCTTAACTCTCAAACATGTTTTCAGAAAGTTGTCCCCCTTTACCGTGGGATAAAGAAAACCATTATACCCGTGAAGCTATTGAACTTTACTATGAGGTATGCCCCTATTGATAATGAATTAATGATTATGATGCACTCAAGTCTCAAGTTATTGAATTGGACAAATTCCAGCATAGCATGCTTGGCATTGATATCTTACCATGTGTGTTATTAGCACATATATGGTAGTTTAGAAAACCAACAGGTTGCCTACTTGTAGCAACTTTCTTTGTAAGAGAGATAGTATCATGAAGCTTTCTTAATATACAGCTACTAGTCCATGTTAAAATGATATGCTTGTAATGACAGTATGCTAAAGGAGCTTTAAAATCACTGTCATTTGCTGGAGGCTAAAGACATTGAAGCTGTTTTCGTAGCTAAGCAGTCTTTGATGCTCATTTTCGTCATCCTTGACTATGTCAGGCTGGTTCTGGTGTGCATCTGTCTAAGACCAAAATTATCCATCATCTTCTAGAAGGAACTGCAGCTTCTAATGTGGAAAGTGTTGGAGAGGAAGAAAAGGATGCAGTTGATTGTTCTACGTATGGTGATTCTGCAGGTGGTATGTTTTCTAATCTACCTTTCACATCAATATTTTCTTTGTTAGTCACTATATGTTTGAGACTGGGAGTGCTTTTCTGTTGCTAGAGTTAAATTACTGAAGCATAGGGCCAATATTTTTCTTTTTGAAATTATGTTAAAAGTTACCTTGCTGTAATTTACTTCTAGTTAGCAGCCTCTTATTAGCATTACCTTTTTATGCAACTATTGGTGCAGTTTCTCTTTCAATCCAAAGACTAAAAGCTTTTTATCCAGGTTTTTTCCCTCTATTTTCTTAAAATCCTATTACTTACCTGGAGGATTGACAATTATACAAGAGAAAAGCTCTTTGGTTATCATACATATTAGCATATATTTATGTTGATGAGTTAGTTTCTTTTTTTTCCTTTTTATAGCGATTTTTTCAAAGATGATTTGTTGAGAAAGGTTTAATAGTTTAGTATAAAAGAGTGGCATCTCTTTGACTATACCGTCAGTGCCAGTTTGGTACAGGTAGAGTGATACACTTCGTTTGCTTGTATGTATAATTTATGTTGCATTCTTTAGCTCAATGCAAAAATATGTGCCTTTCTTCTTTGAAATATGACCATGCAAATACTTGGTTGTATATCATTGCACTTGTTTTCTCTGGACCTGGATTGGTAATTTTAAATACCCATGCTTTCAACCAGCTGTGCTTACAAAGATGAATATGCTCAATATATTAATTCCTATTAAAAGGAATCAACCTCGTTTCCTCATTAATTTTGGTTACACTTCACAATGCCATGTTATTTTTATCTGAATTTCCTATGATTAATGTTCCAGGTTCATCCAAATGGGTCAAAGTAAATGAAAAAGGAACACTTCATGATGTGTTGAAAGAACCAAACTTCATTATCCCAATGATACCAGGTGTGTCTTTATATTCTCAAGAAAGCATTCCATGCATAATTTATCGAGCAACTATGCATAACCTTTCTGTGACTAAGTACAACATGCACGTTTCCTGTCACTAGTGGGAGGTATTTCCATTTAATTTCATTTTTAAATCCTTATCTTGTGTTATTTCCTTGGTGCAGTCTTTTATGTTGTTTCAAAAAGATCCTGCTTTTATAAGGACTTCAGAGCTGGAAAATGGGCACCTCCAATGTAAATGGATTGTACATGTTAGACAACTAGTGTGTGGTTTGGTTGTTATTGTACCTTGACCGAGTCAAGGCAAGCAGTTTTTATGTACTCCAAAATTATGTACTCCAAGACAGCTAGTGTCTGCTCATGATGTTCAATGCAAAAGGTGTTGCTTGAACTCAAAAAATTATGAAGCAGCTTTGAGTTTGCAAAGCCATTTAAGTTTGTAGAATTTTTTTCCAGGGTTTTTCATGCACTTTCATAGTTGTTATACTAAAACACAAACCGGAAGAAACTACAAGGAGTTTCTTTTACAGCTTTAACTTGAATGGTGAAGTCTATTTACTTTCGCAGTTGTGAAATCTCTGCGACTTTTAAGTTGAACTACGGAAATTGCATCAGTGGTTTACCTATTAAGCATATGAAGGGCATTGACACCTGCCTTTGGAGCTTAAATTGTGACTCTATGCGGAAAGGGTGTGGTTTTATAGCTTGAGCACAATCTTCAATTATTGCTAAGGTTATTCAATGGATAGATACCAAAATACCAAATTCGTCAGAGTCGGTAGCCCGAATAGTGTGTTAAACTTCATCTATTTGTTGATTATGCAGGGGTCTTGTACCCCTGCCTTGTGTATAACCCGAGGCAGTTCGTTCCTGTCAAAGCTAAAGCCAAAAATAAGGTGAACAAAAACGACACCAAGTTTGCTGGAAAACAAAGGTGAGGTTATAATCTACTAGACTTGGCATGAATCTCAACATGACAGAAGGAGGAAAAAAGAAACTCTTCATTTGCAATTTACTTTTCATTGAAATGCCTAACAAAGCTCTGAACGCTCTTACTCTAGTTACCTTTGTTCTTCCATGAAAGATGAAAGAGGAGGGACACTTTGTTCATTTTTAAAGAAGTTTTCAAAATCAACCATAGTCTTTACATGTATCAATCTATTGAAGTTATTCTTAAAATATTTAAGACTCCAAATGCTGGCTTGTGCATAACTTGTGTAGCCGATGTTATTAGTTCTAATATCTAAATCTCTGTAGTTAAAATATGCTTCTCTTGGAGATTTTGAAATGTAAATGGCCATATTACTGTAAAGTCTCCTTATCCAACTTATGTATTTATGAGATTCTGCATTTTCTTCTTTTGACCAACCCACAAGGTACGAGGCTTGGTACAAGTTACCAGATCTATGCGGATAAGGAAGTTGAGTGTCTGGAATTACATCCATTTTCCCTCCTAATGCTACCATCATCATAAGAGCGAATTCGGCCTCTTCCTCCAAAAACTTTGACCATATCCCCTCAAATCCACTTTCAGGAATTGGTTCCTTCGCGTTGTTCGATTTTCCTTTGAAAATTGATTTCGGAAGAGCATTGTCAAGCAAAATATCCAAACGTTTTCTTGAAACTCCACCAAAGTAGAGAACTGACTCAACCCAACTCATGTAATGCAGTCTTCTTTTACTAATCCCAGCTCAGGAAACCTATCTTGTATCAATGGAATTAGCTCATCAATCCCACCAACATGCAACGCTTTGAAAGGAGCTTGAATTGTTTTCTTCCCTACCTGACTGGAATTTACCTTTGTAATCGTGGCATCCGTGAATATATCATCAGGAAGCTTAATGGCCCAAAATAAATCCTCAGCCATGGATTTTCGGTCCAGAATTCTTCCAGTATCATCAATTAAGTGACCATCAATAATATGATCAGCAGCAAGTCCATATTTCCGTATCAATATGCCATAACCTCGCCCACTAAAATGCCCACCAGAACCCACGGTGTGGCATCTACTGGCTGGGAAGGCAAGTGTTTTACTTTTTTTTCAGCAATTCTCTCATATAGTTCACCGATAATTGCACCAGATTCAACCCATGCTACTCATTTTTTTATTAACATCAACCAATTGAAAATTAACCAAATCAATAATAACAAATGAAATTTGAAAAATATTAAAAAAGGTTCAAAATTATGACTAGCACTTCGAATTTTAATTTGAAAGTTATATTTTTTTAAACAATAAATTGTTGCTTGGATATGGGATATTTGCAGTGGTGTTACAACGACAGACGGTTTAGGGATAGCTGGAGTGGAGAACCTAAAATTTTGAATAGAAACATCCAAAATAGATAAATATGAGGAATTATTTTGTGTGTAAATGACCTTAGACATAGAAGCAGAGTCTGCTGAATGAAGAGAAAAGCAATGAAGGAAATCATCATGAGAATGAGCTAAAGTTTGGTCGCATAATGTGAAGAGTACAACTAAAAGAAAAGGAAGCATTGAGAAGTGAGGAGACTTCATTTCTTAAGCTGGTTGTTTGCACAGGAATGTGTAAAGGGTAACCTTGTTTATAGCAGCCACGGGAATGCTTGGTCAGGTCAGGATACAAAAATAAGGTGTAGCAATTTGCTTAGCAGCGAGCATCTTTTTTGACCATTCAGCACTCAAAAAGTTGAGCACAATTTTTTTTTTTTTTTTGAAAAGCTCAATTATTTGTTTTTATGGATTTATCTTTCACCACAGCGTCGATTGATGCATGTTCTAAATCATAATAAAGTTTTGTCGGTTGGTCCGGACGTAAGATCGCACTTCTACTGACCTGTCTTTATAGACCCTACTCATCTACAAGTATGTCATGTCAAATCATTTTAAGCCATTGAAATCTACACATATCCCAGAAAATATCAAACTAGTTACCGATTTGCATATTACTTTTAGCAGTTGAATAATTTTATAATAATATTTCATTCATAGAATAATAAAGTAATTACTTGCAAGCTACCTGCGTTATCTCTGTGAGATTTATGATTAATACAAGTATCATAATTATCAATTAATTCTTAAATGAAAAGAATAATATAAACGCACATAATTAAAAAAATTTCATTATCCATCAACTATAATTTATAAATTCACATAGTATCCAATTTCAATATCAAAATTAAGATAAGATCTTAGGAATGATATCAAATTTTAAGAGAAAATAATATCATTTTCATACTTAAAAAGATAAGTTGCATAAATTTAGAATCCATAATTCTTAATTAAACATAATCATCCAAAATATTAAATATCAACAAACAACACCATTCATTGAATGATAAAAAAGTATAGTAAAAAAAAAAAAGAACCAACATGAAACCATGAGGAACAAAAGAACAACAGAAAAAAAAAGTCAAAAAAGGTGAACAAAGATAGGAAACAAACTAAAGTAAAGAAGAGAAAGAAGAAGACCAAAACGGAATAAAACAATAGGTAAGGAAGCTAAACAAATGAGATGGAAAAGAAATGTCATAGAATATTAGTCGAGTTGAAACGACCATAAAAATAATTGAATTAAGCAAATGACCTAAAATATCCTCCAAATAAAAAGCACATTTACAATCAAAAGATAATAAAGACCTTAAAAATGTAAAAAAAAAAAAACACTGACCAAATCATGAAAAAATCTCTAGCATGGCAGCATGCCCTCAAATAAAAATAAAATTGGTAAAATTATGGAAAAATATCTAACATGAAAGCTGAGTACAGCAATTGAGAATCATTAACATTGAGCCAAATAACAGGCCCCACGAGCCAACAAATATTGCTTAAAAACAGCTCATGGCATAAGCCAACTGCTCGGGCGGGCCAAGATTAACCCGATGAAGACCCGCATGAAATGAAAATAAATACAACCACTCCAATTGTACGCCATATGTCATGTAATTGACAAATTCATATGACATTCAATTGAAGCCCTTAGGAAAAAGTTTTAGTGTCCGTTTAGTTTATCTTATTTTTAACTTATTTATTGTTTAAAAATAGAAATTGGGTCAAACAGAATTTCATAAAAAAATTTACAAAAAAAATAATTTTTTTAAAAAAATAAAATTTAAAAAAAAACTCCAATTAGGAGCTTTCTCTTTAATTTTTTTTTTTAAAAAAAACACATCAGCTTATCAGGAGAGTTATTTTTTTTCAAAAAAATCCTCTCAAAAAATACTCTCTCTCTCCCTATTGATCTCCCTCCCCTCTCTCCCTTTCTACAAATCAGGGTTTTTTTTTTGTTCTTACAAAAATTAAGAATAACGAAAACCAAAAAATCATAACTGCATTAAGGTATTAATTTTTTTTCAAATTTTTTTTTTATTTTTTTATTTTTTTTAGTTTTGGAAACTTTTTTTTTATTTGATATTTTTTAATTTATTATTTGATATGACAATTATGTGATATTCATTTGTTATTAACTTTTTTTTGGTGTATATAATATTTACTTATTATGATTGAAATAATTCAAATAGGTCCATAATTGTTGAAATAAATTAAATAAAAATTAACTTCCAAACCCTGGATAATATATTTTTTTCATTCCTTTCTGTAACGAAGTTGATACTGTAAAATATGATCATATAACTTCATCCAAATCTCTAATCTCTTTCAAATTATTTTATATTTATTCTTTTTTATTTTAGTTCTAAACCAGGTTTTGATATTTCATAAAAAATTATTACAGAATCAATATCCAGAAAATAGATTATTATGATTAAATTGTTTTCAATTATTCTCTATAGTAAAAGATATAAAAAGGATAAATTTTAGTATATCAATGATTTAGGTTGAATGTAATTGGCATTGGGACATTGTCCTTGTAAGTTTCCACTATGTGACATCAAACCAATCTAATCAAATGATGTGATTAGCTTTTTTCTCCAAGCTCCTCAGTCCTTGGAATCTCAAGGGTCCAAATTCCCTGCCCCAATGGCCTCTGGTCTTGTTAACACATTTTAGAATGTTAAAATATCCATGGTCTCATTTATAATTACAACGGTGAGTAATTAATTCTTTCTAACGTTACTTTCATGGCTTGATCAAGAAGTTCTGATGGCATTGCTGAAGGCATCATGCTACTGATTTTTCCTAATTGATTTCTTGACAAAGCAAATGATGACTTGAAAGAATTTACACCCTTACGAAGTAATATAAGACAGTAGCAGATAGCTACTAGTCTCTCAATAAATGTAGAAGCTAACCTATAATAGGTACTCAATTATACAGATCTAAGTTGTGTCCATTAGAGGAGCAACCCTTTTGTAACAGCTACATAGCCTATCTGTAACTTGTCAGTATTGAGAACCAACCTATAAAACTTCAATCGCCAGTGTTATTTTCTAATTCAAACCCAATGTGGTATTATAGGTGAGGAATTTGACAAATATGATCGTAATTTTAATTATTTTTTTGAAAGTCAAGAAGAAAGAAGTAACAATGAAGAAATATATTCATATATTTTTAGAAGAGTATTAGATGATAGTTACATGGGTAGAGTTCGTAATCAAATAGTTATTACATTGATGGAAAATAGAAATTGTTAATTTATGAGTTATTTATAAATTATGTGTTACTTGTGAATTATTTGTGAAACTTTTTGTTTATGATTTATTATTAATTATAAATTTTATGTTATATAAAAATACTTTTTATATTTTCAAAAATTTATTTTAAATAGATAAAAAATAAAGTTAATTTTATATATTTTCAACAAAGAAATTCTTATAAAAAGTTATTTATTAAATACCCTTTATGGTAATTTTGATCGAAATTAAAATTTATATAAATTGTTTTGCCAACCAGTTTATCTATAAAAAAGAGTTTATAAAATGTAAATTTACCAAACAGTTTTAACTTAATTTTAAAAGATATTATTTTTCATAAGAGATTTATAATAGCTTTAAAATTAAAAAAAAATCAGGTCAAACATGCTCTTAATATAGAGTTATAGATTAACCACAAGTACAAATAAATGTTGCTATTGATGTTAACAACATTTTGTGAAAAATAAGATTAATTGTAAATAATGTTGATGCCCATTTCTTTTATTTAGAATTTAAATTTAAAAATTATTAATAAATTTAAATAAAATTTTAATCAAGAAAAAAAAATTGCTTCGAAAAGATTGAAAAATAAAATAAGAAATTGGGCATAAAATTTGAACAGGAAGTGCTGAAATTGCATTTTGCAAGTGAACATGAAGTTTATACAAAGTTAACAAAAATTATTAAATGTTGTTTAAGTGTTCATATCGTTCATGCAACATTTTGTGCACTATTTTTTTTTTTTTGCATTTGTAGACCATTTTGTCCAAAAAATTGTACTTGTAATTGGTGGGAGGAATACACAATATATGATCCTTGATGCTTGAGACACTGATACGTAATAATTTTTTAATCTAGATAAGAGAATAAGTAAAATTCGTCAGAAATCAAATGTTAAAAATATTATTTCCCACTAAGAGTTCTGTCCAAATTCTCAAAATCATCAATATTCATAACATTTTGAAGATCGTCTTTTGATAAGCATTACTCATTGCATTTAAACATTTGGATAAAAAACTAACAAAATAACATTTATCAAAACATTCAATAAGAAAAATTAAGCTAAATCCCTGCAGTTAGAGCAATAGAAATATCATAAGAACGCACTTTCACAGTTTCACTATAACGGTCAAAACACGATCAGATGAACCTCATAAGCCCAACACACTCGTCTCGCCCTTAAAATGTTTTAAATAAATAAAAAAAAACACATATCTAAGTGATTTGAAATTTTAAAAGATGATTTGTTTTAATTTAAACTTTTAGCATATTCTTTAATAATATAAAATTTTAAATAAAAAATATATATTTTATATTAATTTATTAATTAAAAATTAAAAAATATTTATCATGTTAAAATTAAAAAGGAATTCCATTTTTTAGTTATTTTATTTAAAATTTTAAGATTGAAACTCAAAATATAATTTTTCATGTTTTAATTCAAAATAATAATAATAATAATTTTTTTAATAATTAATTAAAATTAAGTTTATAAAAAATGTAATGATTGTATCACACTATACGTAATTGTAAGATATGTATCACGTATTGTAAAATATGTATCACGTATCATACGATATATTTTTAATATTTGATTAAAAAAGATATAATTATAAATATGTGTCGTTTTTTATTAATATCATCTTATATCGTACGATATGTATTACGTATTATATAATAATACGTCGACAATCAAATTTTTTTTAAAAAAAATACTACTAGACTCGGCCAGCTAAAACCAAATCCGACCCTCTCATGGTCGGAAACGACCTTAAATAAACTATATTTGACCAGATTTACAATCAAAATTTTTTTAAAAAATGGATTTCTTTTTGACCAAATTTCTCTCTCTTAATTAGACTTTTCTTTCAAACTTTCCTTTGTCGCTGCTCACCCTGTTTCCCTGATTCCATCCCTATTCTTATACGCCACTTTCTTACTATCAATTTTTTCGCATAACATTATTACTGGCAGACACTCCCGCGAGATCGAGGATAGAAGATTTTCGAGGTATTATTTTAATACTAACATTTTTCCTGTCTTAGGCTTTAATTCAAGTGATAACATTAAGAGGATTATTATCCTAATATTAAATTAATATGCAAAGGGACAGTTGTTTTATTTTTTTTGAAAGGCAGGTAAAGGGACAGCTATTAAACCATGTTAGTCCTTTCTTTTCAATTTTTTTAGTTTTAGGGTAGAACCGGTGTTAGTCGTGATCCATAGTATAACAAGTGCAAATGCCAACTGAATCTAATATTTTTTGGCTCACATTTAATGAGCTCCACCTTCTTTGCATCAATTCATTTGGGTAGGATTGTTAAAGCTTGATACTACTTTATTAAAGTCATATTAATATAGTATATCTCATCATGCTTCTGCGTCGCTTTAAATTAGCCAGGTCAACCAACTTGTATATGCTTTACCATTTTTAGTGAAGCAAAATCACTTCCTTTTATTTTTATGATGATTCAGTATCTCCTATTTTTAGTATTTCATTATTATTACTTGATTGCATTGTAATACAGTATATATAAAAGGTTAAGATTTAATTTGGTTGATATTTTACTATTTATTTCTTAGGTTTCTTTTTTTTTTTTTTGTAAAAAATGAATGAAAGAACCACAAAGACTTAAACTTTAAAAAAGCATGTGATATACCCATTTATTTAACTTATTCTCTTACCTTTCATTACATCTAAAGGAGCTGCTAGACCTTTATTTTAAACCAAACAAATCCTTAATCTTAATAAAAAACTAACTCCACCAAAGCCAAATTTCAATTGATAATTTTTGTCCCCTTTAACTTATGACGCGGCTTGATGGCCATGTGACAGTTCATACAAGTCATCCCATTTTCTTCTGCCTCTTCCTCTCTCTGTCTCTTCCCCCCTTTCCCCTCTCTCTCTAGGATCTACCCAGAATCTGGCCATCATTGTCGCCTGTTGTCAGCACAGAGCACCGTTCACCTATGGTTGTCCACCCAACGCCAATTGATTTTCACCAAATCTCCAACAAAGTTTAAGATAAGTGTAGAGAAAGTGAGGCAACAGTGCAAAATGTAGAATCGGGTGTAAAGAGCATAGTAAGAGAGAAAGTACTTAGAAGAGTTTAGAGAGGAATCTATTTAGTTTTCAGTATCCTTGACGAATTGTCACACTCACAGCTCTATTTATAAATTAGGAATAAGTCATTACTCAAGAGCAATATGCATAAACTAGGGAGTAATTGTTGAGAGCAATATGCATGTAATCAGAGAAACATGTTACCCCATTATGTATAGTGGAGTTATGGGTTTTCTAGATATTCAGGTCACTAATGACATAGTGGGCTTCATGACAAAATGTGTCACTTCCCAAAGAAAAGGCAAAAGCTCGTGCTTTTGAAAAAGATTATAAAGAAAATCTTTTAATTACTTTTTAATATGAACCATTAAGTTAAATTTTTAAAAAATTTCAAAGGTGTAAATTAATTCATAAACCTTACCACCAAGGGCGGCGTTAGAGTATTTTCAAAAAGAAAGCCAAATAGAAAGAAATGTTAAACAATTAAAGAGAACTTTATATATAATTCAATTATAACTTATTTAAAAAATTAAATAAAATTCAAAAGATATTAGACATAAAAAAATACACATTAATAGTAATAATGGTATTATTTCTATATATAATTGAATAAAACTATAAAAAGAGTTTCTCTCACTCTTTACGTATAAGAATGGAAGAGAAAATAATTTTTCAAATTAAAATAAATTACCTCTTTACTGTTGGTTTCGAGTAAATGTGCTAGAGGGGGGGTGAATAGAACAATTTGACTTTTTCAAAAATTGGCTCTAAGTGGGAACAAATGCAAGTGAAAAAAAGGAATGAAAATAAGAACAAAAACAGAGTAGACAACATAACAAAATTTAGAGTGGTTCAGTCAACGATCTACATCCATTACCTTGATTGTTCAACCAAGGATTTTCAAATCAATCCACTAAGAACGGTGAAATTTACAAGCTTTCACCAAACTTTTACAATGGCTTTTACCAAACTTAGCCAAAACCTTTCACAATAATTTTTATCGAGATCAATTAAAACCCAACACCTAACTTTTCAAGGCTAAGTTAGAACCTATGCTCAATCAAGCAATCCTATCTTGAATCAGTCACTTAGAGTGATCTGTTCACTCTAAGAATGCAAGGAGAAAAGTGATAAGAGTGTACCTATGATCACAAGGTTGATCTAAGTGGTACAAAGTGAAGCGCAGATCACAATTACAAAGATAGGAGTTGAGTGCAGTAAATGAGCAGGGAGTGTTGGCTGGTTTTTTGAGCTCTTTTTGTACTTGGAAGCCTTCAATGTCCTTTTCTAGCCGTTGGAAGTCCTTTCTTAGACAGTTTTTGACCGTTGGAAACAGTTTGGTAGCAGTTTTGGCCGTTAATCTGTCTTCTAGTGCACAATTCAAATTTTCTAGCAGAATGCTCTTAGTCGAGTAACTTATGTCTTAGTCGACTAAGTTGTCTCTGTTTTTTGTTTCCAGTTTCTGGCAGTGAGCACTTAGTCGACTAACTTACTTCTTGGTTGACTAAGTCAGTTTTGTTTTGAAGTCCAGATTTTTGGCAGTAGCTTCTTAGTCAACTAACCCACTTCTTGGTCGATTAAGTCTTTTTTGTTTCTCAATATTCTTGAGCCCGTCAACTTTTGATTTGAATTTTAGCTGACTAAGCCTTCATTATTCAACTAAGGTGCTTCTATTTTGTTGATTAGTTGTGGCTTCTTATTCATATGCCTTTTTGATATGTCTCATGAAATAATTTATTTATCATTAGCATATAATTCTTGTCCTGCACACTCAAGTAAAAATATTATACATAAATGAATGTGAATGTTTTATTATCATCAAAAACTAATGGAGCCAACAATCTCTCCCTTTTTGATGTTGACAAAACATTCCTTGATTAACTGTACAATGTCCATTTAATCTTTTTAGTTTTGCATAGAAATGAGGATTTCTCCCCCTAAGTGTGTGCTTCCCCTAAGTGTGTGCATATTTTACTTATTCATTTCATACATACAATAACATTCTACATTCAGAATATATATATATATGCAGATATATAGAGTAACTGACAATGGGTGACTGTTGACAGATTATCATCAATGTTTCAGTAGTATCTGTCAAAAGTGTATTGTTACCAGATTTTATGTATGCCATTAATTATTCAACAAATATAGTATAATTAGCATCCATATACATCCACAACCATTTTCCATTCACATTATCATATTAAAGATCATGACAGCCCAATATCAGCACCAAAGTAATAGCAGAAACTCAGTGGTAGCAACTTCAATAACAAATTTAAATATTCAACCATTAACTTGTAAACATCCAAAAACATAAACAGCAATGTCTATAAGCATTCAAAAACATCTATCAGCAAAGTCAAATTTAATTGTTCAACTATCAAGGCAAAAACAGTAGAAAAATAAAAATAACAATCAATATTCCTAAATTACCCTTAATTACCCCTAGTTCTCCCTTAGACTCTGTACCCTAATTATACCCTAATTCTCCCTCTTTTTGTCATCATCAAATCTTAAAGATGATTAAGCATCTTCTGAAGAGGATGAGGGAGAGGATTCATCAGTAAAATACTATACATTAAGGGGTTCAAGAGATGGTTCTGGAGGTGATTTCTATGGTGAGGGTTCAGGGGATGATTTATTAGGAATTTTAAAAGGATATTGAGGAGAAGAGATGGTTGATGGTCTAGCCTTTTCAGCTATTCTGGAGGATTTGCATCTTTTGAGGAATTTGGTCTTGGTTGCCATTGTCTTCATGCCTTTACTAGATGGTTTAGACTTGGCTTGTGAAGCAGCAACAACTTTTTCTTTTCCTTTACCCCCTTGCTCTTCTGTTGTGGGAGCTGGTTCAATGGATGCTGACTTTTGTGCTTGTGCTTTAGCTACTTCCTTTTCTACTTGCTCTTCCCTAACCATCTGATGGAAAATGTCCATAATTGATACTTCCTCAGAATGAGGAGGAGAAAGCTACTCTTTTTGAGGTTTTGGAGGAGATGGTGGATTTTTATCTAGTGAGCCAAGTACCTTAGTTCCTTGTTCTGATTCAACTTTTTTTTGTGGTTCAGGTGAGGAGGTTTTCTTTGGTTGATCTACTTCAGGTTCATGACCCTCAACCTGGAAGGTAGAGCCTTCAGCATCTTGTCCTACTGGTGCAGGGCTTGGAGTGATAGAGGTGTCTGCAGCTACAGGTTCAGTAGGCATTTTTCCTTTTTCCTTCAACACCTTTTCTAGTTCTGCCAATTTCTCTTCAATTTTCAGCATTCTTACTCCTTGGTTAGTCAGCTTTCCATCCATCCTCATGAGTAGGTTGAAAAGTATGTCATTAAAGAACTGTGAGGGAGCTGTTTCTAGTTGAGCAGGGAGTGAACACTCTTTTCCAAAAGTGGCCTTGGGGGGTTTAACATATTTCTCTCTATCAAGCTTATACCCCATTTTAGGCAAACTCCCAAGGTAAATAGCTTGATCCCTTTCACTAAATCCATTTGATACCTTAAGCTCCATATTCCCTTTTTCTGAACCAAGTAAGTAATGACATTTCCATAAGGCAAATTTATTTTGTCACTTTTATAGGCTCCTCTTGTCACAGCCCAATTTTTGGGCCATGACCGGCGGAAGGACCAATGGGTTCAGCCCACCAAGCCCAAGCAAGCCTACTTACATGATCTTATATGTTAATCCATATTCCTTTAGAATCCAAAATTCATAATGCTCAATTACAATTCCTTTGAAAACAACTCATAAAACCCAGTCATGTATTCATAATGGCATCATCAACCATTATATACATACATATAATTTGACAAGTGAATCTCAGCATTTCACAACAAGTAGTCATATACACGTAATTAGAACTCGACCGTTAACGGAGTGATTCTGGGCACGATTGATAACACTTAGTGTCACGCTAAACCTACTGAGCAATGTATAGGGTGGAGCACCTCTTCCTAGGATCCAATCACCTTTAACTTAAGAAACCTAAAACATGAATTTTAAAAACATGAGTATAAACTCAATGAGTGAACATAGGAAGGGAACAAGCAACGTTAAGGAAGGTTTAGAAAGCATGATGCACTTAAGTTCAAAACAATGCAATTTAATTTATCTCTATTTAAAAACTCCTCATTCAAACCCTTGGTCATTTAGTTACTTGATGACAAAATACTCATGAACAACAACGAAGTTGAGAAGTGAAAACTTTAGTAGATTTCAAGCAAGTCAAGCATAATAGATTGACTCTCACAGCAACGAAAAGGCATTCTCGTTGCAACGAAATTCTGGCTAGATAAAAATCTAAGGGGCTTTCACTACCACTAAAAAAATCCACTCATGCCACATTGCACATTAAATTGAACACATTGACAATACTCAAGTTTTCAACAGTCAATGCAATCACATTTTAAATCCAAACATTTTTATATAGTAAATATGTATATATATAAGCACTTACACCACCATCACATCACCTGGCTGATGTGCATCATTACCGACATGTGCACTGCCCACTCCACACATGCACGGTTGGGCTCCACTCATAGGGGACTACCCTTGCTACAAGCAGCCCTTTCCTTCTTCAGCGACAACTCCACTTGTGAGGGACAACCCTCTTTACAAGCAGCCCTTTCCTCTTTCAGTGGTGGCAACAAACGGTACCTATCAGAGTACTTGTAGGGGACAACCCTCTCTACAAGCCCTTGGGCGGAAAGTCACGCTTTGCCATTGTTCACATGCGAGAGTTCCCAGGGATCGGGTTAAACCCTTTGCTCTGATACCAACATTGTCACTCAACTAGCATGTGCACTGCCCACTCCGTACATGCATGGTTACATCAATTATACAAAATTACTTAACAATATATATATATATATATATATATATATCATATATCTTTATATACATATCAGCGTCATATAAAAGTACATAGATTCATCACAATCATGTTTCACATCACAAAAATATTTCACTAAAGGCTTGTTCCCATGCATTTTGAAGAAAAGATAATTTAAACAGTTCAAGTGGTTCGCTCAAACGTATGTACATCTACCCAAAACATTTTAGTGCAGGTTCATTCACCGATATTTGTTGAATCTTTACTCGACTCCAACCTCCACTAATGGTCCAAATGGAATTGTGGGGCCTCGTTGGGACCTATCATCACAACAACATCACAACCAATCCGATTTGCATAATTATAGTTCTAAAAGCTATCCACTAAATCATGTTCTGCTAGTTATTTTTAACTAGCTTTCATCTACCATTAAGTGACTATATATTTTCACTATTCTAGTCACACTACAATGAATAACCCACCTCAACTACACAACACTCACCGATCTAGCCACTAGCCATTCTCAACAACTAAAAAGAAATCAACTCTATTTCATTACTCACCTTGGTAGCTTTACAATTGAATTTCTTTTTCAAAAGCTTTCAAACTATCATGAAAATCTCACTTTCTCTTTCTAGAACGTCCAGCTAGTGAGATAGTGCAATAAGAAAAGGTTTTTGAGGGTTTTATGGTGAAAAAATAGAAGAGCACAAAGAACTCTGTGAAAGGGTACACAAAAACATGAAAAATCGAGGTTAATTCAAGGAAATATATGGAAATTCAAGGCAAGCTTCCATGGGGGGAGGGGGGTGAGAGAACGTGGGAGAGGAAGGAGAAGAAGAAGAAGTGCTGGAAATTTGAAAAAAATCCTAGAAACTTGGATTTTTATGGCTTAAGTTTATCCATTTCTAGCAAAATTACCAAAATACCCTTAACTATGTCATTTTGTTTTTCCATTGCCTTTATACAATCTTTTTACTTCTTTGACATTGAGACAAGGTCCATAAGGGTCTAAAAATGCTCAGGTTCATGAAAACTTAAAAATTTTAACTCGAGATGCAAAATGACCGTTTTACCCTTTTTGTTTCCTTCCATTTTAATTTAGTCCTCCCAACATTCATTTAACTCCAATTTCCTTCTATTACTTTCTTTTACACATGTACAAACAAAGTATGAAGTTTGTACTCCAATGCAGTGTCCCCATAATATTTAAAATATTTATTTACCCGCGTTATCTTTACTTAATAAAGACAAACGACCCCATTAACGTCATTTTTCTCCAAAATTCTCTCATTCTTCTTCTCCCCTACTTAGATTGACCATATACTCCTTCTTCATGAAAAATTTTGACACTGAATAAAATATTAATATTTTAATATTATTTTATTAATAAAATATTATTTTATTCTAAAAATTTCCTCTTGTCTCCTCTTGTCCCCTTGGTACCCAAAATACCTTATTAGGCCTCAATTGACTTCTGAATCACTTTTTATCTCACAAATTTTTCTTCGATAAAAATATCATTATTTTATTATTATTTCCTTGTGTGCGGAATATTTTATCTCAAACTATTTCTTTCATATTTCATCATTTCTAAACATCATAATTAACCTCAATTGGCATCCAGTAAGTTTTTATTAGTCACTATATCAAAGTACGGGGTATTATAGTCTCCTCCACTTAAATAGAATTCATCCTCGAATTCTCTTTAACATCGGGTTGTTAACCTCACTCAATGATCATATTCCATTTACTTCTTCATAAGGAATTTTGATTTATGCGCCTCATTATCTTCAATTTGACTAGAACACTTTACGAGGTCAGGGTACGTAACTTATATCTATTATCACCCTTGAGTAAAAACCATGGTACCCTTCTCAATTATTCTTTCTTATCACTAAGATCCCAAGTATGCCTTTAATTCCGTCACTAACCTCAAACATATCTTTATTTCGATTCTTGTCAAACCTCTAATCATTCATTCACCTCGTTTACCTCCAATTCGACTAGAATGCCTCACTTATGTCTGTTATCATCATTTAGAATCAAATCGATGGTAGCCTTCACGATCATTATCTCTTATTTTAAGATGTTGAGTACGCCTTTATCACTATCATTAAATTTGAACCATAACTCTATTTCAATCATACTGATTTCAATCACATATTATACTTACTATGTATACCAATCACCATCTTATTACTTTATTCCTTATCAAACTTCTCAACATTCATTCATCCTATCCTCATACACCATTATATGACTTATGGCATCATAAAATGCCCTATTTATTCCTATACATATTTCCAACATTCTGGGGAGTTGAATCTTTCAATCGTTCTGTCACGACCCAATTTTTCGGGCCATGACCGACGCATGAGCTCAATGAGCGTAGCTCACTAAGCCTAAGAAAGCCTATCCATTTACCTTTGCTTAACAAATTTATCATATCATGCATACACACACACACACCTTTTCCCGGGGTGTAAACATAGCCAAAACATAATGGCATTATCGATAATAATATACATGCATTATACCAGTCATGTATTTAGCAATTTACATTGCATACACATATTTACATTGTTAGATTGTATTCATAATACAAAAGGACCCATGACTTCCAACGGAGACATTTACAATAAAAGGGATTACTATCGAATGCCAGACACATACCCAGGAGATGTACTACGGGGACTCCTCAATCTAGGGTTCAACAGTCACCTAATCTGAAAACATGAATTTTTATAAAACGTGAGTACAATACTTAGTGAGTGAACAAGAAGGGAACAAGCAATCCAACCAGAAAATTTGACAATCATGATGCATCGGTTGAAAATAAAGCCATTTTCATCTAACTACTATTCCAAACCCTTTTTCCCTTACCTAGAAATTTATTACGCATTCAAGGATTAAACATCATTGAATTTACACCGATCCTTCTAGCAAAGTAGTAAAATTGACGGTTATTTACAAATCGTCACACAATAAGGGTTTCACAACCCGTACGATTCATACATGCATATGTATCACGTACAGTTTCATTCACCAATTGTTCTATCAAGCAAGATAGCAAAATTAACGGTTTATCACAAACTGTCACAAACAAGGGTTTCACATACCACACAATCAAACATATATACACAAAGATATGAGCAATTATATACACCGCCAAGTCTTCACTATTCTTGATGGTACAAAGAAATAACTATCGGAGTACTTGGTAAGGGGTATCACCCAGTATCCCTCTTTGCACACCTCTGAATTTTTAAGAAATTGTGGGCGTTACGTATCGCAGTCCCCACAACCTTTATCATTAAACCGGCATTGCACTTCCCACTCCGCACATGCACGGTCGTAATTATCACATCCTTTGTCATTCAACTGGCATTGCATTTCCCACTTCGCACATGCACGGTCATAATTATCACATCCTTTGTCATTCAACTGGCATTGCACTTCCCACTCCGCACATGCACGGTTGTAATTATCACATCCTTTGTCATTCAACTGGCATTGCACTTCCCACTCCACACATGCACGGTTGCATCAATTTCACCATAATTTATTCATAATGCATATCAACATAATACAAGGGTACACAGATTCAGTACACTGAATTTCACAAAATTTCTCAATAATACATGTAGGCATCATACAGATATACACAGATGCATCGTAATCATATTTAACATCACTGAAATATTTTCACTAAGGGCTTATTCCCAAAATTCATTTTTAAATGGGAATTAGATATAATCCTTCACGCATTTCATTTCAACTTAATTAGAATTCCCAAATAAATTTTGAATTGCAAATTCACTCACAAGTGTCGAAAATTCAGATTCCGAGTGCACTCGGACTAATAGTCCTCAAGCGCAATTCCTTTGCCTTTTTCGGACGTCTCACTACCTTGTCAAATAACAAAGTTGAGGAATTTACTATATTGTCCCTAAATTGATATAAACTAATTTAAATTACTAATGCTTGATATGTAAATGCAAAAATACGTCTGATTACCGCTTAATCGCACTATCGATTAAATTCGACCGATCACCCGATTAATTGGTGATTGTGTCCAAATCACCTCCAAATTAATCCATTTCTCCTCTAATACCTTAATTTACCACATACCATTTAAATAAAGCCAAATTCAACATTAGAACCCTCACAGTTCCTTATAGAAAAATTCGGTCATTTGGTGCATTAGAACAGAATTTTTTTCTACATAACCGTTTCACCTTAATTCATCATTTTCCAAGCCATTTTCCTTGAAATAAAAACAATCCCCCATTGATATTCAGCCCTCATGGTTCGACCAACAAGGAACCCTAGAGAAATTGAATATTTCTTTTGTATTTTTGTTCATAACCATGCTTAACTATCTCTAAACACTAACATAGTCTAAAATCAAATTATTCCAACAAAAATTCCTCTTCCATACCCATTTTTCAGAATTGAATTCATCATAATAACTCAATATTCAACCATGGAAATCAAGAACAAAAGCATGGGTAAGCTAGGTATCAAGGAGAATTAAAGAAATTCTAACTTACCTAGCTTGTTTCCTTGATTTTTTCACTTTTTTTTTGAATTTTCACCTAGGTTTTCTTGTTTTTCCCTTTGTTCTTCCTTTGTTCTTGTTGCTGGTTGCCTAGGCAGAATATGGTGAGAGAATTGGGGATTTAATGGGCTGATTTCTATAGAAAATATAAAATAATCAAGCATGCCACGTGTCACATGCTTATTAACCCAAATTTTTAACTTTTTGACTTTTTCTTCTTAATTTTTCACCACAAATATTCTGATATTTATCCAATCCTACCACAATTAAAATCCCTTGGTCTTGATAAGTGCTGGGAAAAAAAATTTACCGATTTGCCCCTAGGATGGAAAAATTATGATTTTACCCCTATACTCTGAAATGTACCGAAATCACATTATTTCTACTTTTCAACCTCAAATAACACTAATATTGATCAATATTAACCAAATGGGGCAAAAATCGTTTTATAAAAATTCTCATTTAGTCATTTAGTGGCCAAATTACCATTTTGCCCTTGTGCTCCAAAAATACCGAGAATCACAAATTTTCACTGCTAAACATCATTTTATACTCCAATAATCATAATTATATTTCATATAATTATTCTTGGTCAAATGTGATCAAATCTTAGCTAGAAATCTCAATTTTATCATCAAATGGTAAAATGATCGTTTTGTCCTTAATCGGTCAATTTTCCTAATGGACTCCGAACTGGACCTTGAACTCCGAATCACTATTCTAAGCCATTTTGTGGGTTTCAATATTTTCAAATTCCTCTTATAAACTTCTATTTGAACTATTTCAAGGCTCGATTTAACTTAGTTGTACCACTCGATACAATATCGTCTTTTAATCGAGCTTGACAAGGTCTCACACGTTCCCTCATACTTCATGTCTCTTTTTTTTTTTCCATATTTATACAACTTAAATCTTCGTAATCATATCAGTCCATCTTGCATGGCTTAATCACCCCATAGATTACATTTTCTTGATATCATTTCCTTGGATATTTCTCCAAAGTTTCTTATATCAATATAGTTATACTTTTGATGGGATTTCTTATCATTGTATTATCCATACAACTCATCAAATATATCGAGTTCAAATCTCGAATCTCTAAGGACAGTGCTTCATTTTAGTTGGCCATGTCATCAATCCCACACATACACATGTACACGCAATTCTAATGTCAATATTCTTCATTGTGTGTAGGGATCTTTGTGTTCAAGTGTTTTTGGACTAAGTTTCCCTTTATTTTTTCTCCTCCATAACCAAGATTCGCTATAATAATTCTCATATTTAATCTATAAACATTAGGGTATAATCAATTTCATATTACCCTTTTTATATGTTTAAATCACTATTCCACTTGCGTTTACCACAAGTTATCTCTTACATAATACATACAAATTCTAGTTATGCCTACACAAAACTTCACATCATTTACATGCTTATACTCCCTTCTTATCATTTCCAATTATTTACTTAAGTTTCATTGTACTACATATCCTTGCACCATAATGTCATTAGTCACATTTCACTTACTAATTATCATTTTCATTATCTTGCAATCCAGTATGTGTATATGCTTTATAACCTCATTGATCCTTTAAAGACTCATTTTTTACTTGATCATTGCATCTTATGCAATACCACAATCCCTCCAAGTTACCCCTGTTTCTCAATTATCTTTCATGCCTCTAACATGTATATTATATCCTTTTTGCAATTCGTGACTAATTAGTCACTTAAGACTTAGACTTATTCAATCATGCATAGCTTATGCGTTTCTGAATTCCAATTCCCATAATACATTAGGAGGTTTTCATTATCCGACTTCACTATCGAGATTACCTTTAACCATTCTTTATACTGATATAACATCATTCTCCCTTAGTCAATTCACAATTTGTACTTGGAATTGCAAGACTGGAAACAAGGTTCTCCTCAAGTACTTTTCAATGTCAATACGAATATCACTTTCAGTTTACAGCTTCCTCTTTATAACCATATAACTTAATGCTTGCTTTCACAAAATCCCTAGTAGAACTCCTCTTGAGTATTTCCTTGGGGATACCTATCTTAAACTTATGTCTCACCACATGTGATCACTTAACCCGTGACTTAGCCATTAAGCTCCTCAGCAAGGTTTTAAAAATCCCACATTTTATACTTACCTTGTACGATTGGTAATTCCTTTTCAAAGATGTTTGAGCATTCCTGCAACACTTAGTCTCTTATTTGCTCCTTGACATCCCAAGCATATCGTTTTATAAATATGCAATTATTCTTAAAGATATATAAATACATACTCATCCATTCAATCCCCAATTCATCTTCATAGGTTTCTAGTGTGCCATACGATTGGCCTTGTGTTGTTACTAACCCTTTTCATTTAGCTAAGTCAAGACAAGAATTGCAAATTCTCATAACGATGTTCTGGATAAACCCATTTGGTATACCACCCTTGTAATCCTTCATTCACACTTCCATCACTTGGTATTGACATCCCTTACCCATCTTTCATATATTCATCTAACTCTTCAATCCCTTTTTCCTTAGCCTTTAATAAGGCTTAATCCCTCGTCTCCCTTATTTCTTAGGATTTGACTTTAGTCAACATATTATCCATCCTAATATTTCACATGGTGTTTTATCTCAATGTAGCCATCTCAAGAATCTTTCAACTTCTCTTTCAATTATATGTCCATATACAAGGCAATAAAGAAACTTTTCAATTCATTCATGTAAACATTCTCTGGAACATTTAAAACTCTCATCTTGCTCATGCATCCTAGACATGAGGTATCCCTAGCGCTGCGTCGCTGGACAGTCAGTGCTGCAACGTCGCGACTACTGGACATGGAACAGTTTGAACACTGCAATGCTAAAGAGTTAGTGTTGTAGCGCTGTGGCTACTGGAAATTTCTTCCACGAATAAGGTCTTCCATCTTTAAAGTTACTACAGGGATCATGCTCAACCATTTGGCTCTCTTCTAGGCCTATCCCACAATTCTCATGACCAGGTGTATCTTCTCTTTTGTTTATCATATGCACCAAGTCGAGTCGATATTTTCAAACTCATTTTATCCTTTAACATTTTTCTTCAACTAATAAGACTCACTTTAGGACAATTTTTCCATATTATGCATCAAACTCTCAAAATATAATACCGCACACAAAATTATTCATCATTTATGACATTCCATAATTCCTTAACATTCACAATTAATTGTCTTTCTTATCTTGTAACCCAAATAGTTTTGTTGACTTTCAGTATAAATGGCTATGAAAATAATTCACCTTTCTCCTCGCTTTATTCTCACAATCCTTATTAAATAAAAAATTCATCTTTCCCAAACTCCATAATTTAACTCTATTGGGCTATATTTGTGCCTAATTATTACCTCATATGTCATGGCATCATTTTGCAATCCTCTCCATGCTTAAATTACAATCGTCGACTTAATCACATCATCCATTCCAAATGTCACCTATAGCCTCATTGAATTCTCCCATATCCTTCGGAATTGTAACTACAACTGGGATTTCAATTTCCACATTTCCATGATTAACCGGTAATCATTTATCAGGTTTCGTAGTTGTTCGTACCATTAATAACTTTCTACATCGATCCTTAATAATTATCTAAGGCAACCAATCACGCCACTAAGGTGAATATCCTTCCTTAGCAATTATATTGCTAGTCTACCTCTGTCATACCGAAAGATTCCCATACACATCCTTTCATTTAAACAGCTACTTTATAATCCGTTTGAGTCATACAAAATAAAAGCCAACTCTTAACTCCTTTGTACAGATAACTACTACTATTTCCCTTACACCATACCTGCCTAGACTTAAAGTGATATGAACTTCAATGAAGGTATTAAGTGTCTTTAGGATCCTCGTCGCCTTGATCTGAGCATATAGACAGATCCTTTACCGAGTCCTCTTCCAACTCCTGGGATTTTTTTTTCCATTTTATCCTTAATTCGAGCTTGTTGCTGCCTCTCAAATTCCTCCTTACTAACAGGTGCAGCACCTCTCTAACAACCAAGAGGGAAGTGTCAGACACAGATACAGATACCTTTCTAGAACGATAATTATTGGTAGTCCTTTTTCCCATCTTGTTCGTGTTCTTTAACCTCGGATTGATTTCATTACGCATTAGTCTTGCGAGACTCCTCAAGCTCTTAAATAGTGGTTTACCTCTCGGGAAAACCAATCCACTCGGAAGTCAGGTCGGGTTACTTGTTACACTTTTGTCATGACCCAAATTTCGGGCCATGATCGGTGCATGGGCCCAATGGACGTAGTCCACTAAGTCCAAGCAAGCCTATCAATCTGACATGTTCATCATTCCATCATAAACTGCTAAGTCACATTTCATACTTGAATCAAAATAATATTAAACATTGCCACCTCATATTGGCATACCAAACAAGTGTATATACATTGTCTACAACATATATGTATTAATAATTTATATTAGGTTTGTCTATACACAACAAAAAGAGACTCGATGTCCAGCAGAGAAACTTGACGAATGTACATTTACTGAATGTCGAGGCACCTACCAAAAGATGGATACAAGTCTACAAGGACACCTCGTGCTAGTTACCGACTGCCTTGTGATCTGAAAACATGAAGTTGAAAATGGTGAGTATAAACCCAGTGAGTGAACGAGAAAGGGAACAAGCATACCATAAGGAATGTTTAACGAAATCATGATGCATTCTTTTTCAAAACAATGCAATTTGTTTTTATTCTTATTAAAAACCCCTCATCAAGCCCTTAAATGATTAATCATTTGAAAATCATGAACCCATACATAATGAACCATTTGAAGAATGAAAGCTTCAATGATACGCAAGCAAGTCAAATACGACAACGAATCTTCGTTGCAGCGGAAAGGCATTCTAGCTGCAGCGAGAATAAATTTCACTGCAGCGAAATTGTAACCCAGAAATAGAAAGTTTCTCGTTGCAGCGACAATGAATTTTGCTGCAGCGAGAAGCTACAGTGTCATTCTCGCTGCAGCGAAAATGCATTCTCGCTGCAGCGAAAATGCATTCTCGTTGCAGCGAGTTTTCGGCCAATCTATCCCTCCAAACCCGAGAGTTTCTCGCTGCAGTGAAAATGATTCTCGCTGCAGCGAGAAATAGGGCACCAATGAAAAAATTTACCTTTCTTCCAAAAAAAAAATCACCCTGCTGAAATGTCCAAACCAACATGAAATGCATAACAATTTTCCACAGTTTAACATGTCAAGTTTCACATGCATTACAACCATATGCCATTACTCATTAATTTCCTATAACACACATATTTACATATGTATATATGTATACGTATACCCATCATCATCGTCACCAGCTCATGCGCACTCCCTACTCGCACATGGCTGGGTCATCACCGAGTTATACGTACTCCCTACTTACACATAACCGGATCATCCTCGGCTTATGCGCACTCCCTACTCGCACATAGCCAAGTCAATGTCATTACACAACAATATATTTATATATATATATATATATATATCAACACAATGTGGTAGTGCATGAATCAATAATAGTCTCATGTCACAACATAAACCATTTCTCAATAGCTTGTTCCCAAGGATCTCATTTTTAAGAAAAGTTGTATAAAATCATTTAAACACTTTGTACAAAACAGTCACATTCTCAAAATAGTTTTGATAGGCAGTCCACTCACCAGTATATTGTTGAGCCTTTCACTAACTCTAATTTCCCCTAATTGTCCAAATGGGATGATGGGGCTTCCTTAGAACCTACCATCACATTAACATCACCATTATGTTAATTCATATACTATAAACCCTAAAAGCTATCTCTTAATTAGCTTTCAATTGTCACTTTAAATGGCTATCTATGTTCACTATCTTAATCACTATAAAATGAATGAACATACTCAACAATAAAACAGCTCATAATCCCAATTACTAGCCATTATTCATAGCTAAAAATCAAGCTTAGTTCATCACTCACCCTAGGGCTCCTTTGTAGTTGAATTCTCTTCCAATAGCTTCCACACAAATGGGGTAATTCTTTCTTTCTCTCTCTAAAATGACCAGTTAGTGAGAGAAAGTACGAAAATAAGATTTTTCAAGGGTTTTAAGGAGAGAGAGTGGAAGAATACAAGGGTTCTAGTCAGAAGGGCATAAAGGTATGAAAACTAAAGCTAGAGAGAGAAAATCATGCAAGCTCCATATCAAGCTTCCATGGAGGTTTTAAAGAAACGTGAGAGGGAAAAAGGAAAAAGAAGACAAGTTGCTACAAAATGGGAGAAGAAGCTGCTAGAAGAAGGATATTTATAGGCCAAACTTATCCATTCCCTTAAAATTATGAAAATGCCCTTGACTAGTTAGCTTGTTCTCATGCAACCTTTTGTGCAATCTTTTTACTCCTTTGACACTGGGACAAGGTCCATAATGGTCTAGACATACTCGAGTTCATGAAAACTTAAAATTTTAACTCGAGGTGAAAAATGATCATTTTACCCCTACCGTGAAAATCACCAAAATTTTTGTTTCCTTTTCATTTTACCCCTAATTTTATCATCCATTTATGCCTTAGGCCTACTTAGGCCATAATATTGTTTAAAATCTTACTTTTATGGGCTTACTAAGGAAATGACGAAATTATTTCTGATCAGGGATATTATGTATACTTCCCTTTACGAGTCTATAAAGGTCAAGGTCTCACAACTTTCACCCTCAGGAATATATCGACCCCGAACAGTGGAATCCAACGATCCCTCACTAGTACTATGAGGGGTGTCGGGACTACCGTCCTTTTTAGACATGGTGCGTGCAATAGGCGCACATTCGAAACTATACGCAACCAAGCATCAGTTGCTTAACTATTTATATATCATAGGAATAGGTAGGTTTTCTAAAGAATTAGGGGCCTATGTAGCCTATCGTCCTTAGCTTGTGTTAAGCACCCACAATCCAAGGATGAGACTCTACATAAACTCCCACAACTCCGCTGACAACACAAGAATCCCTAGGATTCAACTAAACCTAGAGCTCTGATACCAAGTTTATCACAGCCTAATTTTCAGACCATGATCGGCTCAAGGGACCAATGGGTTTAGCCCACCAAGCCCAAGCAAGCTTACTTACATGATTTTATACGTTAATCCATATTCCTTTAGAATCCGAAATTCATAATGCTCAATTACAATTCCTTTAAAATCAACTCATAAAACCCAGTCATGTATTTATAATGGCATCATCAACTATTATATACATACATATAATTTGACAAGTGAATCATAAATCTGCCAAAATTAAGTGGAGTGCCACTAAAGGCATGCTCCATTAGCCATAAGTCCTGAAGGCTAATGTAGCTAAAACTATCACTTTTGTCATGAATATTTGCTGCAATAAAGTAATGCAAAATTCTAATTTGAGGACTTGTAATTAGACCGGTATTATTTTTGGAGGAGTATTTTTCCTTCTTCCCTGTGATTATTTCTCACAAGGATGAAGGGTCATAATTTTCAGGGAATTCAAGCTCACCCTCCTCACACTCGATTTTGAGTAAACTCCCTAAATAAGCAGCAGTTACAACAAATTCCTTTCCATTCAAAAGAACATTCAATCCATCATCAATATAATCATCAGAATCCTCAAGTTCATCCTTATCTAGTGTTATACTTGCATAAAATTCTTTTATCAAAGTAGCACTGTAGGATCGATTTTTAAAAGTACTAAACTCCTTCAGTTTTAATTTCTCAAAATAATCAGATAGGCTCGTCTGAATCTCTAGGATTTCATTGAAGCTATCCCAATCAATAAATTTACCATAGGTGATTGGGGCATTTTCTATTTTCTTGTATCTATCCTCATGCGCTTTATTCCTAAATTTGGAGGATGGAATATTACCTTTCTTGGATGACTTGCCCTTATCTTTCTTCTTTTCTATTTTGTGACTCTTCTTGGTTAGTGTTTTTCCAAATTTTTCGATCCCAGAGTTGGACATAATCTTTTTCTTCTTCTTTTGGATTTCAACTTGTGAACTTTCTTCCAATGGCAGCTTCCCTTTTTTTTTTTCAAAGTTTCTTGAGATTGTCCTGATTTTGCCATTTGGTTTTGTGAGATTTTTGACTTAGGGTTTTAGGAATGTGAGAGAAGAGAGGGTTTCAGTTTTAGGTGAGTCGGTTTCAGAAGAGGGAAAATGTAGAAAAGAGAGTTAAGAACAGTTTAATTTTCTCAAAAATCGTCTGTCTCCCCCTTAAATATTGTTAATTTTTCTTCTGTTCAAAATTTGAATCTTGCCTCTCATTTTTATTTTTCAGTTGGGCAGTATTTTCTACCCATTTTTTTCACCCTGTATACTATTCCTTTTTACTATTTTATTCATTCTCCTCTAACTGATTGAGTATTATTATTTAAAGTGACAAAACACTCTAGTTGATTAAGATTCTCTTTAATCGACTAAGTGCCTTCTTTTTATGTGTAAAAACTAAAAAATTTTCTACAGCTTCTGCATATTAATCATTCCTAAATTTCTTCTAATCTCAAAAAATCTATCCTCATTAAAGGGTTTGGTGAAGATGTCTACTAATTGATGTAAAATATTTACAAACTCAATTTTAATGTCACCTTTCACTATATGATCTCTAACAAAGTGATGTCTAATCTCAATATGCTTAGTCTTAGAATGCTGTACAGGATTTTGGAAATGTAGATTGCACTTTTATTGTGATAATATATTGGTATGTTATGCATTGATATTCCATAGTTTTTTAGTTGTTGTTTAATCCATAAGATTTGAGCACAACAGCTACCTAGAGATACATATTCGACTTCAACTGTAGACAGAGCAACTGATATTTGCTTTTTGCTTGACCATGACACAAGCATACTACCGAGAAACTGACAGATTCTGCTAGTGCTCTTTCTATCCGTTTTGTTGCCAACAAAATCTGCATCTGAATATCCAACTAGACTAAAGGATGATTCCTTAGGATACTATATGCCTAAAGTTTATGTGTCTATGAGGTATCTAAAAATTCTTTTAACAACAGTCAGGTGTGATTCCTTGGGTTGAGATTGAAAACGAGCACACAGACCTTTTCTTTTTCATCCTGAATTGGATATCAAGCCTGCTGGCTGTTAAATAGAGTAGTGATCCAATCATTCCTCTATAGAGCTTTTGATCAACATCCTTTTCTTTTTCATCTATGTCAAGTCTGGTGGATGGACTCATTGGTGTGCACATTGATTTCAGCTTCAGCATATCAAACCTTTTGAGCATGTCTTGAATATATCTTTCTTGGTTAATGAAGATTCCTTTCTCACTTTGTTTGATTTGAAGCCCAAGAAAGAATTTCAGCTCTCCCATCATGCTCATCTCAAATTCACCCTTCATTTCTTCAGCAAATTTCTTGCATAAAGCCTCATTAGTTGCACTAAAGACAATATCATCCACATAGATTTGAATAACAATTAAATCATTTAACTATCTTTTAATAAACAATGTTGTATCAATACTGCCTCTGACATAACCTTTCTCAACCATAAATTTTGAAAGCCTCTCATACCAAGCTTGAGGAGCTTGTTTCAATCCATACAAGGCTTTATGTAGTTTCAAAACATGATCAGGTTTTTCAAAGTCTTCAAATCTCGGTGGTTGTTCAACGTATACTTCCTTTTGAATGAAATCATTTAAAAATGCACTCTTTACATCCATTTGGAACAATTTAAAATTCATAAAGCATGCAAATGCAAGCAACAACCTTATGGCTTCTATCCTAGCAACCGGTGCAAAGGTTTCATCATAGTCAATTCCTTCATCTTGGTTGTATCCTTGTGCTACCAACCTAGCTTTATTTCTAACTACATTTCCTTGCTCATCTACTTTATTTCTAAACACTCATTTTGTGTTGACAATAGGGTGATTTAAAGGCCAAGAAACTAATGTCCATACATGGTTTCTTTTGAACTGATCAAGTTCCTCTTGCATGGTTATTATCCAGCTTTCCTCTTTTTCTACCTCCTCAAAGTTTTTAGGCTCAATTTGAGAGATAAAAGCTGAAAACTCATATGTCTCTCTAGTTGCTCTTAGTTTTAACTCCATGAGAAATGTCACCTATGATTTGCTCTTATGGATGATCCTTGATATGCCTCCAGCTCTTTGGAAGATTATGATGTTGATTTTCAGTCCTTTACAAAGTTTCTAAGGGTGGAGGTTCTGTTTCTCTTCCTAGAGTATTTTCTTCACTATTTTTCTTATCATATAAACTCATCTCTTCCATTTGTCTTTCAAAGACATCTGTATCATTTTCATCATCAGAAATTTCCTTTTGTAAGGTATTAGATTCATCAAAAACTACATGGATGGATTCTTCAACTATTAAAGATCTTTTGTTGAAGATTTTATAGGCTTTTGAATTTAATGCATATCGTAGAAATATAGCTTCATCACTATTTACATCAAACTTTTCTAAAGGCTGTTTTCGATTGTTCAACACAAAGCATTTACAGCCAAAGCTCCTAAGGTGAGAGATATTTGGTTTTCTACCTTTGTACAGCTCATATGGAGTATTTGATATCATGGCTCTTATAAACACTCTATTAAGGATATATGCTGTTGTGTTAACAGCTTCTGCCAAAAAATATTAAGGTAGATTATTCTCACATAGCATAGTTCGAGCCATTTCTTTCAAGGTTCAGTTTTTTCTCTCTATATCTATAGCTTTCTGTAAATTATTCTCACATGACTTTGATGCTATTTTTAAACAAAAAAACTTTCTGCAAATTGAATTGGAACATTCAAAAACAAATTTTGAAACTCTAAAATTGGAATTCGAAAGAAAAACATAAGCCTTACAAAAAGTAAGTGAAGAAAATACTGCACTCAAAAGTTTGAAAAATGAAACTCCAAAATGAAATGTTTACTATAGGAAAAATTCTGCTAATGCATCATCTAGGTGTTATATTTGTGATAAAATTCGCCATTTATCCTATGATTGCAATAGAAAAAGAAATGTGCAGAAAATAAAAAAAATATGGGTTCCAAAAGGATCTTATGTTGCTGCTAACAATCAAGGACCCATCAAGGTATTGGTACCTATAAAGAAAAATTGAATATTTGTTTTGTAGGTTGAGCTACACTCAAAAGATATATGTTCAATAGCTCAACTCAATAAGAAGCAGCCTTGGTATATGGACAGTGGCTGCTCAAGGCACATGACAAGAAATGAAATGCTATTTTCATAGCTAGATAAGGAAAATGGAGGAATCGCATCCTTTGGTGATGATTCAAAAGGTAGAATTCATGGCATAGGAACGGTTGGTAAGAACTCTCGAACTCAAATTAGTCATGTGTTGTTAGTTAAAGGTTTAAAACATAATTTATTGAGCATTAGTCAATTGTGTGATAAAGGATTTAAGGTATGTTTTGACTCAACCAAATGTGAAGTGATAGACATAAGCATTAATAAAGTCTCATTTATAGGAAGAATATTAAAGAATATATATGTTTTATTTCTTTAGGATCTTGAAATGGATTGTGAAATATGTCTTGTAGCAAATGCTGAAAATGATAGTTGGTTATGGCATAGGAGATTAGGACATGTGAGCATGCATACCATGTCAAAGTTGATTAGAAAAAATTTAGTTGTTGGACTGCCGAATCTTAAGTTTGAAAATGATAAGATATGTGATGCTTGCCAACTAGGAAAACAAGTTAGAACATCCTTTAAAACCAAGAAAGTTGTTTCCACATCTAGACCTTTTGAATTGCTGCACATTGATCTATTTGGCCCAATAAGTACAACTAGTCTGGGAGGAAAATCTTATGGCTTTGTAATAGTTGATGACTGCTATAGGTATACTTAGGTTTACTTCCTTACTGATAAGAATGATGCTCTACCAGCATTCATAAGTCATTGTAGGAAGGTTGAAAATGAAAAAGGACTAGTTATAGTTAGTATTAGGAGTGATCATGGAGGTGAGTTTGAAGGAGATGAATTTGAGAATTTTTGTAATGAAAAAGGGTTGGATCATAATTTTTCTGCACTTAGAACACCCCAGCAAAATGGAGTTGTAGAGAGGAAAAATCGAACCTTGAAAGAAATGGCTCGAACTATGCTATGTGAGAATAATCTACCTAAATACTTTTGGGCAGAAGCTGTTAACACAACAGCTTATATCTTTAATAGAGTGTCTATAAGAGCCATGATATCAAAGACCTCATATGAGCTTTACAAAGGTAGAAAACTAAATATCTCATCGTAGGAGCTTTGGTTGTAAGTGTTTTGTATTGAACAATGGTAAACAGCCTTTAGGAAAGTTTGATGTAAAGAGTGATGAAGCTATATTTTTAGGATATGCAATAAACTCAAAAGCCTATAAATTCTTTAACAAAAGATCCTTAACAGTTGAAGAATCCATCCATGTAGTTTTTGATGAATCCAATACCTTGCAAAAGGAAATTTCTGATGATGAGCATGATATGGATGATCTTGAAAAACAAATGGAAGAAATGAGTTTAAATGACAAGAAAAACAATGAAGAAAATTCCCTAAGAAGAGAAATAGAACCTCCACCCATAGAAACCCTGCAAAGAACTGAAAATCAGAAATGACCTTCCAAGGAGTTGGAGATATACAAAAGACCACTCACAAGAACTAATCATAGATGATATTTCACAAGGTGTCAAAACTAGGAGAGCAACAAAAGAGACTTGTGAGTTTTCAGCTTTCATATATCAAATTGAGCCTAAGACACTTGAGAAAGTAGAAAAAGAAGAAAGCTGGATATTGGCCATGCAAGAGGAACTTGATCAATTCAAAAGAAACCATGTATGGTCATTAGTCTCTAGGCCTATAAACCACCCCATTGTTGGAACAAAATGGGTGTTTAGAAATAAGGTAGATCAGCAAGGGAATGTAGTTCGAAATAAAGCTAGGTTGGTAGCCAAAAATATAACCAAGAGGAAGGAATTGACTATGAAGAAACCTTTGCATCGGTGGCTAGGATAGAAGCTATAAGATTGTTGCTTGCATTTGCTTGATTTACAGACTTCAAGTTATTCCAAATGGATGTAAATAGTGCATTCTTAAATGGTTTCATCCAATAAGAAGTTTATGTTGAGCAACCCCCCGATTTTGAGGACTTTGAAAAAGTAGATCATGTTTTCAAACTTCATAAAGCCTTGTATGGATTGAAACAAGCTCCTAAAGCTTGGTATGAGAGGCTTTGAAAATTTCTAGTTGAAAAGGTTCTGTTAGAAGTAGTATTGACACAACATTGTTTATCAAAAGATACTTAAATGATTTAATTATTGTTCAAATTTATGTGGATGACATTGTGTTTAGAGCAACTAATGAGGCTTTATGCAAAAACTTTGCTAAAGAGATGCAGGGTGAATTTGAGATGAGCATGATGGGTGAGTTGAAGTACTTTCTTGGCATTCAAATCAAACAAAGTGAAAGAGGAATCTTCATCAACCAAGAAAGATACATTCAAGACATGCTTAAAAAAATTTGATATGCTGAAGTTGAAGTCAATCAGCTCACCAATGAGTTCATCCACCAGACTTGATGTAGATGAAAAAAGAAAGGATGTTGATGAAAAGCTATATAGAGGTATGATCGGATCATTACTCTATTTAACAGCTAGCAGGCCTGACATCTAATTAAGTGTATGTCTATGTGCTCATTTTCAATCTAAACCTAAGGAATTACACCTGATTGCTATTAAAAGAATTTTTAGATACCTCATAGACACATAAACTTTAGGCATATGGTATCCTAGAGAATCATCCTTTAATCTTGTTGGATACTCAGATGCAGATTTTGCTGGCAGCAAAACAAATAGGAAGAGCACTAGTGGAACCTGTTAGTTTCTAGGTAGTATGATTGTGTCATGGTCAAGCAAAAAATAGAATTCAGTAGCTCTGTCTACAACTGAAGCAGAATATGTATCTTTAGGCCACTGTTGTGCTCAAATCTTGTGGATTAAACAACAACTAAAAGATTATGGAATGTTAATGAATAACATACCAACATATTGTGACAATACAAGTGCAATCAACATTTCAAAAAATCCTGCGCAGCATTCTAGGACTAAGCATATTGAAATTAGGCACCACTTTGTTAGAGATCATGTAGTTAAAGGTGACATTAAAATTGAGTTTGTGAATACTCTACAACAATTAGCTGACATCTTCACCAAACCCTTAAATGAGGAACAATTCTGTGAGATTAGAAGAAATTTAGGAATGGTTAGTATGCAGGAGCTTTAGGAAAAATTATGAAATTTTCTTAAAGGACAGTAGGCACTTAGTCGACTAAAAGAAGCACTTAGTCAACTAAGAGCATTCTGTCACTTTAAATAATAAGACTCAGTCAATTAAGAGAGAAAAAGAATAAAATAGTTAACAGGAGCAGTATATCGTGTGAAGAGAATGGGTAGAAAATACTGCCTAGATGAAAAATAAAATAGGAGGCAAAGTTTGAATTTTGAACAGGAGATAAACTGACAGTATTTAAGAGGGAGACGATTTTTGGGAAAATCAAACTGCTCTCAAATCATCTTCTCTACATTTTCTCTCTTCTGAAATCGACACACCTAAAACTGAAACCCTCTCTTTTAAAACTTCTAAAACCCTAAAGTCAAAAATTCCTCAAATCAAATGGCAAAATCGGGGAAATCTAAAGAAATTCTGGAAAAGAAAAAGGGGAAGTGGCCATTTGAGGAAAGCTAACAAATCGGAATGTAGAAGAAGAAGAAGAAAAAGATTTTGTATGCCTCGAGAATAAAAAAATTTAGAAAAATGCTGATCATGAAGGATCACAAAACAGAGAAGAAGAAAAAGAAGGGAAAATCATATAAGAAAGCTAACACCTCATCCTCCAAGTTTAGGAATAAAGCCCAAGAGGATAGATACAAGAAAATAGAAAATGACCCAATCTCTTGTGGTAAATTCATAGACTGGGATAGTTTCAATGAAACTCCAGAAATCCAAACAAGTTTATCTGATTATTTTGAGGAATTAAAACTGAAAAAGTTTAATACTTTTAAGAATCGATCCTACAGTGCCAGTTTGGTAAAAGAGTTTTATGCAAGTATTGCATTACAGTGTCTGTTTTATGCTAGATTAATACTTTTATGCAAGATTGTGATGATTATATTGATCATGGTCTGAATGTTTGTTTGAATGGTAAGGAATTTGTTGTAATTGCTGCTGATCTAGGAAGTTTACTTAAAATCGAATATGAGGAAGGTGAGTTTGAATTCCTTGAAAATTATGACCCATCCTCCCTGTGGGAAATAATTATAGGGAAAAAGAAAAAATACTCCTCCAAAAGTAATGCCGATCTTATTACAAGTCCTCAAGTTAGAATTTTGCATTACTTTGTTGCTGCGAACATTCATGGCAGGAGTGGAAGTTTTAGCTACATTAGCCTCCAAGATCTATGGCTAATAGAGCATGCATTTAATGGTGTTTCACTTAACTTGGGCAGATTTATGATTGAAAGGAGCATGTAGATTGGAGAAAATAAATTTGCCTTATGGAAATATCATCACATCTCTAATGCAGAAGAAGGGAATTTTGGCTAAATGGTATGAAATGGATCTAGTAAGAATAGAGACCAAGCTATCTACTTAGGTAGTCTGCCAAAGATGGGTTACAAGATAGATGAAGAGAAATTTATTAAAACACCCAAGGTCTCTGCAATACCAGCACAAACAGAGGCAACACCCTCACCATTTTCCAGTGAAATGATTTTCAATCTGTTGATGAGAATGGATGGGAAGCTTATAGAGTAATCTTCAAAAATGGTGAAAATGGAAGAAAGACTTGCAGAGCTTGAAAATATGATGAAGAAAAAAAAAGAAATGTACTGTTGAGCCTGCAGCTGAGGACATTTTAGCAACTCCAAGCCCAACACCAGTAGGGAAGGCTGCTGAAGGCCCTACCTCCCAAGCTAAGAGTTTTGCAGGCCTTGTTCCTCAAGATAAAGATGTTGAACCAATGATTGACCTTGAAGCTAAGCTTGAGAAGGAAAAAGGATCAAATAAGGGAACTGAAGTTCTTAGATCGCTTGATGGCAACTTTCCACTTCTTCAAGAATCACAGCCAGAATAGTCTTCACCTCCCAATTCTAAAGAAGTATCGATCATGGATCTTTTCCAACAAATGGTCAGAGAAAAGCTAGTTGAAAAAGAAGTAGCTAAAGTAAAAACACAGCAAGCCATATCTGCACCAACTCATACTATAGAAGGGAAATCTGGGAAAGGAAAAGAAAAAGCCACGACTGCTCCACAAACCAAATCTGAACCACCAGGAAAAGGGATAAAAACCATGGCCGCTAAAACAAAATTTCCAAAAAGAAGATCCTCACGGCTAGCTAAAAAAGTCAAAACTAGCAGACATTTCGTCTCCTCAAAATCCACTAGAAGTTTCTGAAAAATCCTCACCTGAACCCTCCCCACCAAAATCACCACTTGCAACCTCTCCTCAACCCCTTGCTGTCGACCTTGGAACTCTTGAATCCAACCCCTCTGCCTCTTCAAAAGAATGAGGACCCTTTGGTTTGATGATGCCAAAAAGGGGGAGAAATGGAAAGCTAAGGGAAAAGGAAAATAAATTTAAAAAAATGTTAGGGCAGAGGTACCAGAAATCTAGAAGAAACTTAGGGTGTTGAATCTGACTAAGTTGTCTATGGTAGTTGGTCTATGTTAGGTTGTTGAAAATTAATCATTGTGCTGAGACATTGTTTATTTATTCTGTTCTTCTGTTGATGATTGATGTTGAAAATATGTTGAGAAATTATTCTGATAATGTACTAAAAACTTATTCTCATGATATTTTGGTTGGATTGTGAATGAATGCAATGTTGATAAGCTGATGATTGAATATTTAAAGCTATTATTGAGCTTCCACTTCTGCTTTGGTGCTGATGTTGAGCTGTTGTGCTGATCATTAATAGTTGATATGATATTGTGAGTGAGATTTGGATGAAAATAAATATGAATGCTGATATTTTTGACTAGATGGTTTATGAAATTTAGCTTTGGAATGAATTAAGTCTGGAAACAATATGACAGACAGCAAGCTAAAATAGTAATAATGTTCTGTTATCCTGTCACTTACTGCTTATCATTCCATAAGCTTGTATAAATATATTATGTCATCAATTTGAACCCTTACATGTCATTTTCAGTATGACGAGATTAAAAACATGCTGAAATGAATAAAAAAACTATGCACACACTAAGGGGGAGCACACACTTAGGGGGAGGAAAACTTCCATTTTGTGCAGAACTAAAAAGAATAAAAGGATATTGTGTTGTTAATCAAGGAAAATTTTGTCATCATCAAAAAAGGGGGAGATTGTTGGCTGCATTAGTTTTTTATGATAATAAAACATTCTCATTCATTTGTGTCTAATATTTTTACTTGAGTGTGCAAGACAAAAATTTTATGCAGATAATTAATCAATCATTCAAATGCACATATCAAAGAGTATAAGAATAAGGAAGTCACAATTGATCAACAAGACAGAAGCCCCTTAGTTGATTAATGAAGAGTTAGTCAGCTAAGATTTAAATCAGAAGTTGGCAGACTGAAGAGTATTGAGAGACAGAAAAGACTTAGTCGACCAAGAAAATGGTTAGTCGATTAAGAAGCTACTACTAGAAATCTAGACTTCAAGATAGAACCAATTTAATTGACCAAGAAATTAGTTAGTCGACTAAGTGCTTACTGCCAGAAATTGGAAATAGAAAACAGAGACAACTTAGTCGACTAAGACATAAGTTAGTCGAGTAAGAGCATTTTCCCAGAAAAATTGAATTGTACACTAGAAGATAGATTAACGGCCATAACTGTATCAAAATTGTTTTCAACAGTCAAAAACTATCTAACTCACTTCAGAGCTGATTTTTCAAGTATAAAAGGGACTTCCAACGGCTAGAAATATAATGAAGGCTTTCAAGAACACAAAAGAGCTGAAAAACCTGGAAATACTCTCTGCTCATTTATTACACTCAACTCATATCTTTGTAATTGTGAACTGCACTTCACTTGGTACCACTTTGATCAACCTTGTGATCATAAGTACACTCTTATCACTTTTTTCCTTGTATTCTTAGAGTGAGCAAGTCACTCTAAGGGATTGATTCAAGCTAGGATTGCTTGATTGAGTATAAGTTCTAACTTAGCCTTGAAAGGTTAGGTGTTGGGTTTTAGTTGATCCCGGTAAAAACTATTGTGAAAGGTTTTGACTAAGCCTGGTAAAGCCATTGTAAAAGCTTGGTGAAAGCTTATGGATTTCACCGTTCATAGTGAATTAGTTTGAAAAATCCTTGGTTGAATAATCAAGGTAGTGGATGTAGGTCTTGGACCAAACTATTATAAATTTCTGTGCATTGTCTACTCTGTTTTTATTTTCATTGCTTTTCAAATTAGTTTCTCACCTTGCCAAGAGCCAAAAAGTGTTATTCATTCCCCTCTAGCACATTTACTCGGGACCAACAATAGCTGCTCTATTCATATTGTTACTCTCATTATTCTCTATTTAGTCATATACTTAGTGTGAAACAATTTTATATAATATCAAAGAAAATTCATTAATAGTTAAAATTAATCATTTACACTAATTTATCATATTTACAGTTTCCATCACCTTAAGCCTTTAATATTGAGAATGAGTCTTTTCTCTTTTTTGATTAATCTCTATATGAAGATTATATCCTTGGTTATGTAAATTGTTGCCAAGGTAATAAATAAAGTAATGATTGTCAAATTTATTTTATGGTTAAACACCTAAATAAATCCTTAAATTATGTAAAAAAAATCAATTCAGTCCTAATCTTTTTGTTGCATTCAAATAAATCCATGAACTTTTATTTCAGGTCAAATAAGCCCTTCTTTTTAACCATTGATTAACAAAAACATATGGCATTTATATACCATGTCATCTGCCACGTGGCAGGTTGATATGGTATTAAATGTTGTTGATTAAGATTTGTATGCTTATCTTTTTACCCATACACATATCCAAAAATGATTTATTAATGATTTAAAAAAAACTAATTACTTTCTTCTTAATTTGTTAAACAAATATTATCTTCTTAAACAAACTAAATCATTTAATTTAGAGTTTAAGAAAAAAAAAACAAATTAAATTCAAAATAATTTAGAGTTTTCAACTTTGACTTCTCGAAATTACATGTCTTTCAATCACCGTCAAATGCTACTTTGAAGTTAATGAGCATATAAAAAGTGAAGATGAAGAGAAAAAGCCATATTAAAAGAGAGGACTAGGTTGCCATTGGAAATCAAGGTCTGATGCTTTGAGAGATTGCACTTGCCAATGGCTAAATATTGTTAAGCCCTCAAGGAAAAGAGAACTATCTAAAGTGGTGTTAATAATGTTCTTGTTTCCAATGCTTGGTTTTCCGATTGTAAGCATATCAAAAATCAAGTTTCTTCATAATTTTGTTTGTTGTGGGAATGATAAAAGAAGTTTTAAGTTTGATTTCTTTTGTCCGTTGAGTGCTGCAAAGTGTACCATGGCTACCATGATGGCAATAAGACATAGGAAGGTTTCAAGAAAGATTTTTGATTTTGTTGATATTTTCGTAGTGTAACATTCATTACAAAAATTCTCTTATTCATGTTAGTTTTATCATGTAACTTGGATTTAAATCTTTAAAATTAATTGATTAGTTCATATTGGGATCAAACTAACTCATCTCTTATAATTTTTTTGTCAAGTTTTATGATTTTTTTTATTTGGGATCAATCTTAAATTTGATGATTTATTTTGTTAAATACATAAAGTTTGTCTTCTATTAGATTATGGAAAAAAGGAATTTGTTATGAATATTTTTGTGAATATCCATTTATGTTATCTATATCTAGTTTTGGATTTAAATTAGATTAGATCAACCTTAGGATTTAATCCATCCATCTAATCCCTTAATATTATCTTCATCTTGTAAATTCAATCTAGATAAAAGGGTTATTAAATAAGCCATTTCACTTCATTTGTAAATACACACTTGAATAAGATCTTTTTACTCCTTTTAAATACTTTCTTTCCTTTAAATACTTGTTTTTATATTTCTCTTATGGTTGTTCTTTCATATTTATTTCATAACACGTTATCAACACGATTCTTTAATCTCTCAAGTTTTAGAATTATTATGTTTTTATCATCTTTAAGTTTCAAAAGGATTTCAATGATTGGGTTTTGATTTTTGTTTTTAGAAAATCAGGTAAATGACTTGATATTTCTTTAGTATTTCCATTCCCTAAAAATCAACCTTAATATGAATTTTACTATCACGTTGTATATATTATATGTTGTTCCTTGATTGGAAAGTGAATTTACTATTATATAGCTATTAATGAAAAATTATAAATGTTCATTCCCTGAAATGAATGCGACAAATGAAAAACTAATAAAAAATTATAAATCTATCCAATCCTTGAAGTGAATGCGACATCATTTAATAATTATGATCATAATCATGAATCCATCCATTCCTTGAAGTGAATGCAACATCATTTAATAATTATGATGACCATAATAATTTACTCTATCACTATTTTAATTATAATTTTACCACCAAAAAAGAATGGATAATTTTATCATCAAAATCTAAGAATAATTTTGTCACCAAAAGTGGATAGATAATTTTGCCACCAAAAGTGAATGGATAATTTTACCATCAAAAGTTGATAGACACCTTAACTCACTAACTCACGAGAAACGGATCACTTACCAAAAGTGGATTGATACTTGTAACCTACCAAAAGTAAATTAATACTTTCAACCCATCAGAAAGTGGATGAATAATGAAAAGACAAAAATGAAAAAAAAAGAATATAGAAAACATGTTGTCATTAATGTGGCATGAAAGACCATTGGTAACATACCTGTTGTACATCTTGAATTTTCTCAAGCATCACTGAAAACTACAACATCTTGTGATGATTTTAATCATAGCCAAACTGATATAGCACATCAAGATGTGTGTCCATCTTGAAAGAGTTATTAATTATATGATTGGTAATGCAAATATCCATTATTGATTTTCTTATCCTAAAAAAAAGGAATTAATCATTTGATTGGTAACAGAAATATCTGAGAATGAATATAATGGTAATTAATATATTTTAGTATAACTATATTATGAAGATGCTTTAATATGTTTTCATTATATTTAAATGATATGTTCTTATTATGTGTTTTAATTATGTATTTAATGTTATTTCATGTTAACTTGTAAATTTCTTATTATATATATCTTATTTTATTGAAAAAAATACGGATATTCATATTATTGGATCCAAGATTTATGATGTAAATATATGTCTAGCAGATATTGCTATAATACACACTATATTTAAAGACAATCAATATTTTTCCTACTTGACAACGAAAAAAAACCAATGTTAATTCAATATCTTGTAGTACAAGATTAATTGAAAGCTCCAAAAGAGCTAATATTTTACTATCTTGAGGAATAAAGTAATAGAGAGTGTATTATTTTTTATTAAGTCTTAAAGAAGTTTATTAAGGTTTAAAGATATTTGTCTAATAGATATCATATTGAGATAACGAATGAAAGAGACACTTAATACCTCTATATTACATTTATTATCTCAAGTGGAAAGTGTGTGTTGAAAAAAATTACTCGCTCTGTTCTTTGAATTAAACTACACAAATATTAGAACAATTGAAACTCATAGTAAACTAAAAGTTTACTAATGATTTTAATGTTTGGCATGACCGTTGGAACATCCCGGATCAATAATGATGCAAAAAAATGATTAAAAAATTAGAAGATTTTTCAATCTATAGAATTTTTGTGTTGCTTGCTCTGAAGGCAAATAAATTATAAGGCTATCACTTGCTAAAGT